>NC_064880.1:9366839-9966839 GCF_929443795.1 Astur gentilis | reverse complement strand
TGCTGAGTCTCTGGGAAAGCAGAGATCCCCAGTGCTGTTGTGCCTGTGGATAGGCCGCAGGGGGACGGTGAAAACCAGCAATTTCTTTCAGGTCTGGCACCTTCCTTGTGGGAGAAGGAGCCGGACGTTTGCCTTTTCAGAAAAAAGCTTCTGCCGAGAGTGAGCACCGTGACATGCTGAGTCTCTGGGAAAGCAGAGATCCCCAGTGCTGTTGTGCCTGTGGATAGGCTGCAGGGGGACGGTGAAAACCAGCAATTTCTTTCAGGGCTGGCACCTTCCTTGTGGGAGAAGGAGCCGTAAGTTTGCCTTTTCAGAAAAAAGCTTCTGCCAAGAACGAGCACCGTGACATGCTGAGTCTCTGGGAAAGCAGAGATCCCCAGTGCTGTTGTGCCTGTGGATAGGCTGCAGAGGGATAGTGAAGACCTGCATTTGCTTTCAGGGCTGGCACCTTCCTTGTGGGAGAAGGAGCGAGGCGTTTGCCTTTTCAGAAAAAAGCTTCTGCCGAGAAAGAGCACCGTGACATGCTGAGTCTCTGGGAAAGCAGAGATCCCCAGTGCTGTTGTGCCTGTGGATAGGCTGCAGGGGGATACTGAATATCAGCAATTTCTTTCAGGCCTGGCACCTTCCTTGTGGGAGAAGGAGCCAGGCGTTTGCCTTTTCAGAAAAAAGCTTCTGCCGAGAAAGAGCACCGTGACATGCTGAGTCTCTGGGAAAGCAGAGATCCCCAGTGCTGTTGTGCCTGTGGATAGGCTGCAGGGGGATACTGAATATCAGCAATTTCTTTCAGGGCTGGCAGCTTCCTTGTGGGAGAAGGAGCGAGGCGTTTGCCTTTTCAGAAAAAAGCTTCTGCCGAGAAAGAGCACCGTGACATGCTGAGTCTCTGGGAAAGCAGAGATCCCCAGTGCTGTTGTGCCTGTGGATAGGCTGCAGGGGGACGGTGAAAACCAGCAATTTCTTTCAGGGCTGGCACCTTCCTTGTGGGAGAAGGAGCCGGACGTTTGCCTTTTCAGAAAAAGCTTCTGCCGAAAGTGAGCACCGTGACATGCTGAGTCTCTGGGAAAGCAGAGATCCCCAGTGCTGTTGTGCCTGTGGATAGGCTGCAGGGGGACGGTGAAAACCAGCAATTTCTTTCAGGGCTGGCAGCTTCCTTGTGGGAGAAGGAGCCAGGCGTTTGCCTTTTCAGAAAAAGCTTCTGCCGAGAAAGAGCACCGTGACATGCTGAGTCTCTGGGAAAGCAGAGATCCCCAGTGCTGTTGTGCCTGTGGATAGGCCGCAGGGGGACGGTGAAAACCAGCAATTTCTTTCAGGTCTGGCACCTTCCTTGTGGGAGAAGGAGCCGGACGTTTGCCTTTTCAGAAAAAGCTTCTGCCGAAAGTGAGCACCGTGACATGCTGAGTCTCTGGGAAAGCAGAGATCCCCAGTGCTGTTGTGCCTGTGGATAGGCTGCAGAGGGATACTGAATATCAGCAATTTCTTTCAGGGCTGGCAGCTTCCTTGTGGGAGAAGGAGCCTTAAGTTTGCCTTTTCAGAAAAAAGCTTCTGCCGAGAAAGAGCACCGTGACATGCTGAGTCTCTGGGAAAGCAGAGATCCCCAGTGCTGTTGTGCCTGTGGATAGGCTGCAGGGGGACGGTGAAAACCAGCAATTTCTTTCAGGGCTGGCACCTTCCTTGTGGGAGAAGGAGCCAGACGTTTGCCTTTTCAGAAAAAAGCTTCTGCCGAGAAAGAGCACCGTGACATGCTGAGTCTCTGGGAAAGCAGAGATCCCCAGTGCTGTTGTGCCTGTGGATAGGCTGCAGGGGGATACTGAATATCAGCAATTTCTTTCAGGGCTGGCACCTTCCTTGTGGGAGAAGGAGCCAGGCGTTTGCCTTTTCAGAAAAAAGCTTCTGCCGAGAAAGAGCACCGTGACATGCTGAGTCTCTGGGAAAGCAGAGATCCCCAGTGCTGTTGTGCCTGTGGATAGGCTGCAGGGGGACGGTGAAAACCAGCAATTTCTTTCAGGGCTGGCACCTTCCTTGTGGGAGAAGGAGCCAGACGTTTGCCTTTTCAGAAAAAAGCTTCTGCCAAGAACGAGCACCGTGACATGCTGAGTCTCTGGGAAAGCAGAGATCCCCAGTGCTGTTGTGCCTGTGGATAGGCTGCAGGGGGACGGTGAAAACCAGCAATTTCTTTCAGGGCTGGCAGCTTCCTTGTGGGAGAAGGAGCCAGGCGTTTGCCTTTTCAGAAAAAGCTTCTGCCGAGAAAGAGCACCGTGACATGCTGAGTCTCTGGGAAAGCAGAGATCCCCAGTGCTGTTGTGCCTGTGGATAGTCTGCACAGGGATAGTGAAGACCTGCATTTGCTTTCAGGGCTGGCACCTTCCTTGTGGGAGAAGGAGCCAGGCGTTTGCCTTTTCAGAAAAAAGCTTCTGCCGAGAAAGAGCACCGTGACATGCTGAGTCTCTGGGAAAGCAGAGATCCCCAGTGCTGTTGTGCCTGTGGATAGGCTGCAGAGGGATACTGAATATCAGCAATTTCTTTCAGGGCTGGCACCTTCCTTGTGGGAGAAGGAGCCGTAAGTTTGCCTTTTCAGAAAAAAGCTTCTGCCGAGAAAGAGCACCGTGACATGCTGAGTCTCTGGGAAAGCAGAGATCCCCAGTGCTGTTGTGCCTGTGGATAGGCTGCAGGGGGACGGTGAAAACCAGCAATTTCTTTCAGGGCTGGCACCTTCCTTGTGGGAGAAGGAGCCGTAAGTTTGCCTTTTCAGAAAAAAGCTTCTGCCGAGAAAGAGCACCGTGACATGCTGAGTCTCTGGGAAAGCAGAGATCCCCAGTGCTGTTGTGCCTGTGGATAGGCTGCAGGGGGATACTGAATATCAGCAATTTCTTTCAGGGCTGGCACCTTCCTTGTGGGAGAAGGAGCCAGGCGTTTGCCTTTTCAGAAAAAAGCTTCTGCCGAGAAAGAGCACCGTGACATGCTGAGTCTCTGGGAAAGCAGAGATCCCCAGTGCTGTTGTGCCTGTGGATAGGCCGCAGGGGGACGGTGAAAACCAGCAATTTCTTTCAGGTCTGGCACCTTCCTTGTGGGAGAAGGAGCCGGACGTTTGCCTTTTCAGAAAAAAGCTTCTGCCGAGAGTGAGCACCGTGACATGCTGAGTCTCTGGGAAAGCAGAGATCCCCAGTGCTGTTGTGCCTGTGGATAGGCTGCAGGGGGACGGTGAAAACCAGCAATTTCTTTCAGGGCTGGCACCTTCCTTGTGGGAGAAGGAGCCGTAAGTTTGCCTTTTCAGAAAAAAGCTTCTGCCGAGAAAGAGCACCGTGACATGCTGAGTCTCTGGGAAAGCAGAGATCCCCAGTGCTGTTGTGCCTGTGGATAGGCTGCAGGGGGATACTGAATATCAGCAATTTCTTTCAGGCCTGGCACCTTCCTTGTGGGAGAAGGAGCCAGGCGTTTGCCTTTTCAGAAAAAAGCTTCTGCCGAGAAAGAGCACCGTGACATGCTGAGTCTCTGGGAAAGCAGAGATCCCCAGTGCTGTTGTGCCTGTGGATAGGCTGCAGGGGGATACTGAATATCAGCAATTTCTTTCAGGGCTGGCAGCTTCCTTGTGGGAGAAGGAGCGAGGCGTTTGCCTTTTCAGAAAAAAGCTTCTGCCGAGAAAGAGCACCGTGACATGCTGAGTCTCTGGGAAAGCAGAGATCCCCAGTGCTGTTGTGCCTGTGGATAGGCTGCAGGGGGACGGTGAAAACCAGCAATTTCTTTCAGGGCTGGCACCTTCCTTGTGGGAGAAGGAGCCGGACGTTTGCCTTTTCAGAAAAAGCTTCTGCCGAAAGTGAGCACCGTGACATGCTGAGTCTCTGGGAAAGCAGAGATCCCCAGTGCTGTTGTGCCTGTGGATAGGCTGCAGGGGGACGGTGAAAACCAGCAATTTCTTTCAGGGCTGGCACCTTCCTTGTGGGAGAAGGAGCCAGACGTTTGCCTTTTCAGAAAAAAGCTTCTGCCAAGAACGAGCACCGTGACATGCTGAGTCTCTGGGAAAGCAGAGATCCCCAGTGCTGTTGTGCCTGTGGATAGGCTGCAGGGGGACGGTGAAAACCAGCAATTTCTTTCAGGGCTGGCAGCTTCCTTGTGGGAGAAGGAGCCAGGCGTTTGCCTTTTCAGAAAAAGCTTCTGCCGAGAAAGAGCACCGTGACATGCTGAGTCTCTGGGAAAGCAGAGATCCCCAGTGCTGTTGTGCCTGTGGATAGGCCGCAGGGGGACGGTGAAAACCAGCAATTTCTTTCAGGTCTGGCACCTTCCTTGTGGGAGAAGGAGCCGGACGTTTGCCTTTTCAGAAAAAGCTTCTGCCGAAAGTGAGCACCGTGACATGCTGAGTCTCTGGGAAAGCAGAGATCCCCAGTGCTGTTGTGCCTGTGGATAGGCTGCAGAGGGATACTGAATATCAGCAATTTCTTTCAGGGCTGGCAGCTTCCTTGTGGGAGAAGGAGCCTTAAGTTTGCCTTTTCAGAAAAAAGCTTCTGCCGAGAAAGAGCACCGTGACATGCTGAGTCTCTGGGAAAGCAGAGATCCCCAGTGCTGTTGTGCCTGTGGATAGGCTGCAGGGGGACGGTGAAAACCAGCAATTTCTTTCAGGGCTGGCACCTTCCTTGTGGGAGAAGGAGCCAGACGTTTGCCTTTTCAGAAAAAAGCTTCTGCCGAGAAAGAGCACCGTGACATGCTGAGTCTCTGGGAAAGCAGAGATCCCCAGTGCTGTTGTGCCTGTGGATAGGCTGCAGGGGGATACTGAATATCAGCAATTTCTTTCAGGGCTGGCACCTTCCTTGTGGGAGAAGGAGCCAGGCGTTTGCCTTTTCAGAAAAAAGCTTCTGCCGAGAAAGAGCACCGTGACATGCTGAGTCTCTGGGAAAGCAGAGATCCCCAGTGCTGTTGTGCCTGTGGATAGGCTGCAGGGGGACGGTGAAAACCAGCAATTTCTTTCAGGGCTGGCACCTTCCTTGTGGGAGAAGGAGCCAGACGTTTGCCTTTTCAGAAAAAAGCTTCTGCCAAGAACGAGCACCGTGACATGCTGAGTCTCTGGGAAAGCAGAGATCCCCAGTGCTGTTGTGCCTGTGGATAGGCTGCAGGGGGACGGTGAAAACCAGCAATTTCTTTCAGGGCTGGCAGCTTCCTTGTGGGAGAAGGAGCCAGGCGTTTGCCTTTTCAGAAAAAGCTTCTGCCGAGAAAGAGCACCGTGACATGCTGAGTCTCTGGGAAAGCAGAGATCCCCAGTGCTGTTGTGCCTGTGGATAGGCCGCAGGGGGACGGTGAAAACCAGCAATTTCTTTCAGGTCTGGCACCTTCCTTGTGGGAGAAGGAGCCGGACGTTTGCCTTTTCAGAAAAAGCTTCTGCCGAAAGTGAGCACCGTGACATGCTGAGTCTCTGGGAAAGCAGAGATCCCCAGTGCTGTTGTGCCTGTGGATAGGCTGCAGAGGGATACTGAATATCAGCAAATTTCTTTCAGGGCTGGCACCTTCCTTGTGGGAGACGGAGCCGTAAGTTTGCCTTTTCAGAAAAAAGCTTCTGCCAAGAACGAGCACCGTGACATGCTGCGTCTCTGGGAAAGCAGAGATCCCCAGTGCTGTTGTGCCTGTGGATAGGCTGCAGAGGGATACTGAATATCAGCAATTTCTTTCAGGGCTGGCACCTTCCTTGTGGGAGAAGGAGCCGTAAGTTTGCCTTTTCAGAAAAAAGCTTCTGCCAGGAACGAGCACCGTGACATGCTGCGTCTCTGGGAAAGCAGAGATCCCCAGTGCTGTTGTGCCTGTGGATAGGCAGCAGAGGGATAGTGAAGACCTGCATTTGCTTTCAGGGCTGGCACCTTCCTTGTGGGAGAAGGAGCCGTAAGTTTGCCTTTTCAGAAAAAAGCTTCTGCCGAGAAAGAGCACCGTGACATGCTGAGTCTCTGGGAAAGCAGAGATCCCCAGTGCTGTTGTGCCTGTGGATAGGCTGCAGGGGGACGGTGAAAACCAGCAATTTCTTTCAGGGCTGGCAGCTTCCTTGTGGGAGAAGGAGCCAGGCGTTTGCCTTTTCAGAAAAAAGCTTCTGCCGAGAAAGAGCACCGTGACATGCTGAGTCTCTGGGAAAGCAGAGATCCCCAGTGCTGTTGTGCCTGTGGATAGGCTGCAGAGGGATACTGAATATCAGCAATTTCTTTCAGGGCTGGCACCTTCCTTGTGGGAGAAGGAGCCGTAAGTTTGCCTTTTCAGAAAAAAGCTTCTGCCGAGAAAGAGCACCGTGACATGCTGAGTCTCTGGGAAAGCAGAGATCCCCAGTGCTGTTGTGCCTGTGGATAGGCTGCAGGGGGACGGTGAAAACCAGCAATTTCTTTCAGGGCTGGCACCTTCCTTGTGGGAGAAGGAGCCAGACGTTTGCCTTTTCAGAAAAAAGCTTCTGCCGAGAAAGAGCACCGTGACATGCTGAGTCTCTGGGAAAGCAGAGATCCCCAGTGCTGTTGTGCCTGTGGATAGGCTGCAGGGGGATACTGAATATCAGCAATTTCTTTCAGGGCTGGCACCTTCCTTGTGGGAGAAGGAGCCAGGCGTTTGCCTTTTCAGAAAAAAGCTTCTGCCGAGAAAGAGCACCGTGACATGCTGAGTCTCTGGGAAAGCAGAGATCCCCAGTGCTGTTGTGCCTGTGGATAGGCCGCAGGGGGACGGTGAAAACCAGCAATTTCTGTCAGGGCTGGCACCTTCCTTGTGGGAGAAGGAGCCGGACGTTTGACTTCTCAGAAAAAGCTTCTGCCGAAAGTGAGCACCGTGACATGCTGAGTCTCTGGGAAAGCAGAGATCCCCAGTGCTGTTGTGCCTGTGGATAGACTGCAGAGGGATACTGAATATCAGCAATTTCTTTCAGGGCTGGCAGCTTCCTTGTGGGAGAAGGAGCCAGACGTTTGCCTTTTCAGAAAAAAGCTTCTGCCGAGAAAGAGCACCGTGACATGCTGAGTCTCTGGGAAAGCAGAGATCCCCAGTGCTGTTGTGCCTGTGGATAGGCTGCAGGGGGACGGTGAAAACCAGCAATTTCTTTCAGGGCTGGCACCTTCCTTGTGGGAGAAGGAGCCGTAAGTTTGCCTTTTCAGAAAAAAGCTTCTGCCGAGAAAGAGCACCGTGACATGCTGAGTCTCTGGGAAAGCAGAGATCCCCAGTGCTGTTGTGCCTGTGGATAGGCTGCAGGGGGACGGTGAAAACCAGCAATTTCTTTCAGGTCTGGCACCTTCCTTGTGGGAGAAGGAGCCGGACGTTTGCCTTTTCAGAAAAAGCTTCTGCCGAAAGTGAGCACCGTGACATGCTGAGTCTCTGGGAAAGCAGAGATCCCCAGTGCTGTTGTGCCTGTGTATAGGCTGCAGGGGGACGGTGAAAACCAGCAATTTCTTTCAGGGCTGGCACCTTCCTTGTGGGAGAAGGAGCCAGACGTTTGCCTTTTCAGAAAAAAGCTTCTGCCAAGAACGAGCACCGTGACATGCTGAGTCTCTGGGAAAGCAGAGATCCCCAGTGCTGTTGTGCCTGTGGATAGGCTGCAGGGGGACGGTGAAAACCAGCAATTTCTTTCAGGTCTGGCACCTTCCTTGTGGGAGAAGGAGCCAGGCGTTTGCCTTTTCAGAAAAAGCTTCTGCCGAGAAAGAGCACCGTGACATGCTGAGTCTCTGGGAAAGCAGAGATCCCCAGTGCTGTTGTGCCTGTGGATAGGCCGCAGGGGGACGGTGAAAACCAGCAATTTCTTTCAGGTCTGGCACCTTCCTTGTGGGAGAAGGAGCCGGACGTTTGCCTTTTCAGAAAAAGCTTCTGCCGAAAGTGAGCACCGTGACATGCTGAGTCTCTGGGAAAGCAGAGATCCCCAGTGCTGTTGTGCCTGTGGATAGGCTGCAGAGGGATACTGAATATCAGCAATTTCTTTCAGGGCTGGCAGCTTCCTTGTGGGAGAAGGAGCCTTAAGTTTGCCTTTTCAGAAAAAAGCTTCTGCCGAGAAAGAGCACCGTGACATGCTGAGTCTCTGGGAAAGCAGAGATCCCCAGTGCTGTTGTGCCTGTGGATAGGCTGCAGGGGGACGGTGAAAACCAGCAATTTCTTTCAGGGCTGGCACCTTCCTTGTGGGAGAAGGAGCCAGACGTTTGCCTTTTCAGAAAAAAGCTTCTGCCGAGAAAGAGCACCGTGACATGCTGAGTCTCTGGGAAAGCAGAGATCCCCAGTGCTGTTGTGCCTGTGGATAGGCTGCAGGGGGATACTGAATATCAGCAATTTCTTTCAGGGCTGGCACCTTCCTTGTGGGAGAAGGAGCCAGGCGTTTGCCTTTTCAGAAAAAAGCTTCTGCCGAGAAAGAGCACCGTGACATGCTGAGTCTCTGGGAAAGCAGAGATCCCCAGTGCTGTTGTGCCTGTGGATAGGCTGCAGGGGGACGGTGAAAACCAGCAATTTCTTTCAGGGCTGGCACCTTCCTTGTGGGAGAAGGAGCCAGACGTTTGCCTTTTCAGAAAAAAGCTTCTGCCAAGAACGAGCACCGTGACATGCTGAGTCTCTGGGAAAGCAGAGATCCCCAGTGCTGTTGTGCCTGTGGATAGGCTGCAGGGGGACGGTGAAAACCAGCAATTTCTTTCAGGGCTGGCAGCTTCCTTGTGGGAGAAGGAGCCAGGCGTTTGCCTTTTCAGAAAAAGCTTCTGCCGAGAAAGAGCACCGTGACATGCTGAGTCTCTGGGAAAGCAGAGATCCCCAGTGCTGTTGTGCCTGTGGATAGGCCGCAGGGGGACGGTGAAAACCAGCAATTTCTTTCAGGTCTGGCACCTTCCTTGTGGGAGAAGGAGCCGGACGTTTGCCTTTTCAGAAAAAGCTTCTGCCGAAAGTGAGCACCGTGACATGCTGAGTCTCTGGGAAAGCAGAGATCCCCAGTGCTGTTGTGCCTGTGGATAGGCTGCAGAGGGATACTGAATATCAGCAAATTTCTTTCAGGGCTGGCACCTTCCTTGTGGGAGACGGAGCCGTAAGTTTGCCTTTTCAGAAAAAAGCTTCTGCCAAGAACGAGCACCGTGACATGCTGCGTCTCTGGGAAAGCAGAGATCCCCAGTGCTGTTGTGCCTGTGGATAGGCTGCAGAGGGATACTGAATATAAGCAATTTCTTTCAGGGCTGGCACCTTCCTTGTGGGAGAAGGAGCCGTAAGTTTGCCTTTTCAGAAAAAAGCTTCTGCCAGGAACGAGCACCGTGACATGCTGCGTCTCTGGGAAAGCAGAGATCCCCAGTGCTGTTGTGCCTGTGGATAGGCAGCAGAGGGATAGTGAAGACCTGCATTTGCTTTCAGGGCTGGCACCTTCCTTGTGGGAGAAGGAGCCGTAAGTTTGCCTTTTCAGAAAAAAGCTTCTGCCGAGAAAGAGCACCGTGACATGCTGAGTCTCTGGGAAAGCAGAGATCCCCAGTGCTGTTGTGCCTGTGGATAGGCTGCAGGGGGACGGTGAAAACCAGCAATTTCTTTCAGGGCTGGCAGCTTCCTTGTGGGAGAAGGAGCCAGGCGTTTGCCTTTTCAGAAAAAAGCTTCTGCCGAGAAAGAGCACCGTGACATGCTGAGTCTCTGGGAAAGCAGAGATCCCCAGTGCTGTTGTGCCTGTGGATAGGCTGCAGAGGGATACTGAATATCAGCAATTTCTTTCAGGGCTGGCACCTTCCTTGTGGGAGAAGGAGCCGTAAGTTTGCCTTTTCAGAAAAAAGCTTCTGCCGAGAAAGAGCACCGTGACATGCTGAGTCTCTGGGAAAGCAGAGATCCCCAGTGCTGTTGTGCCTGTGGATAGGCTGCAGGGGGACGGTGAAAACCAGCAATTTCTTTCAGGGCTGGCACCTTCCTTGTGGGAGAAGGAGCCAGACGTTTGCCTTTTCAGAAAAAAGCTTCTGCCGAGAAAGAGCACCGTGACATGCTGAGTCTCTGGGAAAGCAGAGATCCCCAGTGCTGTTGTGCCTGTGGATAGGCTGCAGGGGGATACTGAATATCAGCAATTTCTTTCAGGGCTGGCACCTTCCTTGTGGGAGAAGGAGCCAGGCGTTTGCCTTTTCAGAAAAAAGCTTCTGCCGAGAAAGAGCACCGTGACATGCTGAGTCTCTGGGAAAGCAGAGATCCCCAGTGCTGTTGTGCCTGTGGATAGGCCGCAGGGGGACGGTGAAAACCAGCAATTTCTGTCAGGGCTGGCACCTTCCTTGTGGGAGAAGGAGCCGGACGTTTGACTTCTCAGAAAAAGCTTCTGCCGAAAGTGAGCACCGTGACATGCTGAGTCTCTGGGAAAGCAGAGATCCCCAGTGCTGTTGTGCCTGTGGATAGACTGCAGAGGGATACTGAATATCAGCAATTTCTTTCAGGGCTGGCAGCTTCCTTGTGGGAGAAGGAGCCAGACGTTTGCCTTTTCAGAAAAAAGCTTCTGCCGAGAAAGAGCACCGTGACATGCTGAGTCTCTGGGAAAGCAGAGATCCCCAGTGCTGTTGTGCCTGTGGATAGGCTGCAGGGGGACGGTGAAAACCAGCAATTTCTTTCAGGGCTGGCACCTTCCTTGTGGGAGAAGGAGCCGTAAGTTTGCCTTTTCAGAAAAAAGCTTCTGCCGAGAAAGAGCACCGTGACATGCTGAGTCTCTGGGAAAGCAGAGATCCCCAGTGCTGTTGTGCCTGTGGATAGGCTGCAGGGGGACGGTGAAAACCAGCAATTTCTTTCAGGTCTGGCACCTTCCTTGTGGGAGAAGGAGCCGGACGTTTGCCTTTTCAGAAAAAGCTTCTGCCGAAAGTGAGCACCGTGACATGCTGAGTCTCTGGGAAAGCAGAGATCCCCAGTGCTGTTGTGCCTGTGTATAGGCTGCAGGGGGACGGTGAAAACCAGCAATTTCTTTCAGGGCTGGCACCTTCCTTGTGGGAGAAGGAGCCAGACGTTTGCCTTTTCAGAAAAAAGCTTCTGCCAAGAACGAGCACCGTGACATGCTGAGTCTCTGGGAAAGCAGAGATCCCCAGTGCTGTTGTGCCTGTGGATAGGCTGCAGGGGGACGGTGAAAACCAGCAATTTCTTTCAGGGCTGGCAGCTTCCTTGTGGGAGAAGGAGCCAGGCGTTTGCCTTTTCAGAAAAAGCTTCTGCCGAGAAAGAGCACCGTGACATGCTGAGTCTCTGGGAAAGCAGAGATCCCCAGTGCTGTTGTGCCTGTGGATAGGCCGCAGGGGGACGGTGAAAACCAGCAATTTCTTTCAGGTCTGGCACCTTCCTTGTGGGAGAAGGAGCCGGACGTTTGCCTTTTCAGAAAAAGCTTCTGCCGAAAGTGAGCACCGTGACATGCTGAGTCTCTGGGAAAGCAGAGATCCCCAGTGCTGTTGTGCCTGTGGATAGGCTGCAGAGGGATACTGAATATCAGCAATTTCTTTCAGGGCTGGCAGCTTCCTTGTGGGAGAAGGAGCCTTAAGTTTGCCTTTTCAGAAAAAAGCTTCTGCCGAGAAAGAGCACCGTGACATGCTGAGTCTCTGGGAAAGCAGAGATCCCCAGTGCTGTTGTGCCTGTGGATAGGCTGCAGGGGGACGGTGAAAACCAGCAATTTCTTTCAGGGCTGGCACCTTCCTTGTGGGAGAAGGAGCCAGACGTTTGCCTTTTCAGAAAAAAGCTTCTGCCGAGAAAGAGCACCGTGACATGCTGAGTCTCTGGGAAAGCAGAGATCCCCAGTGCTGTTGTGCCTGTGGATAGGCTGCAGGGGGATACTGAATATCAGCAATTTCTTTCAGGGCTGGCACCTTCCTTGTGGGAGAAGGAGCCAGGCGTTTGCCTTTTCAGAAAAAAGCTTCTGCCGAGAAAGAGCACCGTGACATGCTGAGTCTCTGGGAAAGCAGAGATCCCCAGTGCTGTTGTGCCTGTGGATAGGCTGCAGGGGGACGGTGAAAACCAGCAATTTCTTTCAGGGCTGGCACCTTCCTTGTGGGAGAAGGAGCCAGACGTTTGCCTTTTCAGAAAAAAGCTTCTGCCAAGAACGAGCACCGTGACATGCTGAGTCTCTGGGAAAGCAGAGATCCCCAGTGCTGTTGTGCCTGTGGATAGGCTGCAGGGGGACGGTGAAAACCAGCAATTTCTTTCAGGTCTGGCACCTTCCTTGTGGGAGAAGGAGCCGGACGTTTGCCTTTTCAGAAAAAGCTTCTGCCGAAAGTGAGCACCGTGACATGCTGAGTCTCTGGGAAAGCAGAGATCCCCAGTGCTGTTGTGCCTGTGTATAGGCTGCAGGGGGACGGTGAAAACCAGCAATTTCTTTCAGGGCTGGCACCTTCCTTGTGGGAGAAGGAGCCAGACGTTTGCCTTTTCAGAAAAAAGCTTCTGCCAAGAACGAGCACCGTGACATGCTGAGTCTCTGGGAAAGCAGAGATCCCCAGTGCTGTTGTGCCTGTGGATAGGCTGCAGGGGGACGGTGAAAACCAGCAATTTCTTTCAGGTCTGGCACCTTCCTTGTGGGAGAAGGAGCCAGGCGTTTGCCTTTTCAGAAAAAGCTTCTGCCGAGAAAGAGCACCGTGACATGCTGAGTCTCTGGGAAAGCAGAGATCCCCAGTGCTGTTGTGCCTGTGGATAGGCCGCAGGGGGACGGTGAAAACCAGCAATTTCTTTCAGGTCTGGCACCTTCCTTGTGGGAGAAGGAGCCGGACGTTTGCCTTTTCAGAAAAAGCTTCTGCCGAAAGTGAGCACCGTGACATGCTGAGTCTCTGGGAAAGCAGAGATCCCCAGTGCTGTTGTGCCTGTGGATAGGCTGCAGAGGGATACTGAATATCAGCAATTTCTTTCAGGGCTGGCAGCTTCCTTGTGGGAGAAGGAGCCTTAAGTTTGCCTTTTCAGAAAAAAGCTTCTGCCGAGAAAGAGCACCGTGACATGCTGAGTCTCTGGGAAAGCAGAGATCCCCAGTGCTGTTGTGCCTGTGGATAGGCTGCAGGGGGACGGTGAAAACCAGCAATTTCTTTCAGGGCTGGCACCTTCCTTGTGGGAGAAGGAGCCAGACGTTTGCCTTTTCAGAAAAAAGCTTCTGCCGAGAAAGAGCACCGTGACATGCTGAGTCTCTGGGAAAGCAGAGATCCCCAGTGCTGTTGTGCCTGTGGATAGGCTGCAGGGGGATACTGAATATCAGCAATTTCTTTCAGGGCTGGCACCTTCCTTGTGGGAGAAGGAGCCAGGCGTTTGCCTTTTCAGAAAAAAGCTTCTGCCGAGAAAGAGCACCGTGACATGCTGAGTCTCTGGGAAAGCAGAGATCCCCAGTGCTGTTGTGCCTGTGGATAGGCTGCAGGGGGACGGTGAAAACCAGCAATTTCTTTCAGGGCTGGCACCTTCCTTGTGGGAGAAGGAGCCAGACGTTTGCCTTTTCAGAAAAAAGCTTCTGCCAAGAACGAGCACCGTGACATGCTGAGTCTCTGGGAAAGCAGAGATCCCCAGTGCTGTTGTGCCTGTGGATAGGCTGCAGGGGGACGGTGAAAACCAGCAATTTCTTTCAGGGCTGGCAGCTTCCTTGTGGGAGAAGGAGCCAGGCGTTTGCCTTTTCAGAAAAAGCTTCTGCCGAGAAAGAGCACCGTGACATGCTGAGTCTCTGGGAAAGCAGAGATCCCCAGTGCTGTTGTGCCTGTGGATAGGCCGCAGGGGGACGGTGAAAACCAGCAATTTCTTTCAGGTCTGGCACCTTCCTTGTGGGAGAAGGAGCCGGACGTTTGCCTTTTCAGAAAAAGCTTCTGCCGAAAGTGAGCACCGTGACATGCTGAGTCTCTGGGAAAGCAGAGATCCCCAGTGCTGTTGTGCCTGTGGATAGGCTGCAGAGGGATACTGAATATCAGCAAATTTCTTTCAGGGCTGGCACCTTCCTTGTGGGAGACGGAGCCGTAAGTTTGCCTTTTCAGAAAAAAGCTTCTGCCAAGAACGAGCACCGTGACATGCTGCGTCTCTGGGAAAGCAGAGATCCCCAGTGCTGTTGTGCCTGTGGATAGGCTGCAGAGGGATACTGAATATAAGCAATTTCTTTCAGGGCTGGCACCTTCCTTGTGGGAGAAGGAGCCGTAAGTTTGCCTTTTCAGAAAAAAGCTTCTGCCAGGAACGAGCACCGTGACATGCTGCGTCTCTGGGAAAGCAGAGATCCCCAGTGCTGTTGTGCCTGTGGATAGGCAGCAGAGGGATAGTGAAGACCTGCATTTGCTTTCAGGGCTGGCACCTTCCTTGTGGGAGAAGGAGCCGTAAGTTTGCCTTTTCAGAAAAAAGCTTCTGCCGAGAAAGAGCACCGTGACATGCTGAGTCTCTGGGAAAGCAGAGATCCCCAGTGCTGTTGTGCCTGTGGATAGGCTGCAGGGGGACGGTGAAAACCAGCAATTTCTTTCAGGGCTGGCAGCTTCCTTGTGGGAGAAGGAGCCAGGCGTTTGCCTTTTCAGAAAAAAGCTTCTGCCGAGAAAGAGCACCGTGACATGCTGAGTCTCTGGGAAAGCAGAGATCCCCAGTGCTGTTGTGCCTGTGGATAGGCTGCAGAGGGATACTGAATATCAGCAATTTCTTTCAGGGCTGGCACCTTCCTTGTGGGAGAAGGAGCCGTAAGTTTGCCTTTTCAGAAAAAAGCTTCTGCCGAGAAAGAGCACCGTGACATGCTGAGTCTCTGGGAAAGCAGAGATCCCCAGTGCTGTTGTGCCTGTGGATAGGCTGCAGGGGGACGGTGAAAACCAGCAATTTCTTTCAGGGCTGGCACCTTCCTTGTGGGAGAAGGAGCCAGACGTTTGCCTTTTCAGAAAAAAGCTTCTGCCGAGAAAGAGCACCGTGACATGCTGAGTCTCTGGGAAAGCAGAGATCCCCAGTGCTGTTGTGCCTGTGGATAGGCTGCAGGGGGATACTGAATATCAGCAATTTCTTTCAGGGCTGGCACCTTCCTTGTGGGAGAAGGAGCCAGGCGTTTGCCTTTTCAGAAAAAAGCTTCTGCCGAGAAAGAGCACCGTGACATGCTGAGTCTCTGGGAAAGCAGAGATCCCCAGTGCTGTTGTGCCTGTGGATAGGCCGCAGGGGGACGGTGAAAACCAGCAATTTCTGTCAGGGCTGGCACCTTCCTTGTGGGAGAAGGAGCCGGACGTTTGACTTCTCAGAAAAAGCTTCTGCCGAAAGTGAGCACCGTGACATGCTGAGTCTCTGGGAAAGCAGAGATCCCCAGTGCTGTTGTGCCTGTGGATAGACTGCAGAGGGATACTGAATATCAGCAATTTCTTTCAGGGCTGGCAGCTTCCTTGTGGGAGAAGGAGCCAGACGTTTGCCTTTTCAGAAAAAAGCTTCTGCCGAGAAAGAGCACCGTGACATGCTGAGTCTCTGGGAAAGCAGAGATCCCCAGTGCTGTTGTGCCTGTGGATAGGCTGCAGGGGGACGGTGAAAACCAGCAATTTCTTTCAGGGCTGGCACCTTCCTTGTGGGAGAAGGAGCCGTAAGTTTGCCTTTTCAGAAAAAAGCTTCTGCCGAGAAAGAGCACCGTGACATGCTGAGTCTCTGGGAAAGCAGAGATCCCCAGTGCTGTTGTGCCTGTGGATAGGCTGCAGGGGGACGGTGAAAACCAGCAATTTCTTTCAGGTCTGGCACCTTCCTTGTGGGAGAAGGAGCCGGACGTTTGCCTTTTCAGAAAAAGCTTCTGCCGAAAGTGAGCACCGTGACATGCTGAGTCTCTGGGAAAGCAGAGATCCCCAGTGCTGTTGTGCCTGTGTATAGGCTGCAGGGGGACGGTGAAAACCAGCAATTTCTTTCAGGGCTGGCACCTTCCTTGTGGGAGAAGGAGCCAGACGTTTGCCTTTTCAGAAAAAAGCTTCTGCCAAGAACGAGCACCGTGACATGCTGAGTCTCTGGGAAAGCAGAGATCCCCAGTGCTGTTGTGCCTGTGGATAGGCTGCAGGGGGACGGTGAAAACCAGCAATTTCTTTCAGGGCTGGCAGCTTCCTTGTGGGAGAAGGAGCCAGGCGTTTGCCTTTTCAGAAAAAGCTTCTGCCGAGAAAGAGCACCGTGACATGCTGAGTCTCTGGGAAAGCAGAGATCCCCAGTGCTGTTGTGCCTGTGGATAGGCCGCAGGGGGACGGTGAAAACCAGCAATTTCTTTCAGGTCTGGCACCTTCCTTGTGGGAGAAGGAGCCGGACGTTTGCCTTTTCAGAAAAAGCTTCTGCCGAAAGTGAGCACCGTGACATGCTGAGTCTCTGGGAAAGCAGAGATCCCCAGTGCTGTTGTGCCTGTGGATAGGCTGCAGAGGGATACTGAATATCAGCAATTTCTTTCAGGGCTGGCAGCTTCCTTGTGGGAGAAGGAGCCTTAAGTTTGCCTTTTCAGAAAAAAGCTTCTGCCGAGAAAGAGCACCGTGACATGCTGAGTCTCTGGGAAAGCAGAGATCCCCAGTGCTGTTGTGCCTGTGGATAGGCTGCAGGGGGACGGTGAAAACCAGCAATTTCTTTCAGGGCTGGCACCTTCCTTGTGGGAGAAGGAGCCAGACGTTTGCCTTTTCAGAAAAAAGCTTCTGCCGAGAAAGAGCACCGTGACATGCTGAGTCTCTGGGAAAGCAGAGATCCCCAGTGCTGTTGTGCCTGTGGATAGGCTGCAGGGGGATACTGAATATCAGCAATTTCTTTCAGGGCTGGCACCTTCCTTGTGGGAGAAGGAGCCAGGCGTTTGCCTTTTCAGAAAAAAGCTTCTGCCGAGAAAGAGCACCGTGACATGCTGAGTCTCTGGGAAAGCAGAGATCCCCAGTGCTGTTGTGCCTGTGGATAGGCTGCAGGGGGACGGTGAAAACCAGCAATTTCTTTCAGGGCTGGCACCTTCCTTGTGGGAGAAGGAGCCAGACGTTTGCCTTTTCAGAAAAAAGCTTCTGCCAAGAACGAGCACCGTGACATGCTGAGTCTCTGGGAAAGCAGAGATCCCCAGTGCTGTTGTGCCTGTGGATAGGCTGCAGGGGGACGGTGAAAACCAGCAATTTCTTTCAGGGCTGGCAGCTTCCTTGTGGGAGAAGGAGCCAGGCGTTTGCCTTTTCAGAAAAAGCTTCTGCCGAGAAAGAGCACCGTGACATGCTGAGTCTCTGGGAAAGCAGAGATCCCCAGTGCTGTTGTGCCTGTGGATAGGCCGCAGGGGGACGGTGAAAACCAGCAATTTCTTTCAGGTCTGGCACCTTCCTTGTGGGAGAAGGAGCCGGACGTTTGCCTTTTCAGAAAAAGCTTCTGCCGAAAGTGAGCACCGTGACATGCTGAGTCTCTGGGAAAGCAGAGATCCCCAGTGCTGTTGTGCCTGTGGATAGGCTGCAGAGGGATACTGAATATCAGCAAATTTCTTTCAGGGCTGGCACCTTCCTTGTGGGAGACGGAGCCGTAAGTTTGCCTTTTCAGAAAAAAGCTTCTGCCAAGAACGAGCACCGTGACATGCTGCGTCTCTGGGAAAGCAGAGATCCCCAGTGCTGTTGTGCCTGTGGATAGGCTGCAGAGGGATACTGAATATAAGCAATTTCTTTCAGGGCTGGCACCTTCCTTGTGGGAGAAGGAGCCGTAAGTTTGCCTTTTCAGAAAAAAGCTTCTGCCAGGAACGAGCACCGTGACATGCTGCGTCTCTGGGAAAGCAGAGATCCCCAGTGCTGTTGTGCCTGTGGATAGGCAGCAGAGGGATAGTGAAGACCTGCATTTGCTTTCAGGGCTGGCACCTTCCTTGTGGGAGAAGGAGCCGTAAGTTTGCCTTTTCAGAAAAAAGCTTCTGCCGAGAAAGAGCACCGTGACATGCTGAGTCTCTGGGAAAGCAGAGATCCCCAGTGCTGTTGTGCCTGTGGATAGGCTGCAGGGGGACGGTGAAAACCAGCAATTTCTTTCAGGGCTGGCAGCTTCCTTGTGGGAGAAGGAGCCAGGCGTTTGCCTTTTCAGAAAAAAGCTTCTGCCGAGAAAGAGCACCGTGACATGCTGAGTCTCTGGGAAAGCAGAGATCCCCAGTGCTGTTGTGCCTGTGGATAGGCTGCAGAGGGATACTGAATATCAGCAATTTCTTTCAGGGCTGGCACCTTCCTTGTGGGAGAAGGAGCCGTAAGTTTGCCTTTTCAGAAAAAAGCTTCTGCCGAGAAAGAGCACCGTGACATGCTGAGTCTCTGGGAAAGCAGAGATCCCCAGTGCTGTTGTGCCTGTGGATAGGCTGCAGGGGGACGGTGAAAACCAGCAATTTCTTTCAGGGCTGGCACCTTCCTTGTGGGAGAAGGAGCCAGACGTTTGCCTTTTCAGAAAAAAGCTTCTGCCGAGAAAGAGCACCGTGACATGCTGAGTCTCTGGGAAAGCAGAGATCCCCAGTGCTGTTGTGCCTGTGGATAGGCTGCAGGGGGACGGTGAAAACCAGCAATTTCTTTCAGGGCTGGCACCTTCCTTGTGGGAGAAGGAGCCAGACGTTTGCCTTTTCAGAAAAAAGCTTCTGCCGAGAAAGAGCACCGTGACATGCTGAGTCTCTGGGAAAGCAGAGATCCCCAGTGCTGTTGTGCCTGTGGATAGGCTGCAGGGGGATACTGAATATCAGCAATTTCTTTCAGGGCTGGCACCTTCCTTGTGGGAGAAGGAGCCAGGCGTTTGCCTTTTCAGAAAAAAGCTTCTGCCGAGAAAGAGCACCGTGACATGCTGAGTCTCTGGGAAAGCAGAGATCCCCAGTGCTGTTGTGCCTGTGGATAGGCCGCAGGGGGACGGTGAAAACCAGCAATTTCTGTCAGGGCTGGCACCTTCCTTGTGGGAGAAGGAGCCGGACGTTTGACTTCTCAGAAAAAGCTTCTGCCGAAAGTGAGCACCGTGACATGCTGAGTCTCTGGGAAAGCAGAGATCCCCAGTGCTGTTGTGCCTGTGGATAGACTGCAGAGGGATACTGAATATCAGCAATTTCTTTCAGGGCTGGCAGCTTCCTTGTGGGAGAAGGAGCCAGACGTTTGCCTTTTCAGAAAAAAGCTTCTGCCGAGAAAGAGCACCGTGACATGCTGAGTCTCTGGGAAAGCAGAGATCCCCAGTGCTGTTGTGCCTGTGGATAGGCTGCAGGGGGACGGTGAAAACCAGCAATTTCTTTCAGGGCTGGCACCTTCCTTGTGGGAGAAGGAGCCGTAAGTTTGCCTTTTCAGAAAAAAGCTTCTGCCGAGAAAGAGCACCGTGACATGCTGAGTCTCTGGGAAAGCAGAGATCCCCAGTGCTGTTGTGCCTGTGGATAGGCTGCAGGGGGACGGTGAAAACCAGCAATTTCTTTCAGGTCTGGCACCTTCCTTGTGGGAGAAGGAGCCGGACGTTTGCCTTTTCAGAAAAAGCTTCTGCCGAAAGTGAGCACCGTGACATGCTGAGTCTCTGGGAAAGCAGAGATCCCCAGTGCTGTTGTGCCTGTGTATAGGCTGCAGGGGGACGGTGAAAACCAGCAATTTCTTTCAGGGCTGGCACCTTCCTTGTGGGAGAAGGAGCCAGACGTTTGCCTTTTCAGAAAAAAGCTTCTGCCAAGAACGAGCACCGTGACATGCTGAGTCTCTGGGAAAGCAGAGATCCCCAGTGCTGTTGTGCCTGTGGATAGGCTGCAGGGGGACGGTGAAAACCAGCAATTTCTTTCAGGGCTGGCAGCTTCCTTGTGGGAGAAGGAGCCAGGCGTTTGCCTTTTCAGAAAAAGCTTCTGCCGAGAAAGAGCACCGTGACATGCTGAGTCTCTGGGAAAGCAGAGATCCCCAGTGCTGTTGTGCCTGTGGATAGGCCGCAGGGGGACGGTGAAAACCAGCAATTTCTTTCAGGTCTGGCACCTTCCTTGTGGGAGAAGGAGCCGGACGTTTGCCTTTTCAGAAAAAGCTTCTGCCGAAAGTGAGCACCGTGACATGCTGAGTCTCTGGGAAAGCAGAGATCCCCAGTGCTGTTGTGCCTGTGGATAGGCTGCAGAGGGATACTGAATATCAGCAATTTCTTTCAGGGCTGGCAGCTTCCTTGTGGGAGAAGGAGCCTTAAGTTTGCCTTTTCAGAAAAAAGCTTCTGCCGAGAAAGAGCACCGTGACATGCTGAGTCTCTGGGAAAGCAGAGATCCCCAGTGCTGTTGTGCCTGTGGATAGGCTGCAGGGGGACGGTGAAAACCAGCAATTTCTTTCAGGGCTGGCACCTTCCTTGTGGGAGAAGGAGCCAGACGTTTGCCTTTTCAGAAAAAAGCTTCTGCCGAGAAAGAGCACCGTGACATGCTGAGTCTCTGGGAAAGCAGAGATCCCCAGTGCTGTTGTGCCTGTGGATAGGCTGCAGGGGGATACTGAATATCAGCAATTTCTTTCAGGGCTGGCACCTTCCTTGTGGGAGAAGGAGCCAGGCGTTTGCCTTTTCAGAAAAAAGCTTCTGCCGAGAAAGAGCACCGTGACATGCTGAGTCTCTGGGAAAGCAGAGATCCCCAGTGCTGTTGTGCCTGTGGATAGGCTGCAGGGGGACGGTGAAAACCAGCAATTTCTTTCAGGGCTGGCACCTTCCTTGTGGGAGAAGGAGCCAGACGTTTGCCTTTTCAGAAAAAAGCTTCTGCCAAGAACGAGCACCGTGACATGCTGAGTCTCTGGGAAAGCAGAGATCCCCAGTGCTGTTGTGCCTGTGGATAGGCTGCAGGGGGACGGTGAAAACCAGCAATTTCTTTCAGGGCTGGCAGCTTCCTTGTGGGAGAAGGAGCCAGGCGTTTGCCTTTTCAGAAAAAGCTTCTGCCGAGAAAGAGCACCGTGACATGCTGAGTCTCTGGGAAAGCAGAGATCCCCAGTGCTGTTGTGCCTGTGGATAGGCCGCAGGGGGACGGTGAAAACCAGCAATTTCTTTCAGGTCTGGCACCTTCCTTGTGGGAGAAGGAGCCGGACGTTTGCCTTTTCAGAAAAAGCTTCTGCCGAAAGTGAGCACCGTGACATGCTGAGTCTCTGGGAAAGCAGAGATCCCCAGTGCTGTTGTGCCTGTGGATAGGCTGCAGAGGGATACTGAATATCAGCAAATTTCTTTCAGGGCTGGCACCTTCCTTGTGGGAGACGGAGCCGTAAGTTTGCCTTTTCAGAAAAAAGCTTCTGCCAAGAACGAGCACCGTGACATGCTGCGTCTCTGGGAAAGCAGAGATCCCCAGTGCTGTTGTGCCTGTGGATAGGCTGCAGAGGGATACTGAATATAAGCAATTTCTTTCAGGGCTGGCACCTTCCTTGTGGGAGAAGGAGCCGTAAGTTTGCCTTTTCAGAAAAAAGCTTCTGCCAGGAACGAGCACCGTGACATGCTGCGTCTCTGGGAAAGCAGAGATCCCCAGTGCTGTTGTGCCTGTGGATAGGCAGCAGAGGGATAGTGAAGACCTGCATTTGCTTTCAGGGCTGGCACCTTCCTTGTGGGAGAAGGAGCCGTAAGTTTGCCTTTTCAGAAAAAAGCTTCTGCCGAGAAAGAGCACCGTGACATGCTGAGTCTCTGGGAAAGCAGAGATCCCCAGTGCTGTTGTGCCTGTGGATAGGCTGCAGGGGGACGGTGAAAACCAGCAATTTCTTTCAGGGCTGGCAGCTTCCTTGTGGGAGAAGGAGCCAGGCGTTTGCCTTTTCAGAAAAAAGCTTCTGCCGAGAAAGAGCACCGTGACATGCTGAGTCTCTGGGAAAGCAGAGATCCCCAGTGCTGTTGTGCCTGTGGATAGGCTGCAGAGGGATACTGAATATCAGCAATTTCTTTCAGGGCTGGCACCTTCCTTGTGGGAGAAGGAGCCGTAAGTTTGCCTTTTCAGAAAAAAGCTTCTGCCGAGAAAGAGCACCGTGACATGCTGAGTCTCTGGGAAAGCAGAGATCCCCAGTGCTGTTGTGCCTGTGGATAGGCTGCAGGGGGACGGTGAAAACCAGCAATTTCTTTCAGGGCTGGCACCTTCCTTGTGGGAGAAGGAGCCAGACGTTTGCCTTTTCAGAAAAAAGCTTCTGCCGAGAAAGAGCACCGTGACATGCTGAGTCTCTGGGAAAGCAGAGATCCCCAGTGCTGTTGTGCCTGTGGATAGGCTGCAGGGGGATACTGAATATCAGCAATTTCTTTCAGGGCTGGCACCTTCCTTGTGGGAGAAGGAGCCAGGCGTTTGCCTTTTCAGAAAAAAGCTTCTGCCGAGAAAGAGCACCGTGACATGCTGAGTCTCTGGGAAAGCAGAGATCCCCAGTGCTGTTGTGCCTGTGGATAGGCCGCAGGGGGACGGTGAAAACCAGCAATTTCTGTCAGGGCTGGCACCTTCCTTGTGGGAGAAGGAGCCGGACGTTTGACTTCTCAGAAAAAGCTTCTGCCGAAAGTGAGCACCGTGACATGCTGAGTCTCTGGGAAAGCAGAGATCCCCAGTGCTGTTGTGCCTGTGGATAGACTGCAGAGGGATACTGAATATCAGCAATTTCTTTCAGGGCTGGCAGCTTCCTTGTGGGAGAAGGAGCCAGACGTTTGCCTTTTCAGAAAAAAGCTTCTGCCGAGAAAGAGCACCGTGACATGCTGAGTCTCTGGGAAAGCAGAGATCCCCAGTGCTGTTGTGCCTGTGGATAGGCTGCAGGGGGACGGTGAAAACCAGCAATTTCTTTCAGGGCTGGCACCTTCCTTGTGGGAGAAGGAGCCGTAAGTTTGCCTTTTCAGAAAAAAGCTTCTGCCGAGAAAGAGCACCGTGACATGCTGAGTCTCTGGGAAAGCAGAGATCCCCAGTGCTGTTGTGCCTGTGGATAGGCTGCAGGGGGACGGTGAAAACCAGCAATTTCTTTCAGGTCTGGCACCTTCCTTGTGGGAGAAGGAGCCGGACGTTTGCCTTTTCAGAAAAAGCTTCTGCCGAAAGTGAGCACCGTGACATGCTGAGTCTCTGGGAAAGCAGAGATCCCCAGTGCTGTTGTGCCTGTGTATAGGCTGCAGGGGGACGGTGAAAACCAGCAATTTCTTTCAGGGCTGGCACCTTCCTTGTGGGAGAAGGAGCCAGACGTTTGCCTTTTCAGAAAAAAGCTTCTGCCAAGAACGAGCACCGTGACATGCTGAGTCTCTGGGAAAGCAGAGATCCCCAGTGCTGTTGTGCCTGTGGATAGGCTGCAGGGGGACGGTGAAAACCAGCAATTTCTTTCAGGGCTGGCACCTTCCTTGTGGGAGAAGGAGCCAGGCGTTTGCCTTTTCAGAAAAAGCTTCTGCCGAGAAAGAGCACCGTGACATGCTGAGTCTCTGGGAAAGCAGAGATCCCCAGTGCTGTTGTGCCTGTGGATAGGCCGCAGGGGGACGGTGAAAACCAGCAATTTCTTTCAGGTCTGGCACCTTCCTTGTGGGAGAAGGAGCCGGACGTTTGCCTTTTCAGAAAAAGCTTCTGCCGAAAGTGAGCACCGTGACATGCTGAGTCTCTGGGAAAGCAGAGATCCCCAGTGCTGTTGTGCCTGTGGATAGGCTGCAGAGGGATACTGAATATCAGCAATTTCTTTCAGGGCTGGCAGCTTCCTTGTGGGAGAAGGAGCCTTAAGTTTGCCTTTTCAGAAAAAAGCTTCTGCCGAGAAAGAGCACCGTGACATGCTGAGTCTCTGGGAAAGCAGAGATCCCCAGTGCTGTTGTGCCTGTGGATAGGCTGCAGGGGGACGGTGAAAACCAGCAATTTCTTTCAGGGCTGGCACCTTCCTTGTGGGAGAAGGAGCCAGACGTTTGCCTTTTCAGAAAAAAGCTTCTGCCGAGAAAGAGCACCGTGACATGCTGAGTCTCTGGGAAAGCAGAGATCCCCAGTGCTGTTGTGCCTGTGGATAGGCTGCAGGGGGATACTGAATATCAGCAATTTCTTTCAGGGCTGGCACCTTCCTTGTGGGAGAAGGAGCCAGGCGTTTGCCTTTTCAGAAAAAAGCTTCTGCCGAGAAAGAGCACCGTGACATGCTGAGTCTCTGGGAAAGCAGAGATCCCCAGTGCTGTTGTGCCTGTGGATAGGCTGCAGGGGGACGGTGAAAACCAGCAATTTCTTTCAGGGCTGGCACCTTCCTTGTGGGAGAAGGAGCCAGACGTTTGCCTTTTCAGAAAAAAGCTTCTGCCAAGAACGAGCACCGTGACATGCTGAGTCTCTGGGAAAGCAGAGATCCCCAGTGCTGTTGTGCCTGTGGATAGGCTGCAGGGGGACGGTGAAAACCAGCAATTTCTTTCAGGGCTGGCAGCTTCCTTGTGGGAGAAGGAGCCAGGCGTTTGCCTTTTCAGAAAAAAGCTTCTGCCGAGAAAGAGCACCGTGACATGCTGAGTCTCTGGGAAAGCAGAGATCCCCAGTGCTGTTGTGCCTGTGGATAGGCCGCAGGGGGACGGTGAAAACCAGCAATTTCTGTCAGGGCTGGCACCTTCCTTGTGGGAGAAGGAGCCGGACGTTTGACTTCTCAGAAAAAGCTTCTGCCGAAAGTGAGCACCGTGACATGCTGAGTCTCTGGGAAAGCAGAGATCCCCAGTGCTGTTGTGCCTGTGGATAGACTGCAGAGGGATACTGAATATCAGCAATTTCTTTCAGGGCTGGCACCTTCCTTGTGGGAGAAGGAGCCGTAAGTTTGCCTTTTCAGAAAAAAGCTTCTGCCGAGAAAGAGCACCGTGACATGCTGAGTCTCTGGGAAAGCAGAGATCCCCAGTGCTGTTGTGCCTGTGGATAGGCTGCAGGGGGATGGTGAAAACCAGCAATTTCTTTCAGGGCTGGCACCTTCCTTGTGGGAGAAGGAGCCAGGCGTTTGCCTTTTCAGAAAAAGCTTCTGCCGAGAAAGAGCACCGTGACATGCTGAGTCTCTGGGAAAGCAGAGATCCCCAGTGCTGTTGTGCCTGTGGATAGGCCGCAGGGGGACGGTGAAAACCAGCAATTTCTTTCAGGGCTGGCACCTTCCTTGTGGGAGAAGGAGCCGGACGTTTGCCTTTTCAGAAAAAGCTTCTGCCGAAAGTGAGCACCGTGACATGCTGAGTCTCTGGGAAAGCAGAGATCCCCAGTGCTGTTGTGCCTGTGGATAGGCTGCAGGGGGACGGTGAAAACCAGCAATTTCTTTCAGGGCTGGCACCTTCCTTGTGGGAGAAGGAGCCGTAAGTTTGCCTTTTCAGAAAAAAGCTTCTGCCAAGAACGAGCACCGTGACATGCTGAGTCTCTGGGAAAGCAGAGATCCCCAGTGCTGTTGTGCCTGTGGATAGGCTGCAGGGGGATACTGAATATCAGCAATTTCTTTCAGGGCTGGCACCTTCCTTGTGGGAGAAGGAGCCAGGCGTTTGCCTTTTCAGAAAAAAGCTTCTGCCGAGAAAGAGCACTGTGACATGCTGAGTCTCTGGGAAAGCAGAGATCCCCAGTGCTGTTGTGCCTGTGGATAGGCTGCAGGGGGACGGTGAAAACCAGCAATTTCTTTCAAGGGCTGGCACCTTCCTTGTGGGAGAAGGAGCCGTTAGTTTGCCTTTTCAGAAAAAAGCTTCTGCCGAGAAAGAGCACCGTGACATGCTGAGTCTCTGGGAAAGCAGAGATCCCCAGTGCTGTTGTGCCTGTGGATAGGCTGTAGGGGGAGGGTGAAGACCTGCATTTGCTTTCAGGGCTGGCACCTTCCTTGTGGGAGAAGGAGCCAGGCGTTTGCCTTTTCAGAAAAAAGCATCTGCCGAGAAAGAGCACCGTGACATGCTGAGTCTCTGGGAAAGCAGAGATCCCCAGTGCTGTTGTGCCTGTGGATAGGCTGCAGAGGGATAGTGAAGACCTGCATTTGCTTTCAGGGCTGGCACCTTCCTTGTGGGAGAAGGAGCCAGGCGTTTGCCTTTTCAGAAAAAAGCTTCTGCCGAGAAAGAGCACCGTGACATGCTGAGTCTCTGGGAAAGCAGAGATCCCCAGTGCTGTTGTGCCTGTGGATAGGCTGCAGAGGGATACTGAATATCAGCAATTTCTTTCAGGGCTGGCACCTTCCTTGTGGGAGAAGGAGCCGTAAGTTTGCCTTTTCAGAAAAAAGCTTCTGCCGAGAAAGAGCACCGTGACATGCTGAGTCTCTGGGAAAGCAGAGATCCCCAGTGCTGTTGTGCCTGTGGATAGGCTGCAGGGGGACGGTGAAAACCAGCAATTTCTTTCAGGGCTGGCACCTTCCTTGTGGGAGAAGGAGCCGTAAGTTTGCCTTTTCAGAAAAAAGCTTCTGCCGAGAAAGAGCACCGTGACATGCTGAGTCTCTGGGAAAGCAGAGATCCCCAGTGCTGTTGTGCCTGTGGATAGGCTGCAGGGGGACGGTGAAAACCAGCAATTTCTTTCAGGGCTGGCACCTTCCTTGTGGGAGAAAAAGCCGTAAGTTTGCCTTTTCAGAAAAAAGCTTCTGCCAAGAACGAGCACCGTGACATGCTGAGTCTCTGGGAAAGCAGAGATCCCCAGTGCTGTTGTGCCTGTGGATAGGCTGCAGGGGGACGGTGAAAACCAGCAATTTCTTTCAGGGCTGGCAGCTTCCTTGTGGGAGAAGGAGCCAGGCGTTTGCCTTTTCAGAAAAAGCTTCTGCCGAGAAAGAGCACCGTGACATGCTGAGTCTCTGGGAAAGCAGAGATCCCCAGTGCTGTTGTGCCTGTGGATAGGCCGCAGGGGGACGGTGAAAACCAGCAATTTCTTTCAGGTCTGGCACCTTCCTTGTGGGAGAAGGAGCCGGATGTTTGCCTTTTCAGAAAAAGCTTCTGCCGAAAGTGAGCACCGTGACATGCTGAGTCTCTGGGAAAGCAGAGATCCCCAGTGCTGTTGTGCCTGTGGATAGGCTGCAGAGGGATACTGAATATCAGCAATTTCTTTCAGGGCTGGCAGCTTCCTTGTGGGAGAAGGAGCCTTAAGTTTGCCTTTTCAGAAAAAAGCTTCTGCCGAGAAAGAGCACCGTGACATGCTGAGTCTCTGGGAAAGCAGAGATCCCCAGTGCTGTTGTGCCTGTGGATAGGCTGTAGGGGGAGGGTGAAGACCTGCATTTGCTTTCAGGGCTGGCACCTTCCTTGTGGGAGAAGGAGCCAGGCGTTTGCCTTTTCAGAAAAAAGCATCTGCCGAGAAAGAGCACCGTGACATGCTGAGTCTCTGGGAAAGCAGAGATCCCCAGTGCTGTTGTGCCTGTGGATAGGCTGCAGAGGGATACTGAATATCAGCAATTTCTTTCAGGGCTGGCACCTTCCTTGTGGGAGAAGGAGCCGTAAGTTTGCCTTTTCAGAAAAAAGCTTCTGCCGAGAAAGAGCACCGTGACATGCTGAGTCTCTGGGAAAGCAGAGATCCCCAGTGCTGTTGTGCCTGTGGATAGGCTGCAGGGGGATACTGAATATCAGCAATTTCTTTCAGGGCTGGCACCTTCCTTGTGGGAGAAGGAGCCAGGCGTTTGCCTTTTCAGAAAAAAGCTTCTGCCGAGAAAGAGCACCGTGACATGCTGAGTCTCTGGGAAAGCAGAGATCCCCAGTGCTGTTGTGCCTGTGGATAGGCTGCAGGGGGACGGTGAAAACCAGCAATTTCTTTCAGGGCTGGCAGCTTCCTTGTGGGAGAAGGAGCCGTAAGTTTGCCTTTTCAGAAAAAAGCTTCTGCCAGGAACGAGCACCGTGACATGCTGCGTCTCTGGGAAAGCAGAGATCCCCAGTGCTGTTGTGCCTGTGGATAGGCCGCAGGGGGACGGTGAAAACCAGCAATTTCTGTCAGGGCTGGCACCTTCCTTGTGGGAGAAGGAGCCGGACGTTTGACTTTTCAGAAAAAGCTTCTGCCGAAAGTGAGCACCGTGACATGCTGAGTCTCTGGGAAAGCAGAGATCCCCAGTGCTGTTGTGCCTGTGGATAGACTGCAGAGGGATACTGAATATCAGCAATTTCTTTCAGGGCTGGCAGCTTCCTTGTGGGAGAAGGAGCCTTAAGTTTGCCATTTCAGAAAAAAGCTTCTGCCGAGAAAGAGCACCGTGACATGCTGAGTCTCTGGGAAAGCAGAGATCCCCAGTGCTGTTGTGCCTGTGGATAGGCTGTAGGGGGAGGGTGAAGACCTGCATTTGCTTTCAGGGCTGGCACCTTCCTTGTGGGAGAAGGAGCCAGGCGTTTGCCTTTTCAGAAAAAAGCTTCTGCCGAGAAAGAGCACCGTGACATGCTGAGTCTCTGGGAAAGCAGAGATCCCCAGTGCTGTTGTGCCTGTGGATAGGCTGCAGGGGGATACTGAATATCAGCAATTTCTTTCAGGGCTGGCACCTTCCTTGTGGGAGAAGGAGCCAGGCGTTTGCCTTTTCAGAAAAAAGCATCTGCCGAGAAAGAGCACCGTGACATGCTGAGTCTCTGGGAAAGCAGAGATCCCCAGTGCTGTTGTGCCTGTGGATAGGCTGCACTGGGATAGTGAAGACCTGCATTTGCTTTCAGGGCTGGCACCTTCCTTGTGGGAGAAGGAGCCAGGCGTTTGCCTTTTCAGAAAAAAGCTTCTGCCGAGAAAGAGCACCGTGACATGCTGAGTCTCTGGGAAAGCAGAGATCCCCAGTGCTGTTGTGCCTGTGGATAGGCTGCAGAGGGATACTGAATATCAGCAATTTCTTTCAGGGCTGGCACCTTCCTTGTGGGAGAAGGAGCCGTAAGTTTGCCTTTTCAGAAAAAAGCTTCTGCCGAGAAAGAGCACCGTGACATGCTGAGTCTCTGGGAAAGCAGAGATCCCCAGTGCTGTTGTGCCTGTGGATAGGCTGCAGGGGGACGGTGAAAACCAGCAATTTCTTTCAGGGCTGGCACCTTCCTTGTGGGAGAAGGAGCCAGACGTTTGCCTTTTCAGAAAAAAGCTTCTGCCGAGAAAGAGCACCGTGACATGCTGAGTCTCTGGGAAAGCAGAGATCCCCAGTGCTGTTGTGCCTGTGGATAGGCTGCAGGGGGATACTGAATATCAGCAATTTCTTTCAGGGCTGGCACCTTCCTTGTGGGAGAAGGAGCCAGACGTTTGCCTTTTCAGAAAAAAGCTTCTGCCGAGAAAGAGCACCGTGACATGCTGAGTCTCTGGGAAAGCAGAGATCCCCAGTGCTGTTGTGCCTGTGGATAGGCTGCAGGGGGACGGTGAAAACCAGCAATTTCTTTCAGGGCTGGCACCTTCCTTGTGGGAGAAGGAGCCAGACGTTTGCCTTTTCAGAAAAAAGCTTCTGCCGAGAAAGAGCACCGTGACATGCTGAGTCTCTGGGAAAGCAGAGATCCCCAGTGCTGTTGTGCCTGTGGATAGGCTGCAGGGGGATACTGAATATCAGCAATTTCTTTCAGGGCTGGCACCTTCCTTGTGGGAGAAGGAGCCAGACGTTTGCCTTTTCAGAAAAAAGCTTCTGCCGAGAAAGAGCACCGTGACATGCTGAGTCTCTGGGAAAGCAGAGATCCCCAGTGCTGTTGTGCCTGTGGATAGGCTGCAGGGGGATACTGAATATCAGCAATTTCTTTCAGGGCTGGCACCTTCCTTGTGGGAGAAGGAGCCAGACGTTTGCCTTTTCAGAAAAAAGCTTCTGCCGAGAAAGAGCACCGTGACATGCTGAGTCTCTGGGAAAGCAGAGATCCCCAGTGCTGTTGTGCCTGTGGATAGGCTGCAGGGGGACGGTGAAAACCAGCAATTTCTTTCAGGGCTGGCACCTTCCTTGTGGGAGAAGGAGCCAGGCGTTTGCCTTTTCAGAAAAAGCTTCTGCCGAGAAAGAGCACCGTGACATGCTGAGTCTCTGGGAAAGCAGAGATCCCCAGTGCTGTTGTGCCTGTGGATAGGCCGCAGGGGGACGGTGAAGACCAGCAATTTCTTTCAGGTCTGGCACCTTCCTTGTGGGAGAAGGAGCCGGACGTTTGCCTTTTCAGAAAAAGCTTCTGCCGAGAAAGAGCACCGTGACATGCTGAGTCTCTGGGAAAGCAGAGATCCCCAGTGCTGTTGTGCCTGTGGATAGGCTGCAGGGGGACGGTGAAGACATGCATATGCTTTCAGGGCTGGCACCTTCCTTGTGGGAGAAGGAGCCAGACGTTTGCCTTTTCAGAAAAAAGCTTCTGCCGAGAAAGAGCACCGTGACATGCTGAGTCTCTGGGAAAGCAGAGATCCCCAGTGCTGTTGTGCCTTTGGATAGGCTGCAGAGGGATACTGAATATCAGCAATTTCTTTCAGGGCTGGCACCTTCCTTGTGGGAGAAGGAGCCTTAAGTTTGCCTTTTCAGAAAAAGCTTCTGCCGAGAAAGAGCACCGTGACATGCTGAGTCTCTGGGAAAGCAGAGATCCCCAGTGCTGTTGTGCCTGTGGATAGGCTGTAGGGGGAGGGTGAAGACCTGCATTTGCTTTCAGGGCTGGCACCTTCCTTGTGGGAGAAGGAGCCAGGCGTTTGCCTTTTCAGAAAAAAGCTTCTGCCGAGAAAGAGCACCGTGACATGCTGAGTCTCTGGGAAAGCAGAGATCCCCAGTGCTGTTGTGCCTGTGGATAGGCTGCAGGGGGATACTGAATATCAGCAATTTCTTTCAGGGCTGGCAGCTTCCTTGTGGGAGAAGGAGCCTTAAGTTTGCCTTTTCAGAAAAAAGCATCTGCCGAGAAAGAGCACCGTGACATGCTGAGTCTCTGGGAAAGCAGAGATCCCCAGTGCTGTTGTGCCTGTGGATAGGCTGCACTGGGATAGTGAAGACCTGCATTTGCTTTCAGGGCTGGCACCTTCCTTGTGGGAGAAGGAGCCAGGCGTTTGCCTTTTCAGAAAAAAGCTTCTGCCGAGAAAGAGCACCGTGACATGCTGAGTCTCTGGGAAAGCAGAGATCCCCAGTGCTGTTGTGCCTGTGGATAGGCTGCAGAGGGATACTGAATATCAGCAATTTCTTTCAGGGCTGGCACCTTCCTTGTGGGAGAAGGATCCGTAAGTTTGCCTTTTCAGAAAAAAGCTGCCGAGAAAGAGCACCGTGACATGCTGAGTCTCTGGGAAAGCAGAGATCCCCAGTGCTGTTGTGCCTGTGGATAGGCTGCAGGGGGACGGTGAAAACCAGCAATTTCTTTCAGGGCTGGCACCTTCCTTGTGGGAGAAGGAGCCAGACGTTTGCCTTTTCAGAAAAAAGCTTCTGCCGAGAAAGAGCACCGTGACATGCTGAGTCTCTGGGAAAGCAGAGATCCCCAAAGCTGTTGTGCCTGTGGATAGGCTGCAGGGGGATACTGAATATCAGCAATTTCTTTCAGGGCTGGCACCTTCCTTGTGGGAGAAGGAGCCAGACGTTTGCCTTTTCAGAAAAAAGCTTCTGCCGAGAAAGAGCACCGTGACATGCTGAGTCTCTGGGAAAGCAGAGATCCCCAGTGCTGTTGTGCCTGTGGATAGGCTGCAGGGGGACGGTGAAAACCAGCAATTTCTTTCAGGGCTGGCAGCTTCCTTGTGGGAGAAGGAGCCAGGCGTTTGCCTTTTCAGAAAAAGCTTCTGCCGAGAAAGAGCACCGTGACATGCTGAGTCTCTGGGAAAGCAGAGATCCCCAGTGCTGTTGTGCCTGTGGATAGGCCGCAGGGGGACGGTGAAGACCAGCAATTTCTTTCAGGTCTGGCACCTTCCTTGTGGGAGAAGGAGCCGGACGTTTGCCTTTTCAGAAAAAAGCTTCTGCCGAGAAAGAGCACCGTGACATGCTGAGTCTCTGGGAAAGCAGAGATCCCCAGTGCTGTTGTGCCTGTGGATAGGCTGCAGAGGGATACTGAATATCAGCAATTTCTTTCAGGGCTGGCAGCTTCCTTGTGGGAGAAGGAGCCTTAAGTTTGCCTTTTCAGAAAAAGCTTCTGCCGAGAAAGAGCACCGTGACATGCTGAGTCTCTGGGAAAGCAGAGATCCCCAGTGCTGTTGTGCCTGTGGATAGGCTGCAGGGGGACGGTGAAGACATGCATATGCTTTCAGGGCTGGCACCTTCCTTGTGGGAGAAGGAGCCAGACGTTTGCCTTTTCAGAAAAAAGCTTCTGCCGAGAAAGAGCACCGTGACATGCTGAGTCTCTGGGAAAGCAGAGATCCCCAGTGCTGTTGTGCCTTTGGATAGGCTGCAGAGGGATACTGAATATCAGCAATTTCTTTCAGGGCTGGCACCTTCCTTGTGGGAGAAGGAGCCGTAAGTTTGCCTTTTCAGAAAAAAGCTTCTGCCAAGAACGAGCACCATGACATGCTGAGTCTCTGGGAAAGCAGAGATCCCCAGTGCTGTTGTGCCTGTGGATAGGCTGCAGGGGGATACTGAATATCAGCAATTTCTTTCAGGGCTGGCACCTTCCTTGTGGGAGAAGGAGCCAGGCGTTTGCCTTTTCAGAAAAAAGCTTCTGCCGAGAAAGAGCACTGTGACATGCTGAGTCTCTGGGAAAGCAGAGATCCCCAGTGCTGTTGTGCCTGTGGATAGGCTGCAGGGGGACGGTGAAAACCAGCAATTTCTTTCAAGGGCTGGCACCTTCCTTGTGGGAGAAGGAGCCGTTAGTTTGCCTTTTCAGAAAAAAGCTTCTGCCAAGAACGAGCACCGTGACATGCTGAGTCTCTGGGAAAGCAGAGATCCCCAGTGCTGTTGTGCCTGTGGATAGGCTGCACAGGGATAGTGAAGACCTGCATTTGCTTTCAGGGCTGGCACCTTCCTTGTGGGAGAAGGAGCGAGGCGTTTGCCTTTTCAGAAAAAAGCTTCTGCCGAGAAAGAGCACCATGACATGCTGAGTCTCTGGGAAAGCAGAGATCCCCAGTGCTGTTGTGCCTGTGGATAGGCTGCAGAGGGATACTGAATATCAGCAATTTCTTTCAGGGCTGGCACCTTCCTTGTGGGAGAAGGAGCCGTAAGTTTGCCTTTTCAGAAAAAAGCTTCTGCCGAGAAAGAGCACCGTGACATGCTGAGTCTCTGGGAAAGCAGAGATCCCCAGTGCTGTTGTGCCTGTGGATAGGCTGCAGGGGTACGGTGAAAACCAGCAATTTCTTTCAGGGCTGGCACCTTCCTTGTGGGAGAAGGAGCCAGACGTTTGCCTTTTCAGAAAAAAGCTTCTGCCGAGAAAGAGCACCGTGACATGCTGAGTCTCTGGGAAAGCAGAGATCCCCAGTGCTGTTGTGCCTGTGGATAGGCTGCAGGGGGATACTGAATATCAGCAATTTCTTTCAGGGCTGGCACCTTCCTTGTGGGAGAAGGAGCCAGGCGTTTGCCTTTTCAGAAAAAAGCTTCTGCCGAGAAAGAGCACCGTGACATGCTGAGTCTCTGGGAAAGCAGAGATCCCCAGTGCTGTTGTGCCTGTGGATAGGCTGCAGGGGGACGGTGAAAACCAGCAATTTCTTTCAGGGCTGGCAGCTTCCTTGTGGGAGAAGGAGCCATGCGTTTGCCTTTTCAGAAAAAGCTTCTGCCGAGAAAGAGCACCGTGACATGCTGAGTCTCTGGGAAAGCAGAGATCCCCAGTGCTGTTGTGCCTGTGGATAGGCCGCAGGGGGACGGTGAAGACCAGCAATTTCTTTCAGGTCTGGCACCTTCCTTGTGGGAGAAGGAGCCGGACGTTTGCCTTTTCAGAAAAAAGCTTCTGCCGAGAAAGAGCACCGTGACATGCTGAGTCTCTGGGAAAGCAGAGATCCCCAGTGCTGTTGTGCCTGTGGATAGGCTGCAGAGGGATACTGAATATCAGCAATTTCTTTCAGGGCTGGCAGCTTCCTTGTGGGAGAAGGAGCCTTAAGTTTGCCTTTTCAGAAAAAGCTTCTGCCGAGAAAGAGCACCGTGACATGCTGAGTCTCTGGGAAAGCAGAGATCCCCAGTGCTGTTGTGCCTGTGGATAGGCTGCAGGGGGACGGTGAAGACATGCATATGCTTTCAGGGCTGGCACCTTCCTTGTGGGAGAAGGAGCCAGACGTTTGCCTTTTCAGAAAAAAGCTTCTGCCGAGAAAGAGCACCGTGACATGCTGAGTCTCTGGGAAAGCAGAGATCCCCAGTGCTGTTGTGCCTTTGGATAGGCTGCAGAGGGATACTGAATATCAGCAATTTCTTTCAGGGCTGGCACCTTCCTTGTGGGAGAAGGAGCCGTAAGTTTGCCTTTTCAGAAAAAAGCTTCTGCCAAGAACGAGCACCATGACATGCTGAGTCTCTGGGAAAGCAGAGATCCCCAGTGCTGTTGTGCCTGTGGATAGGCTGCAGGGGGATACTGAATATCAGCAATTTCTTTCAGGGCTGGCACCTTCCTTGTGGGAGAAGGAGCCAGGCGTTTGCCTTTTCAGAAAAAAGCTTCTGCCGAGAAAGAGCACTGTGACATGCTGAGTCTCTGGGAAAGCAGAGATCCCCAGTGCTGTTGTGCCTGTGGATAGGCTGCAGGGGGACGGTGAAAACCAGCAATTTCTTTCAGGGCTGGCAGCTTCCTTGTGGGAGAAGGAGCCAGGCGTTTGCCTTTTCAGAAAAAGCTTCTGCCGAGAAAGAGCACCGTGACATGCTGAGTCTCTGGGAAAGCAGAGATCCCCAGTGCTGTTGTGCCTGTGGATAGTCTGCACAGGGATAGTGAAGACCTGCATTTGCTTTCAGGGCTGGCACCTTCCTTGTGGGAGAAGGAGCCAGGCGTTTGCCTTTTCAGAAAAAAGCTTCTGCCGAGAAAGAGCACCGTGACATGCTGAGTCTCTGGGAAAGCAGAGATCCCCAGTGCTGTTGTGCCTGTGGATAGGCTGCAGGGGGACGGTGAAAACCAGCAATTTCTTTCAGGGCTGGCACCTTCCTTGTGGGAGAAGGAGCCAGACGTTTGCCTTTTCAGAAAAAAGCTTCTGCCGAGAAAGAGCACCGTGACATGCTGAGTCTCTGGGAAAGCAGAGATCCCCAGTGCTGTTGTGCCTGTGGATAGGCTGCAGGGGGATACTGAATATCAGCAATTTCTTTCAGGGCTGGCACCTTCCTTGTGGGAGAAGGAGCCAGGCGTTTGCCTTTTCAGAAAAAAGCTTCTGCCGAGAAAGAGCACCGTGACATGCTGAGTCTCTGGGAAAGCAGAGATCCCCAGTGCTGTTGTGCCTGTGGATAGGCCGCAGGGGGACGGTGAAGACCAGCAATTTCTTTCAGGTCTGGCACCTTCCTTGTGGGAGAAGGAGCCGGACGTTTGCCTTTTCAGAAAAAAGCTTCTGCCGAGAAAGAGCACCGTGACATGCTGAGTCTCTGGGAAAGCAGAGATCCCCAGTGCTGTTGTGCCTGTGGATAGGCTGCAGAGGGATACTGAATATCAGCAATTTCTTTCAGGGCTGGCACCTTCCTTGTGGGAGAAGGAGCCAGGCGTTTGCCTTTTCAGAAAAAAGCTTCTGCCGAGAAAGAGCACCGTGACATGCTGAGTCTCTGGGAAAGCAGAGATCCCCAGTGCTGTTGTGCCTTTGGATAGGCTGCAGAGGGATACTGAATATCAGCAATTTCTTTCAGGGCTGGCACCTTCCTTGTGGGAGAAGGAGCCGTAAGTTTGCCTTTTCAGAAAAAAGCTTCTGCCAAGAACGAGCACCATGACATGCTGAGTCTCTGGGAAAGCAGAGATCCCCAGTGCTGTTGTGCCTGTGGATAGGCTGCAGGGGGATACTGAATATCAGCAATTTCTTTCAGGGCTGGCACCTTCCTTGTGGGAGAAGGAGCCAGGCGTTTGCCTTTTCAGAAAAAAGCTTCTGCCGAGAAAGAGCACCGTGACATGCTGAGTCTCTGGGAAAGCAGAGATCCCCAGTGCTGTTGTGCCTGTGGATAGGCTGCAGGGGGACGGTGAAAACCAGCAATTTCTTTCAGGGCTGGCACCTTCCTTGTGGGAGAAGGAGCCGTAAGTTTGCCTTTTCAGAAAAAAGCTTCTGCCAAGAACAAGCACCGTGACATGCTGAGTCTCTGGGAAAGCAGAGATCCCCAGTGCTGTTGTGCCTGTGGATAGGCTGCAGAGGGATAGTGAAGACCTGCATTTGCTTTCAGGGCTGGCACCTTCCTTGTGGGAGAAGGAGCGAGGCGTTTGCCTTTTCAGAAAAAAGCTTCTGCCGAGAAAGAGCACCGTGACATGCTGAGTCTCTGGGAAAGCAGAGATCCCCAGTGCTGTTGTGCCTGTGGATAGGCTGCAGGGGGATACTGAATATCAGCAATTTCTTTCAGGCCTGGCACCTTCCTTGTGGGAGAAGGAGCCAGGCGTTTGCCTTTTCAGAAAAAAGCTTCTGCCGAGAAAGAGCACCGTGACATGCTGAGTCTCTGGGAAAGCAGAGATCCCCAGTGCTGTTGTGCCTGTGGATAGGCTGCAGGGGGATACTGAATATCAGCAATTTCTTTCAGGGCTGGCACCTTCCTTGTGGGAGAAGGAGCGAGGCGTTTGCCTTTTCAGAAAAAAGCTTCTGCCGAGAAAGAGCACCGTGACATGCTGAGTCTCTGGGAAAGCAGAGATCCCCAGTGCTGTTGTGCCTGTGGATAGGCCGCAGGGGGACGGTGAAAACCAGCAATTTCTTTCAGGGCTGGCACCTTCCTTGTGGGAGAAGGAGCCGTAAGTTTGCCTTTTCAGAAAAAGCTTCTGCCGAAAGTGAGCACCGTGACATGCTGAGTCTCTGGGAAAGCAGAGATCCCCAGTGCTGTTGTGCCTGTGGATAGGCTGCAGGGGGACGGTGAAAACCAGCAATTTCTTTCAGGGCTGGCACCTTCCTTGTGGGAGAAGGAGCCAGACGTTTGCCTTTTCAGAAAAAAGCTTCTGCCAAGAACGAGCACCGTGACATGCTGAGTCTCTGGGAAAGCAGAGATCCCCAGTGCTGTTGTGCCTGTGGATAGGCTGCAGGGGGACGGTGAAAACCAGCAATTTCTTTCAGGGCTGGCACCTTCCTTGTGGGAGAAGGAGCCAGGCGTTTGCCTTTTCAGAAAAAGCTTCTGCCGAGAAAGAGCACCGTGACATGCTGAGTCTCTGGGAAAGCAGAGATCCCCAGTGCTGTTGTGCCTGTGGATAGGCCGCAGGGGGACGGTGAAAACCAGCAATTTCTTTCAGGTCTGGCACCTTCCTTGTGGGAGAAGGAGCCGGACGTTTTCCTTTTCAGAAAAAGCTTCTGCCGAAAGTGAGCACCGTGACATGCTGAGTCTCTGGGAAAGCAGAGATCCCCAGTGCTGTTGTGCCTGTGGATAGGCTGCAGAGGGATACTGAATATCAGCAATTTCTTTCAGGGCTGGCAGCTTCCTTGTGGGAGAAGGAGCCTTATTTTTGCCTTTTCATAAAAAAGCTTCTGCCGAGAAAGAGCACCGTGACATGCTGAGTCTCTGGGAAAGCAGAGATCCCCAGTGCTGTTGTGCCTGTGGATAGGCTGCAGGGGTACGGTGAAAACCAGCAATTTCTTTCAGGGCTGGCACCTTCCTTGTGGGAGAAGGAGCCAGACGTTTGCCTTTTCAGAAAAATCTTCTGCCGAGAAAGAGCACCGTGACATGCTGAGTCTCTGGGAAAGCAGAGATCCCCAGTGCTGTTGTGCCTGTGGATAGGCTGCAGGGGGATACTGAATATCAGCAATTTCTTTCAGGGCTGGCACCTTCCTTGTGGGAGAAGGAGCCAGGCGTTTGCCTTTTCAGAAAAAAGCTTCTGCCGAGAAAGAGCACCGTGACATGCTGAGTCTCTGGGAAAGCAGAGATCCCCAGTGCTGTTGTGCCTGTGGATAGGCTGCAGGGGGACGGTGAAAACCAGCAATTTCTTTCAGGGCTGGCAGCTTCCTTGTGGGAGAAGGAGCCATGCGTTTGCCTTTTCAGAAAAAGCTTCTGCCGAGAAAGAGCACCGTGACATGCTGAGTCTCTGGGAAAGCAGAGATCCCCAGTGCTGTTGTGCCTGTGGATAGGCCGCAGGGGGACGGTGAAGACCAGCAATTTCTTTCAGGTCTGGCACCTTCCTTGTGGGAGAAGGAGCCGGACGTTTGCCTTTTCAGAAAAAAGCTTCTGCCGAGAAAGAGCACCGTGACATGCTGAGTCTCTGGGAAAGCAGAGATCCCCAGTGCTGTTGTGCCTGTGGATAGGCTGCAGAGGGATACTGAATATCAGCAATTTCTTTCAGGGCTGGCAGCTTCCTTGTGGGAGAAGGAGCCTTAAGTTTGCCTTTTCAGAAAAAGCTTCTGCCGAGAAAGAGCACCGTGACATGCTGAGTCTCTGGGAAAGCAGAGATCCCCAGTGCTGTTGTGCCTGTGGATAGGCTGCAGGGGGACGGTGAAGACATGCATATGCTTTCAGGGCTGGCACCTTCCTTGTGGGAGAAGGAGCCAGACGTTTGCCTTTTCAGAAAAAAGCTTCTGCCGAGAAAGAGCACCGTGACATGCTGAGTCTCTGGGAAAGCAGAGATCCCCAGTGCTGTTGTGCCTTTGGATAGGCTGCAGAGGGATACTGAATATCAGCAATTTCTTTCAGGGCTGGCACCTTCCTTGTGGGAGAAGGAGCCGTAAGTTTGCCTTTTCAGAAAAAAGCTTCTGCCAAGAACGAGCACCATGACATGCTGAGTCTCTGGGAAAGCAGAGATCCCCAGTGCTGTTGTGCCTGTGGATAGGCTGCAGGGGGATACTGAATATCAGCAATTTCTTTCAGGGCTGGCACCTTCCTTGTGGGAGAAGGAGCCAGGCGTTTGCCTTTTCAGAAAAAAGCTTCTGCCGAGAAAGAGCACTGTGACATGCTGAGTCTCTGGGAAAGCAGAGATCCCCAGTGCTGTTGTGCCTGTGGATAGGCTGCAGGGGGACGGTGAAAACCAGCAATTTCTTTCAGGGCTGGCAGCTTCCTTGTGGGAGAAGGAGCCAGGCGTTTGCCTTTTCAGAAAAAGCTTCTGCCGAGAAAGAGCACCGTGACATGCTGAGTCTCTGGGAAAGCAGAGATCCCCAGTGCTGTTGTGCCTGTGGATAGTCTGCACAGGGATAGTGAAGACCTGCATTTGCTTTCAGGGCTGGCACCTTCCTTGTGGGAGAAGGAGCCAGGCGTTTGCCTTTTCAGAAAAAAGCTTCTGCCGAGAAAGAGCACCGTGACATGCTGAGTCTCTGGGAAAGCAGAGATCCCCAGTGCTGTTGTGCCTGTGGATAGGCTGCAGAGGGATACTGAATATCAGCAATTTCTTTCAGGGCTGGCACCTTCCTTGTGGGAGAAGGAGCCGTAAGTTTGCCTTTTCAGAAAAAAGCTTCTGCCGAGAAAGAGCACCGTGACATGCTGAGTCTCTGGGAAAGCAGAGATCCCCAGTGCTGTTGTGCCTGTGGATAGGCTGCAGGGGGACGGTGAAAACCAGCAATTTCTTTCAGGGCTGGCACCTTCCTTGTGGGAGAAGGAGCCAGACGTTTGCCTTTTCAGAAAAAAGCTTCTGCCGAGAAAGAGCACCGTGACATGCTGAGTCTCTGGGAAAGCAGAGATCCCCAGTGCTGTTGTGCCTGTGGATAGGCTGCAGGGGGATACTGAATATCAGCAATTTCTTTCAGGGCTGGCACCTTCCTTGTGGGAGAAGGAGCCAGGCGTTTGCCTTTTCAGAAAAAAGCTTCTGCCGAGAAAGAGCACCGTGACATGCTGAGTCTCTGGGAAAGCAGAGATCCCCAGTGCTGTTGTGCCTGTGGATAGGCTGCAGAGGGATACTGAATATCAGCAATTTCTTTCAGGGCTGGCACCTTCCTTGTGGGAGAAGGAGCCAGACGTTTGCCTTTTCAGAAAAAAGCTTCTGCCGAGAAAGAGCACCGTGACATGCTGAGTCTCTGGGAAAGCAGAGATCCCCAGTGCTGTTGTGCCTTTGGATAGGCTGCAGAGGGATACTGAATATCAGCAATTTCTTTCAGGGCTGGCACCTTCCTTGTGGGAGAAGGAGCCGTAAGTTTGCCTTTTCAGAAAAAAGCTTCTGCCAAGAACGAGCACCATGACATGCTGAGTCTCTGGGAAAGCAGAGATCCCCAGTGCTGTTGTGCCTGTGGATAGGCTGCAGGGGGATACTGAATATCAGCAATTTCTTTCAGGGCTGGCACCTTCCTTGTGGGAGAAGGAGCCAGGCGTTTGCCTTTTCAGAAAAAAGCTTCTGCCGAGAAAGAGCACCGTGACATGCTGAGTCTCTGGGAAAGCAGAGATCCCCAGTGCTGTTGTGCCTGTGGATAGGCTGCAGGGGGACGGTGAAAACCAGCAATTTCTTTCAGGGCTGGCACCTTCCTTGTGGGAGAAGGAGCCGTAAGTTTGCCTTTTCAGAAAAAAGCTTCTGCCAAGAACGAGCACCGTGACATGCTGAGTCTCTGGGAAAGCAGAGATCCCCAGTGCTGTTGTGCCTGTGGATAGGCTGCAGAGGGATAGTGAAGACCTGCATTTGCTTTCAGGGCTGGCACCTTCCTTGTGGGAGAAGGAGCGAGGCGTTTGCCTTTTCAGAAAAAAGCTTCTGCCGAGAAAGAGCACCGTGACATGCTGAGTCTCTGGGAAAGCAGAGATCCCCAGTGCTGTTGTGCCTGTGGATAGGCTGCAGGGGGATACTGAATATCAGCAATTTCTTTCAGGCCTGGCACCTTCCTTGTGGGAGAAGGAGCCAGGCGTTTGCCTTTTCAGAAAAAAGCTTCTGCCGAGAAAGAGCACCGTGACATGCTGAGTCTCTGGGAAAGCAGAGATCCCCAGTGCTGTTGTGCCTGTGGATAGGCTGCAGGGGGATACTGAATATCAGCAATTTCTTTCAGGGCTGGCACCTTCCTTGTGGGAGAAGGAGCGAGGCGTTTGCCTTTTCAGAAAAAAGCTTCTGCCGAGAAAGAGCACCGTGACATGCTGAGTCTCTGGGAAAGCAGAGATCCCCAGTGCTGTTGTGCCTGTGGATAGGCCGCAGGGGGACGGTGAAAACCAGCAATTTCTTTCAGGGCTGGCACCTTCCTTGTGGGAGAAGGAGCCGTAAGTTTGCCTTTTCAGAAAAAGCTTCTGCCGAAAGTGAGCACCGTGACATGCTGAGTCTCTGGGAAAGCAGAGATCCCCAGTGCTGTTGTGCCTGTGGATAGGCTGCAGGGGGACGGTGAAAACCAGCAATTTCTTTCAGGGCTGGCACCTTCCTTGTGGGAGAAGGAGCCAGACGTTTGCCTTTTCAGAAAAAAGCTTCTGCCAAGAACGAGCACCGTGACATGCTGAGTCTCTGGGAAAGCAGAGATCCCCAGTGCTGTTGTGCCTGTGGATAGGCTGCAGGGGGACGGTGAAAACCAGCAATTTCTTTCAGGGCTGGCACCTTCCTTGTGGGAGAAGGAGCCAGGCGTTTGCCTTTTCAGAAAAAGCTTCTGCCGAGAAAGAGCACCGTGACATGCTGAGTCTCTGGGAAAGCAGAGATCCCCAGTGCTGTTGTGCCTGTGGATAGGCCGCAGGGGGACGGTGAAAACCAGCAATTTCTTTCAGGGCTGGCACCTTCCTTGTGGGAGAAGGAGCCGTAAGTTTGCCTTTTCAGAAAAAAGCTTCTGCCGAGAAAGAGCACCGTGACATGCTGAGTCTCTGGGAAAGCAGAGATCCCCAGTGCTGTTGTGCCTGTGGATAGGCTGCAGGGGGACGGTGAAAACCAGCAATTTCTTTCAGGGCTGGCACCTTCCTTGTGGGAGAAGGAGCCGTAAGTTTGCCTTTTCAGAAAAAAGCTTCTGCCGAGAAAGAGCACCGTGACATGCTGAGTCTCTGGGAAAGCAGAGATCCCCAGTGCTGTTGTGCCTGTGGATAGGCTGCAGGGGGATACTGAATATCAGCAATTTCTTTCAGGGCTGGCACCTTCCTTGTGGGAGAAGGAGCCAGGCGTTTGCCTTTTCAGAAAAAAGCTTCTGCCGAGAAAGAGCACCGTGACATGCTGAGTCTCTGGGAAAGCAGAGATCCCCAGTGCTGTTGTGCCTGTGGATAGGCTGCAGGGGGACGGTGAAAACCAGCAATTTCTTTCAGGGCTGGCACCTTCCTTGTGGGAGAAGGAGCCAGACGTTTGCCTTTTCAGAAAAAAGCTTCTGCCGAGAAAGAGCACCGTGACATGCTGAGTCTCTGGGAAAGCAGAGATCCCCAGTGCTGTTGTGCCTGTGGATAGGCTGCAGGGGGATACTGAATATCAGCAATTTCTTTCAGGGCTGGCACCTTCCTTGTGGGAGAAGGAGCCAGACGTTTGCCTTTTCAGAAAAAAGCTTCTGCCGAGAAAGAGCACCGTGACATGCTGAGTCTCTGGGAAAGCAGAGATCCCCAGTGCTGTTGTGCCTGTGGATAGGCTGCAGGGGGACGGTGAAAACCAGCAATTTCTTTCAGGGCTGGCAGCTTCCTTGTGGGAGAAGGAGCCAGGCGTTTGCCTTTTCAGAAAAAGCTTCTGCCGAGAAAGAGCACCGTGACATGCTGAGTCTCTGGGAAAGCAGAGATCCCCAGTGCTGTTGTGCCTGTGGATAGGCTGCAGGGGGACGGTGAAGACATGCATATGCTTTCAGGGCTGGCACCTTCCTTGTGGGAGAAGGAGCCAGACGTTTGCCTTTTCAGAAAAAAGCTTCTGCCGAGAAAGAGCACCGTGACATGCTGAGTCTCTGGGAAAGCAGAGATCCCCAGTGCTGTTGTGCCTTTGGATAGGCTGCAGAGGGATACTGAATATCAGCAATTTCTTTCAGGGCTGGCACCTTCCTTGTGGGAGAAGGAGCCGTAAGTTTGCCTTTTCAGAAAAAAGCTTCTGCCAAGAACGAGCACCATGACATGCTGAGTCTCTGGGAAAGCAGAGATCCCCAGTGCTGTTGTGCCTGTGGATAGGCTGCAGGGGGATACTGAATATCAGCAATTTCTTTCAGGGCTGGCACCTTCCTTGTGGGAGAAGGAGCCAGGCGTTTGCCTTTTCAGAAAAAAGCTTCTGCCGAGAAAGAGCACTGTGACATGCTGAGTCTCTGGGAAAGCAGAGATCCCCAGTGCTGTTGTGCCTGTGGATAGGCTGCAGGGGGACGGTGAAAACCAGCAATTTCTTTCAAGGGCTGGCACCTTCCTTGTGGGAGAAGGAGCCGTTAGTTTGCCTTTTCAGAAAAAAGCTTCTGCCAAGAACGAGCACCGTGACATGCTGAGTCTCTGGGAAAGCAGAGATCCCCAGTGCTGTTGTGCCTGTGGATAGGCTGCACAGGGATAGTGAAGACCTGCATTTGCTTTCAGGGCTGGCACCTTCCTTGTGGGAGAAGGAGCGAGGCGTTTGCCTTTTCAGAAAAAATCTTCTGCCGAGAAAGAGCACCATGACATGCTGAGTCTCTGGGAAAGCAGAGATCCCCAGTGCTGTTGTGCCTGTGGATAGGCTGCAGAGGGATACTGAATATCAGCAATTTCTTTCAGGGCTGGCACCTTCCTTGTGGGAGAAGGAGCCGTAAGTTTGCCTTTTCAGAAAAAAGCTTCTGCCGAGAAAGAGCACCGTGACATGCTGAGTCTCTGGGAAAGCAGAGATCCCCAGTGCTGTTGTGCCTGTGGATAGGCTGCAGGGGGACGGTGAAAACCAGCAATTTCTTTCAGGGCTGGCACCTTCCTTGTGGGAGAAGGAGCCAGACGTTTGCCTTTTCAGAAAAAAGCTTCTGCCGAGAAAGAGCACCGTGACATGCTGAGTCTCTGGGAAAGCAGAGATCCCCAGTGCTGTTGTGCCTGTGGATAGGCTGCAGGGGGATACTGAATATCAGCAATTTCTTTCAGGGCTGGCACCTTCCTTGTGGGAGAAGGAGCCAGGCGTTTGCCTTTTCAGAAAAAAGCTTCTGCCGAGAAAGAGCACCGTGACATGCTGAGTCTCTGGGAAAGCAGAGATCCCCAGTGCTGTTGTGCCTGTGGATAGGCTGCAGGGGGACGGTGAAAACCAGCAATTTCTTTCAGGGCTGGCAGCTTCCTTGTGGGAGAAGGAGCCATGCGTTTGCCTTTTCAGAAAAAGCTTCTGCCGAGAAAGAGCACCGTGACATGCTGAGTCTCTGGGAAAGCAGAGATCCCCAGTGCTGTTGTGCCTGTGGATAGGCCGCAGGGGGACGGTGAAGACCAGCAATTTCTTTCAGGTCTGGCACCTTCCTTGTGGGAGAAGGAGCCGGACGTTTGCCTTTTCAGAAAAAAGCTTCTGCCGAGAAAGAGCACCGTGACATGCTGAGTCTCTGGGAAAGCAGAGATCCCCAGTGCTGTTGTGCCTGTGGATAGGCTGCAGAGGGATACTGAATATCAGCAATTTCTTTCAGGGCTGGCAGCTTCCTTGTGGGAGAAGGAGCCTTAAGTTTGCCTTTTCAGAAAAAGCTTCTGCCGAGAAAGAGCACCGTGACATGCTGAGTCTCTGGGAAAGCAGAGATCCCCAGTGCTGTTGTGCCTGTGGATAGGCTGCAGGGGGACGGTGAAGACATGCATATGCTTTCAGGGCTGGCACCTTCCTTGTGGGAGAAGGAGCCAGACGTTTGCCTTTTCAGAAAAAAGCTTCTGCCGAGAAAGAGCACCGTGACATGCTGAGTCTCTGGGAAAGCAGAGATCCCCAGTGCTGTTGTGCCTTTGGATAGGCTGCAGAGGGATACTGAATATCAGCAATTTCTTTCAGGGCTGGCACCTTCCTTGTGGGAGAAGGAGCCAGACGTTTGCCTTTTCAGAAAAAAGCTTCTGCCGAGAAAGAGCACCGTGACATGCTGAGTCTCTGGGAAAGCAGAGATCCCCAGTGCTGTTGTGCCTGTGGATAGGCTGCAGGGGGATACTGAATATCAGCAATTTCTTTCAGGGCTGGCACCTTCCTTGTGGGAGAAGGAGCCAGACGTTTGCCTTTTCAGAAAAAAGCTTCTGCCGAGAAAGAGCACCGTGACATGCTGAGTCTCTGGGAAAGCAGAGATCCCCAGTGCTGTTGTGCCTGTGGATAGGCTGCAGGGGGACGGTGAAAACCAGCAATTTCTTTCAGGGCTGGCACCTTCCTTGTGGGAGAAGGAGCCAGGCGTTTGCCTTTTCAGAAAAAGCTTCTGCCGAGAAAGAGCACCGTGACATGCTGAGTCTCTGGGAAAGCAGAGATCCCCAGTGCTGTTGTGCCTGTGGATAGGCCGCAGGGGGACGGTGAAGACCAGCAATTTCTTTCAGGTCTGGCACCTTCCTTGTGGGAGAAGGAGCCGGACGTTTGCCTTTTCAGAAAAAGCTTCTGCCGAGAAAGAGCACCGTGACATGCTGAGTCTCTGGGAAAGCAGAGATCCCCAGTGCTGTTGTGCCTGTGGATAGGCTGCAGGGGGACGGTGAAGACATGCATATGCTTTCAGGGCTGGCACCTTCCTTGTGGGAGAAGGAGCCAGACGTTTGCCTTTTCAGAAAAAAGCTTCTGCCGAGAAAGAGCACCGTGACATGCTGAGTCTCTGGGAAAGCAGAGATCCCCAGTGCTGTTGTGCCTTTGGATAGGCTGCAGAGGGATACTGAATATCAGCAATTTCTTTCAGGGCTGGCACCTTCCTTGTGGGAGAAGGAGCCTTAAGTTTGCCTTTTCAGAAAAAGCTTCTGCCGAGAAAGAGCACCGTGACATGCTGAGTCTCTGGGAAAGCAGAGATCCCCAGTGCTGTTGTGCCTGTGGATAGGCTGTAGGGGGAGGGTGAAGACCTGCATTTGCTTTCAGGGCTGGCACCTTCCTTGTGGGAGAAGGAGCCAGGCGTTTGCCTTTTAAGAAAAAAGCTTCTGCCGAGAAAGAGCACCGTGACATGCTGAGTCTCTGGGAAAGCAGAGATCCCCAGTGCTGTTGTGCCTGTGGATAGGCTGCAGGGGGATACTGAATATCAGCAATTTCTTTCAGGGCTGGCAGCTTCCTTGTGGGAGAAGGAGCCTTAAGTTTGCCTTTTCAGAAAAAAGCATCTGCCGAGAAAGAGCACCGTGACATGCTGAGTCTCTGGGAAAGCAGAGATCCCCAGTGCTGTTGTGCCTGTGGATAGGCTGCACTGGGATAGTGAAGACCTGCATTTGCTTTCAGGGCTGGCACCTTCCTTGTGGGAGAAGGAGCCAGGCGTTTGCCTTTTCAGAAAAAAGCTTCTGCCGAGAAAGAGCACCGTGACATGCTGAGTCTCTGGGAAAGCAGAGATCCCCAGTGCTGTTGTGCCTGTGGATAGGCTGCAGAGGGATACTGAATATCAGCAATTTCTTTCAGGGCTGGCACCTTCCTTGTGGGAGAAGGAGCCGTAAGTTTGCCTTTTCAGAAAAAAGCTGCCGAGAAAGAGCACCGTGACATGCTGAGTCTCTGGGAAAGCAGAGATCCCCAGTGCTGTTGTGCCTGTGGATAGGCTGCAGGGGGACGGTGAAAACCAGCAATTTCTTTCAGGGCTGGCACCTTCCTTGTGGGAGAAGGAGCCAGACGTTTGCCTTTTCAGAAAAAAGCTTCTGCCGAGAACGAGCACCGTGACATGCTGAGTCTCTGGGAAAGCAGAGATCCCCAAAGCTGTTGTGCCTGTGGATAGGCTGCAGGGGGATACTGAATATCAGCAATTTCTTTCAGGGCTGGCACCTTCCTTGTGGGAGAAGGAGCCAGACGTTTGCCTTTTCAGAAAAAAGCTTCTGCCGAGAAAGAGCACCGTGACATGCTGAGTCTCTGGGAAAGCAGAGATCCCCAGTGCTGTTGTGCCTGTGGATAGGCTGCAGGGGGACGGTGAAAACCAGCAATTTCTTTCAGGGCTGGCAGCTTCCTTGTGGGAGAAGGAGCCAGGCGTTTGCCTTTTCAGAAAAAGCTTCTGCCGAGAAAGAGCACCGTGACATGCTGAGTCTCTGGGAAAGCAGAGATCCCCAGTGCTGTTGTGCCTGTGGATAGGCCGCAGGGGGACGGTGAAGACCAGCAATTTCTTTCAGGTCTGGCACCTTCCTTGTGGGAGAAGGAGCCGGACGTTTGCCTTTTCAGAAAAAAGCTTCTGCCGAGAAAGAGCACCGTGACATGCTGAGTCTCTGGGAAAGCAGAGATCCCCAGTGCTGTTGTGCCTGTGGATAGGCTGCAGAGGGATACTGAATATCAGCAATTTCTTTCAGGGCTGGCAGCTTCCTTGTGGGAGAAGGAGCCTTAAGTTTGCCTTTTCAGAAAAAGCTTCTGCCGAGAAAGAGCACCGTGACATGCTGAGTCTCTGGGAAAGCAGAGATCCCCAGTGCTGTTGTGCCTGTGGATAGGCTGCAGGGGGACGGTGAAGACATGCATATGCTTTCAGGGCTGGCACCTTCCTTGTGGGAGAAGGAGCCAGACGTTTGCCTTTTCAGAAAAAAGCTTCTGCCGAGAAAGAGCACCGTGACATGCTGAGTCTCTGGGAAAGCAGAGATCCCCAGTGCTGTTGTGCCTTTGGATAGGCTGCAGAGGGATACTGAATATCAGCAATTTCTTTCAGGGCTGGCACCTTCCTTGTGGGAGAAGGAGCCGTAAGTTTGCCTTTTCAGAAAAAAGCTTCTGCCAAGAACGAGCACCATGACATGCTGAGTCTCTGGGAAAGCAGAGATCCCCAGTGCTGTTGTGCCTGTGGATAGGCTGCAGGGGGATACTGAATATCAGCAATTTCTTTCAGGGCTGGCACCTTCCTTGTGGGAGAAGGAGCCAGGCGTTTGCCTTTTCAGAAAAAAGCTTCTGCCGAGAAAGAGCACTGTGACATGCTGAGTCTCTGGGAAAGCAGAGATCCCCAGTGCTGTTGTGCCTGTGGATAGGCTGCAGGGGGACGGTGAAAACCAGCAATTTCTTTCAAGGGCTGGCACCTTCCTTGTGGGAGAAGGAGCCGTTAGTTTGCCTTTTCAGAAAAAAGCTTCTGCCAAGAACGAGCACCGTGACATGCTGAGTCTCTGGGAAAGCAGAGATCCCCAGTGCTGTTGTGCCTGTGGATAGGCTGCACAGGGATAGTGAAGACCTGCATTTGCTTTCAGGGCTGGCACCTTCCTTGTGGGAGAAGGAGCGAGGCGTTTGCCTTTTCAGAAAAAAGCTTCTGCCGAGAAAGAGCACCATGACATGCTGAGTCTCTGGGAAAGCAGAGATCCCCAGTGCTGTTGTGCCTGTGGATAGGCTGCAGAGGGATACTGAATATCAGCAATTTCTTTCAGGGCTGACACCTTCCTTGTGGGAGAAGGAGCCGTAAGTTTGCCTTTTCAGAAAAAAGCTTCTGCCGAGAAAGAGCACCGTGACATGCTGAGTCTCTGGGAAAGCAGAGATCCCCAGTGCTGTTGTGCCTGTGGATAGGCTGCAGGGGTACGGTGAAAACCAGCAATTTCTTTCAGGGCTGGCACCTTCCTTGTGGGAGAAGGAGCCAGACGTTTGCCTTTTCAGAAAAAAGCTTCTGCCGAGAAAGAGCACCGTGACATGCTGAGTCTCTGGGAAAGCAGAGATCCCCAGTGCTGTTGTGCCTGTGGATAGGCTGCAGGGGGATACTGAATATCAGCAATTTCTTTCAGGGCTGGCACCTTCCTTGTGGGAGAAGGAGCCAGGCGTTTGCCTTTTCAGAAAAAAGCTTCTGCCGAGAAAGAGCACCGTGACATGCTGAGTCTCTGGGAAAGCAGAGATCCCCAGTGCTGTTGTGCCTGTGGATAGGCTGCAGGGGGACGGTGAAAACCAGCAATTTCTTTCAGGGCTGGCAGCTTCCTTGTGGGAGAAGGAGCCATGCGTTTGCCTTTTCAGAAAAAGCTTCTGCCGAGAAAGAGCACCGTGACATGCTGAGTCTCTGGGAAAGCAGAGATCCCCAGTGCTGTTGTGCCTGTGGATAGGCCGCAGGGGGACGGTGAAGACCAGCAATTTCTTTCAGGTCTGGCACCTTCCTTGTGGGAGAAGGAGCCGGACGTTTGCCTTTTCAGAAAAAAGCTTCTGCCGAGAAAGAGCACCGTGACATGCTGAGTCTCTGGGAAAGCAGAGATCCCCAGTGCTGTTGTGCCTGTGGATAGGCTGCAGAGGGATACTGAATATCAGCAATTTCTTTCAGGGCTGGCAGCTTCCTTGTGGGAGAAGGAGCCTTAAGTTTGCCTTTTCAGAAAAAGCTTCTGCCGAGAAAGAGCACCGTGACATGCTGAGTCTCTGGGAAAGCAGAGATCCCCAGTGCTGTTGTGCCTGTGGATAGGCTGCAGGGGGACGGTGAAGACATGCATATGCTTTCAGGGCTGGCACCTTCCTTGTGGGAGAAGGAGCCAGACGTTTGCCTTTTCAGAAAAAAGCTTCTGCCGAGAAAGAGCACCGTGACATGCTGAGTCTCTGGGAAAGCAGAGATCCCCAGTGCTGTTGTGCCTTTGGATAGGCTGCAGAGGGATACTGAATATCAGCAATTTCTTTCAGGGCTGGCACCTTCCTTGTGGGAGAAGGAGCCGTAAGTTTGCCTTTTCAGAAAAAAGCTTCTGCCAAGAACGAGCACCATGACATGCTGAGTCTCTGGGAAAGCAGAGATCCCCAGTGCTGTTGTGCCTGTGGATAGGCTGCAGGGGGATACTGAATATCAGCAATTTCTTTCAGGGCTGGCACCTTCCTTGTGGGAGAAGGAGCCAGGCGTTTGCCTTTTCAGAAAAAAGCTTCTGCCGAGAAAGAGCACTGTGACATGCTGAGTCTCTGGGAAAGCAGAGATCCCCAGTGCTGTTGTGCCTGTGGATAGGCTGCAGGGGGACGGTGAAAACCAGCAATTTCTTTCAGGGCTGGCAGCTTCCTTGTGGGAGAAGGAGCCAGGCGTTTGCCTTTTCAGAAAAAGCTTCTGCCGAGAAAGAGCACCGTGACATGCTGAGTCTCTGGGAAAGCAGAGATCCCCAGTGCTGTTGTGCCTGTGGATAGTCTGCACAGGGATAGTGAAGACCTGCATTTGCTTTCAGGGCTGGCACCTTCCTTGTGGGAGAAGGAGCCAGGCGTTTGCCTTTTCAGAAAAAAGCTTCTGCCGAGAAAGAGCACCGTGACATGCTGAGTCTCTGGGAAAGCAGAGATCCCCAGTGCTGTTGTGCCTGTGGATAGGCTGCAGAGGGATACTGAATATCAGCAATTTCTTTCAGGGCTGGCACCTTCCTTGTGGGAGAAGGAGCCGTAAGTTTGCCTTTTCAGAAAAAAGCTTCTGCCGAGAAAGAGCACCGTGACATGCTGAGTCTCTGGGAAAGCAGAGATCCCCAGTGCTGTTGTGCCTGTGGATAGGCTGCAGGGGGACGGTGAAAACCAGCAATTTCTTTCAGGGCTGGCACCTTCCTTGTGGGAGAAGGAGCCAGACGTTTGCCTTTTCAGAAAAAAGCTTCTGCCGAGAAAGAGCACCGTGACATGCTGAGTCTCTGGGAAAGCAGAGATCCCCAGTGCTGTTGTGCCTGTGGATAGGCTGCAGGGGGATACTGAATATCAGCAATTTCTTTCAGGGCTGGCACCTTCCTTGTGGGAGAAGGAGCCAGGCGTTTGCCTTTTCAGAAAAAAGCTTCTGCCGAGAAAGAGCACCGTGACATGCTGAGTCTCTGGGAAAGCAGAGATCCCCAGTGCTGTTGTGCCTGTGGATAGGCCGCAGGGGGACGGTGAAGACCAGCAATTTCTTTCAGGTCTGGCACCTTCCTTGTGGGAGAAGGAGCCGGACGTTTGCCTTTTCAGAAAAAAGCTTCTGCCGAGAAAGAGCACCGTGACATGCTGAGTCTCTGGGAAAGCAGAGATCCCCAGTGCTGTTGTGCCTGTGGATAGGCTGCAGAGGGATACTGAATATCAGCAATTTCTTTCAGGGCTGGCACCTTCCTTGTGGGAGAAGGAGCCAGGCGTTTGCCTTTTCAGAAAAAAGCTTCTGCCGAGAAAGAGCACCGTGACATGCTGAGTCTCTGGGAAAGCAGAGATCCCCAGTGCTGTTGTGCCTTTGGATAGGCTGCAGAGGGATACTGAATATCAGCAATTTCTTTCAGGGCTGGCACCTTCCTTGTGGGAGAAGGAGCCGTAAGTTTGCCTTTTCAGAAAAAAGCTTCTGCCAAGAACGAGCACCATGACATGCTGAGTCTCTGGGAAAGCAGAGATCCCCAGTGCTGTTGTGCCTGTGGATAGGCTGCAGGGGGATACTGAATATCAGCAATTTCTTTCAGGGCTGGCACCTTCCTTGTGGGAGAAGGAGCCAGGCGTTTGCCTTTTCAGAAAAAAGCTTCTGCCGAGAAAGAGCACCGTGACATGCTGAGTCTCTGGGAAAGCAGAGATCCCCAGTGCTGTTGTGCCTGTGGATAGGCTGCAGGGGGACGGTGAAAACCAGCAATTTCTTTCAGGGCTGGCACCTTCCTTGTGGGAGAAGGAGCCGTAAGTTTGCCTTTTCAGAAAAAAGCTTCTGCCAAGAACGAGCACCGTGACATGCTGAGTCTCTGGGAAAGCAGAGATCCCCAGTGCTGTTGTGCCTGTGGATAGGCTGCAGAGGGATAGTGAAGACCTGCATTTGCTTTCAGGGCTGGCACCTTCCTTGTGGGAGAAGGAGCGAGGCGTTTGCCTTTTCAGAAAAAAGCTTCTGCCGAGAAAGAGCACCGTGACATGCTGAGTCTCTGGGAAAGCAGAGATCCCCAGTGCTGTTGTGCCTGTGGATAGGCTGCAGGGGGATACTGAATATCAGCAATTTCTTTCAGGCCTGGCACCTTCCTTGTGGGAGAAGGAGCCAGGCGTTTGCCTTTTCAGAAAAAAGCTTCTGCCGAGAAAGAGCACCGTGACATGCTGAGTCTCTGGGAAAGCAGAGATCCCCAGTGCTGTTGTGCCTGTGGATAGGCTGCAGGGGGATACTGAATATCAGCAATTTCTTTCAGGGCTGGCACCTTCCTTGTGGGAGAAGGAGCGAGGCGTTTGCCTTTTCAGAAAAAAGCTTCTGCCGAGAAAGAGCACCGTGACATGCTGAGTCTCTGGGAAAGCAGAGATCCCCAGTGCTGTTGTGCCTGTGGATAGGCCGCAGGGGGACGGTGAAAACCAGCAATTTCTTTCAGGGCTGGCACCTTCCTTGTGGGAGAAGGAGCCGTAAGTTTGCCTTTTCAGAAAAAGCTTCTGCCGAAAGTGAGCACCGTGACATGCTGAGTCTCTGGGAAAGCAGAGATCCCCAGTGCTGTTGTGCCTGTGGATAGGCTGCAGGGGGACGGTGAAAACCAGCAATTTCTTTCAGGGCTGGCACCTTCCTTGTGGGAGAAGGAGCCAGACGTTTGCCTTTTCAGAAAAAAGCTTCTGCCAAGAACGAGCACCGTGACATGCTGAGTCTCTGGGAAAGCAGAGATCCCCAGTGCTGTTGTGCCTGTGGATAGGCTGCAGGGGGACGGTGAAAACCAGCAATTTCTTTCAGGGCTGGCACCTTCCTTGTGGGAGAAGGAGCCAGGCGTTTGCCTTTTCAGAAAAAGCTTCTGCCGAGAAAGAGCACCGTGACATGCTGAGTCTCTGGGAAAGCAGAGATCCCCAGTGCTGTTGTGCCTGTGGATAGGCCGCAGGGGGACGGTGAAAACCAGCAATTTCTTTCAGGTCTGGCACCTTCCTTGTGGGAGAAGGAGCCGGACGTTTTCCTTTTCAGAAAAAGCTTCTGCCGAAAGTGAGCACCGTGACATGCTGAGTCTCTGGGAAAGCAGAGATCCCCAGTGCTGTTGTGCCTGTGGATAGGCTGCAGAGGGATACTGAATATCAGCAATTTCTTTCAGGGCTGGCAGCTTCCTTGTGGGAGAAGGAGCCTTAATTTTGCCTTTTCAGAAAAAAGCTTCTGCCGAGAAAGAGCACCGTGACATGCTGAGTCTCTGGGAAAGCAGAGATCCCCAGTGCTGTTGTGCCTGTGGATAGGCTGCAGGGGTACGGTGAAAACCAGCAATTTCTTTCAGGGCTGGCACCTTCCTTGTGGGAGAAGGAGCCAGACGTTTGCCTTTTCAGAAAAATCTTCTGCCGAGAAAGAGCACCGTGACATGCTGAGTCTCTGGGAAAGCAGAGATCCCCAGTGCTGTTGTGCCTGTGGATAGGCTGCAGGGGGATACTGAATATCAGCAATTTCTTTCAGGGCTGGCACCTTCCTTGTGGGAGAAGGAGCCAGGCGTTTGCCTTTTCAGAAAAAAGCTTCTGCCGAGAAAGAGCACCGTGACATGCTGAGTCTCTGGGAAAGCAGAGATCCCCAGTGCTGTTGTGCCTGTGGATAGGCTGCAGGGGGACGGTGAAAACCAGCAATTTCTTTCAGGGCTGGCAGCTTCCTTGTGGGAGAAGGAGCCATGCGTTTGCCTTTTCAGAAAAAGCTTCTGCCGAGAAAGAGCACCGTGACATGCTGAGTCTCTGGGAAAGCAGAGATCCCCAGTGCTGTTGTGCCTGTGGATAGGCCGCAGGGGGACGGTGAAGACCAGCAATTTCTTTCAGGTCTGGCACCTTCCTTGTGGGAGAAGGAGCCGGACGTTTGCCTTTTCAGAAAAAAGCTTCTGCCGAGAAAGAGCACCGTGACATGCTGAGTCTCTGGGAAAGCAGAGATCCCCAGTGCTGTTGTGCCTGTGGATAGGCTGCAGAGGGATACTGAATATCAGCAATTTCTTTCAGGGCTGGCAGCTTCCTTGTGGGAGAAGGAGCCTTAAGTTTGCCTTTTCAGAAAAAGCTTCTGCCGAGAAAGAGCACCGTGACATGCTGAGTCTCTGGGAAAGCAGAGATCCCCAGTGCTGTTGTGCCTGTGGATAGGCTGCAGGGGGACGGTGAAGACATGCATATGCTTTCAGGGCTGGCACCTTCCTTGTGGGAGAAGGAGCCAGACGTTTGCCTTTTCAGAAAAAAGCTTCTGCCGAGAAAGAGCACCGTGACATGCTGAGTCTCTGGGAAAGCAGAGATCCCCAGTGCTGTTGTGCCTTTGGATAGGCTGCAGAGGGATACTGAATATCAGCAATTTCTTTCAGGGCTGGCACCTTCCTTGTGGGAGAAGGAGCCGTAAGTTTGCCTTTTCAGAAAAAAGCTTCTGCCAAGAACGAGCACCATGACATGCTGAGTCTCTGGGAAAGCAGAGATCCCCAGTGCTGTTGTGCCTGTGGATAGGCTGCAGGGGGATACTGAATATCAGCAATTTCTTTCAGGGCTGGCACCTTCCTTGTGGGAGAAGGAGCCAGGCGTTTGCCTTTTCAGAAAAAAGCTTCTGCCGAGAAAGAGCACTGTGACATGCTGAGTCTCTGGGAAAGCAGAGATCCCCAGTGCTGTTGTGCCTGTGGATAGGCTGCAGGGGGACGGTGAAAACCAGCAATTTCTTTCAGGGCTGGCAGCTTCCTTGTGGGAGAAGGAGCCAGGCGTTTGCCTTTTCAGAAAAAGCTTCTGCCGAGAAAGAGCACCGTGACATGCTGAGTCTCTGGGAAAGCAGAGATCCCCAGTGCTGTTGTGCCTGTGGATAGTCTGCACAGGGATAGTGAAGACCTGCATTTGCTTTCAGGGCTGGCACCTTCCTTGTGGGAGAAGGAGCCAGGCGTTTGCCTTTTCAGAAAAAAGCTTCTGCCGAGAAAGAGCACCGTGACATGCTGAGTCTCTGGGAAAGCAGAGATCCCCAGTGCTGTTGTGCCTGTGGATAGGCTGCAGAGGGATACTGAATATCAGCAATTTCTTTCAGGGCTGGCACCTTCCTTGTGGGAGAAGGAGCCGTAAGTTTGCCTTTTCAGAAAAAAGCTTCTGCCGAGAAAGAGCACCGTGACATGCTGAGTCTCTGGGAAAGCAGAGATCCCCAGTGCTGTTGTGCCTGTGGATAGGCTGCAGGGGGACGGTGAAAACCAGCAATTTCTTTCAGGGCTGGCACCTTCCTTGTGGGAGAAGGAGCCAGACGTTTGCCTTTTCAGAAAAAAGCTTCTGCCGAGAAAGAGCACCGTGACATGCTGAGTCTCTGGGAAAGCAGAGATCCCCAGTGCTGTTGTGCCTGTGGATAGGCTGCAGGGGGATACTGAATATCAGCAATTTCTTTCAGGGCTGGCACCTTCCTTGTGGGAGAAGGAGCCAGGCGTTTGCCTTTTCAGAAAAAAGCTTCTGCCGAGAAAGAGCACCGTGACATGCTGAGTCTCTGGGAAAGCAGAGATCCCCAGTGCTGTTGTGCCTGTGGATAGGCTGCAGAGGGATACTGAATATCAGCAATTTCTTTCAGGGCTGGCACCTTCCTTGTGGGAGAAGGAGCCAGACGTTTGCCTTTTCAGAAAAAAGCTTCTGCCGAGAAAGAGCACCGTGACATGCTGAGTCTCTGGGAAAGCAGAGATCCCCAGTGCTGTTGTGCCTTTGGATAGGCTGCAGAGGGATACTGAATATCAGCAATTTCTTTCAGGGCTGGCACCTTCCTTGTGGGAGAAGGAGCCGTAAGTTTGCCTTTTCAGAAAAAAGCTTCTGCCAAGAACGAGCACCATGACATGCTGAGTCTCTGGGAAAGCAGAGATCCCCAGTGCTGTTGTGCCTGTGGATAGGCTGCAGGGGGATACTGAATATCAGCAATTTCTTTCAGGGCTGGCACCTTCCTTGTGGGAGAAGGAGCCAGGCGTTTGCCTTTTCAGAAAAAAGCTTCTGCCGAGAAAGAGCACCGTGACATGCTGAGTCTCTGGGAAAGCAGAGATCCCCAGTGCTGTTGTGCCTGTGGATAGGCTGCAGGGGGACGGTGAAAACCAGCAATTTCTTTCAGGGCTGGCACCTTCCTTGTGGGAGAAGGAGCCGTAAGTTTGCCTTTTCAGAAAAAAGCTTCTGCCAAGAACGAGCACCGTGACATGCTGAGTCTCTGGGAAAGCAGAGATCCCCAGTGCTGTTGTGCCTGTGGATAGGCTGCAGAGGGATAGTGAAGACCTGCATTTGCTTTCAGGGCTGGCACCTTCCTTGTGGGAGAAGGAGCGAGGCGTTTGCCTTTTCAGAAAAAAGCTTCTGCCGAGAAAGAGCACCGTGACATGCTGAGTCTCTGGGAAAGCAGAGATCCCCAGTGCTGTTGTGCCTGTGGATAGGCTGCAGGGGGATACTGAATATCAGCAATTTCTTTCAGGCCTGGCACCTTCCTTGTGGGAGAAGGAGCCAGGCGTTTGCCTTTTCAGAAAAAAGCTTCTGCCGAGAAAGAGCACCGTGACATGCTGAGTCTCTGGGAAAGCAGAGATCCCCAGTGCTGTTGTGCCTGTGGATAGGCTGCAGGGGGATACTGAATATCAGCAATTTCTTTCAGGGCTGGCACCTTCCTTGTGGGAGAAGGAGCGAGGCGTTTGCCTTTTCAGAAAAAAGCTTCTGCCGAGAAAGAGCACCGTGACATGCTGAGTCTCTGGGAAAGCAGAGATCCCCAGTGCTGTTGTGCCTGTGGATAGGCCGCAGGGGGACGGTGAAAACCAGCAATTTCTTTCAGGGCTGGCACCTTCCTTGTGGGAGAAGGAGCCGTAAGTTTGCCTTTTCAGAAAAAGCTTCTGCCGAAAGTGAGCACCGTGACATGCTGAGTCTCTGGGAAAGCAGAGATCCCCAGTGCTGTTGTGCCTGTGGATAGGCTGCAGGGGGACGGTGAAAACCAGCAATTTCTTTCAGGGCTGGCACCTTCCTTGTGGGAGAAGGAGCCAGACGTTTGCCTTTTCAGAAAAAAGCTTCTGCCAAGAACGAGCACCGTGACATGCTGAGTCTCTGGGAAAGCAGAGATCCCCAGTGCTGTTGTGCCTGTGGATAGGCTGCAGGGGGACGGTGAAAACCAGCAATTTCTTTCAGGGCTGGCACCTTCCTTGTGGGAGAAGGAGCCAGGCGTTTGCCTTTTCAGAAAAAGCTTCTGCCGAGAAAGAGCACCGTGACATGCTGAGTCTCTGGGAAAGCAGAGATCCCCAGTGCTGTTGTGCCTGTGGATAGGCCGCAGGGGGACGGTGAAAACCAGCAATTTCTTTCAGGGCTGGCACCTTCCTTGTGGGAGAAGGAGCCGTAAGTTTGCCTTTTCAGAAAAAAGCTTCTGCCGAGAAAGAGCACCGTGACATGCTGAGTCTCTGGGAAAGCAGAGATCCCCAGTGCTGTTGTGCCTGTGGATAGGCTGCAGGGGGACGGTGAAAACCAGCAATTTCTTTCAGGGCTGGCACCTTCCTTGTGGGAGAAGGAGCCGTAAGTTTGCCTTTTCAGAAAAAAGCTTCTGCCGAGAAAGAGCACCGTGACATGCTGAGTCTCTGGGAAAGCAGAGATCCCCAGTGCTGTTGTGCCTGTGGATAGGCTGCAGGGGGATACTGAATATCAGCAATTTCTTTCAGGGCTGGCACCTTCCTTGTGGGAGAAGGAGCCAGGCGTTTGCCTTTTCAGAAAAAAGCTTCTGCCGAGAAAGAGCACCGTGACATGCTGAGTCTCTGGGAAAGCAGAGATCCCCAGTGCTGTTGTGCCTGTGGATAGGCTGCAGGGGGACGGTGAAAACCAGCAATTTCTTTCAGGGCTGGCACCTTCCTTGTGGGAGAAGGAGCCAGACGTTTGCCTTTTCAGAAAAAAGCTTCTGCCGAGAAAGAGCACCGTGACATGCTGAGTCTCTGGGAAAGCAGAGATCCCCAGTGCTGTTGTGCCTGTGGATAGGCTGCAGGGGGATACTGAATATCAGCAATTTCTTTCAGGGCTGGCACCTTCCTTGTGGGAGAAGGAGCCAGACGTTTGCCTTTTCAGAAAAAAGCTTCTGCCGAGAAAGAGCACCGTGACATGCTGAGTCTCTGGGAAAGCAGAGATCCCCAGTGCTGTTGTGCCTGTGGATAGGCTGCAGGGGGACGGTGAAAACCAGCAATTTCTTTCAGGGCTGGCAGCTTCCTTGTGGGAGAAGGAGCCAGGCGTTTGCCTTTTCAGAAAAAGCTTCTGCCGAGAAAGAGCACCGTGACATGCTGAGTCTCTGGGAAAGCAGAGATCCCCAGTGCTGTTGTGCCTGTGGATAGGCTGCAGGGGGACGGTGAAGACATGCATATGCTTTCAGGGCTGGCACCTTCCTTGTGGGAGAAGGAGCCAGACGTTTGCCTTTTCAGAAAAAAGCTTCTGCCGAGAAAGAGCACCGTGACATGCTGAGTCTCTGGGAAAGCAGAGATCCCCAGTGCTGTTGTGCCTTTGGATAGGCTGCAGAGGGATACTGAATATCAGCAATTTCTTTCAGGGCTGGCACCTTCCTTGTGGGAGAAGGAGCCGTAAGTTTGCCTTTTCAGAAAAAAGCTTCTGCCAAGAACGAGCACCATGACATGCTGAGTCTCTGGGAAAGCAGAGATCCCCAGTGCTGTTGTGCCTGTGGATAGGCTGCAGGGGGATACTGAATATCAGCAATTTCTTTCAGGGCTGGCACCTTCCTTGTGGGAGAAGGAGCCAGGCGTTTGCCTTTTCAGAAAAAAGCTTCTGCCGAGAAAGAGCACTGTGACATGCTGAGTCTCTGGGAAAGCAGAGATCCCCAGTGCTGTTGTGCCTGTGGATAGGCTGCAGGGGGACGGTGAAAACCAGCAATTTCTTTCAAGGGCTGGCACCTTCCTTGTGGGAGAAGGAGCCGTTAGTTTGCCTTTTCAGAAAAAAGCTTCTGCCAAGAACGAGCACCGTGACATGCTGAGTCTCTGGGAAAGCAGAGATCCCCAGTGCTGTTGTGCCTGTGGATAGGCTGCACAGGGATAGTGAAGACCTGCATTTGCTTTCAGGGCTGGCACCTTCCTTGTGGGAGAAGGAGCGAGGCGTTTGCCTTTTCAGAAAAAATCTTCTGCCGAGAAAGAGCACCATGACAGTCTCTGGGAAAGCAGAGATCCCCAGTGCTGTTGTGCCTGTGGATAGGCTGCAGAGGGATACTGAATATCAGCAATTTCTTTCAGGGCTGGCACCTTCCTTGTGGGAGAAGGAGCCGTAAGTTTGCCTTTTCAGAAAAAAGCTTCTGCCGAGAAAGAGCACCGTGACATGCTGAGTCTCTGGGAAAGCAGAGATCCCCAGTGCTGTTGTGCCTGTGGATAGGCTGCAGGGGGACGGTGAAAACCAGCAATTTCTTTCAGGGCTGGCACCTTCCTTGTGGGAGAAGGAGCCAGACGTTTGCCTTTTCAGAAAAAAGCTTCTGCCGAGAAAGAGCACCGTGACATGCTGAGTCTCTGGGAAAGCAGAGATCCCCAGTGCTGTTGTGCCTGTGGATAGGCTGCAGGGGGATACTGAATATCAGCAATTTCTTTCAGGGCTGGCACCTTCCTTGTGGGAGAAGGAGCCAGGCGTTTGCCTTTTCAGAAAAAAGCTTCTGCCGAGAAAGAGCACCGTGACATGCTGAGTCTCTGGGAAAGCAGAGATCCCCAGTGCTGTTGTGCCTGTGGATAGGCTGCAGGGGGACGGTGAAAACCAGCAATTTCTTTCAGGGCTGGCAGCTTCCTTGTGGGAGAAGGAGCCATGCGTTTGCCTTTTCAGAAAAAGCTTCTGCCGAGAAAGAGCACCGTGACATGCTGAGTCTCTGGGAAAGCAGAGATCCCCAGTGCTGTTGTGCCTGTGGATAGGCCGCAGGGGGACGGTGAAGACCAGCAATTTCTTTCAGGTCTGGCACCTTCCTTGTGGGAGAAGGAGCCGGACGTTTGCCTTTTCAGAAAAAAGCTTCTGCCGAGAAAGAGCACCGTGACATGCTGAGTCTCTGGGAAAGCAGAGATCCCCAGTGCTGTTGTGCCTGTGGATAGGCTGCAGAGGGATACTGAATATCAGCAATTTCTTTCAGGGCTGGCAGCTTCCTTGTGGGAGAAGGAGCCTTAAGTTTGCCTTTTCAGAAAAAGCTTCTGCCGAGAAAGAGCACCGTGACATGCTGAGTCTCTGGGAAAGCAGAGATCCCCAGTGCTGTTGTGCCTGTGGATAGGCTGCAGGGGGACGGTGAAGACATGCATATGCTTTCAGGGCTGGCACCTTCCTTGTGGGAGAAGGAGCCAGACGTTTGCCTTTTCAGAAAAAAGCTTCTGCCGAGAAAGAGCACCGTGACATGCTGAGTCTCTGGGAAAGCAGAGATCCCCAGTGCTGTTGTGCCTTTGGATAGGCTGCAGAGGGATACTGAATATCAGCAATTTCTTTCAGGGCTGGCACCTTCCTTGTGGGAGAAGGAGCCGTAAGTTTGCCTTTTCAGAAAAAAGCTTCTGCCAAGAACGAGCACCATGACATGCTGAGTCTCTGGGAAAGCAGAGATCCCCAGTGCTGTTGTGCCTGTGGATAGGCTGCAGGGGGATACTGAATATCAGCAATTTCTTTCAGGGCTGGCACCTTCCTTGTGGGAGAAGGAGCCAGGCGTTTGCCTTTTCAGAAAAAAGCTTCTGCCGAGAAAGAGCACTGTGACATGCTGAGTCTCTGGGAAAGCAGAGATCCCCAGTGCTGTTGTGCCTGTGGATAGGCTGCAGGGGGACGGTGAAAACCAGCAATTTCTTTCAGGGCTGGCAGCTTCCTTGTGGGAGAAGGAGCCAGGCGTTTGCCTTTTCAGAAAAAGCTTCTGCCGAGAAAGAGCACCGTGACATGCTGAGTCTCTGGGAAAGCAGAGATCCCCAGTGCTGTTGTGCCTGTGGATAGTCTGCACAGGGATAGTGAAGACCTGCATTTGCTTTCAGGGCTGGCACCTTCCTTGTGGGAGAAGGAGCCAGGCGTTTGCCTTTTCAGAAAAAAGCTTCTGCCGAGAAAGAGCACCGTGACATGCTGAGTCTCTGGGAAAGCAGAGATCCCCAGTGCTGTTGTGCCTGTGGATAGGCTGCAGAGGGATACTGAATATCAGCAATTTCTTTCAGGGCTGGCACCTTCCTTGTGGGAGAAGGAGCCGTAAGTTTGCCTTTTCAGAAAAAAGCTTCTGCCGAGAAAGAGCACCGTGACATGCTGAGTCTCTGGGAAAGCAGAGATCCCCAGTGCTGTTGTGCCTGTGGATAGGCTGCAGGGGGACGGTGAAAACCAGCAATTTCTTTCAGGGCTGGCACCTTCCTTGTGGGAGAAGGAGCCAGACGTTTGCCTTTTCAGAAAAAAGCTTCTGCCGAGAAAGAGCACCGTGACATGCTGAGTCTCTGGGAAAGCAGAGATCCCCAGTGCTGTTGTGCCTGTGGATAGGCTGCAGGGGGATACTGAATATCAGCAATTTCTTTCAGGGCTGGCACCTTCCTTGTGGGAGAAGGAGCCAGGCGTTTGCCTTTTCAGAAAAAAGCTTCTGCCGAGAAAGAGCACCGTGACATGCTGAGTCTCTGGGAAAGCAGAGATCCCCAGTGCTGTTGTGCCTGTGGATAGGCCGCAGGGGGACGGTGAAGACCAGCAATTTCTTTCAGGTCTGGCACCTTCCTTGTGGGAGAAGGAGCCGGACGTTTGCCTTTTCAGAAAAAAGCTTCTGCCGAGAAAGAGCACCGTGACATGCTGAGTCTCTGGGAAAGCAGAGATCCCCAGTGCTGTTGTGCCTGTGGATAGGCTGCAGAGGGATACTGAATATCAGCAATTTCTTTCAGGGCTGGCAGCTTCCTTGTGGGAGAAGGAGCCTTAAGTTTGCCTTTTCAGAAATAGCTTCTGCCGAGAAAGAGCACCGTGACATGCTGAGTCTCTGGGAAAGCAGAGATCCCCAGTGCTGTTGTGCCTGTGGATAGGCTGCAGAGGGATACTGAATATCAGCAATTTCTTTCAGGGCTGGCACCTTCCTTGTGGGAGAAGGAGCCAGACGTTTGCCTTTTCAGAAAAAAGCTTCTGCCGAGAAAGAGCACCGTGACATGCTGAGTCTCTGGGAAAGCAGAGATCCCCAGTGCTGTTGTGCCTTTGGATAGGCTGCAGAGGGATACTGAATATCAGCAATTTCTTTCAGGGCTGGCACCTTCCTTGTGGGAGAAGGAGCCGTAAGTTTGCCTTTTCAGAAAAAAGCTTCTGCCAAGAACGAGCACCATGACATGCTGAGTCTCTGGGAAAGCAGAGATCCCCAGTGCTGTTGTGCCTGTGGATAGGCTGCAGGGGGATACTGAATATCAGCAATTTCTTTCAGGGCTGGCACCTTCCTTGTGGGAGAAGGAGCCAGGCGTTTGCCTTTTCAGAAAAAAGCTTCTGCCGAGAAAGAGCACCGTGACATGCTGAGTCTCTGGGAAAGCAGAGATCCCCAGTGCTGTTGTGCCTGTGGATAGGCTGCAGGGGGACGGTGAAAACCAGCAATTTCTTTCAGGGCTGGCACCTTCCTTGTGGGAGAAGGAGCCGTAAGTTTGCCTTTTCAGAAAAAAGCTTCTGCAGAGAAAGAGCACCGTGACATGCTGAGTCTCTGGGAAAGCAGAGATCCCCAGTGCTGTTGTGCCTGTGGATAGGCTGCAGAGGGATAGTGAAGACCTGCATTTGCTTTCAGGGCTGGCACCTTCCTTGTGGGAGAAGGAGCGAGGCGTTTGCCTTTTCAGAAAAAAGCTTCTGCCGAGAAAGAGCACCGTGACATGCTGAGTCTCTGGGAAAGCAGAGATCCCCAGTGCTGTTGTGCCTGTGGATAGGCTGCAGGGGGATACTGAATATCAGCAATTTCTTTCAGGCCTGGCACCTTCCTTGTGGGAGAAGGAGCCAGGCGTTTGCCTTTTCAGAAAAAAGCTTCTGCCGAGAAAGAGCACCGTGACATGCTGAGTCTCTGGGAAAGCAGAGATCCCCAGTGCTGTTGTGCCTGTGGATAGGCTGCAGGGGGATACTGAATATCAGCAATTTCTTTCAGGGCTGGCACCTTCCTTGTGGGAGAAGGAGCGAGGCGTTTGCCTTTTCAGAAAAAAGCTTCTGCCGAGAAAGAGCACCGTGACATGCTGAGTCTCTGGGAAAGCAGAGATCCCCAGTGCTGTTGTGCCTGTGGATAGGCCGCAGGGGGACGGTGAAAACCAGCAATTTCTTTCAGGGCTGGCACCTTCCTTGTGGGAGAAGGAGCCGTAAGTTTGCCTTTTCAGAAAAAGCTTCTGCCGAAAGTGAGCACCGTGACATGCTGAGTCTCTGGGAAAGCAGAGATCCCCAGTGCTGTTGTGCCTGTGGATAGGCTGCAGGGGGACGGTGAAAACCAGCAATTTCTTTCAGGGCTGGCACCTTCCTTGTGGGAGAAGGAGCCAGACGTTTGCCTTTTCAGAAAAAAGCTTCTGCCAAGAACGAGCACCGTGACATGCTGAGTCTCTGGGAAAGCAGAGATCCCCAGTGCTGTTGTGCCTGTGGATAGGCTGCAGGGGGACGGTGAAAACCAGCAATTTCTTTCAGGGCTGGCAGCTTCCTTGTGGGAGAAGGAGCCAGGCGTTTGCCTTTTCAGAAAAAGCTTCTGCCGAGAAAGAGCACCGTGACATGCTGAGTCTCTGGGAAAGCAGAGATCCCCAGTGCTGTTGTGCCTGTGGATAGGCCGCAGGGGGACGGTGAAAACCAGCAATTTCTTTCAGGTCTGGCACCTTCCTTGTGGGAGAAGGAGCCGGACGTTTTCCTTTTCAGAAAAAGCTTCTGCCGAAAGTGAGCACCGTGACATGCTGAGTCTCTGGGAAAGCAGAGATCCCCAGTGCTGTTGTGCCTGTGGATAGGCTGCAGAGGGATACTGAATATCAGCAATTTCTTTCAGGGCTGGCAGCTTCCTTGTGGGAGAAGGAGCCTTAATTTTGCCTTTTCAGAAAAAAGCTTCTGCCGAGAAAGAGCACCGTGACATGCTGAGTCTCTCGGAAAGCAGAGATCCCCAGTGCTGTTGTGCCTGTGGATAGGCTGCAGGGGGACGGTGAAAACCAGCAATTTCTTTCAGGGCTGGCACCTTCCTTGTGGGAGAAGGAGCCAGACGTTTGCCTTTTCAGAAAAAAGCTTCTGCCGAGAAAGAGCACCGTGACATGCTGAGTCTCTGGGAAAGCAGAGATCCCCAGTGCTGTTGTGCCTGTGGATAGGCTGCAGGGGGATACTGAATATCAGCAATTTCTTTCAGGGCTGGCACCTTCCTTGTGGGAGAAGGAGCCAGGCGTTTGCCTTTTCAGAAAAAAGCTTCTGCCGAGAAAGAGCACCGTGACATGCTGAGTCTCTGGGAAAGCAGAGATCCCCAGTGCTGTTGTGCCTGTGGATAGGCTGCAGGGGGACGGTGAAAACCAGCAATTTCTTTCAGGTCTGGCACCTTCCTTGTGGGAGAAGGAGCCGGACGTTTTCCTTTTCAGAAAAAGCTTCTGCCGAAAGTGAGCACCGTGACATGCTGAGTCTCTGGGAAAGCAGAGATCCCCAGTGCTGTTGTGCCTGTGGATAGGCTGCAGAGGGATACTGAATATCAGCAATTTCTTTCAGGGCTGGCAGCTTCCTTGTGGGAGAAGGAGCCTTAATTTTGCCTTTTCAGAAAAAAGCTTCTGCCGAGAAAGAGCACCGTGACATGCTGAGTCTCTCGGAAAGCAGAGATCCCCAGTGCTGTTGTGCCTGTGGATAGGCTGCAGGGGGACGGTGAAAACCAGCAATTTCTTTCAGGGCTGGCACCTTCCTTGTGGGAGAAGGAGCCAGACGTTTGCCTTTTCAGAAAAAAGCTTCTGCCGAGAAAGAGCACCGTGACATGCTGAGTCTCTGGGAAAGCAGAGATCCCCAGTGCTGTTGTGCCTGTGGATAGGCTGCAGGGGGATACTGAATATCAGCAATTTCTTTCAGGGCTGGCACCTTCCTTGTGGGAGAAGGAGCCAGGCGTTTGCCTTTTCAGAAAAAAGCTTCTGCCGAGAAAGAGCACCGTGACATGCTGAGTCTCTGGGAAAGCAGAGATCCCCAGTGCTGTTGTGCCTGTGGATAGGCTGCAGGGGGACGGTGAAAACCAGCAATTTCTTTCAGGGCTGGCACCTTCCTTGTGGGAGAAGGAGCCAGACGTTTGCCTTTTCAGAAAAAAGCTTCTGCCAAGAACGAGCACCGTGACATGCTGAGTCTCTGGGAAAGCAGAGATCCCCAGTGCTGTTGTGCCTGTGGATAGGCTGCAGGGGGACGGTGAAAACCAGCAATTTCTTTCAGGGCTGGCAGCTTCCTTGTGGGAGAAGGAGCCAGGCGTTTGCCTTTTCAGAAAAAGCTTCTGCCGAGAAAGAGCACCGTGACATGCTGAGTCTCTGGGAAAGCAGAGATCCCCAGTGCTGTTGTGCCTGTGGATAGGCCGCAGGGGGACGGTGAAAACCAGCAATTTCTTTCAGGTCTGGCACCTTCCTTGTGGGAGAAGGAGCCGGACGTTTGCCTTTTCAGAAAAAGCTTCTGCCGAAAGTGAGCACCGTGACATGCTGAGTCTCTGGGAAAGCAGAGATCCCCAGTGCTGTTGTGCCTGTGGATAGGCCGCAGGGGGACGGTGAAAACCAGCAATTTCTTTCAGGGCTGGCACCTTCCTTGTGGGAGAAGGAGCCGTAAGTTTGCCTTTTCAGAAAAAAGCTTCTGCCGAGAAAGAGCACCGTGACATGCTGAGTCTCTGGGAAAGCAGAGATCCCCAGTGCTGTTGTGCCTGTGGATAGGCTGCAGGGGGACGGTGAAAACCAGCAATTTCTTTCAGGGCTGGCACCTTCCTTGTGGGAGAAGGAGCCGTAAGTTTGCCTTTTCAGAAAAAAGCTTCTGCCGAGAAAGAGCACCGTGACATGCTGAGTCTCTGGGAAAGCAGAGATCCCCAGTGCTGTTGTGCCTGTGGATAGGCTGCAGGGGGATACTGAATATCAGCAATTTCTTTCAGGGCTGGCACCTTCCTTGTGGGAGAAGGAGCCAGGCGTTTGCCTTTTCAGAAAAAAGCTTCTGCCGAGAAAGAGCACCGTGACATGCTGAGTCTCTGGGAAAGCAGAGATCCCCAGTGCTGTTGTGCCTGTGGATAGGCTGCAGGGGGACGGTGAAAACCAGCAATTTCTTTCAGGGCTGGCACCTTCCTTGTGGGAGAAGGAGCCAGACGTTTGCCTTTTCAGAAAAAAGCTTCTGCCGAGAAAGAGCACCGTGACATGCTGAGTCTCTGGGAAAGCAGAGATCCCCAGTGCTGTTGTGCCTGTGGATAGGCTGCAGGGGGATACTGAATATCAGCAATTTCTTTCAGGGCTGGCACCTTCCTTGTGGGAGAAGGAGCCAGACGTTTGCCTTTTCAGAAAAAAGCTTCTGCCGAGAAAGAGCACCGTGACATGCTGAGTCTCTGGGAAAGCAGAGATCCCCAGTGCTGTTGTGCCTGTGGATAGGCTGCAGGGGGACGGTGAAAACCAGCAATTTCTTTCAGGGCTGGCAGCTTCCTTGTGGGAGAAGGAGCCAGGCGTTTGCCTTTTCAGAAAAAGCTTCTGCCGAGAAAGAGCACCGTGACATGCTGAGTCTCTGGGAAAGCAGAGATCCCCAGTGCTGTTGTGCCTGTGGATAGGCCGCAGGGGGACGGTGAAGACCAGCAATTTCTTTCAGGTCTGGCACCTTCCTTGTGGGAGAAGGAGCCGGACGTTTGCCTTTTCAGAAAAAAGCTTCTGCCGAGAAAGAGCACCGTGACATGCTGAGTCTCTGGGAAAGCAGAGATCCCCAGTGCTGTTGTGCCTGTGGATAGGCTGCAGAGGGATACTGAATATCAGCAATTTCTTTCAGGGCTGGCAGCTTCCTTGTGGGAGAAGGAGCCTTAAGTTTGCCTTTTCAGAAAAAGCTTCTGCCGAGAAAGAGCACCGTGACATGCTGAGTCTCTGGGAAAGCAGAGATCCCCAGTGCTGTTGTGCCTGTGGATAGGCTGCAGGGGGACGGTGAAGACATGCATATGCTTTCAGGGCTGGCACCTTCCTTGTGGGAGAAGGAGCCAGACGTTTGCCTTTTCAGAAAAAAGCTTCTGCCGAGAAAGAGCACCGTGACATGCTGAGTCTCTGGGAAAGCAGAGATCCCCAGTGCTGTTGTGCCTTTGGATAGGCTGCAGAGGGATACTGAATATCAGCAATTTCTTTCAGGGCTGGCACCTTCCTTGTGGGAGAAGGAGCCGTAAGTTTGCCTTTTCAGAAAAAAGCTTCTGCCAAGAACGAGCACCATGACATGCTGAGTCTCTGGGAAAGCAGAGATCCCCAGTGCTGTTGTGCCTGTGGATAGGCTGCAGGGGGATACTGAATATCAGCAATTTCTTTCAGGGCTGGCACCTTCCTTGTGGGAGAAGGAGCCAGGCGTTTGCCTTTTCAGAAAAAAGCTTCTGCCGAGAAAGAGCACTGTGACATGCTGAGTCTCTGGGAAAGCAGAGATCCCCAGTGCTGTTGTGCCTGTGGATAGGCTGCAGGGGGACGGTGAAAACCAGCAATTTCTTTCAAGGGCTGGCACCTTCCTTGTGGGAGAAGGAGCCGTTAGTTTGCCTTTTCAGAAAAAAGCTTCTGCCAAGAACGAGCACCGTGACATGCTGAGTCTCTGGGAAAGCAGAGATCCCCAGTGCTGTTGTGCCTGTGGATAGGCTGCACAGGGATAGTGAAGACCTGCATTTGCTTTCAGGGCTGGCACCTTCCTTGTGGGAGAAGGAGCGAGGCGTTTGCCTTTTCAGAAAAAAGCTTCTGCCGAGAAAGAGCACCATGACATGCTGAGTCTCTGGGAAAGCAGAGATCCCCAGTGCTGTTGTGCCTGTGGATAGGCTGCAGAGGGATACTGAATATCAGCAATTTCTTTCAGGGCTGGCACCTTCCTTGTGGGAGAAGGAGCCGTAAGTTTGCCTTTTCAGAAAAAAGCTTCTGCCGAGAAAGAGCACCGTGACATGCTGAGTCTCTGGGAAAGCAGAGATCCCCAGTGCTGTTGTGCCTGTGGATAGGCTGCAGGGGGACGGTGAAAACCAGCAATTTCTTTCAGGGCTGGCACCTTCCTTGTGGGAGAAGGAGCCAGACGTTTGCCTTTTCAGAAAAAAGCTTCTGCCGAGAAAGAGCACCGTGACATGCTGAGTCTCTGGGAAAGCAGAGATCCCCAGTGCTGTTGTGCCTGTGGATAGGCTGCAGGGGGATACTGAATATCAGCAATTTCTTTCAGGGCTGGCACCTTCCTTGTGGGAGAAGGAGCCAGGCGTTTGCCTTTTCAGAAAAAAGCTTCTGCCGAGAAAGAGCACCGTGACATGCTGAGTCTCTGGGAAAGCAGAGATCCCCAGTGCTGTTGTGCCTGTGGATAGGCTGCAGGGGGACGGTGAAAACCAGCAATTTCTTTCAGGGCTGGCAGTTTCCTTGTGGGAGAAGGAGCCATGCGTTTGCCTTTTCAGAAAAAGCTTCTGCCGAGAAAGAGCACCGTGACATGCTGAGTCTCTGGGAAAGCAGAGATCCCCAGTGCTGTTGTGCCTGTGGATAGGCCGCAGGGGGACGGTGAAGACCAGCAATTTCTTTCAGGTCTGGCACCTTCCTTGTGGGAGAAGGAGCCGGACGTTTGCCTTTTCAGAAAAAAGCTTCTGCCGAGAAAGAGCACCGTGACATGCTGAGTCTCTGGGAAAGCAGAGATCCCCAGTGCTGTTGTGCCTGTGGATAGGCTGCAGAGGGATACTGAATATCAGCAATTTCTTTCAGGGCTGGCAGCTTCCTTGTGGGAGAAGGAGCCTTAAGTTTGCCTTTTCAGAAAAAGCTTCTGCCGAGAAAGAGCACCGTGACATGCTGAGTCTCTGGGAAAGCAGAGATCCCCAGTGCTGTTGTGCCTTTGGATAGGCTGCAGAGGGATACTGAATATCAGCAATTTCTTTCAGGGCTGGCACCTTCCTTGTGGGAGAAGGAGCCGTAAGTTTGCCTTTTCAGAAAAAAGCTTCTGCCAAGAACGAGCACCATGACATGCTGAGTCTCTGGGAAAGCAGAGATCCCCAGTGCTGTTGTGCCTGTGGATAGGCTGCAGGGGGATACTGAATATCAGCAATTTCTTTCAGGGCTGGCACCTTCCTTGTGGGAGAAGGAGCCAGGCGTTTGCCTTTTCAGAAAAAAGCTTCTGCCGAGAAAGAGCACTGTGACATGCTGAGTCTCTGGGAAAGCAGAGATCCCCAGTGCTGTTGTGCCTGTGGATAGGCTGCAGGGGGACGGTGAAAACCAGCAATTTCTTTCAGGGCTGGCAGCTTCCTTGTGGGAGAAGGAGCCAGGCGTTTGCCTTTTCAGAAAAAGCTTCTGCCGAGAAAGAGCACCGTGACATGCTGAGTCTCTGGGAAAGCAGAGATCCCCAGTGCTGTTGTGCCTGTGGATAGTCTGCACAGGGATAGTGAAGACCTGCATTTGCTTTCAGGGCTGGCACCTTCCTTGTGGGAGAAGGAGCCAGGCGTTTGCCTTTTCAGAAAAAAGCTTCTGCCGAGAAAGAGCACCGTGACATGCTGAGTCTCTGGGAAAGCAGAGATCCCCAGTGCTGTTGTGCCTGTGGATAGGCTGCAGAGGGATACTGAATATCAGCAATTTCTTTCAGGGCTGGCACCTTCCTTGTGGGAGAAGGAGCCGTAAGTTTGCCTTTTCAGAAAAAAGCTTCTGCCGAGAAAGAGCACCGTGACATGCTGAGTCTCTGGGAAAGCAGAGATCCCCAGTGCTGTTGTGCCTGTGGATAGGCTGCAGGGGGACGGTGAAAACCAGCAATTTCTTTCAGGGCTGGCACCTTCCTTGTGGGAGAAGGAGCCAGACGTTTGCCTTTTCAGAAAAAAGCTTCTGCCGAGAAAGAGCACCGTGACATGCTGAGTCTCTGGGAAAGCAGAGATCCCCAGTGCTGTTGTGCCTGTGGATAGGCTGCAGGGGGATACTGAATATCAGCAATTTCTTTCAGGGCTGGCACCTTCCTTGTGGGAGAAGGAGCCAGGCGTTTGCCTTTTCAGAAAAAAGCTTCTGCCGAGAAAGAGCACCGTGACATGCTGAGTCTCTGGGAAAGCAGAGATCCCCAGTGCTGTTGTGCCTGTGGATAGGCCGCAGGGGGACGGTGAAGACCAGCAATTTCTTTCAGGTCTGGCACCTTCCTTGTGGGAGAAGGAGCCGGACGTTTGCCTTTTCAGAAAAAAGCTTCTGCCGAGAAAGAGCACCGTGACATGCTGAGTCTCTGGGAAAGCAGAGATCCCCAGTGCTGTTGTGCCTGTGGATAGGCTGCAGAGGGATACTGAATATCAGCAATTTCTTTCAGGGCTGGCAGCTTCCTTGTGGGAGAAGGAGCCTTAAGTTTGCCTTTTCAGAAAAAGCTTCTGCCGAGAAAGAGCACCGTGACATGCTGAGTCTCTGGGAAAGCAGAGATCCCCAGTGCTGTTGTGCCTGTGGATAGGCTGCAGAGGGATACTGAATATCAGCAATTTCTTTCAGGGCTGGCACCTTCCTTGTGGGAGAAGGAGCCAGACGTTTGCCTTTTCAGAAAAAAGCTTCTGCCGAGAAAGAGCACCGTGACATGCTGAGTCTCTGGGAAAGCAGAGATCCCCAGTGCTGTTGTGCCTTTGGATAGGCTGCAGAGGGATACTGAATATCAGCAATTTCTTTCAGGGCTGGCACCTTCCTTGTGGGAGAAGGAGCCGTAAGTTTGCCTTTTCAGAAAAAAGCTTCTGCCAAGAACGAGCACCATGACATGCTGAGTCTCTGGGAAAGCAGAGATCCCCAGTGCTGTTGTGCCTGTGGATAGGCTGCAGGGGGATACTGAATATCAGCAATTTCTTTCAGGGCTGGCACCTTCCTTGTGGGAGAAGGAGCCAGGCGTTTGCCTTTTCAGAAAAAAGCTTCTGCCGAGAAAGAGCACCGTGACATGCTGAGTCTCTGGGAAAGCAGAGATCCCCAGTGCTGTTGTGCCTGTGGATAGGCTGCAGGGGGACGGTGAAAACCAGCAATTTCTTTCAGGGCTGGCACCTTCCTTGTGGGAGAAGGAGCCGTAAGTTTGCCTTTTCAGAAAAAAGCTTCTGCCGAGAAAGAGCACCGTGACATGCTGAGTCTCTGGGAAAGCAGAGATCCCCAGTGCTGTTGTGCCTGTGGATAGGCTGCAGAGGGATAGTGAAGACCTGCATTTGCTTTCAGGGCTGGCACCTTCCTTGTGGGAGAAGGAGCGAGGCGTTTGCCTTTTCAGAAAAAAGCTTCTGCCGAGAAAGAGCACCGTGACATGCTGAGTCTCTGGGAAAGCAGAGATCCCCAGTGCTGTTGTGCCTGTGGATAGGCTGCAGGGGGATACTGAATATCAGCAATTTCTTTCAGGCCTGGCAACTTCCTTGTGGGAGAAGGAGCCAGGCGTTTGCCTTTTCAGAAAAAAGCTTCTGCCGAGAAAGAGCACCGTGACATGCTGAGTCTCTGGGAAAGCAGAGATCCCCAGTGCTGTTGTGCCTGTGGATAGGCCGCAGGGGGACGGTGAAGACCAGCAATTTCTTTCAGGTCTGGCACCTTCCTTGTGGGAGAAGGAGCCGGACGTTTGCCTTTTCAGAAAAAAGCTTCTGCCGAGAAAGAGCACCGTGACATGCTGAGTCTCTGGGAAAGCAGAGATCCCCAGTGCTGTTGTGCCTGTGGATAGGCTGCAGAGGGATACTGAATATCAGCAATTTCTTTCAGGGCTGGCAGCTTCCTTGTGGGAGAAGGAGCCTTAAGTTTGCCTTTTCAGAAAAAGCTTCTGCCGAGAAAGAGCACCGTGACATGCTGAGTCTCTGGGAAAGCAGAGATCCCCAGTGCTGTTGTGCCTGTGGATAGGCTGCAGAGGGATACTGAATATCAGCAATTTCTTTCAGGGCTGGCACCTTCCTTGTGGGAGAAGGAGCCAGACGTTTGCCTTTTCAGAAAAAAGCTTCTGCCGAGAAAGAGCACCGTGACATGCTGAGTCTCTGGGAAAGCAGAGATCCCCAGTGCTGTTGTGCCTTTGGATAGGCTGCAGAGGGATACTGAATATCAGCAATTTCTTTCAGGGCTGGCACCTTCCTTGTGGGAGAAGGAGCCGTAAGTTTGCCTTTTCAGAAAAAAGCTTCTGCCAAGAACGAGCACCATGACATGCTGAGTCTCTGGGAAAGCAGAGATCCCCAGTGCTGTTGTTCCTGTGGATAGGCTGCAGGGGGATACTGAATATCAGCAATTTCTTTCAGGGCTGGCACCTTCCTTGTGGGAGAAGGAGCCAGGCGTTTGCCTTTTCAGAAAAAAGCTTCTGCCGAGAAAGAGCACCGTGACATGCTGAGTCTCTGGGAAAGCAGAGATCCCCAGTGCTGTTGTGCCTGTGGATAGGCTGCAGGGGGACGGTGAAAACCAGCAATTTCTTTCAGGGCTGGCACCTTCCTTGTGGGAGAAGGAGCCGTAAGTTTGCCTTTTCAGAAAAAAGCTTCTGCCGAGAAAGAGCACCGTGACATGCTGAGTCTCTGGGAAAGCAGAGATCCCCAGTGCTGTTGTGCCTGTGGATAGGCTGCAGAGGGATAGTGAAGACCTGCATTTGCTTTCAGGGCTGGCACCTTCCTTGTGGGAGAAGGAGCGAGGCGTTTGCCTTTTCAGAAAAAAGCTTCTGCCGAGAAAGAGCACCGTGACATGCTGAGTCTCTGGGAAAGCAGAGATCCCCAGTGCTGTTGTGCCTGTGGATAGGCTGCAGGGGGATACTGAATATCAGCAATTTCTTTCAGGCCTGGCAACTTCCTTGTGGGAGAAGGAGCCAGGCGTTTGCCTTTTCAGAAAAAAGCTTCTGCCGAGAAAGAGCACCGTGACATGCTGAGTCTCTGGGAAAGCAGAGATCCCCAGTGCTGTTGTGCCTGTGGATAGGCTGCAGGGGGATACTGAATATCAGCAATTTCTTTCAGGGCTGGCACCTTCCTTGTGGGAGAAGGAGCGAGGCGTTTGCCTTTTCAGAAAAAAGCTTCTGCCGAGAAAGAGCACCGTGACATGCTGAGTCTCTGGGAAAGCAGAGATCCCCAGTGCTGTTGTGCCTGTGGATAGGCCGCAGGGGGACGGTGAAAACCAGCAATTTCTTTCAGGGCTGGCACCTTCCTTGTGGGAGAAGGAGCCGTAAGTTTGCCTTTTCAGAAAAAGCTTCTGCCGAAAGTGAGCACCGTGACATGCTGAGTCTCTGGGAAAGCAGAGATCCCCAGTGCTGTTGTGCCTGTGGATAGGCTGCAGGGGGACGGTGAAAACCAGCAATTTCTTTCAGGGCTGGCACCTTCCTTGTGGGAGAAGGAGCCAGACGTTTGCCTTTTCAGAAAAAAGCTTCTGCCAAGAACGAGCACCGTGACATGCTGAGTCTCTGGGAAAGCAGAGATCCCCAGTGCTGTTGTGCCTGTGGATAGGCTGCAGGGGGACGGTGAAAACCAGCAATTTCTTTCAGGGCTGGCAGCTTCCTTGTGGGAGAAGGAGCCAGGCGTTTGCCTTTTCAGAAAAAGCTTCTGCCGAGAAAGAGCACCGTGACATGCTGAGTCTCTGGGAAAGCAGAGATCCCCAGTGCTGTTGTGCCTGTGGATAGGCCGCAGGGGGACGGTGAAAACCAGCAATTTCTTTCAGGTCTGGCACCTTCCTTGTGGGAGAAGGAGCCGGACGTTTTCCTTTTCAGAAAAAGCTTCTGCCGAAAGTGAGCACCGTGACATGCTGAGTCTCTGGGAAAGCAGAGATCCCCAGTGCTGTTGTGCCTGTGGATAGGCTGCAGAGGGATACTGAATATCAGCAATTTCTTTCAGGGCTGGCAGCTTCCTTGTGGGAGAAGGAGCCTTAATTTTGCCTTTTCAGAAAAAAGCTTCTGCCGAGAAAGAGCACCGTGACATGCTGAGTCTCTCGGAAAGCAGAGATCCCCAGTGCTGTTGTGCCTGTGGATAGGCTGCAGGGGGACGGTGAAAACCAGCAATTTCTTTCAGGGCTGGCACCTTCCTTGTGGGAGAAGGAGCCAGACGTTTGCCTTTTCAGAAAAAAGCTTCTGCCGAGAAAGAGCACCGTGACATGCTGAGTCTCTGGGAAAGCAGAGATCCCCAGTGCTGTTGTGCCTGTGGATAGGCTGCAGGGGGATACTGAATATCAGCAATTTCTTTCAGGGCTGGCACCTTCCTTGTGGGAGAAGGAGCCAGGCGTTTGCCTTTTCAGAAAAAAGCTTCTGCCGAGAAAGAGCACCGTGACATGCTGAGTCTCTGGGAAAGCAGAGATCCCCAGTGCTGTTGTGCCTGTGGATAGGCTGCAGGGGGATACTGAATATCAGCAATTTCTTTCAGGGCTGGCACCTTCCTTGTGGGAGAAGGAGCGAGGCGTTTGCCTTTTCAGAAAAAAGCTTCTGCCGAGAAAGAGCACCGTGACATGCTGAGTCTCTGGGAAAGCAGAGATCCCCAGTGCTGTTGTGCCTGTGGATAGGCTGCAGGGGGACGGTGAAAACCAGCAATTTCTTTCAGGGCTGGCACCTTCCTTGTGGGAGAAGGAGCCGTAAGTTTGCCTTTTCAGAAAAAGCTTCTGCCGAAAGTGAGCACCGTGACATGCTGAGTCTCTGGGAAAGCAGAGATCCCCAGTGCTGTTGTGCCTGTGGATAGGCTGCAGAGGGATACTGAATATCAGCAATTTCTTTCAGGGCTGGCAGCTTCCTTGTGGGAGAAGGAGCCTTAATTTTGCCTTTTCAGAAAAAAGCTTCTGCCGAGAAAGAGCACCGTGACATGCTGAGTCTCTCGGAAAGCAGAGATCCCCAGTGCTGTTGTGCCTGTGGATAGGCTGCAGGGGGACGGTGAAAACCAGCAATTTCTTTCAGGGCTGGCACCTTCCTTGTGGGAGAAGGAGCCAGACGTTTGCCTTTTCAGAAAAAAGCTTCTGCCGAGAAAGAGCACCGTGACATGCTGAGTCTCTGGGAAAGCAGAGATCCCCAGTGCTGTTGTGCCTGTGGATAGGCTGCAGGGGGATACTGAATATCAGCAATTTCTTTCAGGGCTGGCACCTTCCTTGTGGGAGAAGGAGCCAGGCGTTTGCCTTTTCAGAAAAAAGCTTCTGCCGAGAAAGAGCACCGTGACATGCTGAGTCTCTGGGAAAGCAGAGATCCCCAGTGCTGTTGTGCCTGTGGATAGGCTGCAGGGGGACGGTGAAAACCAGCAATTTCTTTCAGGGCTGGCACCTTCCTTGTGGGAGAAGGAGCCAGACGTTTGCCTTTTCAGAAAAAAGCTTCTGCCAAGAACGAGCACCGTGACATGCTGAGTCTCTGGGAAAGCAGAGATCCCCAGTGCTGTTGTGCCTGTGGATAGGCTGCAGGGGGACGGTGAAAACCAGCAATTTCTTTCAGGGCTGGCAGCTTCCTTGTGGGAGAAGGAGCCAGGCGTTTGCCTTTTCAGAAAAAGCTTCTGCCGAGAAAGAGCACCGTGACATGCTGAGTCTCTGGGAAAGCAGAGATCCCCAGTGCTGTTGTGCCTGTGGATAGGCCGCAGGGGGACGGTGAAAACCAGCAATTTCTTTCAGGTCTGGCACCTTCCTTGTGGGAGAAGGAGCCGGACGTTTGCCTTTTCAGAAAAAACTTCTGCCGAAAGTGAGCACCGTGACATGCTGAGTCTCTGGGAAAGCAGAGATCCCCAGTGCTGTTGTGCCTGTGGATAGGCCGCAGGGGGACGGTGAAAACCAGCAATTTCTTTCAGGGCTGGCACCTTTCTTGTGGGAGAAGGAGCCGTAAGTTTGCCTTTTCAGAAAAAAGCTTCTGCCGAGAAAGAGCACCGTGACATGCTGAGTCTCTGGGAAAGCAGAGATCCCCAGTGCTGTTGTGCCTGTGGATAGGCTGCAGGGGGACGGTGAAAACCAGCAATTTCTTTCAGGGCTGGCACCTTCCTTGTGGGAGAAGGAGCCGTAAGTTTGCCTTTTCAGAAAAAAGCTTCTGCCGAGAAAGAGCACCGTGACATGCTGAGTCTCTGGGAAAGCAGAGATCCCCAGTGCTGTTGTGCCTGTGGATAGGCTGCAGGGGGATACTGAATATCAGCAATTTCTTTCAGGGCTGGCACCTTCCTTGTGGGAGAAGGAGCCAGGCGTTTGCCTTTTCAGAAAAAAGCTTCTGCCGAGAAAGAGCACCGTGACATGCTGAGTCTCTGGGAAAGCAGAGATCCCCAGTGCTGTTGTGCCTGTGGATAGGCTGCAGGGGGACGGTGAAAACCAGCAATTTCTTTCAGGGCTGGCAGCTTCCTTGTGGGAGAAGGAGCCGTAAGTTTGCCTTTTCAGAAAAAAGCTTCTGCCAGGAACGAGCACCGTGACATGCTGCGTCTCTGGGAAAGCAGAGATCCCCAGTGCTGTTGTGCCTGTGGATAGGCAGCAGAGGGATAGTGAAGACCTGCATTTGCTTTCAGGGCTGGCACCTTCCTTGTGGGAGAAGGAGCCGTAAGTTTGCCTTTTCAGAAAAAAGCTTCTGCCGAGAAAGAGCACCGTGACATGCTGAGTCTCTGGGAAAGCAGAGATCCCCAGTGCTGTTGTGCCTGTGGATAGGCTGCAGGGGGACGGTGAAAACCAGCAATTTCTTTCAGGGCTGGCAGCTTCCTTGTGGGAGAAGGAGCCAGGCGTTTGCCTTTTCAGAAAAAGCTTCTGCCGAAAGTGAGCACCGTGACATGCTGAGTCTCTGGGAAAGCAGAGATCCCCAGTGCTGTTGTGCCTGTGGATAGACTGCAGAGGGATACTGAATATCAGCAATTTCTTTCAGGGCTGGCAGCTTCCTTGTGGGAGAAGGAGCCTTAAGTTTGCCTTTTCAGAAAAAAGCTTCTGCCGAGAAAGAGCACCGTGACATGCTGAGTCTCTGGGAAAGCAGAGATCCCCAGTGCTGTTGTGCCTGTGGATAGGCTGTAGGGGGAGGGTGAAGACCTGCATTTGCTTTCAGGGCTGGCACCTTCCTTGTGGGAGAAGGAGCCAGGCGTTTGCCTTTTCAGAAAAAAGCTTCTGCCGAGAAAGAGCACCGTGACATGCTGAGTCTCTGGGAAAGCAGAGATCCCCAGTGCTGTTGTGCCTGTGGATAGGCTGCAGGGGGATACTGAATATCAGCAATTTCTTTCAGGGCTGGCACCTTCCTTGTGGGAGAAGGAGCCAGGCGTTTGCCTTTTCAGAAAAAAGCATCTGCCGAGAAAGAGCACCGTGACATGCTGAGTCTCTGGGAAAGCAGAGATCCCCAGTGCTGTTGTGCCTGTGGATAGGCCGCAGGGGGACGGTGAAGACCAGCAATTTCTTTCAGGTCTGGCACCTTCCTTGTGGGAGAAGGAGCCGGACGTTTGCCTTTTCAGAAAAAAGCTTCTGCCGAGAAAGAGCACCGTGACATGCTGAGTCTCTGGGAAAGCAGAGATCCCCAGTGCTGTTGTGCCTGTGGATAGGCTGCAGAGGGATACTGAATATCAGCAATTTCTTTCAGGGCTGGCAGCTTCCTTGTGGGAGAAGGAGCCTTAAGTTTGCCTTTTCAGAAAAAGCTTCTGCCGAGAAAGAGCACCGTGACATGCTGAGTCTCTGGGAAAGCAGAGATCCCCAGTGCTGTTGTGCCTGTGGATAGGCTGCAGGGGGACGGTGAAGACATGCATATGCTTTCAGGGCTGGCACCTTCCTTGTGGGAGAAGGAGCCAGACGTTTGCCTTTTCAGAAAAAAGCTTCTGCCGAGAAAGAGCACCGTGACATGCTGAGTCTCTGGGAAAGCAGAGATCCCCAGTGCTGTTGTGCCTTTGGATAGGCTGCAGAGGGATACTGAATATCAGCAATTTCTTTCAGGGCTGGCACCTTCCTTGTGGGAGAAGGAGCCAGGCGTTTGCCTTTTCAGAAAAAAGCTTCTGCCGAGAAAGAGCACTGTGACATGCTGAGTCTCTGGGAAAGCAGAGATCCCCAGTGCTGTTGTGCCTGTGGATAGGCTGCAGGGGGACGGTGAAAACCAGCAATTTCTTTCAGGGCTGGCACCTTCCTTGTGGGAGAAGGAGCCAGGCGTTTGCCTTTTCAGAAAAAGCTTCTGCCGAGAAAGAGCACCGTGACATGCTGAGTCTCTGGGAAAGCAGAGATCCCCAGTGCTGTTGTGCCTGTGGATAGTCTGCACAGGGATAGTGAAGACCTGCATTTGCTTTCAGGGCTGGCACCTTCCTTGTGGGAGAAGGAGCCAGGCGTTTGCCTTTTCAGAAAAAAGCTTCTGCCGAGAAAGAGCACCGTGACATGCTGAGTCTCTGGGAAAGCAGAGATCCCCAGTGCTGTTGTGCCTGTGGATAGGCTGCAGAGGGATTGTGAATATCAGCAATTTCTTTCAGGGCTGGCACCTTCCTTGTGGGAGAAGGAGCCGTAAGTTTGCCTTTTCAGAAAAAAGCTTCTGCCGAGAAAGAGCACCGTGACATGCTGAGTCTCTGGGAAAGCAGAGATCCCCAGTGCTGTTGTGCCTGTGGATAGGCTGCAGGGGGACGGTGAAAACCAGCAATTTCTTTCAGGGCTGGCACCTTCCTTGTGGGAGAAGGAGCCAGACGTTTGCCTTTTCAGAAAAAAGCTTCTGCCGAGAAAGAGCACCGTGACATGCTGAGTCTCTGGGAAAGCAGAGATCCCCAGTGCTGTTGTGCCTGTGGATAGGCTGCAGGGGGATACTGAATATCAGCAATTTCTTTCAGGGCTGGCACCTTCCTTGTGGGAGAAGGAGCCAGGCGTTTGCCTTTTCAGAAAAAAGCTTCTGCCGAGAAAGAGCACCGTGACATGCTGAGTCTCTGGGAAAGCAGAGATCCCCAGTGCTGTTGTGCCTGTGGATAGGCCGCAGGGGGACGGTGAAAACCAGCAATTTCTTTCAGGTCTGGCACCTTCCTTGTGGGAGAAGGAGCCGGACGTTTGCCTTTTCAGAAAAAAGCTTCTGCCGAGAAAGAGCACCGTGACATGCTGAGTCTCTGGGAAAGCAGAGATCCCCAGTGCTGTTGTGCCTGTGGATAGGCTGCAGAGGGATACTGAATATCAGCAATTTCTTTCAGGGCTGGCAGCTTCCTTGTGGGAGAAGGAGCCTTAAGTTTGCCTTTTCAGAAAAAGCTTCTGCCGAGAAAGAGCACCGTGACATGCTGAGTCTCTGGGAAAGCAGAGATCCCCAGTGCTGTTGTGCCTGTGGATAGGCTGCAGGGGGACGGTGAAGACATGCATATGCTTTCAGGGCTGGCACCTTCCTTGTGGGAGAAGGAGCCAGACGTTTGCCTTTTCAGAAAAAAGCTTCTGCCGAGAAAGAGCACCGTGACATGCTGAGTCTCTGGGAAAGCAGAGATCCCCAGTGCTGTTGTGCCTTTGGATAGGCTGCAGAGGGATACTGAATATCAGCAATTTCTTTCAGGGCTGGCACCTTCCTTGTGGGAGAAGGAGCCGTAAGTTTGCCTTTTCAGAAAAAAGCTTCTGCCAAGAACGAGCACCATGACATGCTGAGTCTCTGGGAAAGCAGAGATCCCCAGTGCTGTTGTGCCTGTGGATAGGCTGCAGGGGGATACTGAATATCAGCAATTTCTTTCAGGGCTGGCACCTTCCTTGTGGGAGAAGGAGCCAGGCGTTTGCCTTTTCAGAAAAAAGCTTCTGCCGAGAAAGAGCACCGTGACATGCTGAGTCTCTGGGAAAGCAGAGATCCCCAGTGCTGTTGTGCCTGTGGATAGGCTGCAGAGGGATAGTGAAGACCTGCATTTGCTTTCAGGGCTGGCACCTTCCTTGTGGGAGAAGGAGCCAGGCGTTTGCCTTTTCAGAAAAAAGCTTCTGCCGAGAAAGAGCACCGTGACATGCTGAGTCTCTGGGAAAGCAGAGATCCCCAGTGCTGTTGTGCCTGTGGATAGGCTGCAGGGGGACGGTGAAAACCAGCAATTTCTTTCAGGGCTGGCACCTTCCTTGTGGGAGAAGGAGCCGTAAGTTTGCCTTTTCAGAAAAAAGCTTCTGCCAAGAACGAGCACCGTGACATGCTGAGTCTCTGGGAAAGCAGAGATCCCCAGTGCTGTTGTGCCTGTGGATAGGCTGCAGAGGGATAGTGAAGACCTGCATTTGCTTTCAGGGCTGGCACCTTCCTTGTGGGAGAAGGAGCCAGGCGTTTGCCTTTTCAGAAAAAAGCTTCTGCCGAGAAAGAGCACCGTGACATGCTGAGTCTCTGGGAAAGCAGAGATCCCCAGTGCTGTTGTGCCTGTGGATAGGCTGCAGAGGGATACTGAATATCAGCAATTTCTTTCAGGGCTGGCAGCTTCCTTGTGGGAGAAGGAGCCTTAAGTTTGCCTTTTCAGAAAAAGCTTCTGCCGAGAAAGAGCACCGTGACATGCTGAGTCTCTGGGAAAGCAGAGATCCCCAGTGCTGTTGTGCCTGTGGATAGGCTGCAGGGGGATACTGAATATCAGCAATTTCTTTCAGGCCTGGCACCTTCCTTGTGGGAGAAGGAGCCAGGCGTTTGCCTTTTCAGAAAAAATCTTCTGCCGAGAAAGAGCACCGTGACATGCTGAGTCTCTGGGAAAGCAGAGATCCCCAGTGCTGTTGTGCCTGTGGATAGGCTGCAGGGGGATACTGAATATCAGCAATTTCTTTCAGGGCTGGCAGCTTCCTTGTGGGAGAAGGAGCGAGGCGTTTGCCTTTTCAGAAAAAAGCTTCTGCCGAGAAAGAGCACCGTGACATGCTGAGTCTCTGGGAAAGCAGAGATCCCCAGTGCTGTTGTGCCTGTGGATAGGCTGCAGGGGGACGGTGAAAACCAGCAATTTCTTTCAGGGCTGGCACCTTCCTTGTGGGAGAAGGAGCCAGACGTTTGCCTTTTCAGAAAAAAGCTTCTGCCAAGAACGAGCACCGTGACATGCTGAGTCTCTGGGAAAGCAGAGATCCCCAGTGCTGTTGTGCCTGTGGATAGGCTGCAGGGGGACGGTGAAAACCAGCAATTTCTTTCAGGGCTGGCAGCTTCCTTGTGGGAGAAGGAGCCAGGCGTTTGCCTTTTCAGAAAAAGCTTCTGCCGAGAAAGAGCACCGTGACATGCTGAGTCTCTGGGAAAGCAGAGATCCCCAGTGCTGTTGTGCCTGTGGATAGGCCGCAGGGGGACGGTGAAAACCAGCAATTTCTTTCAGGGCTGGCACCTTCCTTGTGGGAGAAGGAGCCGGACGTTTGCCTTTTCAGAAAAAGCTTCTGCCGAAAGTGAGCACCGTGACATGCTGAGTCTCTGGGAAAGCAGAGATCCCCAGTGCTGTTGTGCCTGTGGATAGGCTGCAGAGGGATACTGAATATCAGCAATTTCTTTCAGGGCTGGCAGCTTCCTTGTGGGAGAAGGAGCCTTAAGTTTGCCTTTTCAGAAAAAAGCTTCTGCCGAGAAAGAGCACCGTGACATGCTGAGTCTCTGGGAAAGCAGAGATCCCCAGTGCTGTTGTGCCTGTGGATAGGCTGCAGGGGGACGGTGAAAACCAGCAATTTCTTTCAGGGCTGGCACCTTCCTTGTGGGAGAAGGAGCCGTAAGTTTGCCTTTTCAGAAAAAAGCTTCTGCCAAGAACGAGCACCGTGACATGCTGAGTCTCTGGGAAAGCAGAGATCCCCAGTGCTGTTGTGCCTGTGGATAGGCTGCAGAGGGATAGTGAAGACCTGCATTTGCTTTCAGGGCTGGCAGCTTCCTTGTGGGAGAAGGAGCCAGGCGTTTCCCTTTCCAGAAAAAAGCTTCTGCCGAGAAAGAGCACCGTGACATGCTGAGTCTCTGGGAAAGCAGAGATCCCCAGTGCTGTTGTGCCTGTGGATAGGCTGCAGAGGGATACTGAATATCAGCAATTTCTTTCAGGGCTGGCAGCTTCCTTGTGGGAGAAGGAGCCTTAAGTTTGCCTTTTCAGAAAAAGCTTCTGCCGAGAAAGAGCACCGTGACATGCTGAGTCTCTGGGAAAGCAGAGATCCCCAGTGCTGTTGTGCCTGTGGATAGGCTGCAGGGGGATACTGAATATCAGCAATTTCTTTCAGGCCTGGCACCTTCCTTGTGGGAGAAGGAGCCAGGCGTTTGCCTTTTCAGAAAAAATCTTCTGCCGAGAAAGAGCACCGTGACATGCTGAGTCTCTGGGAAAGCAGAGATCCCCAGTGCTGTTGTGCCTGTGGATAGGCTGCAGGGGGATACTGAATATCAGCAATTTCTTTCAGGGCTGGCAGCTTCCTTGTGGGAGAAGGAGCGAGGCGTTTGCCTTTTCAGAAAAAAGCTTCTGCCGAGAAAGAGCACCGTGACATGCTGAGTCTCTGGGAAAGCAGAGATCCCCAGTGCTGTTGTGCCTGTGGATAGGCTGCAGGGGGACGGTGAAAACCAGCAATTTCTTTCAGGGCTGGCACCTTCCTTGTGGGAGAAGGAGCCGGACGTTTGCCTTTTCAGAAAAAAGCTTCTGCCAAGAACGAGCACCGTGACATGCTGAGTCTCTGGGAAAGCAGAGATCCCCAGTGCTGTTGTGCCTGTGGATAGGCTGCAGGGGGACGTTGAAAACCAGCAATTTCTTTCAGGGCTGGCAGCTTCCTTGTGGGAGAAGGAGCCAGGCGTTTGCCTTTTCAGAAAAAGCTTCTGCCGAGAAAGAGCACCGTGACATGCTGAGTCTCTGGGAAAGCAGAGATCCCCAGTGCTGTTGTGCCTGTGGATAGGCCGCAGGGGGACGGTGAAAACCAGCAATTTCTGTCAGGGCTGGCACCTTCCTTGTGGGAGAAGGAGCCGGACGTTTGACTTCTCAGAAAAAGCTTCTGCCGAAAGTGAGCACCGTGACATGCTGAGTCTCTGGGAAAGCAGAGATCCCCAGTGCTGTTGTGCCTGTGGATAGGCTGCAGAGGGATACTGAATATCAGCAATTTCTTTCAGGGCTGGCAGCTTCCTTGTGGGAGAAGGAGCCTTAAGTTTGCCTTTTCAGAAAAAAGCTTCTGCCGAGAAAGAGCACCGTGACATGCTGAGTCTCTGGGAAAGCAGAGATCCCCAGTGCTGTTGTGCCTGTGGATAGGCTGCAGGGGGACGGTGAAAACCAGCAATTTCTTTCAGGGCTGGCACCTTCCTTGTGGGAGAAGGAGCCAGACGTTTGCCTTTTCAGAAAAAAGCTTCTGCCGAGAAAGAGCACCGTGACATGCTGAGTCTCTGGGAAAGCAGAGATCCCCAGTGCTGTTGTGCCTGTGGATAGGCTGCAGGGGGATACTGAATATCAGCAATTTCTTTCAGGGCTGGCACCTTCCTTGTGGGAGAAGGAGCCAGGCGTTTGCCTTTTCAGAAAAAAGCTTCTGCCGAGAAAGAGCACCGTGACATGCTGAGTCTCTGGGAAAGCAGAGATCCCCAGTGCTGTTGTGCCTGTGGATAGGCTGCAGGGGGACGGTGAAAACCAGCAATTTCTTTCAGGGCTGGCACCTTCCTTGTGGGAGAAGGAGCCAGACGTTTGCCTTTTCAGAAAAAAGCTTCTGCCAAGAACGAGCACCGTGACATGCTGAGTCTCTGGGAAAGCAGAGATCCCCAGTGCTGTTGTGCCTGTGGATAGGCTGCAGGGGGACGGTGAAAACCAGCAATTTCTTTCAGGGCTGGCAGCTTCCTTGTGGGAGAAGGAGCCAGGCGTTTGCCTTTTCAGAAAAAGCTTCTGCCGAGAAAGAGCACCGTGACATGCTGAGTCTCTGGGAAAGCAGAGATCCCCAGTGCTGTTGTGCCTGTGGATAGGCCGCAGGGGGACGGTGAAAACCAGCAATTTCTTTCAGGTCTGGCACCTTCCTTGTGGGAGAAGGAGCCGGACGTTTGCCTTTTCAGAAAAAGCTTCTGCCGAAAGTGAGCACCGTGACATGCTGAGTCTCTGGGAAAGCAGAGATCCCCAGTGCTGTTGTGCCTGTGGATAGGCTGCAGAGGGATACTGAATATCAGCAAATTTCTTTCAGGGCTGGCACCTTCCTTGTGGGAGACGGAGCCGTAAGTTTGCCTTTTCAGAAAAAAGCTTCTGCCAAGAACGAGCACCGTGACATGCTGCGTCTCTGGGAAAGCAGAGATCCCCAGTGCTGTTGTGCCTGTGGATAGGCTGCAGAGGGATACTGAATATCAGCAATTTCTTTCAGGGCTGGCACCTTCCTTGTGGGAGAAGGAGCCGTAAGTTTGCCTTTTCAGAAAAAAGCTTCTGCCGAGAAAGAGCACCGTGACATGCTGAGTCTCTGGGAAAGCAGAGATCCCCAGTGCTGTTGTGCCTGTGGATAGGCTGCAGGGGGACGGTGAAAACCAGCAATTTCTTTCAGGGCTGGCACCTTCCTTGTGGGAGAAGGAGCCAGACGTTTGCCTTTTCAGAAAAAAGCTTCTGCCGAGAAAGAGCACCGTGACATGCTGAGTCTCTGGGAAAGCAGAGATCCCCAGTGCTGTTGTGCCTGTGGATAGGCTGCAGGGGGATACTGAATATCAGCAATTTCTTTCAGGGCTGGCACCTTCCTTGTGGGAGAAGGAGCCAGGCGTTTGCCTTTTCAGAAAAAAGCTTCTGCCGAGAAAGAGCACCGTGACATGCTGAGTCTCTGGGAAAGCAGAGATCCCCAGTGCTGTTGTGCCTGTGGATAGGCCGCAGGGGGACGGTGAAAACCAGCAATTTCTGTCAGGGCTGGCACCTTCCTTGTGGGAGAAGGAGCCGGACGTTTGACTTCTCAGAAAAAGCTTCTGCCGAAAGTGAGCACCGTGACATGCTGAGTCTCTGGGAAAGCAGAGATCCCCAGTGCTGTTGTGCCTGTGGATAGGCTGCAGGGGGATACTGAATATCAGCAATTTCTTTCAGGGCTGGCAGCTTCCTTGTGGGAGAAGGAGCGAGGCGTTTGCCTTTTCAGAAAAAAGCTTCTGCCGAGAAAGAGCACCGTGACATGCTGAGTCTCTGGGAAAGCAGAGATCCCCAGTGCTGTTGTGCCTGTGGATAGGCTGCAGGGGGACGGTGAAAACCAGCAATTTCTTTCAGGGCTGGCACCTTCCTTGTGGGAGAAGGAGCCAGACGTTTGCCTTTTCAGAAAAAAGCTTCTGCCAAGAACGAGCACCGTGACATGCTGAGTCTCTGGGAAAGCAGAGATCCCCAGTGCTGTTGTGCCTGTGGATAGGCTGCAGGGGGACGGTGAAAACCAGCAATTTCTTTCAGGGCTGGCAGCTTCCTTGTGGGAGAAGGAGCCAGGCGTTTGCCTTTTCAGAAAAAGCTTCTGCCGAGAAAGAGCACCGTGACATGCTGAGTCTCTGGGAAAGCAGAGATCCCCAGTGCTGTTGTGCCTGTGGATAGGCCGCAGGGGGACGGTGAAAACCAGCAATTTCTTTCAGGTCTGGCACCTTCCTTGTGGGAGAAGGAGCCGGACGTTTGCCTTTTCAGAAAAAGCTTCTGCCGAAAGTGAGCACCGTGACATGCTGAGTCTCTGGGAAAGCAGAGATCCCCAGTGCTGTTGTGCCTGTGGATAGGCTGCAGAGGGATACTGAATATCAGCAATTTCTTTCAGGGCTGGCAGCTTCCTTGTGGGAGAAGGAGCCTTAAGTTTGCCTTTTCAGAAAAAAGCTTCTGCCGAGAAAGAGCACCGTGACATGCTGAGTCTCTGGGAAAGCAGAGATCCCCAGTGCTGTTGTGCCTGTGGATAGGCTGCAGGGGGACGGTGAAAACCAGCAATTTCTTTCAGGGCTGGCACCTTCCTTGTGGGAGAAGGAGCCAGACGTTTGCCTTTTCAGAAAAAAGCTTCTGCCGAGAAAGAGCACCGTGACATGCTGAGTCTCTGGGAAAGCAGAGATCCCCAGTGCTGTTGTGCCTGTGGATAGGCTGCAGGGGGATACTGAATATCAGCAATTTCTTTCAGGGCTGGCACCTTCCTTGTGGGAGAAGGAGCCAGGCGTTTGCCTTTTCAGAAAAAAGCTTCTGCCGAGAAAGAGCACCGTGACATGCTGAGTCTCTGGGAAAGCAGAGATCCCCAGTGCTGTTGTGCCTGTGGATAGGCTGCAGGGGGACGGTGAAAACCAGCAATTTCTTTCAGGGCTGGCACCTTCCTTGTGGGAGAAGGAGCCAGACGTTTGCCTTTTCAGAAAAAAGCTTCTGCCAAGAACGAGCACCGTGACATGCTGAGTCTCTGGGAAAGCAGAGATCCCCAGTGCTGTTGTGCCTGTGGATAGGCTGCAGGGGGACGGTGAAAACCAGCAATTTCTTTCAGGGCTGGCAGCTTCCTTGTGGGAGAAGGAGCCAGGCGTTTGCCTTTTCAGAAAAAGCTTCTGCCGAGAAAGAGCACCGTGACATGCTGAGTCTCTGGGAAAGCAGAGATCCCCAGTGCTGTTGTGCCTGTGGATAGGCCGCAGGGGGACGGTGAAAACCAGCAATTTCTTTCAGGTCTGGCACCTTCCTTGTGGGAGAAGGAGCCGGACGTTTGCCTTTTCAGAAAAAGCTTCTGCCGAAAGTGAGCACCGTGACATGCTGAGTCTCTGGGAAAGCAGAGATCCCCAGTGCTGTTGTGCCTGTGGATAGGCTGCAGAGGGATACTGAATATCAGCAAATTTCTTTCAGGGCTGGCACCTTCCTTGTGGGAGACGGAGCCGTAAGTTTGCCTTTTCAGAAAAAAGCTTCTGCCAAGAACGAGCACCGTGACATGCTGCGTCTCTGGGAAAGCAGAGATCCCCAGTGCTGTTGTGCCTGTGGATAGGCTGCAGAGGGATACTGAATATCAGCAATTTCTTTCAGGGCTGGCACCTTCCTTGTGGGAGAAGGAGCCGTAAGTTTGCCTTTTCAGAAAAAAGCTTCTGCCGAGAAAGAGCACCGTGACATGCTGAGTCTCTGGGAAAGCAGAGATCCCCAGTGCTGTTGTGCCTGTGGATAGGCTGCAGGGGGACGGTGAAAACCAGCAATTTCTTTCAGGGCTGGCACCTTCCTTGTGGGAGAAGGAGCCAGACGTTTGCCTTTTCAGAAAAAAGCTTCTGCCGAGAAAGAGCACCGTGACATGCTGAGTCTCTGGGAAAGCAGAGATCCCCAGTGCTGTTGTGCCTGTGGATAGGCTGCAGGGGGATACTGAATATCAGCAATTTCTTTCAGGGCTGGCACCTTCCTTGTGGGAGAAGGAGCCAGGCGTTTGCCTTTTCAGAAAAAAGCTTCTGCCGAGAAAGAGCACCGGGACATGCTGAGTCTCTGGGAAAGCAGAGATCCCCAGTGCTGTTGTGCCTGTGGATAGGCCGCAGGGGGACGGTGAAAACCAGCAATTTCTTTCAGGGCTGGCACCTTCCTTGTGGGAGAAGGAGCCGGACGTTTGACTTCTCAGAAAAAGCTTCTGCCGAAAGTGAGCACCGTGACATGCTGAGTCTCTGGGAAAGCAGAGATCCCCAGTGCTGTTGTGCCTGTGGATAGACTGCAGAGGGATACTGAATATCAGCAATTTCTTTCAGGGCTGGCAGCTTCCTTGTGGGAGAAGGAGCCAGACGTTTGCCTTTTCAGAAAAAAGCTTCTGCCGAGAAAGAGCACCGTGACATGCTGAGTCTCTGGGAAAGCAGAGATCCCCAGTGCTGTTGTGCCTGTGGATAGGCTGCAGGGGGACGGTGAAAACCAGCAATTTCTTTCAGGGCTGGCACCTTCCTTGTGGGAGAAGGAGCCAGGCGTTTGCCTTTTCAGAAAAAGCTTCTGCCGAGAAAGAGCACCGTGACATGCTGAGTCTCTGGGAAAGCAGAGATCTCCAGTGCTGTTGTGCCTGTGGATAGGCCGCAGGGGGACGGTGAAAACCAGCAATTTCTTTCAGGGCTGGCACCTTCCTTGTGGGAGAAGGAGCCGGACGTTTGCCTTTTCAGAAAAAGCTTCTGCCGAAAGTGAGCACCGTGACATGCTGAGTCTCTGGGAAAGCAGAGATCCCCAGTGCTGTTGTGCCTGTGGATAGGCTGCAGGGGGACGGTGAAAACCAGCAATTTCTTTCAGGGCTGGCACCTTCCTTGTGGGAGAAGGAGCCGTAAGTTTGCCTTTTCAGAAAAAAGCTTCTGCCAAGAACGAGCACCGTGACATGCTGAGTCTCTGGGAAAGCAGAGATCCCCAGTGCTGTTGTGCCTGTGGATAGGCTGCAGGGGGATACTGAATATCAGCAATTTCTTTCAGGGCTGGCACCTTCCTTGTGGGAGAAGGAGCCAGGCGTTTGCCTTTTCAGAAAAAAGCTTCTGCCGAGAAAGAGCACTGTGACATGCTGAGTCTCTGGGAAAGCAGAGATCCCCAGTGCTGTTGTGCCTGTGGATAGGCTGCAGGGGGACGGTGAAAACCAGCAATTTCTTTCAAGGGCTGGCACCTTCCTTGTGGGAGAAGGAGCCGTTAGTTTGCCTTTTCAGAAAAAAGCTTCTGCCAAGAAAGAGCACCGTGACATGCTGAGTCTCTGGGAAAGCAGAGATCCCCAGTGCTGTTGTGCCTGTGGATAGGCTGCACAGGGATAGTGAAGACCTGCATTTGCTTTCAGGGCTGGCACCTTCCTTGTGGGAGAAGGAGCCAGGCGTTTGCCTTTTCAGAAAAAAGCTTCTGCCGAGAAAGAGCACCGTGACATGCTGAGTCTCTGGGAAAGCAGAGATCCCCAGTGCTGTTGTGCCTGTGGATAGGCTGCAGGGGGATACTGAATATCAGCAATTTCTTTCAGGGCTGGCACCTTCCTTGTGGGAGAAGGAGCCAGGCGTTTGCCTTTTCAGAAAAAAGCTTCTGCCGAGAAAGAGCACCGTGACATGCTGAGTCTCTGGGAAAGCAGAGATCCCCAGTGCTGTTGTGCCTGTGGATAGGCTGCAGAGGGATACTGAATATCAGCAATTTCTTTCAGGGCTGGCAGCTTCCTTGTGGGAGAAGGAGCCTTAAGTTTGCCTTTTCAGAAAAAGCTTCTGCCGAGAAAGAGCACCGTGACATGCTGAGTCTCTGGGAAAGCAGAGATCCCCAGTGCTGTTGTGCCTGTGGATAGGCTGCAGGGGGACGGTGAAGACATGCATATGCTTTCAGGGCTGGCACCTTCCTTGTGGGAGAAGGAGCCAGACGTTTGCCTTTTCAGAAAAAAGCTTCTGCCGAGAAAGAGCACCGTGACATGCTGAGTCTCTGGGAAAGCAGAGATCCCCAGTGCTGTTGTGCCTTTGGATAGGCTGCAGAGGGATACTGAATATCAGCAATTTCTTTCAGGGCTGGCACCTTCCTTGTGGGAGAAGGAGCCGTAAGTTTGACTTTTAAGAAAAAAGCTTCTGCCAAGAACGAGCACCATGACATGCTGAGTCTCTGGGAAAGCAGAGATCCCCAGTGCTGTTGTGCCTGTGGGTAGGCTGCAGGGGGATACTGAATATCAGCAATTTCTTTCAGGGCTGGCACCTTCCTTGTGGGAGAAGGAGCCAGGCGTTTGCCTTTTCAGAAAAAAGCTTCTGCCGAGAAAGAGCACTGTGACATGCTGAGTCTCTGGGAAAGCAGAGATCCCCAGTGCTGTTGTGCCTGTGGATAGGCTGCAGGGGGACGGTGAAAACCAGCAATTTCTTTCAGGGCTGGCAGCTTCCTTGTGGGAGAAGGAGCCAGGCGTTTGCCTTTTCAGAAAAAGCTTCTGCCGAGAAAGAGCACCGTGACATGCTGAGTCTCTGGGAAAGCAGAGATCCCCAGTGCTGTTGTGCCTGTGGATAGTCTGCACAGGGATAGTGAAGACCTGCATTTGCTTTCAGGGCTGGCACCTTCCTTGTGGGAGAAGGAGCCAGGCGTTTGCCTTTTCAGAAAAAAGCTTCTGCCGAGAAAGAGCACCGTGACATGCTGAGTCTCTGGGAAAGCAGAGATCCCCAGTGCTGTTGTGCCTGTGGATAGGCTGCAGAGGGATAGTGAAGACCTGCATTTGCTTTCAGGGCTGGCACCTTCCTTGTGGGAGAAGGAGCCGTAAGTTTGCCTTTTCAGAAAAAATCTTCTGCCGAGAAAGAGCACCGTGACATGCTGAGTCTCTGGGAAAGCAGAGATCCCCAGTGCTGTTGTGCCTGTGGATAGGCTGCAGGGGGACGGTGAAAACCAGCAATTTCTTTCAGGGCTGGCACCTTCCTTGTGGGAGAAGGAGCCAGACGTTTGCCTTTTCAGAAAAAAGCTTCTGCCGAGAAAGAGCACCGTGACATGCTGAGTCTCTGGGAAAGCAGAGATCCCCAGTGCTGTTGTGCCTGTGGATAGGCTGCAGGGGGATACTGAATATCAGCAATTTCTTTCAGGGCTGGCACCTTCCTTGTGGGAGAAGGAGCCAGGCGTTTGCCTTTTCAGAAAAAAGCTTCTGCCGAGAAAGAGCACCGTGACATGCTGAGTCTCTGGGAAAGCAGAGATCCCCAGTGCTGTTGTGCCTGTGGATAGGCCGCAGGGGGACGGTGAAGACCAGCAATTTCTTTCAGGTCTGGCACCTTCCTTGTGGGAGAAGGAGCCGGACGTTTGCCTTTTCAGAAAAAAGCTTCTGCCGAGAAAGAGCACCGTGACATGCTGAGTCTCTGGGAAAGCAGAGATCCCCAGTGCTGTTGTGCCTGTGGATAGGCTGCAGAGGGATACTGAATATCAGCAATTTCTTTCAGGGCTGGCAGCTTCCTTGTGGGAGAAGGAGCCTTAAGTTTGCCTTTTCAGAAAAAGCTTCTGCCGAGAAAGAGCACCGTGACATGCTGAGTCTCTGGGAAAGCAGAGATCCCCAGTGCTGTTGTGCCTGTGGATAGGCTGCAGGGGGACGGTGAAAACCAGCAATTTCTTTCAGGGCTGGCACCTTCCTTGTGGGAGAAGGAGCCAGACGTTTGCCTTTTCAGAAAAAAGCTTCTGCCAAGAACGAGCACCGTGACATGCTGAGTCTCTGGGAAAGCAGAGATCCCCAGTGCTGTTGTGCCTGTGGATAGGCTGCAGGGGGACGGTGAAAACCAGCAATTTCTTTCAGGGCTGGCAGCTTCCTTGTGGGAGAAGGAGCCAGGCGTTTGCCTTTTCAGAAAAAGCTTCTGCCGAGAAAGAGCACCGTGACATGCTGAGTCTCTGGGAAAGCAGAGATCCCCAGTGCTGTTGTGCCTGTGGATAGGCCGCAGGGGGACGGTGAAAACCAGCAATTTCTTTCAGGTCTGGCACCTTCCTTGTGGGAGAAGGAGCCGGATGTTTGCCTTTTCAGAAAAAGCTTCTGCCGAAAGTGAGCACCGTGACATGCTGAGTCTCTGGGAAAGCAGAGATCCCCAGTGCTGTTGTGCCTGTGGATAGGCTGCAGAGGGATACTGAATATCAGCAAATTTCTTTCAGGGCTGGCACCTTCCTTGTGGGAGACGGAGCCGTAAGTTTGCCTTTTCAGAAAAAAGCTTCTGCCAAGAACGAGCACCGTGACATGCTGCGTCTCTGGGAAAGCAGAGATCCCCAGTGCTGTTGTGCCTGTGGATAGGCTGCAGAGGGATACTGAATATCAGCAATTTCTTTCAGGGCTGGCACCTTCCTTGTGGGAGAAGGAGCCGTAAGTTTGCCTTTTCAGAAAAAAGCTTCTGCCAGGAACAAGCACCGTGACATGCTGCGTCTCTGGGAAAGCAGAGATCCCCAGTGCTGTTGTGCCTGTGGATAGGCAGCAGAGGGATAGTGAAGACCTGCATTTGCTTTCAGGGCTGGCACCTTCCTTGTGGGAGAAGGAGCCGTAAGTTTGCCTTTTCAGAAAAAAGCTTCTGCCGAGAAAGAGCACCGTGACATGCTGAGTCTCTGGGAAAGCAGAGATCCCCAGTGCTGTTGTGCCTGTGGATAGGCTGCAGGGGGACGGTGAAAACCAGCAATTTCTTTCAGGGCTGGCACCTTCCTTGTGGGAGAAGGAGCCAGACGTTTGCCTTTTCAGAAAAAAGCTTCTGCCGAGAAAGAGCACCGTGACATGCTGAGTCTCTGGGAAAGCAGAGATCCCCAGTGCTGTTGTGCCTGTGGATAGGCTGCAGGGGGATACTGAATATCAGCAATTTCTTTCAGGGCTGGCACCTTCCTTGTGGGAGAAGGAGCCAGGCGTTTGCCTTTTCAGAAAAAAGCTTCTGCCGAGAAAGAGCACCGTGACATGCTGAGTCTCTGGGAAAGCAGAGATCCCCAGTGCTGTTGTGCCTGTGGATAGGCCGCAGGGGGACGGTGAAAACCAGCAATTTCTGTCAGGGCTGGCACCTTCCTTGTGGGAGAAGGAGCCGGACGTTTGACTTCTCAGAAAAAGCTTCTGCCGAAAGTGAGCACCGTGACATGCTGAGTCTCTGGGAAAGCAGAGATCCCCAGTGCTGTTGTGCCTGTGGATAGACTGCAGAGGGATACTGAATATCAGCAATTTCTTTCAGGGCTGGCAGCTTCCTTGTGGGAGAAGGAGCCAGACGTTTGCCTTTTCAGAAAAAAGCTTCTGCCGAGAAAGAGCACCGTGACATGCTGAGTCTCTGGGAAAGCAGAGATCCCCAGTGCTGTTGTGCCTGTGGATAGGCCGCAGGGGGACGGTGAAAACCAGCAATTTCTTTCAGGGCTGGCACCTTCCTTGTGGGAGAAGGAGCCGGACGTTTGCCTTTTCAGAAAAAGCTTCTGCCGAAAGTGAGCACCGTGACATGCTGAGTCTCTGGGAAAGCAGAGATCCCCAGTGCTGTTGTGCCTGTGGATAGGCTGCAGGGGGACGGTGAAAACCAGCAATTTCTTTCAGGGCTGGCACCTTCCTTGTGGGAGAAGGAGCCGTAAGTTTGCCTTTTCAGAAAAAAGCTTCTGCCAAGAACGAGCACCGTGACATGCTGAGTCTCTGGGAAAGCAGAGATCCCCAGTGCTGTTGTGCCTGTGGATAGGCTGCAGGGGGATACTGAATATCAGCAATTTCTTTCAGGGCTGGCACCTTCCTTGTGGGAGAAGGAGCCAGGCGTTTGCCTTTTCAGAAAAAAGCTTCTGCCGAGAAAGAGCACTGTGACATGCTGAGTCTCTGGGAAAGCAGAGATCCCCAGTGCTGTTGTGCCTGTGGATAGGCTGCACAGGGATAGTGAAGACCTGCATTTGCTTTCAGGGCTGGCACCTTCCTTGTGGGAGAAGGAGCCAGGCGTTTGCCTTTTCAGAAAAAAGCTTCTGCCGAGAAAGAGCACCGTGACATGCTGAGTCTCTGGGAAAGCAGAGATCCCCAGTGCTGTTGTGCCTGTGGATAGGCTGCAGGGGGATACTGAATATCAGCAATTTCTTTCAGGGCTGGCACCTTCCTTGTGGGAGAAGGAGCCAGGCGTTTGCCTTTTCAGAAAAAAGCTTCTGCCGAGAAAGAGCACCGTGACATGCTGAGTCTCTGGGAAAGCAGAGATCCCCAGTGCTGTTGTGCCTGTGGATAGGCTGCAGGGGGACGGTGAAAACCAGCAATTTCTTTCAGGGCTGGCAGCTTCCTTGTGGGAGAAGGAGCCATGCGTTTGCCTTTTCAGAAAAAGCTTCTGCCGAGAAAGAGCACCGTGACATGCTGAGTCTCTGGGAAAGCAGAGATCCCCAGTGCTGTTGTGCCTGTGGATAGGCCGCAGGGGGACGGTGAAGACCAGCAATTTCTTTCAGGTCTGGCACCTTCCTTGTGGGAGAAGGAGCCGGACGTTTGCCTTTTCAGAAAAAAGCTTCTGCCGAGAAAGAGCACCGTGACATGCTGAGTCTCTGGGAAAGCAGAGATCCCCAGTGCTGTTGTGCCTGTGGATAGGCTGCAGGGGGATACTGAATATCAGCAATTTCTTTCAGGGCTGGCACCTTCCTTGTGGGAGAAGGAGCCAGGCGTTTGCCTTTTCAGAAAAAAGCTTCTGCCGAGAAAGAGCACCGTGACATGCTGAGTCTCTGGGAAAGCAGAGATCCCCAGTGCTGTTGTGCCTGTGGATAGGCCGCAGGGGGACGGTGAAGACCAGCAATTTCTTTCAGGTCTGGCACCTTCCTTGTGGGAGAAGGAGCCGGACGTTTGCCTTTTCAGAAAAAAGCTTCTGCCGAGAAAGAGCACCGTGACATGCTGAGTCTCTGGGAAAGCAGAGATCCCCAGTGCTGTTGTGCCTGTGGATAGGCTGCAGAGGGATACTGAATATCAGCAATTTCTTTCAGGGCTGGCAGCTTCCTTGTGGGAGAAGGAGCCTTAAGTTTGCCTTTTCAGAAAAAGCTTCTGCCGAGAAAGAGCACCGTGACATGCTGAGTCTCTGGGAAAGCAGAGATCCCCAGTGCTGTTGTGCCTGTGGATAGGCTGCAGGGGGACGGTGAAAACCAGCAATTTCTTTCAGGGCTGGCACCTTCCTTGTGGGAGAAGGAGCCAGACGTTTGCCTTTTCAGAAAAAAGCTTCTGCCAAGAACGAGCACCGTGACATGCTGAGTCTCTGGGAAAGCAGAGATCCCCAGTGCTGTTGTGCCTGTGGATAGGCTGCAGGGGGACGGTGAAAACCAGCAATTTCTTTCAGGGCTGGCAGCTTCCTTGTGGGAGAAGGAGCCAGGCGTTTGCCTTTTCAGAAAAAGCTTCTGCCGAGAAAGAGCACCGTGACATGCTGAGTCTCTGGGAAAGCAGAGATCCCCAGTGCTGTTGTGCCTGTGGATAGGCCGCAGGGGGACGGTGAAAACCAGCAATTTCTTTCAGGTCTGGCACCTTCCTTGTGGGAGAAGGAGCCGGATGTTTGCCTTTTCAGAAAAAGCTTCTGCCGAAAGTGAGCACCGTGACATGCTGAGTCTCTGGGAAAGCAGAGATCCCCAGTGCTGTTGTGCCTGTGGATAGGCTGCAGAGGGATACTGAATATCAGCAAATTTCTTTCAGGGCTGGCACCTTCCTTGTGGGAGACGGAGCCGTAAGTTTGCCTTTTCAGAAAAAAGCTTCTGCCAAGAACGAGCACCGTGACATGCTGCGTCTCTGGGAAAGCAGAGATCCCCAGTGCTGTTGTGCCTGTGGATAGGCTGCAGAGGGATACTGAATATCAGCAATTTCTTTCAGGGCTGGCACCTTCCTTGTGGGAGAAGGAGCCGTAAGTTTGCCTTTTCAGAAAAAAGCTTCTGCCAGGAACAAGCACCGTGACATGCTGCGTCTCTGGGAAAGCAGAGATCCCCAGTGCTGTTGTGCCTGTGGATAGGCAGCAGAGGGATAGTGAAGACCTGCATTTGCTTTCAGGGCTGGCACCTTCCTTGTGGGAGAAGGAGCCGTAAGTTTGCCTTTTCAGAAAAAAGCTTCTGCCGAGAAAGAGCACCGTGACATGCTGAGTCTCTGGGAAAGCAGAGATCCCCAGTGCTGTTGTGCCTGTGGATAGGCTGCAGGGGGACGGTGAAAACCAGCAATTTCTTTCAGGGCTGGCACCTTCCTTGTGGGAGAAGGAGCCAGACGTTTGCCTTTTCAGAAAAAAGCTTCTGCCGAGAAAGAGCACCGTGACATGCTGAGTCTCTGGGAAAGCAGAGATCCCCAGTGCTGTTGTGCCTGTGGATAGGCTGCAGGGGGATACTGAATATCAGCAATTTCTTTCAGGGCTGGCACCTTCCTTGTGGGAGAAGGAGCCAGGCGTTTGCCTTTTCAGAAAAAAGCTTCTGCCGAGAAAGAGCACCGTGACATGCTGAGTCTCTGGGAAAGCAGAGATCCCCAGTGCTGTTGTGCCTGTGGATAGGCCGCAGGGGGACGGTGAAAACCAGCAATTTCTGTCAGGGCTGGCACCTTCCTTGTGGGAGAAGGAGCCGGACGTTTGACTTCTCAGAAAAAGCTTCTGCCGAAAGTGAGCACCGTGACATGCTGAGTCTCTGGGAAAGCAGAGATCCCCAGTGCTGTTGTGCCTGTGGATAGACTGCAGAGGGATACTGAATATCAGCAATTTCTTTCAGGGCTGGCAGCTTCCTTGTGGGAGAAGGAGCCAGACGTTTGCCTTTTCAGAAAAAAGCTTCTGCCGAGAAAGAGCACCGTGACATGCTGAGTCTCTGGGAAAGCAGAGATCCCCAGTGCTGTTGTGCCTGTGGATAGGCCGCAGGGGGACGGTGAAAACCAGCAATTTCTTTCAGGGCTGGCACCTTCCTTGTGGGAGAAGGAGCCGGACGTTTGCCTTTTCAGAAAAAGCTTCTGCCGAAAGTGAGCACCGTGACATGCTGAGTCTCTGGGAAAGCAGAGATCCCCAGTGCTGTTGTGCCTGTGGATAGGCTGCAGGGGGACGGTGAAAACCAGCAATTTCTTTCAGGGCTGGCACCTTCCTTGTGGGAGAAGGAGCCGTAAGTTTGCCTTTTCAGAAAAAAGCTTCTGCCAAGAACGAGCACCGTGACATGCTGAGTCTCTGGGAAAGCAGAGATCCCCAGTGCTGTTGTGCCTGTGGATAGGCTGCACAGGGATAGTGAAGACCTGCATTTGCTTTCAGGGCTGGCACCTTCCTTGTGGGAGAAGGAGCCAGGCGTTTGCCTTTTCAGAAAAAAGCTTCTGCCGAGAAAGAGCACCGTGACATGCTGAGTCTCTGGGAAAGCAGAGATCCCCAGTGCTGTTGTGCCTGTGGATAGGCTGCAGGGGGATACTGAATATCAGCAATTTCTTTCAGGGCTGGCACCTTCCTTGTGGGAGAAGGAGCCAGGCGTTTGCCTTTTCAGAAAAAAGCTTCTGCCGAGAAAGAGCACCGTGACATGCTGAGTCTCTGGGAAAGCAGAGATCCCCAGTGCTGTTGTGCCTGTGGATAGGCTGCAGGGGGACGGTGAAAACCAGCAATTTCTTTCAGGGCTGGCAGCTTCCTTGTGGGAGAAGGAGCCATGCGTTTGCCTTTTCAGAAAAAGCTTCTGCCGAGAAAGAGCACCGTGACATGCTGAGTCTCTGGGAAAGCAGAGATCCCCAGTGCTGTTGTGCCTGTGGATAGGCCGCAGGGGGACGGTGAAGACCAGCAATTTCTTTCAGGTCTGGCACCTTCCTTGTGGGAGAAGGAGCCGGACGTTTGCCTTTTCAGAAAAAAGCTTCTGCCGAGAAAGAGCACCGTGACATGCTGAGTCTCTGGGAAAGCAGAGATCCCCAGTGCTGTTGTGCCTGTGGATAGGCTGCAGAGGGATACTGAATATCAGCAATTTCTTTCAGGGCTGGCAGCTTCCTTGTGGGAGAAGGAGCCTTAAGTTTGCCTTTTCAGAAAAAGCTTCTGCCGAGAAAGAGCACCGTGACATGCTGAGTCTCTGGGAAAGCAGAGATCCCCAGTGCTGTTGTGCCTGTGGATAGGCTGCAGGGGGACGGTGAAGACATGCATATGCTTTCAGGGCTGGCACCTTCCTTGTGGGAGAAGGAGCCAGACGTTTGCCTTTTCAGAAAAAAGCTTCTGCCGAGAAAGAGCACCGTGACATGCTGAGTCTCTGGGAAAGCAGAGATCCCCAGTGCTGTTGTGCCTTTGGATAGGCTGCAGAGGGATACTGAATATCAGCAATTTCTTTCAGGGCTGGCACCTTCCTTGTGGGAGAAGGAGCCGTAAGTTTGCCTTTTAAGAAAAAAGCTTCTGCCAAGAACGAGCACCATGACATGCTGAGTCTCTGGGAAAGCAGAGATCCCCAGTGCTGTTGTGCCTGTGGATAGGCTGCAGGGGGATACTGAATATCAGCAATTTCTTTCAGGGCTGGCACCTTCCTTGTGGGAGAAGGAGCCAGGCGTTTGCCTTTTCAGAAAAAAGCTTCTGCCGAGAAAGAGCACCGTGACATGCTGAGTCTCTGGGAAAGCAGAGATCCCCAGTGCTGTTGTGCCTGTGGATAGGCTGCAGAGGGATAGTGAAGACCTGCATTTGCTTTCAGGGTTGGCACCTTCCTTGTGGGAGAAGGAGCCAGGCGTTTGCCTTTTCAGAAAAAAGCTTCTGCCGAGAAAGAGCACCGTGACATGCTGAGTCTCTGGGAAAGCAGAGATCCCCAGTGCTGTTGTGCCTGTGGATAGGCTGCAGGGGGATACTGAATATCAGCAATTTCTTTCAGGCCTGGCACCTTCCTTGTGGGAGAAGGAGCCAGGCGTTTGCCTTTTCAGAAAAAAGCTTCTGCCGAGAAAGAGCACCGTGACATGCTGAGTCTCTGGGAAAGCAGAGATCCCCAGTGCTGTTGTGCCTGTGGATAGGCTGCAGGGGGATACTGAATATCAGCAATTTCTTTCAGGGCTGGCAGCTTCCTTGTGGGAGAAGGAGCCAGGCGTTTGCCTTTTCAGAAAAAAGCTTCTGCCGAGAAAGAGCACCGTGACATGCTGAGTCTCTGGGAAAGCAGAGATCCCCAGTGCTGTTGTGCCTGTGGATAGGCTGCAGGGGGACGGTGAAAACCAGCAATTTCTTTCAGGGCTGGCACCTTCCTTGTGGGAGAAGGAGCCGGACGTTTGCCTTTTCAGAAAAAGCTTCTGCCGAAAGTGAGCACCGTGACATGCTGAGTCTCTGGGAAAGCAGAGATCCCCAGTGCTGTTGTGCCTGTGGATAGGCTGCAGGGGGACGGTGAAAACCAGCAATTTCTTTCAGGGCTGGCACCTTCCTTGTGGGAGAAGGAGCCAGACGTTTGCCTTTTCAGAAAAAAGCTTCTGCCAAGAACGAGCACCGTGACATGCTGAGTCTCTGGGAAAGCAGAGATCCCCAGTGCTGTTGTGCCTGTGGATAGGCTGCAGGGGGACGGTGAAAACCAGCAATTTCTTTCAGGGCTGGCAGCTTCCTTGTGGGAGAAGGAGCCAGGCGTTTGCCTTTTCAGAAAAAGCTTCTGCCGAGAAAGAGCACCGTGACATGCTGAGTCTCTGGGAAAGCAGAGATCCCCAGTGCTGTTGTGCCTGTGGATAGGCCGCAGGGGGACGGTGAAAACCAGCAATTTCTTTGAGGTCTTGGCACCTTCCTTGTGGGAGAAGGAGCCGGACGTTTGCCTTTTCAGAAAAAGCTTCTGCCGAAAGTGAGCACCGTGACATGCTGAGTCTCTGGGAAAGCAGAGATCCCCAGTGCTGTTGTGCCTGTGGATAGGCTGCAGAGGGATACTGAATATCAGCAATTTCTTTCAGGGCTGGCAGCTTCCTTGTGGGAGAAGGAGCCTTAAGTTTGCCTTTTCAGAAAAAAGCTTCTGCCGAGAAAGAGCACCGTGACATGCTGAGTCTCTGGGAAAGCAGAGATCCCCAGTGCTGTTGTGCCTGTGGATAGGCTGCAGGGGGACGGTGAAAACCAGCAATTTCTTTCAGGGCTGGCACCTTCCTTGTGGGAGAAGGAGCCAGGCGTTTGCCTTTTCAGAAAAAAGCTTCTGCCGAGAAAGAGCACCGTGACATGCTGAGTCTCTGGGAAAGCAGAGATCCCCAGTGCTGTTGTGCCTGTGGATAGGCTGCAGGGGGATACTGAATATCAGCAATTTCTTTCAGGGCTGGCACCTTCCTTGTGGGAGAAGGAGCCAGGCGTTTGCCTTTTCAGAAAAAAGCTTCTGCCGAGAAAGAGCACCGTGACATGCTGAGTCTCTGGGAAAGCAGAGATCCCCAGTGCTGTTGTGCCTGTGGATAGGCTGCAGGGGGACGGTGAAAACCAGCAATTTCTTTCAGGGCTGGCACCTTCCTTGTGGGAGAAGGAGCCAGACGTTTGCCTTTTCAGAAAAAAGCTTCTGCCAAGAACGAGCACCGTGACATGCTGAGTCTCTGGGAAAGCAGAGATCCCCAGTGCTGTTGTGCCTGTGGATAGGCTGCAGGGGGACGGTGAAAACCAGCAATTTCTTTCAGGGCTGGCAGCTTCCTTGTGGGAGAAGGAGCCAGGCGTTTGCCTTTTCAGAAAAAGCTTCTGCCGAGAAAGAGCACCGTGACATGCTGAGTCTCTGGGAAAGCAGAGATCCCCAGTGCTGTTGTGCCTGTGGATAGGCAGCAGGGGGACGGTGAAAACCAGCAATTTCTTTCAGGTCTGGCACCTTCCTTGTGGGAGAAGGAGCCGGACGTTTGCCTTTTCAGAAAAAGCTTCTGCCGAAAGTGAGCACCGTGACATGCTGAGTCTCTGGGAAAGCAGAGATCCCCAGTGCTGTTGTGCCTGTGGATAGGCTGCAGAGGGATACTGAATATCAGCAATTTCTTTCAGGGCTGGCACCTTCCTTGTGGGAGAAGGAGCCAGACGTTTGCCTTTTCAGAAAAAAGCTTCTGCCGAGAAAGAGCACCGTGACATGCTGAGTCTCTGGGAAAGCAGAGATCCCCAGTGCTGTTGTGCCTGTGGATAGGCTGCAGGGGGACGGTGAAAACCAGCAATTTCTTTCAGGGCTGGCACCTTCCTTGTGGGAGAAGGAGCCAGGCGTTTGCCTTTTCAGAAAAAAGCTTCTGCCGAGAAAGAGCACCGTGACATGCTGAGTCTCTGGGAAAGCAGAGATCCCCAGTGCTGTTGTGCCTGTGGATAGGCTGCAGGGGGACGGTGAAAACCAGCAATTTCTTTCAGGGCTGGCACCTTCCTTGTGGGAGAAGGAGCCAGGCGTTTGCCTTTTCAGAAAAAGCTTCTGCCGAGAAAGAGCACCGTGACATGCTGAGTCTCTGGGAAAGCAGAGATCCCCAGTGCTGTTGTGCCTGTGGATAGGCCGCAGGGGGACGGTGAAGACCAGCAATTTCTTTCAGGTCTGGCACCTTCCTTGTGGGAGAAGGAGCCGGACGTTTGCCTTTTCAGAAAAAAGCTTCTGCCGAGAAAGAGCACCGTGACATGCTGAGTCTCTGGGAAAGCAGAGATCCCCAGTGCTGTTGTGCCTGTGGATAGGCTGCAGAGGGATACTGAATATCAGCAAATTTCTTTCAGGGCTGGCACCTTCCTTGTGGGAGACGGAGCCGTAAGTTTGCCTTTTCAGAAAAAAGCTTCTGCCAAGAACGAGCACCGTGACATGCTGCGTCTCTGGGAAAGCAGAGATCCCCAGTGCTGTTGTGCCTGTGGATAGGCTGCAGAGGGATACTGAATATCAGCAATTTCTTTCAGGGCTGGCACCTTCCTTGTGGGAGAAGGAGCCGTAAGTTTGCCTTTTCAGAAAAAAGCTTCTGCCAGGAACGAGCACCGTGACATGCTGCGTCTCTGGGAAAGCAGAGATCCCCAGTGCTGTTGTGCCTGTGGATAGGCAGCAGAGGGATAGTGAAGACCTGCATTTGCTTTCAGGGCTGGCACCTTCCTTGTGGGAGAAGGAGCCGTAAGTTTGCCTTTTCAGAAAAAAGCTTCTGCCGAGAAAGAGCACCGTGACATGCTGAGTCTCTGGGAAAGCAGAGATCCCCAGTGCTGTTGTGCCTGTGTATAGGCTGCAGGGGGACGGTGAAAATCAGCAATTTCTTTCAGGGCTGGCAGCTTCCTTGTGGGAGAAGGAGCCGTAAGTTTGCCTTTTCAGAAAAAAGCTTCTGCCGAGAAAGAGCACCGTGACATGCTGAGTCTCTGGGAAAGCAGAGATCCCCAGTGCTGTTGTGCCTGTGGATAGGCCGCAGGGGGACGGTGAAAACCAGCAATTTCTGTCAGGGCTGGCACCTTCCTTGTGGGAGAAGGAGCCGGACGTTTGACTTTTCAGAAAAAGCTTCTGCCGAAAGTGAGCACCGTGACATGCTGAGTCTCTGGGAAAGCAGAGATCCCCAGTGCTGTTGTGCCTGTGGATAGACTGCAGAGGGATACTGAATATCAGCAATTTCTTTCAGGGCTGGCAGCTTCCTTGTGGGAGAAGGAGCCTTAAGTTTGCCTTTTCAGAAAAAAGCTTCTGCCGAGAAAGAGCACCGTGACATGCTGAGTCTCTGGGAAAGCAGAGATCCCCAGTGCTGTTGTGCCTGTGGATAGGCTGTAGGGGGAGGGTGAAGACCTGCATTTGCTTTCAGGGCTGGCACCTTCCTTGTGGGAGAAGGAGCCAGGCGTTTGCCTTTTCAGAAAAAGCTTCTGCCGAGAAAGAGCACCGTGACATGCTGAGTCTCTGGGAAAGCAGAGATCCCCAGTGCTGTTGTGCCTGTGGATAGGCCGCAGGGGGACGGTGAAAACCAGCAATTTCTTTCAGGGCTGGCACCTTCCTTGTGGGAGAAGGAGCCGGACGTTTGCCTTTTCAGAAAAAGCTTCTGCCGAAAGTGAGCACCGTGACATGCTGAGTCTCTGGGAAAGCAGAGATCCCCAGTGCTGTTGTGCCTGTGGATAGGCTGCAGAGGGATACTGAATATCAGCAATTTCTTTCAGGGCTGGCAGCTTCCTTATGGGAGAAGGAGCCTTAAGTTTGCCTTTTCAGAAAAAAGCTTCTGCCGAGAAAGAGCACCGTGACATGCTGAGTCTCTGGGAAAGCAGAGATCCCCAGTGCTGTTGTGCCTGTGGATAGGCTGCAGGGGGACGGTGAAAACCAGCAATTTCTTTCAGGGCTGGCAGCTTCCTTGTGGGAGAAGGAGCCGTAAGTTTGCCTTTTCAGAAAAAAGCTTCTGCCGAGAAAGAGCACCGTGACATGCTGAGTCTCTGGGAAAGCAGAGATCCCCAGTGCTGTTGTGCCTGTGGATAGGCTGCAGGGGGATACTGAATATCAGCAATTTCTTTCAGGGCTGGCACCTTCCTTGTGGGAGAAGGAGCCAGGCGTTTGCCTTTTCAGAAAAAAGCTTCTGCCGAGAAAGAGCACCGTGACATGCTGAGTCTCTGGGAAAGCAGAGATCCCCAGTGCTGTTGTGCCTGTGGATAGGCTGCAGGGGGACGGTGAAAACCAGCAATTTCTTTCAGGGCTGGCACCTTCCTTGTGGGAGAAGGAGCCAGACGTTTGACTTTTCAGAAAAAAGCTTCTGCCAAGAACGAGCACCGTGACATGCTGAGTCTCTGGGAAAGCAGAGATCCCCAGTGCTGTTGTGCCTGTGGATAGGCTGCAGGGGGACGGTGAAAACCAGCAATTTCTTTCAGGGCTGGCAGCTTCCTTGTGGGAGAAGGAGCCAGGCGTTTGCCTTTTCAGAAAAAGCTTCTGCCGAGAAAGAGCACCGTGACATGCTGAGTCTCTGGGAAAGCAGAGATCCCCAGTGCTGTTGTGCCTGTGGATAGGCTGCAGAGGGATACTGAATATCAGCAATTTCTTTCAGGGCTGGCAGCTTCCTTGTGGGAGAAGGAGCCTTAAGTTTGCCTTTTCAGAAAAAAGCTTCTGCCGAGAAAGAGCACCGTGACATGCTGAGTCTCTGGGAAAGCAGAGATCCCCAGTGCTGTTGTGCCTGTGGATAGGCTGCAGGGGGACGGTGAAAACCAGCAATTTCTTTCAGGGCTGGCAGCTTCCTTGTGGGAGAAGGAGCCAGACGTTTGCCTTTTCAGAAAAAAGCTTCTGCCGAGAAAGAGCACCGTGACATGCTGAGTCTCTGGGAAAGCAGAGATCCCCAGTGCTGTTGTGCCTGTGGATAGGCTGCAGGGGGATACTGAATATCAGCAATTTCTTTCAGGGCTGGCACCTTCCTTGTGGGAGAAGGAGCCATGCGTTTGCCTTTTCAGAAAAAAGCTTCTGCCGAGAAAGAGCACCGTGACATGCTGAGTCTCTGGGAAAGCAGAGATCCCCAGTGCTGTTGTGCCTGTGGATAGGCTGCAGGGGGACGGTGAAAACCAGCAATTTCTTTCAGGGCTGGCAGCTTCCTTGTGGGAGAAGGAGCCAGGCGTTTGCCTTTTCAGAAAAAGCTTCTGCCGAGAAAGAGCACCGTGACATGCTGAGTCTCTGGGAAAGCAGAGATCCCCAGTGCTGTTGTGCCTGTGGATAGGCCGCAGGGGGACGGTGAAGACCAGCAATTTCTTTCAGGTCTGGCACCTTCCTTGTGGGAGAAGGAGCCGGACGTTTGCCTTTTCAGAAAAAAGCTTCTGCCGAGAAAGAGCACCGTGACATGCTGAGTCTCTGGGAAAGCAGAGATCCCCAGTGCTGTTGTGCCTGTGGATAGGCTGCAGAGGGATAGTGAAGACCTGAATTTGCTTTCAGGGCTGGCAGCTTCCTTGTGGGAGAAGGAGCCGTAAGTTTGCCTTTTCAGAAAAAAGCTTCTGCCGAGAAAGAGCACCGTGACATGCTGAGTCTCTGGGAAAGCAGAGATCCCCAGTGCTGTTGTGCCTGTGGATAGGCTGCAGGGGGATACTGAATATCAGCAATTTCTTTCAGGGCTGGCACCTTCCTTGTGGGAGAAGGAGCCGTAAGTTTGCCTTTTCAGAAAAAAGCTTCTGCCAGGAACGAGCACCGTGACATGCTGCGTCTCTGGGAAAGCAGAGATCCCCAGTGCTGTTGTGCCTGTGGATAGGCAGCAGAGGGATAGTGAAGACCTGCATTTGCTTTCAGGGCTGGCACCTTCCTTGTGGGAGAAGGAGCTGTAAGTTTGCCTTTTCAGAAAAAAGCTTCTGCCGAGAAAGAGCACCGTGACATGCTGAGTCTCTGGGAAAGCAGAGATCCCCAGTGCTGTTGTGCCTGTGGATAGGCTGCAGGGGGACGGTGAAAACCAGCAATTTCTTTCAGGGCTGGCAGCTTCCTTGTGGGAGAAGGAGCCGTAAGTTTGCCTTTTCAGAAAAAAGCTTCTGCCGAGAAAGAGCACCGTGACATGCTGAGTCTCTGGGAAAGCAGAGATCCCCAGTGCTGTTGTGCCTGTGGATAGGCCGCAGGGGGACGGTGAAAACCAGCAATTTCTGTCAGGGCTGGCACCTTCCTTGTGGGAGAAGGAGCCGGACGTTTGACTTTTCAGAAAAAGCTTCTGCCGAAAGTGAGCACCGTGACATGCTGAGTCTCTGGGAAAGCAGAGATCCCCAGTGCTGTTGTGCCTGTGGATAGGCTGCAGAGGGATACTGAATATCAGCAATTTCTTTCAGGGCTGGCAGCTTCCTTGTGGGAGAAGGAGCCTTAAGTTTGCCTTTTCAGAAAAAAGCTTCTGCCGAGAAAGAGCACCGTGACATGCTGAGTCTCTGGGAAAGCAGAGATCCCCAGTGCTGTTGTGCCTGTGGATAGGCTGTAGGGGGCGGGTGAAGACCTGCATTTGCTTTCAGGGCTGGCACCTTCCTTGTGGGAGAAGGAGCCAGGCGTTTGCCTTTTCAGAAAAAAGCTTCTGCCGAGAAAGAGCACCGTGACATGCTGAGTCTCTGGGAAAGCAGAGATCCCCAGTGCTGTTGTGCCTGTGGATAGGCTGCAGAGGGATACTGAATATCAGCAATTTCTTTCAGGGCTGGCACCTTCCTTGTGGGAGAAGGAGCCGTAAGTTTGCCTTTTCAGAAAAAAGCTTCTGCCGAGAAAGAGCACCGTGACATGCTGAGTCTCTGGGAAAGCAGAGATCCCCAGTGCTGTTGTGCCTGTGGATAGGCTGCAGGGGGATACTGAATATCAGCAATTTCTTTCAGGGCTGGCACCTTCCTTGTGGGAGAAGGAGCCAGGCGTTTGCCTTTTCAGAAAAAAGCTTCTGCCGAGAAAGAGCACCGTGACATGCTGAGTCTCTGGGAAAGCAGAGATCCCCAGTGCTGTTGTGCCTGTGGATAGGCCGCAGGGGGACGGTGAAAACCAGCAATTTCTGTCAGGGCTGGCACCTTCCTTGTGGGAGAAGGAGCCGGACGTTTGACTTTTCAGAAAAAGCTTCTGCCGAAAGTGAGCACCGTGACATGCTGAGTCTCTGGGAAAGCAGAGATCCCCAGTGCTGTTGTGCCTGTGGATAGGCTGCAGAGGGATACTGAATATCAGCAATTTCTTTCAGGGCTGGCAGCTTCCTTGTGGGAGAAGGAGCCAGACGTTTGCCTTTTCAAAAAAAGCTTCTGCCGAGAAAGAGCACCGTGACATGCTGAGTCTCTGGGAAAGCAGAGATCCCCAGTGCTGTTGTGCCTGTGGATAGGCTGCAGGGGGACGGTGAAAACCAGCAATTTCTTTCAGGGCTGGCAGCTTCCTTGTGGGAGAAGGAGCCAGGCGTTTGCCTTTTCAGAAAAAAGCTTCTGCCGAGAAAGAGCACCGTGACATGCTGAGTCTCTGGGAAAGCAGAGATCCCCAGTGCTGTTGTGCCTGTGGATAGGCCGCAGGGGGACGGTGAAAACCAGCAATTTCTTTCAGGGCTGGCACCTTCCTTGTGGGAGAAGGAGCCGGACGTTTGCCTTTTCAGAAAAAGCTTCTGCCGAAAGTGAGCACCGTGACATGCTGAGTCTCTGGGAAAGCAGAGATCCCCAGTGCTGTTGTGCCTGTGGATAGGCTGCAGGGGGACGGTGAAAACCAGCAATTTCTTTCAGGGCTGGCACCTTCCTTGTGGGAGAAGGAGCCGTAAGTTTGCCTTTTCAGAAAAAAGCTTCTGCCAAGGACGAGCACCGTGACATGCTGAGTCTCTGGGAAAGCAGAGATCCCCAGTGCTGTTGTGCCTGTGGATAGGCTGCAGGGGGACGGTGAAAACCAGCAATTTCTTTCAGGGCTGGCAGCTTCCTTGTGGGAGAAGGAGCCAGGCGTTTGCCTTTTCAGAAAAAGCTTCTGCCGAGAAAGAGCACCGTGACATGCTGAGTCTCTGGGAAAGCAGAGATCCCCAGTGCTGTTGTGCCTGTGGATAGGCTGCAGGGGGACGGTGAAAACCAGCAATTTCTTTCAGGGCTGGCACCTTCCTTGTGGGAGAAGGAGCCGGACGTTTGCCTTTTCAGAAAAAGCTTCTGCCGAAAGTGAGCACCGTGACATGCTGAGTCTCTGGGAAAGCAGAGATCCCCAGTGCTGTTGTGCCTGTGGATAGGCTGCAGGGGGACGGTGAAAACCAGCAATTTCTTTCAGGGCTGGCACCTTCCTTGTGGGAGAAGGAGCCGTAAGTTTGCCTTTTCAGAAAAAAGCTTCTGCCAAGGACGAGCACCGTGACATGCTGAGTCTCTGGGAAAGCAGAGATCCCCAGTGCTGTTGTGCCTGTGGATAGGCTGCAGGGGGACGGTGAAAACCAGCAATTTCTTTCAGGGCTGGCAGCTTCCTTGTGGGAGAAGGAGCCAGGCGTTTGCCTTTTCAGAAAAAGCTTCTGCCGAGAAAGAGCACCGTGACATGCTGAGTCTCTGGGAAAGCAGAGATCCCCAGTGCTGTTGTGCCTGTGGATAGGCCGCAGGGGGACGGTGAAGACCAGCAATTTCTTTCAGGTCTGGCACCTTCCTTGTGGGAGAAGGAGCCGGACGTTTGCCTTTTCAGAAAAAAGCTTCTGCCGAGAAAGAGCACCGTGACATGCTGAGTCTCTGGGAAAGCAGAGATCCCCAGTGCTGTTGTGCCTGTGGATAGGCTGCAGAGGGATACTGAATATCAGCAAATTTCTTTCAGGGCTGGCACCTTCCTTGCGGGAGACGGAGCCGTAAGTTTGCCTTTTCAGAAAAAAGCTTCTGCCAAGAACGAGCACCGTGACATGCTGCGTCTCTGGGAAAGCAGAGATCCCCAGTGCTGTTGTGCCTGTGGATAGGCTGCAGAGGGATACTGAATATCAGCAATTTCTTTCAGGGCTGGCACCTTCCTTGTGGGAGAAGGAGCCGTAAGTTTGCCTTTTCAGAAAAAAGCTTCTGCCAGGAACGAGCACCGTGACATGCTGCGTCTCTGGGAAAGCAGAGATCCCCAGTGCTGTTGTGCCTGTGGATAGGCAGCAGAGGGATAGTGAAGACCTGCATTTGCTTTCAGGGCTGGCACCTTCCTTGTGGGAGAAGGAGCCGTAAGTTTGCCTTTTCAGAAAAAAGCTTCTGCCGAGAAAGAGCACCGTGACATGCTGAGTCTCTGGGAAAGCAGAGATCCCCAGTGCTGTTGTGCCTGTGGATAGGCTGCAGGGGGACGGTGAAAACCAGCAATTTCTTTCAGGGCTGGCAGCTTCCTTGTGGGAGAAGGAGCCGTAAGTTTGCCTTTTCAGAAAAAAGCTTCTGCCGAGAAAGAGCACCGTGACATGCTGAGTCTCTGGGAAAGCAGAGATCCCCAGTGCTGTTGTGCCTGTGGATAGGCTGCAGGGGGATACTGAATATCAGCAATTTCTTTCAGGGCTGGCACCTTCCTTGTGGGAGAAGGAGCCAGGCGTTTGCCTTTTCAGAAAAAAGCATCTGCCGAGAAAGAGCACCGTGACATGCTGAGTCTCTGGGAAAGCAGAGATCCCCAGTGCTGTTGTGCCTGTGGATAGGCTGCAGGGGGACGGTGAAAACCAGCAATTTCTTTCAAGGGCTGGCACCTTCCTTGTGGGAGAAGGAGCCGTTAGTTTGCCTTTTCAGAAAAAAGCTTCTGCCAAGAACGAGCACCGTGACATGCTGAGTCTCTGGGAAAGCAGAGATCCCCAGTGCTGTTGTGCCTGTGGATAGGCTGCACAGGGATAGTGAAGACCTGCATTTGCTTTCAGGGCTGGCACCTTCCTTGTGGGAGAAGGAGCCAGGCGTTTGCCTTTTCAGAAAAAAGCTTCTGCCGAGAAAGAGCACCGTGACATGCTGAGTCTCTGGGAAAGCAGAGATCCCCAGTGCTGTTGTGCCTGTGGATAGGCTGCAGGGGGATACTGAATATCAGCAATTTCTTTCAGGGCTGGCACCTTCCTTGTGGGAGAAGGAGCCGTAAGTTTGCCTTTTCAGAAAAAAGCTTCTGCCGAGAAAGAGCACCGTGACATGCTGAGTCTCTGGGAAAGCAGAGATCCCCAGTGCTGTTGTGCCTGTGGATAGGCTGCAGGGGGATACTGAATATCAGCAATTTCTTTCAGGGCTGGCACCTTCCTTGTGGGAGAAGGAGCCAGGCGTTTGCCTTTTCAGAAAAAAGCTTCTGCCGAGAAAGAGCACCGTGACATGCTGAGTCTCTGGGAAAGCAGAGATCCCCAGTGCTGTTGTGCCTGTGGATAGGCCGCAGGGGGACGGTGAAAACCAGCAATTTCTGTCAGGGCTGGCACCTTCCTTGTGGGAGAAGGAGCCGGACGTTTGACTTTTCAGAAAAAGCTTCTGCCGAAAGTGAGCACCGTGACATGCTGAGTCTCTGGGAAAGCAGAGATCCCCAGTGCTGTTGTGCCTGTGGATAGGCTGCAGAGGGATACTGAATATCAGCAATTTCTTTCAGGGCTGGCAGCTTCCTTGTGGGAGAAGGAGCCAGACGTTTGCCTTTTCAAAAAAAGCTTCTGCCGAGAAAGAGCACCGTGACATGCTGAGTCTCTGGGAAAGCAGAGATCCCCAGTGCTGTTGTGCCTGTGGATAGGCTGCAGGGGGACGGTGAAAACCAGCAATTTCTTTCAGGGCTGGCAGCTTCCTTGTGGGAGAAGGAGCCAGGCGTTTGCCTTTTCAGAAAAAGCTTCTGCCGAGAAAGAGCACCGTGACATGCTGAGTCTCTGGGAAAGCAGAGATCCCCAGTGCTGTTGTGCCTGTGGATAGGCCGCAGGGGGACGGTGAAAACCAGCAATTTCTTTCAGGGCTGGCACCTTCCTTGTGGGAGAAGGAGCCGGACGTTTGCCTTTTCAGAAAAAGCTTCTGCCGAAAGTGAGCACCGTGACATGCTGAGTCTCTGGGAAAGCAGAGATCCCCAGTGCTGTTGTGCCTGTGGATAGGCTGCAGGGGGACGGTGAAAACCAGCAATTTCTTTCAGGGCTGGCACCTTCCTTGTGGGAGAAGGAGCCGTAAGTTTGCCTTTTCAGAAAAAAGCTTCTGCCAAGGACGAGCACCGTGACATGCTGAGTCTCTGGGAAAGCAGAGATCCCCAGTGCTGTTGTGCCTGTGGATAGGCTGCAGGGGGACGGTGAAAACCAGCAATTTCTTTCAGGGCTGGCAGCTTCCTTGTGGGAGAAGGAGCCAGGCGTTTGCCTTTTCAGAAAAAGCTTCTGCCGAGAAAGAGCACCGTGACATGCTGAGTCTCTGGGAAAGCAGAGATCCCCAGTGCTGTTGTGCCTGTGGATAGGCCGCAGGGGGACGGTGAAAACCAGCAATTTCTTTCAGGTCTGGCACCTTCCTTGTGGGAGAAGGAGCCGTAAGTTTGCCTTTTCAGAAAAAGCTTCTGCCGAAAGTGAGCACCGTGACATGCTGAGTCTCTGGGAAAGCAGAGATCCCCAGTGCTGTTGTGCCTGTGGATAGGCTGCAGAGGGATACTGAATATCAGCAATTTCTTTCAGGGCTGGCACCTTCCTTGTGGGAGAAGGAGCCGTAAGTTTGCCTTTTCAGAAAAAAGCTTCTGCCGAGAAAGAGCACCGTGACATGCTGAGTCTCTGGGAAAGCAGAGATCCCCAGTGCTGTTGTGCCTGTGGATAGGCTGCAGAGGGATAGTGAAGAACTGCATTTGCTTTCAGGGCTGGCACCTTCCTTGTGGGAGAAGGAGCCAGGCGTTTGCCTTTTCAGAAAAAAGCTTCTGCCGAGAAAGAGCACCGTGACATGCTGAGTCTCTGGGAAAGCAGAGATCCCCAGTGCTGTTGTGCCTGTGGATAGGCTGCAGAGGGATACTGAATATCAGCAATTTCTTTCAGGGCTGGCACCTTCCTTGTGGGAGAAGGAGCCGTAAGTTTGCCTTTTCAGAAAAAAGCTTCTGCCGAGAAAGAGCACCGTGACATGCTGAGTCTCTGGGAAAGCAGAGATCCCCAGTGCTGTTGTGCCTGTGGATAGGCTGCAGGGGGACGGTGAAAACCAGCAATTTCTTTCAGGGCTGGCACCTTCCTTGTGGGAGAAGGAGCCAGGCGTTTGCCTTTTCAGAAAAAAGCTTCTGCCGAGAAAGAGCACCGTGACATGCTGAGTCTCTGGGAAAGCAGAGATCCCCAGTGCTGTTGTGCCTGTGGATAGGCTGCAGGGGGACGGTGAAGACCAGCAATTTCTTTCAGGGCTGGCACCTTCCTTGTGGGAGAAGGAGCCAGACGTTTGGCTTTTCAGAAAAAAGCTTCTGCCGAGAACGAGCACCGTGACATGCTGAGTCTCTGGGAAAGCAGAGATCCCCAGTGCTGTTGTGCCTGTGGATAGGCTGCAGGGGGATACTGAATATCAGCATTTTCTTTCAGGGCTGGCACCTTCCTTGTGGGAGAAGGAGCCGTAAGTTTGCCTTTTCAGAAAAAAGCTTCTGCCGAGAACGAGCACCGTGACATGCTGAGTCTCTGGGAAAGCAGAGATCCCCAGTGCTGTTGTGCCTGTGAATAGGCTACAGAGGGATACTGAATATCAGCAATTTCTTTCAGGGCTGGCACCTTCCTTGTGGGAGATGGAGCCGTAAGTTTGCCTTTTCAGAAAAAAGCTTCTGCCGAGAACGAGCACCGTGACATGCTGCGTCTCTGGGAAAGCAGAGATCCCCAGTGCTGTTGTGCCTGTGGATAGGCCGCAGGGGGACGGTGAAAACCAGCAATTTCTTTCAGGGCTGGCACCTTCCTTGTGGGAGAAGGAGCCGGACGTTTGCCTTTTCAGAAAAAGCTTCTGCCGAAAGTGAGCACCGTGACATGCTGAGTCTCTGGGAAAGCAGAGATCCCCAGTGCTGTTGTGCCTGTGGATAGGCTGCAGGGGGACGGTGAAAACCAGCAATTTCTTTCAGGGCTGGCACCTTCCTTGTGGGAGAAGGAGCCGTAAGTTTGCCTTTTCAGAAAAAAGCTTCTGCCGAGAAAGAGCACCGTGACATGCTGAGTCTCTGGGAAAGCAGAGATCCCCAGTGCTGTTGTGCCTGTGGATAGGCTGCAGGGGGACGGTGAAAACCAGCAATTTCTTTCAGGGCTGGCACCTTCCTTGTGGGAGAAGGAGCCGTAAGTTTGCCTTTTCAGAAAAAAGCTTCTGCCAAGGACGAGCACCGTGACATGCTGAGTCTCTGGGAAAGCAGAGATCCCCAGTGCTGTTGTGCCTGTGGATAGGCTGCAGGGGGATGGTGAAAACCAGCAATTTCTTTCAGGGCTGGCAGCTTCCTTGTGGGAGAAGGAGCCAGGCGTTTGCCTTTTCAGAAAAAGCTTCTGCCGAGAAAGAGCACCGTGACATGCTGAGTCTCTGGGAAAGCAGAGATCCCCAGTGCTGTTGTGCCTGTGGATAGGCTGCAGAGGGATAGTGAAGACCTGCATTTGCTTTCAGGGCTGGCACCTTCCTTGTGGGAGAAGGAGCCAGGCGTTTGCCTTTTCAGAAAAAAGCTTCTGCCGAGAAAGAGCACCGTGACATGCTGAGTCTCTGGGAAAGCAGAGATCCCCAGTGCTGTTGTGCCTGTGGATAGGCTGCAGAGGGATACTGAATATCAGCAAATTTCTTTCAGGGCTGGCACCTTCCTTGCGGGAGACGGAGCCGTAAGTTTGCCTTTTCAGAAAAAAGCTTCTGCCAAGAACGAGCACCGTGACATGCTGCGTCTCTGGGAAAGCAGAGATCCCCAGTGCTGTTGTGCCTGTGGATAGGCTGCAGAGGGATACTGAATATCAGCAATTTCTTTCAGGGCTGGCACCTTCCTTGTGGGAGAAGGAGCCGTAAGTTTGCCTTTTCAGAAAAAAGCTTCTGCCGAGAAAGAGCACCGTGACATGCTGAGTCTCTGGGAAAGCAGAGATCCCCAGTGCTGTTGTGCCTGTGGATAGGCCGCAGGGGGACGGTGAAAACCAGCAATTTCTGTCAGGGCTGGCACCTTCCTTGTGGGAGAAGGAGCCGGACGTTTGACTTTTCAGAAAAAGCTTCTGCCTACAGTGAGCACCGTGACATGCTGAGTCTCTGGGAAAGCAGAGATCCCCAGTGCTGTTGTGCCTGTGGATAGACTGCAGAGGGATACTGAATATCAGCAATTTCTTTCAGGGCTGGCAGCTTCCTTGTGGGAGAAGGAGCCTTAAGTTTGCCTTTTCAGAAAAAAGCTTCTGCGGAGAAAGAGCACCGTGACATGCTGAGTCTCTGGGAAAGCAGAGATCCCCAGTGCTGTTGTGCCTGTGGATAGGCTGTAGGGGGAGGGTGAAGACCTGCATTTGCTTTCAGGGCTGGCACCTTCCTTGTGGGAGAAGGAGCCAGGCGTTTGCCTTTTCAGAAAAAAGCTTCTGCCGAGAAAGAGCACCGTGACATGCTGAGTCTCTGGGAAAGCAGAGATCCCCAGTGCTGTTGTGCCTGTGGATAGGCTGCAGGGGGATACTGAATATCAGCAATTTCTTTCAGGGCTGGCACCTTCCTTGTGGGAGAAGGAGCCAGGCGTTTGCCTTTTCAGAAAAAAGCATCTGCCGAGAAAGAGCACCGTGACATGCTGAGTCTCTGGGAAAGCAGAGATCCCCAGTGCTGTTGTGCCTGTGGATAGGCTGCAGGGGGACGGTGAAAACCAGCAATTTCTTTCAAGGGCTGGCACCTTCCTTGTGGGAGAAGGAGCCGTTAGTTTGCCTTTTCAGAAAAAAGCTTCTGCCAAGAACGAGCACCGTGACATGCTGAGTCTCTGGGAAAGCAGAGATCCCCAGTGCTGTTGTGCCTGTGGATAGGCTGCACAGGGATAGTGAAGACCTGCATTTGCTTTCAGGGCTGGCACCTTCCTTGTGGGAGAAGGAGCCAGGCGTTTGCCTTTTCAGAAAAAAGCTTCTGCCGAGAAAGAGCACCGTGACATGCTGAGTCTCTGGGAAAGCAGAGATCCCCAGTGCTGTTGTGCCTGTGGATAGGCTGCAGAGGGATACTGAATATCAGCAATTTCTTTCAGGGCTGGCACCTTCCTTGTGGGAGAAGGAGCCGTAAGTTTGCCTTTTCAGAAAAAAGCTTCTGCCGAGAAAGAGCACCGTGACATGCTGAGTCTCTGGGAAAGCAGAGATCCCCAGTGCTGTTGTGCCTGTGGATAGGCTGCAGGGGGATACTGAATATCAGCAATTTCTTTCAGGGCTGGCACCTTCCTTGTGGGAGAAGGAGCCAGGCGTTTGCCTTTTCAGAAAAAAGCTTCTGCCGAGAAAGAGCACCGTGACATGCTGAGTCTCTGGGAAAGCAGAGATCCCCAGTGCTGTTGTGCCTGTGGATAGGCCGCAGGGGGACGGTGAAAACCAGCAATTTCTGTCAGGGCTGGCACCTTCCTTGTGGGAGAAGGAGCCGGACGTTTGACTTTTCAGAAAAAGCTTCTGCCGAAAGTGAGCACCCTGACATGCTGAGTCTCTGGGAAAGCAGAGATCCCCAGTGCTGTTGTGCCTGTGGATAGGCTGCAGAGGGATACTGAATATCAGCAATTTCTTTCAGGGCTGGCACCTTCCTTGTGGGAGAAGGAGCCGTAAGTTTGCCTTTTCAGAAAAAAGCTTCTGCCGAGAAAGAGCACCGTGACATGCTGAGTCTCTGGGAAAGCAGAGATCCCCAGTGCTGTTGTGCCTGTGGATAGGCTGCAGAGGGATAGTGAAGAACTGCATTTGCTTTCAGGGCTGGCACCTTCCTTGTGGGAGAAGGAGCCAGGCGTTTGCCTTTTCAGAAAAAAGCTTCTGCCGAGAAAGAGCACCGTGACATGCTGAGTCTCTGGGAAAGCAGAGATCCCCAGTGCTGTTGTGCCTGTGGATAGGCTGCAAAGGGATACTGAATATCAGCAATTTCTTTCAGGGCTGGCACCTTCCTTGTGGGAGAAGGAGCCGTAAGTTTGCCTTTTCAGAAAAAAGCTTCTGCCGAGAAAGAGCACCGTGACATGCTGAGTCTCTGGGAAAGCAGAGATCCCCAGTGCTGTTGTGCCTGTGGATAGGCTGCAGGGGGACGGTGAAAACCAGCAATTTCTTTCAGGGCTGGCACCTTCCTTGTGGGAGAAGGAGCCAGGCGTTTGCCTTTTCAGAAAAAAGCTTCTGCCGAGAAAGAGCACCGTGACATGCTGAGTCTCTGGGAAAGCAGAGATCCCCAGTGCTGTTGTGCCTGTGGATAGGCTGCAGGGGGACGGTGAAGACCAGCAATTTCTTTCAGGGCTGGCACCTTCCTTGTGGGAGAAGGAGCCAGACGTTTGGCTTTTCAGAAAAAAGCTTCTGCCGAGAACGAGCACCGTGACATGCTGAGTCTCTGGGAAAGCAGAGATCCCCAGTGCTGTTGTGCCTGTGGATAGGCTGCAGGGGGATACTGAATATCAGCAATTTCTTTCAGGGCTGGCACCTTCCTTGTGGGAGATGGAGCCGTAAGTTTGCCTTTTCAGAAAAAAGCTTCTGCCGAGAACGAGCACCGTGACATGCTGAGTCTCTGGGAAAGCAGAGATCCCCAGTGCTGTTGTGCCTGTGGATAGGCTGCAGAGGGATAGTGAAGACCTGCATTTGCTTTCAGGGCTGGCACCTTCCTTGTGGGAGAAGGAGCCGTAAGTTTGCCTTTTCAGAAAAAAGCTTCTGCCGAGAACGAGCACCGTGACATGCTGAGTCTCTGGGAAAGCAGAGATCCCCAGTGCTGTTGTGCCTGTGGATAGGCTGCAGGGGGACGGTGAAAACCAGCAATTTCTTTCAGGGCTGGCACCTTCCTTGTGGGAGAAGGAGCCAGGCGTTTGCCTTTTCAGAAAAAAGCTTCTGCCGAGAAAGAGCACCGTGACATGCTGAGTCTCTGGGAAAGCAGAGATCCCCAGTGCTGTTGTGCCTGTGGATAGGCTGCAGGGGGACGGTGAAAACCAGCAATTTCTTTCAGGGCTGGCACCTTCCTTGTGGGAGAAGGAGCCGTAAGTTTGCCTTTTCAGAAAAAAGCTTCTGCCAAGAACGAGCACCGTGACATGCTGAGTCTCTGGGAAAGCAGAGATCCCCAGTGCTGTTGTGCCTGTGGATAGGCTGCAGAGGGATAGTGAAGACCTGCATTTGCTTTCAGGGCTGGCACCTTCCTTGTGGGAGAAGGAGCGAGGCGTTTGCCTTTTCAGAAAAAAGCTTCTGCCGAGAAAGAGCACCGTGACATGCTGAGTCTCTGGGAAAGCAGAGATCCCCAGTGCTGTTGTGCCTGTGGATAGGCTGCAGGGGGATACTGAATATCAGCAATTTCTTTCAGGCCTGGCACCTTCCTTGTGGGAGAAGGAGCCAGGCGTTTGCCTTTTCAGAAAAAAGCATCTGCCGAGAAAGAGCACCGTGACATGCTGAGTCTCTGGGAAAGCAGAGATCCCCAGTGCTGTTGTGCCTGTGGATAGGCTGCAGGGGGATACTGAATATCAGCAATTTCTTTCAGGGCTGGCACCTTCCTTGTGGGAGAAGGAGCCGTAAGTTTGCCTTTTCAGAAAAAAGCTTCTGCCGAGAAAGAGCACCGTGACATGCTGAGTCTCTGGGAAAGCAGAGATCCCCAGTGCTGTTGTGCCTGTGGATAGGCTGCAGGGGGATACTGAATATCAGCAATTTCTTTCAGGGCTGGCACCTTCCTTGTGGGAGAAGGAGCCGTAAGTTTGCCTTTTCAGAAAAAAGCTTCTGCCGAGAAAGAGCACCGTGACATGCTGAGTCTCTGGGAAAGCAGAGATCCCCAGTGCTGTTGTGCCTGTGGATAGGCTGCAGGGGGACGGTGAAAACCAGCAATTTCTTTCAGGGCTGGCACCTTCCTTGTGGGAGAAGGAGCCGTAAGTTTGCCTTTTCAGAAAAAAGCTTCTGCCAAGAACGTGCACCGTGACATGCTGAGTCTCTGGGAAAGCAGAGATCCCCAGTGCTGTTGTGCCTGTGGATAGGCTGCAGGGGGACGGTGAAAACCAGCAATTTCTTTCAGGGCTGGCAGCTTCCTTGTGGGAGAAGGAGCCAGGCGTTTGCCTTTTCAGAAAAAGCTTCTGCCGAGAAAGAGCACCGTGACATGCTGAGTCTCTGGGAAAGCAGAGATCCCCAGTGCTGTTGTGCCTGTGGATAGGCCGCAGGGGGACGGTGAAAACCAGCAATTTCTTTCAGGTCTGGCACCTTTCTTGTGGGAGAAGGAGCCGGATGTTTGCCTTTTCAGAAAAAGCTTCTGCCGAAAGTGAGCACCGTGACATGCTGAGTCTCTGGGAAAGCAGAGATCCCCAGTGCTGTTGTGCCTGTGGATAGGCTGCAGAGGGATACTGAATATCAGCAATTTCTTTCAGGGCTGGCAGCTTCCTTGTGGGAGAAGGAGCCTTAAGTTTGCCTTTTCAGAAAAAAGCTTCTGCCGAGAAAGAGCACCGTGACATGCTGAGTCTCTGGGAAAGCAGAGATCCCCAGTGCTGTTGTGCCTGTGGATAGGCTGTAGGGGGAGGGTGAAGACCTGCATTTGCTTTCAGGGCTGGCACCTTCCTTGTGGGAGAAGGAGCCAGGCGTTTGCCTTTTCAGAAAAAAGCTTCTGCCGAGAAAGAGCACCGTGACATGCTGAGTCTCTGGGAAAGCAGAGATCCCCAGTGCTGTTGTGCCTGTGGATAGGCTGCAGGGGGATACTGAATATCAGCAATTTCTTTCAGGGCTGGCACCTTCCTTGTGGGAGAAGGAGCGAGGCGTTTGCCTTTTCAGAAAAAAGCTTCTGCCGAGAAAGAGCACCGTGACATGCTGAGTCTCTGGGAAAGCAGAGATCCCCAGTGCTGTTGTGCCTGTGGATAGGCTGCAGGGGGACGGTGAAAACCAGCAATTTCTTTCAGGGCTGGCAGCTTCCTTGTGGGAGAAGGAGCCAGGCGTTTGCCTTTTCAGAAAAAGCTTCTGCCGAGAAAGAGCACCGTGACATGCTGAGTCTCTGGGAAAGCAGAGATCCCCAGTGCTGTTGTGCCTGTGGATAGGCTGCAGAGGGATAGTGAAGACCTGCATTTGCTTTCAGGGCTGGCACCTTCCTTGTGGGAGAAGGAGCCTTAAGTTTGCCTTTTCAGAAAAAAGCTTCTGCCGAGAAAGAGCACCGTGACATGCTGAGTCTCTGGGAAAGCAGAGATCCCCAGTGCTGTTGTGCCTGTGGATAGGCTGCAGAGGGATACTGAATATCAGCAATTTCTTTCAGGGCTGGCACCTTCCTTGTGGGAGAAGGAGCCGTAAGTTTGCCTTTTCAGAAAAAAGCTTCTGCCGAGAAAGAGCACCGTGACATGCTGAGTCTCTGGGAAAGCAGAGATCCCCAGTGCTGTTGTGCCTGTGGATAGGCTGCAGGGGGACGGTGAAAACCAGCAATTTCTTTCAGGGCTGGCACCTTCCTTGTGGGAGAAGGAGCCGTAAGTTTGCCTTTTCAGAAAAAAGCTTCTGCCGAGAAAGAGCACCGTGACATGCTGAGTCTCTGGGAAAGCAGAGATCCCCAGTGCTGTTGTGCCTGTGGATAGGCTGCAGGGGGATACTGAATATCAGCAATTTCTTTCAGGGCTGGCACCTTCCTTGTGGGAGAAGGAGCCAGGCGTTTGCCTTTTCAGAAAAAAGCTTCTGCCGAGAAAGAGCACCGTGACATGCTGAGTCTCTGGGAAAGCAGAGATCCCCAGTGCTGTTGTGCCTGTGGATAGGCTGCAGAGGGATAGTGAAGAACTGCATTTGCTTTCAGGGCTGGCACCTTCCTTGTGGGAGAAGGAGCCAGGCGTTTGCCTTTTCAGAAAAAAGCTTCTGCCGAGAAAGAGCACCGTGACATGCTGAGTCTCTGGGAAAGCAGAGATCCCCAGTGCTGTTGTGCCTGTGGATAGGCTGCAGAGGGATACTGAATATCAGCAATTTCTTTCAGGGCTGGCACCTTCCTTGTGGGAGAAGGAGCCGTAAGTTTGCCTTTTCAGAAAAAAGCTTCTGCCGAGAAAGAGCACCGTGACATGCTGAGTCTCTGGGAAAGCAGAGATCCCCAGTGCTGTTGTGCCTGTGGATAGGCTGCAGGGGGACGGTGAAAACCAGCAATTTCTTTCAGGGCTGGCACCTTCCTTGTGGGAGAAGGAGCCGTAATTTGCCTTTTCAGAAAAAAGCTTCTGCCGAGAAAGAGCACCGTGACATGCTGAGTCTCTGGGAAAGCAGAGATCCCCAGTGCTGTTGTGCCTGTGGATAGGCTGCAGGGGGACGGTGAAGACCAGCAATTTCTTTCAGGGCTGGCACCTTCCTTGTGGGAGAAGGAGCCAGACGTTTGGCTTTTCAGAAAAAAGCTTCTGCCGAGAACGAGCACCGTGACATGCTGAGTCTCTGGGAAAGCAGAGATCCCCAGTGCTGTTGTGCCTGTGGATAGGCTGCAGGGGGATACTGAATATCAGCAATTTCTTTCAGGGCTGGCACCTTCCTTGTGGGAGAAGGAGCCGTAAGTTTGCCTTTTCAGAAAAAAGCTTCTGCCGAGAACGAGCACCGTGACATGCTGAGTCTCTGGGAAAGCAGAGATCCCCAGTGCTGTTGTGCCTGTGGATAGGCTGCAGAGGGATAGTGAAGACCTGCATTTGCTTTCAGGGCTGGCACCTTCCTTGTGGGAGAAGGAGCGAGGCGTTTGCCTTTTCAGAAAAAAGCTTCTGCCGAGAAAGAGCACCGTGACATGCTGAGTCTCTGGGAAAGCAGAGATCCCCAGTGCTGTTGTGCCTGTGGATAGGCTGCAGGGGGATACTGAATATCAGCAATTTCTTTCAGGCCTGGCACCTTCCTTGTGGGAGAAGGAGCCAGGCGTTTGCCTTTTCAGAAAAAAGCATCTGCCGAGAAAGATCACCGTGACATGCTGAGTCTCTGGGAAAGCAGAGATCCCCAGTGCTGTTGTGCCTGTGGATAGGCTGCAGGGGGATACTGAATATCAGCAATTTCTTTCAGGGCTGGCACCTTCCTTGTGGGAGAAGGAGCGAGGCGTTTGCCTTTTCAGAAAAAAGCTTCTGCCGAGAAAGAGCACCGTGACATGCTGAGTCTCTGGGAAAGCAGAGATCCCCAGTGCTGTTGTGCCTGTGGATAGGCTGCAGGGGGATACTGAATATCAGCAATTTCTTTCAGGGCTGGCACCTTCCTTGTGGGAGAAGGAGCCGTAAGTTTGCCTTTTCAGAAAAAAGCTTCTGCCGAGAAAGAGCACCGTGACATGCTGAGTCTCTGGGAAAGCAGAGATCCCCAGTGCTGTTGTGCCTGTGGATAGGCTGCAGGGGGACGGTGAAAACCAGCAATTTCTTTCAGGGCTGGCACCTTCCTTGTGGGAGAAGGAGCCGTAAGTTTGCCTTTTCAGAAAAAAGCTTCTGCCAAGAACGAGCACCGTGACATGCTGAGTCTCTGGGAAAGCAGAGATCCCCAGTGCTGTTGTGCCTGTGGATAGGCTGCAGGGGGACGGTGAAAACCAGCAATTTCTTTCAGGGCTGGCAGCTTCCTTGTGGGAGAAGGAGCCAGGCGTTTGCCTTTTCAGAAAAAGCTTCTGCCGAGAAAGAGCACCGTGACATGCTGAGTCTCTGGGAAAGCAGAGATCCCCAGTGCTGTTGTGCCTGTGGATAGGCTGCAGAGGGATAGTGAAGACCTGCATTTGCTTTCAGGGCTGGCACCTTCCTTGTGGGAGAAGGAGCCTTAAGTTTGCCTTTTCAGAAAAAAGCTTCTGCCGAGAAAGAGCACCGTGACATGCTGAGTCTCTGGGAAAGCAGAGATCCCCAGTGCTGTTGTGCCTGTGGATAGGCTGCAGGGGGATACTGAATATCAGCAATTTCTTTCAGGGCTGGCACCTTCCTTGTGGGAGAAGGAGCCGTAAGTTTGCCTTTTCAGAAAAAAGCTTCTGCCGAGAAAGAGCACCGTGACATGCTGAGTCTCTGGGAAAGCAGAGATCCCCAGTGCTGTTGTGCCTGTGGATAGGCTGTAGGGGGAGGGTGAAGACCTGCATTTGCTTTCAGGGCTGGCACCTTCCTTGTGGGAGAAGGAGCCAGGCGTTTGCCTTTTCAGAAAAAAGCTTCTGCCGAGAAAGAGCACCGTGACATGCTGAGTCTCTGGGAAAGCAGAGATCCCCAGTGCTGTTGTGCCTGTGGATAGGCTGCAGGGGGATACTGAATATCAGCAATTTCTTTCAGGGCTGGCACCTTCCTTGTGGGAGAAGGAGCCAGGCGTTTGCCTTTTCAGAAAAAAGCATCTGCCGAGAAAGAGCACCGTGACATGCTGAGTCTCTGGGAAAGCAGAGATCCCCAGTGCTGTTGTGCCTGTGGATAGGCTGCAGGGGGACGGTGAAAACCAGCAATTTCTTTCAAGGGCTGGCACCTTCCTTGTGGGAGAAGGAGCCGTTAGTTTGCCTTTTCAGAAAAAAGCTTCTGCCAAGAACGAGCACCGTGACATGCTGAGTCTCTGGGAAAGCAGAGATCCCCAGTGCTGTTGTGCCTGTGGATAGGCTGCACAGGGATAGTGAAGACCTGCATTTGCTTTCAGGGCTGGCACCTTCCTTGTGGGAGAAGGAGCCAGGCGTTTGCCTTTTCAGAAAAAAGCTTCTGCCGAGAAAGAGCACCGTGACATGCTGAGTCTCTGGGAAAGCAGAGATCCCCAGTGCTGTTGTGCCTGTGGATAGGCTGCAGAGGGATACTGAATATCAGCAATTTCTTTCAGGGCTGGCACCTTCCTTGTGGGAGAAGGAGCCGGACGTTTGCCTTTTCAGAAAAAAGCTTCTGCCGAGAAAGAGCACCGTGACATGCTGAGTCTCTGGGAAAGCAGAGATCCCCAGTGCTGTTGTGCCTGTGGATAGGCTGCAGGGGGACGGTGAAAACCAGCAATTTCTTTCAGGGCTGGCACCTTCCTTGTGGGAGAAGGAGCCAGGCGTTTGCCTTTTCAGAAAAAAGCTTCTGCCGAGAAAGAGCACCGTGACATGCTGAGTCTCTGGGAAAGCAGAGATCCCCAGTGCTGTTGTGCCTGTGGATAGGCTGCAGGGGGACGGTGAAAACCAGCAATTTCTTTCAGGGCTGGCAGCTTCCTTGTGGGAGAAGGAGCCGTAAGTTTGCCTTTTCAGAAAAAAGCTTCTGCCAGGAACGAGCACCGTGACATGCTGCGTCTCTGGGAAAGCAGAGATCCCCAGTGCTGTTGTGCCTGTGGATAGGCAGCAGAGGGATAGTGAAGACCTGCATTTGCTTTCAGGGCTGGCACCTTCCTTGTGGGAGAAGGAGCCAGGCGTTTGCCTTTTCAGAAAAAAGCTTCTGCCGAGAAAGAGCACCGTGACATGCTGAGTCTCTGGGAAAGCAGAGATCCCCAGTGCTGTTGTGCCTGTGGATAGGCTGCAGGGGGACGGTGAAAACCAGCAATTTCTTTCAGGGCTGGCACCTTCCTTGTGGGAGAAGGAGCCAGGCGTTTGCCTTTTCAGAAAAAAGCTTCTGCCGAGAAAGAGCACCGTGACATGCTGAGTCTCTGGGAAAGCAGAGATCCCCAGTGCTGTTGTGCCTGTGGATAGGCTGCAGGGGGATAATGAATATCAGCAATTTCTTTCAGGGCTGGCACCTTCCTTGTGGGAGAAGGAGCCGTAAGTTTGCCTTTTCAGAAAAAAGCTTCTGCCAAGAACGAGCACCGTGACATGCTGAGTCTCTGGGAAAGCAGAGATCCCCAGTGCTGTTGTGCCTGTGGATAGGCTGCAGGGGGACGGTGAAAACCAGCAATTTCTTTCAGGGCTGGCAGCTTCCTTGTGGGAGAAGGAGCCAGGCGTTTGCCTTTTCAGAAAAAGCTTCTGCCGAGAAAGAGCACCGTGACATGCTGAGTCTCTGGGAAAGCAGAGATCCCCAGTGCTGTTGTGCCTGTGGATAGGCTGCAGAGGGATAGTGAAGACCTGCATTTGCTTTCAGGGCTGGCACCTTCCTTGTGGGAGAAGGAGCCTTAAGTTTGCCTTTTCAGAAAAAAGCTTCTGCCGAGAAAGAGCACCGTGACATGCTGAGTCTCTGGGAAAGCAGAGATCCCCAGTGCTGTTGTGCCTGTGGATAGGCTGCAGGGGGATACTGAATATCAGCAATTTCTTTCAGGGCTGGCACCTTCCTTGTGGGAGAAGGAGCCGTAAGTTTGCCTTTTCAGAAAAAAGCTTCTGCCGAGAAAGAGCACCGTGACATGCTGAGTCTCTGGGAAAGCAGAGATCCCCAGTGCTGTTGTGCCTGTGGATAGGCTGTAGGGGGAGGGTGAAGACCTGCATTTGCTTTCAGGGCTGGCACCTTCCTTGTGGGAGAAGGAGCCAGGCGTTTGCCTTTTCAGAAAAAAGCTTCTGCCGAGAAAGAGCACCGTGACATGCTGAGTCTCTGGGAAAGCAGAGATCCCCAGTGCTGTTGTGCCTGTGGATAGGCTGCAGGGGGATACTGAATATCAGCAATTTCTTTCAGGGCTGGCACCTTCCTTGTGGGAGAAGGAGCCAGGCGTTTGCCTTTTCAGAAAAAAGCATCTGCCGAGAAAGAGCACCGTGACATGCTGAGTCTCTGGGAAAGCAGAGATCCCCAGTGCTGTTGTGCCTGTGGATAGGCTGCAGGGGGACGGTGAAAACCAGCAATTTCTTTCAAGGGCTGGCACCTTCCTTGTGGGAGAAGGAGCCGTTAGTTTGCCTTTTCAGAAAAAAGCTTCTGCCAAGAACGAGCACCGTGACATGCTGAGTCTCTGGGAAAGCAGAGATCCCCAGTGCTGTTGTGCCTGTGGATAGGCTGCACAGGGATAGTGAAGACCTGCATTTGCTTTCAGGGCTGGCACCTTCCTTGTGGGAGAAGGAGCCAGGCGTTTGCCTTTTCAGAAAAAAGCTTCTGCCGAGAAAGAGCACCGTGACATGCTGAGTCTCTGGGAAAGCAGAGATCCCCAGTGCTGTTGTGCCTGTGGATAGGCTGCAGAGGGATACTGAATATCAGCAATTTCTTTCAGGGCTGGCACCTTCCTTGTGGGAGAAGGAGCCGGACGTTTGCCTTTTCAGAAAAAAGCTTCTGCCGAGAAAGAGCACCGTGACATGCTGAGTCTCTGGGAAAGCAGAGATCCCCAGTGCTGTTGTGCCTGTGGATAGGCTGCAGGGGGACGGTGAAAACCAGCAATTTCTTTCAGGGCTGGCACCTTCCTTGTGGGAGAAGGAGCCAGGCGTTTGCCTTTTCAGAAAAAAGCTTCTGCCGAGAAAGAGCACCGTGACATGCTGAGTCTCTGGGAAAGCAGAGATCCCCAGTGCTGTTGTGCCTGTGGATAGGCTGCAGGGGGACGGTGAAAACCAGCAATTTCTTTCAGGGCTGGCAGCTTCCTTGTGGGAGAAGGAGCCGTAAGTTTGCCTTTTCAGAAAAAAGCTTCTGCCAGGAACGAGCACCGTGACATGCTGCGTCTCTGGGAAAGCAGAGATCCCCAGTGCTGTTGTGCCTGTGGATAGGCAGCAGAGGGATAGTGAAGACCTGCATTTGCTTTCAGGGCTGGCACCTTCCTTGTGGGAGAAGGAGCCAGGCGTTTGCCTTTTCAGAAAAAAGCTTCTGCCGAGAAAGAGCACCGTGACATGCTGAGTCTCTGGGAAAGCAGAGATCCCCAGTGCTGTTGTGCCTGTGGATAGGCTGCAGGGGGACGGTGAAAACCAGCAATTTCTTTCAGGGCTGGCACCTTCCTTGTGGGAGAAGGAGCCAGGCGTTTGCCTTTTCAGAAAAAAGCTTCTGCCGAGAAAGAGCACCGTGACATGCTGAGTCTCTGGGAAAGCAGAGATCCCCAGTGCTGTTGTGCCTGTGGATAGGCTGCAGGGGGATAATGAATATCAGCAATTTCTTTCAGGGCTGGCACCTTCCTTGTGGGAGAAGGAGCCAGGCGTTTGCCTTTTCAGAAAAAAGCTTCTGCCGAGAAAGAGCACCGTGACATGCTGAGTCTCTGGGAAAGCAGAGATCCCCAGTGCTGTTGTGCCTGTGGATAGGCTGCAGGGGGATACTGAATATCAGCAATTTCTTTCAGGGCTGGCACCTTCCTTGTGGGAGAAGGAGCGAGGCGTTTGCCTTTTCAGAAAAAAGCTTCTGCCGAGAAAGAGCACCGTGACATGCTGAGTCTCTGGGAAAGCAGAGATCCCCAGTGCTGTTGTGCCTGTGGATAGGCTGCAGGGGGACGGTGAAAACCAGCAATTTCTTTCAGGGCTGGCACCTTCCTTGTGGGAGAAGGAGCCGTAAGTTTGCCTTTTCAGAAAAAAGCTTCTGCCAAGAACGAGCACCGTGACATGCTGAGTCTCTGGGAAAGCAGAGATCCCCAGTGCTGTTGTGCCTGTGGATAGGCTGCAGGGGGACGGTGAAAACCAGCAATTTCTTTCAGGGCTGGCAGCTTCCTTGTGGGAGAAGGAGCCAGGCGTTTGCCTTTTCAGAAAAAGCTTCTGCCGAGAAAGAGCACCGTGACATGCTGAGTCTCTGGGAAAGCAGAGATCCCCAGTGCTGTTGTGCCTGTGGATAGGCCGCAGGGGGACGGTGAAAACCAGCAATTTCTTTCAGGGCTGGCACCTTCCTTGTGGGAGAAGGAGCCGGACGTTTGCCTTTTCAGAAAAAGCTTCTGCCGAAAGTGAGCACCGTGACATGCTGAGTCTCTGGGAAAGCAGAGATCCCCAGTGCTGTTGTGCCTGTGGATAGGCTGCAGGGGGACGGTGAAAACCAGCAATTTCTTTCAGGGCTGGCACCTTCCTTGTGGGAAGGAGCCAGGCGTTTGCCTTTTCAGAAAAAAGCTTCTGCCGAGAAAGAGCACCGTGACATGCTGAGTCTCTGGGAAAGCAGAGATCCCCAGTGCTGTTGTGCCTGTGGATAGGCTGCAGGGGGACGGTGAAAACCAGCAATTTCTTTCAGGGCTGGCACCTTCCTTGTGGGAGAAGGAGCCAGGCGTTTGCCTTTTCAGAAAAAAGCTTCTGCCGAGAAAGAGCACCGTGACATGCTGAGTCTCTGGGAAAGCAGAGATCCCCAGTGCTGTTGTGCCTGTGGATAGGCTGCAGGGGGATAATGAATATCAGCAATTTCTTTCAGGGCTGGCACCTTCCTTGTGGGAGAAGGAGCCAGGCGTTTGCCTTTTCAGAAAAAAGCTTCTGCCGAGAAAGAGCACCGTGACATGCTGAGTCTCTGGGAAAGCAGAGATCCCCAGTGCTGTTGTGCCTGTGGATAGGCTGCAGGGGGATACTGAATATCAGCAATTTCTTTCAGGGCTGGCACCTTCCTTGTGGGAGAAGGAGCGAGGCGTTTGCCTTTTCAGAAAAAAGCTTCTGCCGAGAAAGAGCACCGTGACATGCTGAGTCTCTGGGAAAGCAGAGATCCCCAGTGCTGTTGTGCCTGTGGATAGGCTGCAGGGGGATACTGAATATCAGCAATTTCTTTCAGGGCTGGCACCTTCCTTGTGGGAGAAGGAGCCGTAAGTTTGCCTTTTCAGAAAAAAGCTTCTGCCGAGAAAGAGCACCGTGACATGCTGAGTCTCTGGGAAAGCAGAGATCCCCAGTGCTGTTGTGCCTGTGGATAGGCTGCAGGGGGACGGTGAAAACCAGCAATTTCTTTCAGGGCTGGCACCTTCCTTGTGGGAGAAGGAGCCGTAAGTTTGCCTTTTCAGAAAAAAGCTTCTGCCAAGAACGAGCACCGTGACATGCTGAGTCTCTGGGAAAGCAGAGATCCCCAGTGCTGTTGTGCCTGTGGATAGGCTGCAGGGGGACGGTGAAAACCAGCAATTTCTTTCAGGGCTGGCAGCTTCCTTGTGGGAGAAGGAGCCAGGCGTTTGCCTTTTCAGAAAAAGCTTCTGCCGAGAAAGAGCACCGTGACATGCTGAGTCTCTGGGAAAGCAGAGATCCCCAGTGCTGTTGTGCCTGTGGATAGGCCGCAGGGGGACGGTGAAAACCAGCAATTTCTTTCAGGGCTGGCACCTTCCTTGTGGGAGAAGGAGCCAGGCGTTTGCCTTTTCAGAAAAAAGCTTCTGCCGAGAAAGAGCACCGTGACATGCTGAGTCTCTGGGAAAGCAGAGATCCCCAGTGCTGTTGTGCCTGTGGATAGGCTGCAGGGGGACGGTGAAAACCAGCAATTTCTTTCAGGGCTGGCACCTTCCTTGTGGGAGAAGGAGCCAGGCGTTTGCCTTTTCAGAAAAAAGCTTCTGCCGAGAAAGAGCACCGTGACATGCTGAGTCTCTGGGAAAGCAGAGATCCCCAGTGCTGTTGTGCCTGTGGATAGGCTGCAGGGGGATAATGAATATCAGCAATTTCTTTCAGGGCTGGCACCTTCCTTGTGGGAGAAGGAGCCAGGCGTTTGCCTTTTCAGAAAAAAGCTTCTGCCGAGAAAGAGCACCGTGACATGCTGAGTCTCTGGGAAAGCAGAGATCCCCAGTGCTGTTGTGCCTGTGGATAGGCTGCAGGGGGATACTGAATATCAGCAATTTCTTTCAGGGCTGGCACCTTCCTTGTGGGAGAAGGAGCGAGGCGTTTGCCTTTTCAGAAAAAAGCTTCTGCCGAGAAAGAGCACCGTGACATGCTGAGTCTCTGGGAAAGCAGAGATCCCCAGTGCTGTTGTGCCTGTGGATAGGCTGCAGGGGGATACTGAATATCAGCAATTTCTTTCAGGGCTGGCACCTTCCTTGTGGGAGAAGGAGCCGTAAGTTTGCCTTTTCAGAAAAAAGCTTCTGCCGAGAAAGAGCACCGTGACATGCTGAGTCTCTGGGAAAGCAGAGATCCCCAGTGCTGTTGTGCCTGTGGATAGGCTGCAGGGGGACGGTGAAAACCAGCAATTTCTTTCAGGGCTGGCACCTTCCTTGTGGGAGAAGGAGCCGTAAGTTTGCCTTTTCAGAAAAAAGCTTCTGCCAAGAACGAGCACCGTGACATGCTGAGTCTCTGGGAAAGCAGAGATCCCCAGTGCTGTTGTGCCTGTGGATAGGCTGCAGGGGGACGGTGAAAACCAGCAATTTCTTTCAGGGCTGGCAGCTTCCTTGTGGGAGAAGGAGCCAGGCGTTTGCCTTTTCAGAAAAAGCTTCTGCCGAGAAAGAGCACCGTGACATGCTGAGTCTCTGGGAAAGCAGAGATCCCCAGTGCTGTTGTGCCTGTGGATAGGCCGCAGGGGGACGGTGAAAACCAGCAATTTCTTTCAGGGCTGGCACCTTCCTTGTGGGAGAAGGAGCCGGACGTTTGCCTTTTCAGAAAAAGCTTCTGCCGAAAGTGAGCACCGTGACATGCTGAGTCTCTGGGAAAGCAGAGATCCCCAGTGCTGTTGTGCCTGTGGATAGGCTGCAGGGGGACGGTGAAAACCAGCAATTTCTTTCAGGGCTGGCAGCTTCCTTGTGGGAGAAGGAGCCAGGCGTTTGCCTTTTCAGAAAAAGCTTCTGCCGAGAAAGAGCACCGTGACATGCTGAGTCTCTGGGAAAGCAGAGATCCCCAGTGCTGTTGTGCCTGTGGATAGGCCGCAGGGGGACGGTGAAAACCAGCAATTTCTTTCAGGTCTGGCACCTTTCTTGTGGGAGAAGGAGCCGGATGTTTGCCTTTTCAGAAAAAGCTTCTGCCGAAAGTGAGCACCGTGACATGCTGAGTCTCTGGGAAAGCAGAGATCCCCAGTGCTGTTGTGCCTGTGGATAGGCTGCAGGGGGATACTGAATATCAGCAATTTCTTTCAGGGCTGGCACCTTCCTTGTGGGAGAAGGAGCCAGGCGTTTGCCTTTTCAGAAAAAAGCTTCTGCCGAGAAAGAGCACCGTGACATGCTGAGTCTCTGGGAAAGCAGAGATCCCCAGTGCTGTTGTGCCTGTGGATAGGCTGCAGGGGGACGGTGAAAACCAGCAATTTCTTTCAGGGCTGGCACCTTCCTTGTGGGAGAAGGAGCCAGGCGTTTGCCTTTTCAGAAAAAAGCTTCTGCCGAGAAAGAGCACCGTGACATGCTGAGTCTCTGGGAAAGCAGAGATCCCCAGTGCTGTTGTGCCTGTGGATAGGCTGCAGGGGGATAATGAATATCAGCAATTTCTTTCAGGGCTGGCACCTTCCTTGTGGGAGAAGGAGCCTTAAGTTTGCCTTTTCAGAAAAAAGCTTCTGCCGAGAAAGAGCACCGTGACATGCTGAGTCTCTGGGAAAGCAGAGATCCCCAGTGCTGTTGTGCCTGTGGATAGGCTGTAGGGGGAGGGTGAAGACCTGCATTTGCTTTCAGGGCTGGCACCTTCCTTGTGGGAGAAGGAGCCAGGCGTTTGCCTTTTCAGAAAAAAGCTTCTGCCGAGAAAGAGCACCGTGACATGCTGAGTCTCTGGGAAAGCAGAGATCCCCAGTGCTGTTGTGCCTGTGGATAGGCTGCAGGGGGATAATGAATATCAGCAATTTCTTTCAGGGCTGGCACCTTCCTTGTGGGAGAAGGAGCGAGGCGTTTGCCTTTTCAGAAAAAAGCTTCTGCCGAGAAAGAGCACCGTGACATGCTGAGTCTCTGGGAAAGCAGAGATCCCCAGTGCTGTTGTGCCTGTGGATAGGCTGCAGGGGGATACTGAATATCAGCAATTTCTTTCAGGGCTGGCACCTTCCTTGTGGGAGAAGGAGCCGTAAGTTTGCCTTTTCAGAAAAAAGCTTCTGCCGAGAAAGAGCACCGTGACATGCTGAGTCTCTGGGAAAGCAGAGATCCCCAGTGCTGTTGTGCCTGTGGATAGGCTGCAGGGGGACGGTGAAAACCAGCAATTTCTTTCAGGGCTGGCACCTTCCTTGTGGGAGAAGGAGCCGTAAGTTTGCCTTTTCAGAAAAAAGCTTCTGCCAAGAACGAGCACCGTGACATGCTGAGTCTCTGGGAAAGCAGAGATCCCCAGTGCTGTTGTGCCTGTGGATAGGCTGCAGGGGGACGGTGAAAACCAGCAATTTCTTTCAGGGCTGGCAGCTTCCTTGTGGGAGAAGGAGCCAGGCGTTTGCCTTTTCAGAAAAAGCTTCTGCCGAGAAAGAGCACCGTGACATGCTGAGTCTCTGGGAAAGCAGAGATCCCCAGTGCTGTTGTGCCTGTGGATAGGCCGCAGGGGGACGGTGAAAACCAGCAATTTCTTTCAGGGCTGGCACCTTCCTTGTGGGAGAAGGAGCCGGACGTTTGCCTTTTCAGAAAAAGCTTCTGCCGAAAGTGAGCACCGTGACATGCTGAGTCTCTGGGAAAGCAGAGATCCCCAGTGCTGTTGTGCCTGTGGATAGGCCGCAGGGGGACGGTGAAAACCAGCAATTTCTTTCAGGTCTGGCACCTTTCTTGTGGGAGAAGGAGCCGGATGTTTGCCTTTTCAGAAAAAGCTTCTGCCGAAAGTGAGCACCGTGACATGCTGAGTCTCTGGGAAAGCAGAGATCCCCAGTGCTGTTGTGCCTGTGGATAGGCTGCAGGGGGACGGTGAAAACCAGCAATTTCTTTCAGGGCTGGCACCTTCCTTGTGGGAGAAGGAGCCGTAAGTTTGCCTTTTCAGAAAAAAGCTTCTGCCAAGAACGAGCACCGTGACATGCTGAGTCTCTGGGACAGCAGAGATCCCCAGTGCTGTTGTGCCTGTGGATAGGCTGCAGGGGGACGGTGAAAACCAGCAATTTCTTTCAGGGCTGGCAGCTTCCTTGTGGGAGAAGGAGCCAGGCGTTTGCCTTTTCAGAAAAAGCTTCTGCCGAGAAAGAGCACCGTGACATGCTGAGTCTCTGGGAAAGCAGAGATCCCCAGTGCTGTTGTGCCTGTGGATAGGCCGCAGGGGGACGGTGAAAACCAGCAATTTCTTTCAGGGCTGGCACCTTCCTTGTGGGAGAAGGAGCCGGACGTTTGCCTTTTCAGAAAAAGCTTCTGCCGAAAGTGAGCACCGTGACATGCTGAGTCTCTGGGAAAGCAGAGATCCCCAGTGCTGTTGTGCCTGTGGATAGGCCGCAGGGGGACGGTGAAAACCAGCAATTTCTTTCAGGTCTGGCACCTTTCTTGTGGGAGAAGGAGCCGGATGTTTGCCTTTTCAGAAAAAGCTTCTGCCGAAAGTGAGCACCGTGACATGCTGAGTCTCTGGGAAAGCAGAGATCCCCAGTGCTGTTGTGCCTGTGGATAGGCTGCAGAGGGATACTGAATATCAGCAATTTCTTTCAGGGCTGGCACCTTCCTTGTGGGAGAAGGAGCCAGGCGTTTGCCTTTTCAGAAAAAAGCTTCTGCCGAGAAAGAGCACCGTGACATGCTGAGTCTCTGGGAAAGCAGAGATCCCCAGTGCTGTTGTGCCTGTGGATAGGCTGCAGGGGGACGGTGAAAACCAGCAATTTCTTTCAGGGCTGGCACCTTCCTTGTGGGAGAAGGAGCCAGGCGTTTGCCTTTTCAGAAAAAAGCTTCTGCCGAGAAAGAGCACCGTGACATGCTGAGTCTCTGGGAAAGCAGAGATCCCCAGTGCTGTTGTGCCTGTGGATAGGCTGCAGGGGGATACTGAATATCAGCAATTTCTTTCAGGGCTGGCACCTTCCTTGTGGGAGAAGGAGCGAGGCGTTTGCCTTTTCAGAAAAAAGCTTCTGCCGAGAAAGAGCACCGTGACATGCTGAGTCTCTGGGAAAGCAGAGATCCCCAGTGCTGTTGTGCCTGTGGATAGGCTGCAGGGGGATACTGAATATCAGCAATTTCTTTCAGGGCTGGCACCTTCCTTGTGGGAGAAGGAGCCGTAAGTTTGCCTTTTCAGAAAAAAGCTTCTGCCGAGAAAGAGCACCGTGACATGCTGAGTCTCTGGGAAAGCAGAGATCCCCAGTGCTGTTGTGCCTGTGGATAGGCTGCAGGGGGACGGTGAAAACCAGCAATTTCTTTCAGGGCTGGCACCTTCCTTGTGGGAGAAGGAGCCGTAAGTTTGCCTTTTCAGAAAAAAGCTTCTGCCAAGAACGAGCACCGTGACATGCTGAGTCTCTGGGAAAGCAGAGATCCCCAGTGCTGTTGTGCCTGTGGATAGGCTGCAGGGGGACGGTGAAAACCAGCAATTTCTTTCAGGGCTGGCAGCTTCCTTGTGGGAGAAGGAGCCAGGCGTTTGCCTTTTCAGAAAAAGCTTCTGCCGAGAAAGAGCACCGTGACATGCTGAGTCTCTGGGAAAGCAGAGATCCCCAGTGCTGTTGTGCCTGTGGATAGGCCGCAGGGGGACGGTGAAAACCAGCAATTTCTTTCAGGGCTGGCACCTTCCTTGTGGGAGAAGGAGCCGGACGTTTGCCTTTTCAGAAAAAGCTTCTGCCGAAAGTGAGCACCGTGACATGCTGAGTCTCTGGGAAAGCAGAGATCCCCAGTGCTGTTGTGCCTGTGGATAGGCTGCAGGGGGACGGTGAAAACCAGCAATTTCTTTCAGGGCTGGCAGCTTCCTTGTGGGAGAAGGAGCCAGGCGTTTGCCTTTTCAGAAAAAGCTTCTGCCGAGAAAGAGCACCGTGACATGCTGAGTCTCTGGGAAAGCAGAGATCCCCAGTGCTGTTGTGCCTGTGGATAGGCCGCAGGGGGACGGTGAAAACCAGCAATTTCTTTCAGGTCTGGCACCTTTCTTGTGGGAGAAGGAGCCGGATGTTTGCCTTTTCAGAAAAAGCTTCTGCCGAAAGTGAGCACCCTGACATGCTGAGTCTCTGGGAAAGCAGAGATCCCCAGTGCTGTTGTGCCTGTGGATAGGCTGTAGGGGGAGGGTGAAGACCTGCATTTGCTTTCAGGGCTGGCACCTTCCTTGTGGGAGAAGGAGCCAGGCGTTTGCCTTTTCAGAAAAAAGCATCTGCCGAGAAAGAGCACCGTGACATGCTGAGTCTCTGGGAAAGCAGAGATCCCCAGTGCTGTTGTGCCTGTGGATAGGCTGCAGGGGGATACTGAATATCAGCAATTTCTTTCAGGGCTGGCACCTTCCTTGTGGGAGAAGGAGCGAGGCGTTTGCCTTTTCAGAAAAAAGCTTCTGCCGAGAAAGAGCACCGTGACATGCTGAGTCTCTGGGAAAGCAGAGATCCCCAGTGCTGTTGTGCCTGTGGATAGGCTGCAGGGGGACGGTGAAAACCAGCAATTTCTTTCAGGGCTGGCACCTTCCTTGTGGGAGAAGGAGCCGTAAGTTTGCCTTTTCAGAAAAAAGCTTCTGCCAAGAACGAGCACCGTGACATGCTGAGTCTCTGGGAAAGCAGAGATCCCCAGTGCTGTTGTGCCTGTGGATAGGCTGCAGGGGGACGGTGAAAACCAGCAATTTCTTTCAGGGCTGGCACCTTCCTTGTGGGAGAAGGAGCCGTAAGTTTGCCTTTTCAGAAAAAAGCTTCTGCCAGGAACGAGCACCGTGACATGCTGCGTCTCTGGGAAAGCAGAGATCCCCAGTGCTGTTGTGCCTGTGGATAGGCTGCAGAGGGATAGTGAAGACCTGCATTTGCTTTCAGGGCTGGCACCTTCCTTGTGGGAGAAGGAGCCGTAAGTTTGCCTTTTCAGAAAAAAGCTTCTGCCGAGAAAGAGCACCGTGACATGCTGAGTCTCTGGGAAAGCAGAGATCCCCAGTGCTGTTGTGCCTGTGGATAGGCTGCAGGGGGACGGTGAAAACCAGCAATTTCTTTCAGGGCTGGCAGCTTCCTTGTGGGAGAAGGAGCCAGGCGTTTGCCTTTTCAGAAAAAAGCTTCTGCCGAGAAAGAGCACCGTGACATGCTGAGTCTCTGGGAAAGCAGAGATCCCCAGTGCTGTTGTGCCTGTGGATAGGCCGCAGGGGGACGGTGAAAACCAGCAATTTCTGTCAGGGCTGGCACCTTCCTTGTGGGAGAAGGAGCCGGACGTTTGACTTTACAGAAAAAGCTTCTGCCGAAAGTGAGCACCGTGACATGCTGAGTCTCTGGGAAAGCAGAGATCCCCAGTGCTGTTGTGCCTGTGGATAGACTGCAGAGGGATACTGAATATCAGCAATTTCTTTCAGGGCTGGCACCTTCCTTGTGGGAGAAGGAGCCTTAAGTTTGCCTTTTCAGAAAAAAGCTTCTGCCGAGAAAGAGCACCGTGACATGCTGAGTCTCTGGGAAAGCAGAGATCCCCAGTGCTGTTGTGCCTGTGGATAGGCTGTAGGGGGAGGGTGAAGACCTGCATTTGCTTTCAGGGCTGGCACCTTCCTTGTGGGAGAAGGAGCCAGGCGTTTGCCTTTTCAGAAAAAAGCTTCTGCAGAAACGAGCACCGTGACATGCTGAGTCTCTGGGAAAGCAGAGATCCCCAGTGCTGTTGTGCCTGTGGATAGGCTGCAGGGGGATACTGAATATCAGCAATTTCTTTCAGGGCTGGCACCTTCCTTGTGGGAGAAGGAGCCAGGCGTTTGCCTTTTCAGAAAAAAGCATCTGCCGAGAAAGAGCACCGTGACATGCTGAGTCTCTGGGAAAGCAGAGATCCCCAGTGCTGTTGTGCCTGTGGATAGGCTGCAGGGGGACGGTGAAAACCAGCAATTTCTTTCAAGGGCTGGCACCTTCCTTGTGGGAGAAGTAGCCGTTAGTTTGCCTTTTCAGAAAAAAGCTTCTGCCAAGAACGAGCACCGTGACATGCTGAGTCTCTGGGAAAGCAGAGATCCCCAGTGCTGTTGTGCCTGTGGATAGGCTGCACAGGGATAGTGAAGACCTGCATTTGCTTTCAGGGCTGGCACCTTCCTTGTGGGAGAAGGAGCCAGGCGTTTGCCTTTTCAGAAAAAAGCTTCTGCCGAGAAAGAGCACCGTGACATGCTGAGTCTCTGGGAAAGCAGAGATCCCCAGTGCTGTTGTGCCTGTGGATAGGCTGCAGAGGGATACTGAATATCAGCAATTTCTTTCAGGGCTGGCACCTTCCTTGTGGGAGAAGGAGCCGTAAGTTTGCCTTTTCAGAAAAAAGCTTCTGCCGAGAAAGAGCACCGTGACATGCTGAGTCTCTGGGAAAGCAGAGATCCCCAGTGCTGTTGTGCCTGTGGATAGGCTGCAGGGGGACGGTGAAAACCAGCAATTTCTTTCAGGGCTGGCACCTTCCTTGTGGGAGAAGGAGCCGTAAGTTTGCCTTTTCAGAAAAAAGCTTCTGCCGAGAAAGAGCACCGTGACATGCTGAGTCTCTGGGAAAGCAGAGATCCCCAGTGCTGTTGTGCCTGTGGATAGGCTGCAGGGGGATACTGAATATCAGCAATTTCTTTCAGGGCTGGCACCTTCCTTGTGGGAGAAGGAGCGAGGCGTTTGCCTTTTCAGAAAAAAGCTTCTGCCGAGAAAGAGCACCGTGACATGCTGAGTCTCTGGGAAAGCAGAGATCCCCAGTGCTGTTGTGCCTGTGGATAGGCTGCAGGGGGACGGTGAAAACCAGCAATTTCTTTCAGGGCTGGCACCTTCCTTGTGGGAGAAGGAGCCAGGCGTTTGCCTTTTCAGAAAAAAGCTTCTGCCAGGAACGAGCACCGTGACATGCTGCGTCTCTGGGAAAGCAGAGATCCCCAGTGCTGTTGTGCCTGTGGATAGGCAGCAGAGGGATAGTGAAGACCTGCATTTGCTTTCAGGGCTGGCACCTTCCTTGTGGGAGAAGGAGCCGTAAGTTTGCCTTTTCAGAAAAAAGCTTCTGCCGAGAAAGAGCACCGTGACATGCTGAGTCTCTGGGAAAGCAGAGATCCCCAGTGCTGTTGTGCCTGTGGATAGGCTGCAGGGGGACGGTGAAAACCAGCAATTTCTTTCAGGGCTGGCACCTTCCTTGTGGGAGAAGGAGCCAGACGTTTGCCTTTTCAGAAAAAAGCTTCTGCCGAGAAAGAGCACCGTGACATGCTGAGTCTCTGGGAAAGCAGAGATCCCCAGTGCTGTTGTGCCTGTGGATAGGCTGCAGGGGGATAATGAATATCAGCAATTTCTTTCAGGGCTGGCACCTTCCTTGTGGGAGAAGGAGCCAGGCGTTTGCCTTTTCAGAAAAAAGCTTCTGCCGAGAAAGAGCACCGTGACATGCTGAGTCTCTGGGAAAGCAGAGATCCCCAGTGCTGTTGTGCCTGTGGATAGGCTGTAGGGGGAGGGTGAAGACCTGCATTTGCTTTCAGGGCTGGCACCATCCTTGTGGGAGAAGGAGCCAGGCGTTTGCCTTTTCAGAAAAAAGCTTCTGCCGAGAAAGAGCACCGTGACATGCTGAGTCTCTGGGAAAGCAGAGATCCCCAGTGCTGTTGTGCCTGTGGATAGGCTGCAGGGGGACGGTGAAAACCAGCAATTTCTTTCAGGGCTGGCAGCTTCCTTGTGGGAGAAGGAGCCAGGCGTTTGCCTTTTCAGAAAAAGCTTCTGCCGAGAAAGAGCACCGTGACATGCTGAGTCTCTGGGAAAGCAGAGATCCCCAGTGCTGTTGTGCCTGTGGATAGGCTGCACAGGGATAGTGAAGACCTGCATTTGCTTTCAGGGCTGGCACCTTCCTTGTGGGAGAAGGAGCCAGGCGTTTGCCTTTTCAGAAAAAAGCTTCTGCCGAGAAAGAGCACCGTGACATGCTGAGTCTCTGGGAAAGCAGAGATCCCCAGTGCTGTTGTGCCTGTGGATAGGCTGCAGAGGGATACTGAATATCAGCAATTTCTTTCAGGGCTGGCACCTTCCTTGTGGGAGAAGGAGCCGTAAGTTTGCCTTTTCAGAAAAAAGCTTCTGCCGAGAAAGAGCACCGTGACATGCTGAGTCTCTGGGAAAGCAGAGATCCCCAGTGCTGTTGTGCCTGTGGATAGGCTGCAGGGGGACGGTGAAAACCAGCAATTTCTTTCAGGGCTGGCACCTTCCTTGTGGGAGAAGGAGCCAGACGTTTGCCTTTTCAGAAAAAAGCTTCTGCCGAGAAAGAGCACCGTGACATGCTGAGTCTCTGGGAAAGCAGAGATCCCCAGTGCTGTTGTGCCTGTGGATAGGCTGCAGGGGGATACTGAATATCAGCAATTTCTTTCAGGGCTGGCACCTTCCTTGTGGGAGAAGGAGCCAGGCGTTTGCCTTTTCAGAAAAAAGCTTCTGCCGAGAAAGAGCACCGTGACATGCTGAGTCTCTGGGAAAGCAGAGATCCCCAGCGCTGTTGTGCCTGTGGATAGGCTGCAGGGGGACGGTGAAAACCAGCAATTTCTTTCAGGGCTGGCACCTTCCTTGTGGGAGAAGGAGCCAGGCGTTTGCCTTTTCAGAAAAAGCTTCTGCCGAGAAAGAGCACCGTGACATGCTGAGTCTCTGGGAAAGCAGAGATCCCCAGTGCTGTTGTGCCTGTGGATAGGCCGCAGGGGGACGGTGAAGACCAGCAATTTCTTTCAGGTCTGGCACCTTCCTTGTGGGAGAAGGAGCCGGACGTTTGCCTTTTCAGAAAAAAGCTTCTGCCGAGAAAGAGCACCGTGACATGCTGAGTCTCTGGGAAAGCAGAGATCCCCAGTGCTGTTGTGCCTGTGGATAGGCTGCAGGGGGACGGTGAAAACCAGCAATTTCTTTCAAGGGCTGGCAGCTTCCTTGTGGGAGAAGGAGCCTTAAGTTTGCCTTTTCAGAAAAAGCTTCTGCCGAGAAAGAGCACCGTGACATGCTGAGTCTCTGGGAAAGCAGAGATCCCCAGTGCTGTTGTGCCTGTGGATAGGCTGCAGGGGGACGGTGAAGACATGCATATGCTTTCAGGGCTGGCACCTTCCTTGTGGGAGAAGGAGCCAGACGTTTGCCTTTTCAGAAAAAAGCTTCTGCCGAGAAAGAGCACCGTGACATGCTGAGTCTCTGGGAAAGCAGAGATCCCCAGTGCTGTTGTGCCTTTGGATAGGCTGCAGAGGGATACTGAATATCAGCAATTTCTTTCAGGGCTGGCACCTTCCTTGTGGGAGAAGGAGCCGTAAGTTTGCCTTTTCAGAAAAAAGCTTCTGCCAAGAACGAGCACCATGACATGCTGAGTCTCTGGGAAAGCAGAGATCCCCAGTGCTGTTGTGCCTGTGGATAGGCTGCAGGGGGATACTGAATATCAGCAATTTCTTTCAGGGCTGGCACCTTCCTTGTGGGAGAAGGAGCCAGGCGTTTGCCTTTTCAGAAAAAAGCTTCTGCCGAGAAAGAGCACCGTGACATGCTGAGTCTCTGGGAAAGCAGAGATCCCCAGTGCTGTTGTGCCTGTGGATAGGCTGCAGAGGGATACTGAATATCAGCAATTTCTTTCAGGGCTGGCACCTTCCTTGTGGGAGAAGGAGCCGTAAGTTTGCCTTTTCAGAAAAAAGCTTCTGCCGAGAAAGAGCACCGTGACATGCTGAGTCTCTGGGAAAGCAGAGATCCCCAGTGCTGTTGTGCCTGTGGATAGGCTGCAGGGGGACGGTGAAAACCAGCAATTTCTTTCAGGGCTGGCAGCTTCCTTGTGGGAGAAGGAGCCAGGCGTTTGCCTTTTCAGAAAAAGCTTCTGCCGAGAAAGAGCACCGTGACATGCTGAGTCTCTGGGAAAGCAGAGATCCCCAGTGCTGTTGTGCCTGTGGATAGGCCGCAGGGGGACGGTGAAGACCAGCAATTTCTTTCAGGTCTGGCACCTTCCTTGTGGGAGAAGGAGCCGGACGTTTGCCTTTTCAGAAAAAAGCTTCTGCCGAGAAAGAGCACCGTGACATGCTGAGTCTCTGGGAAAGCAGAGATCCCCAGTGCTGTTGTGCCTGTGGATAGGCTGCAGGGGGATACTGAATATCAGCAATTTCTTTCAGGGCTGGCACCTTCCTTGTGGGAGAAGGAGCCAGGCGTTTGCCTTTTCAGAAAAAAGCTTCTGCCGAGAAAGAGCACCGTGACATGCTGAGTCTCTGGGAAAGCAGAGATCCCCAGTGCTGTTGTGCCTGTGGATAGGCTGCAGGGGGACGGTGAAAACCAGCAATTTCTTTCAGGGCTGGCAGCTTCCTTGTGGGAGAAGGAGCCGTAAGTTTGCCTTTTCAGAAAAAAGCTTCTGCCAGGAACGAGCACCGTGACATGCTGCGTCTCTGGGAAAGCAGAGATCCCCAGTGCTGTTGTGCCTGTGGATAGGCAGCAGAGGGATAGTGAAGACCTGCATTTGCTTTCAGGGCTGGCACCTTCCTTGTGGGAGAAGGAGCCGTAAGTTTGCCTTTTCAGAAAAAAGCTTCTGCCGAGAAAGAGCACCGTGACATGCTGAGTCTCTGGGAAAGCAGAGATCCCCAGTGCTGTTGTGCCTGTGGATAGGCTGCAGGGGGACGGTGAAAACCAGCAATTTCTTTCAGGGCTGGCACCTTCCTTGTGGGAGAAGGAGCCAGACGTTTGCCTTTTCAGAAAAAAGCTTCTGCCGAGAAAGAGCACCGTGACATGCTGAGTCTCTGGGAAAGCAGAGATCCCCAGTGCTGTTGTGCCTGTGGATAGGCTGCAGGGGGATAATGAATATCAGCAATTTCTTTCAGGGCTGGCACCTTCCTTGTGGGAGAAGGAGCCAGGCGTTTGCCTTTTCAGAAAAAAGCTTCTGCCGAGAAAGAGCACCGTGACATGCTGAGTCTCTGGGAAAGCAGAGATCCCCAGTGCTGTTGTGCCTGTGGATAGGCTGTAGGGGGAGGGTGAAGACCTGCATTTGCTTTCAGGGCTGGCACCATCCTTGTGGGAGAAGGAGCCAGGCGTTTGCCTTTTCAGAAAAAAGCTTCTGCCGAGAAAGAGCACCGTGACATGCTGAGTCTCTGGGAAAGCAGAGATCCCCAGTGCTGTTGTGCCTGTGGATAGGCTGCAGGGGGATACTGAATATCAGCAATTTCTTTCAGGGCTGGCACCTTCCTTGTGGGAGAAGGAGCCAGGCGTTTGCCTTTTCAGAAAAAAGCATCTGCCGAGAAAGAGCACCGTGACATGCTGAGTCTCTGGGAAAGCAGAGATCCCCAGTGCTGTTGTGCCTGTGGATAGGCTGCACAGGGATAGTGAAGACCTGCATTTGCTTTCAGGGCTGGCACCTTCCTTGTGGGAGAAGGAGCCAGGCGTTTGCCTTTTCAGAAAAAAGCTTCTGCCGAGAAAGAGCACCGTGACATGCTGAGTCTCTGGGAAAGCAGAGATCCCCAGTGCTGTTGTGCCTGTGGATAGGCTGCAGAGGGAGACTGAATACCAGCAATTTCTTTCAGGGCTGGCACCTTCCTTGTGGGAGAAGGAGCCGTAAGTTTGCCTTTTCAGAAAAAAGCTTCTGCCGAGAAAGAGCACCGTGACATGCTGAGTCTCTGGGAAAGCAGAGATCCCCAGTGCTGTTGTGCCTGTGGATAGGCTGCAGGGGGACGGTGAAAACCAGCAATTTCTTTCAGGGCTGGCAGCTTCCTTGTGGGAGAAGGAGCCAGGCGTTTGCCTTTTCAGAAAAAGCTTCTGCCGAGAAAGAGCACCGTGACATGCTGAGTCTCTGGGAAAGCAGAGATCCCCAGTGCTGTTGTGCCTGTGGATAGGCCGCAGGGGGACGGTGAAGACCAGCAATTTCTTTCAGGTCTGGCACCTTCCTTGTGGGAGAAGGAGCCGGACGTTTGCCTTTTCAGAAAAAAGCTTCTGCCGAGAAAGAGCACCGTGACATGCTGAGTCTCTGGGAAAGCAGAGATCCCCAGTGCTGTTGTGCCTGTGGATAGGCTGCAGGGGGACGGTGAAAACCAGCAATTTCTTTCAGGGCTGGCACCTTCCTTGTGGGAGAAGGAGCCGTAAGTTTGCCTTTTCAGAAAAAAGCTTCTGCCAAGAACGAGCACCGTGACATGCTGAGTCTCTGGGAAAGCAGAGATCCCCAGTGCTGTTGTGCCTGTGGATAGGCTGCAGGGGGACGGTGAAAACCAGCAATTTCTTTCAGGGCTGGCAGCTTCCTTGTGGGAGAAGGAGCCGTAAGTTTGCCTTTTCAGAAAAAGCTTCTGCCGAGAAAGAGCACCGTGACATGCTGAGTCTCCGGGAAAGCAGAGATCCCCAGTGCTGTTGTGCCTGTGGATAGGCCGCAGGGGGACGGTGAAAACCAGCAATTTCTGTCAGGGCTGGCACCTTCCTTGTGGGAGAAGGAGCCGGACGTTTGACTTTTCAGAAAAAGCTTCTGCCGAAAGTGAGCACCGTGACATGCTGAGTCTCTGGGAAAGCAGAGATCCCCAGTGCTGTTGTGCCTGTGGATAGGCTGCAGGGGGACGGTGAAAACCAGCAATTTCTTTCAGGGCTGGCACCTTCCTTGTGGGAGAAGGAGCCGTAAGTTTGCCTTTTCAGAAAAAAGCTTCTGCCAAGAACGAGCACCGTGACATGCTGAGTCTCTGGGAAAGCAGAGATCCCCAGTGCTGTTGTGCCTGTGGATAGGCTGCAGGGGGACAGTGAAAACCAGCAATTTCTTTCAGGGCTGGCAGCTTCCTTGTGGGAGAAGGAGCCAGGCGTTTGCCTTTTCAGAAAAAGCTTCTGCCGAGAAAGAGCACCGTGACATGCTGAGTCTCTGGGAAAGCAGAGATCCCCAGTGCTGTTGTGCCTGTGGATAGGCCGCAGGGGGACGGTGAAAACCAGCAATTTCTTTCAGGTCTGGCACCTTCCTTGTGGGAGAAGGAGCCGGACGTTTGCCTTTTCAGAAAAAGCTTCTGCCGAAAGTGAGCACCGTGACATGCTGAGTCTCTGGGAAAGCAGAGATCCCCAGTGCTGTTGTGCCTGTGGATAGGCTGCAGAGGGATACTGAATATCAGCAATTTCTTTAAGGGCTGGCACCTTCCTTGTGGGAGAAGGAGCCGTAAGTTTGCCTTTTCAGAAAAAAGCTTCTGCCGAGAAAGAGCACCGTGACATGCTGAGTCTCTGGGAAAGCAGAGATTCCCAGTGCTGTTGTGCCTGTGGATAGGCTGCAGGGGGACGGTGAAAACCAGCAATTTCTTTCAGGGCTGGCACCTTCCTTGTGGGAGAAGGAGCCGTAAGTTTGCCTTTTCAGAAAAAAGCTTCTGCCGAGAAAGAGCACCGTGACATGCTGAGTCTCTGGGAAAGCAGAGATCCCCAGTGCTGTTGTGCCTGTGGATAGGCTGCAGGGGGATACTGAATATCAGCAATTTCTTTCAGGGCTGGCACCTTCCTTGTGGGAGAAGGAGCCAGGCGTTTGCCTTTTCAGAAAAAAGCTTCTGCCGAGAAAGAGCACCGTGACATGCTGAGTCTCTGGGAAAGCAGAGATCCCCAGTGCTGTTGTGCCTGTGGATAGGCTGCAGGGGGACGGTGAAAACCAGCAATTTCTTTCAGGGCTGGCAGCTTCCTTGTGGGAGAAGGAGCCAGGCGTTTGCCTTTTCAGAAAAAGCTTCTGCCGAGAAAGAGCACCGTGACATGCTGAGTCTCTGGGAAAGCAGAGATCCCCAGTGCTGTTGTGCCTGTGGATAGGCTGCAGAGGGATACTGAATATCAGCAAATTTCTTTCAGGGCTGGCACCTTCCTTGTGGGAGACGGAGCCGTAAGTTTGCCTTTTCAGAAAAAAGCTTCTGCCAAGAACGAGCACCGTGACATGCTGCGTCTCTGGGAAAGCAGAGATCCCCAGTGCTGTTGTGCCTGTGGATAGGCTGCAGGGGGATACTGAATATCAGCAATTTCTTTCAGGGCTGGCACCTTCCTTGTGGGAGAAGGAGTCGTAAGTTTGCCTTTTCAGAAAAAAGCTTCTGCCAGGAACGAGCACCGTGACATGCTGCGTCTCTGGGAAAGCAGAGATCCCCAGTGCTGTTGTGCCTGTGGATAGGCAGCAGAGGGATAGTGAAGACCTGCATTTGCTTTCAGGGCTGGCACCTTCCTTGTGGGAGAAGGAGCCGTAAGTTTGCCTTTTCAGAAAAAAGCTTCTGCCGAGAAAGAGCACTGTGACATGCTGAGTCTCTGGGAAAGCAGAGATCCCCAGTGCTGTTGTGCCTGTGGATAGGCCGCAGGGGGACGGTGAAAACCAGCAATTTCTGTCAGGGCTGGCACCTTCCTTGTGGGAGAAGGAGCCGGACGTTTGACTTTTCAGAAAAAGCTTCTGCCGAAAGTGAGCACCGTGACATGCTGAGTCTCTGGGAAAGCAGAGATCCCCAGTGCTGTTGTGCCTGTGGATAGGCTGCAGGGGGATACTGAATATCAGCAATTTCTTTCAGGGCTGGCACCTTCCTTGTGGGAGAAGGAGCCGTAAGTTTGCCTTTTCAGAAAAAAGCTTCTGCCGAGAAAGAGCACCGTGACATGCTGAGTCTCTGGGAAAGCAGAGATCCCCAGTGCTGTTGTGCCTGTGGATAGGCTGCAGGGGGACGGTGAAAACCAGCAATTTCTTTCAGGGCTGGCACCTTCCTTGTGGGAGAAGGAGCCAGACGTTTGCCTTTTCAGAAAAAAGCTTCTGCCGAGAAAGAGCACCGTGACATGCTGAGTCTCTGGGAAAGCAGAGATCCCCAGTGCTGTTGTGCCTGTGGATAGGCTGCAGGGGGATACTGAATATCAGCAATTTCTTTCAGGGCTGGCACCTTCCTTGTGGGAGAAGGAGCCAGGCGTTTGCCTTTTCAGAAAAAAGCTTCTGCCGAGAAAGAGCACCGTGACATGCTGAGTCTCTGGGAAAGCAGAGATCCCCAGTGCTGTTGTGCCTGTGGATAGGCCGCAGGGGGACGGTGAAGACCAGCAATTTCTTTCAGGGCTGGCACCTTCCTTGTGGGAGAAGGAGCCGGACGTTTGCCTTTTAAGAAAAAAGCTTCTGCCGAGAAAGAGCACCGTGACATGCTGAGTCTCTGGGAAAGCAGAGATCCCCAGTGCTGTTGTGCCTGTGGATAGGCTGCAGGGGGATACTGAATATCAGCAATTTCTTTCAGGGCTGGCACCTTCCTTGTGGGAGAAGGAGCCAGGCGTTTGCCTTTTCAGAAAAAAGCATCTGCCGAGAAAGAGCACCGTGACATGCTGAGTCTCTGGGAAAGCAGAGATCCCCAGTGCTGTTGTGCCTGTGGATAGGCTGCAGAGGGATAGTGAAGACCTGCATTTGCTTTCAGGGCTGGCACCTTCCTTGTGGGAGAAGGAGCCAGGCGTTTGCCTTTTCAGAAAAAAGCTTCTGCAGAGAAAGAGCACCGTGACATGCTGAGTCTCTGGGAAAGCAGAGATCCCCAGTGCTGTTGTGCCTGTGGATAGGCTGCAGGGGGATACTGAATATCAGCAATTTCTTTCAGGGCTGGCACCTTCCTTGTGGGAGAAGGAGCCAGACGTTTGCCTTTTCAGAAAAAAGCTTCTGCCGAGAAAGAGCACCGTGACATGCTGAGTCTCTGGGAAAGCAGAGATCCCCAGTGCTGTTGTGCCTGTGGATAGGCTGCAGAGGGATACTGAATATCAGTAATTTCTTTCAGGGCTGGCACCTTCCTTGTGGGAGAAGGAGCCGTAAGTTTGCCTTTTCAGAAAAAAGCTTCTGCCAGAAACGAGCACCGTGACATGCTGAGTCTCTGGGAAAGCAGAGATCCCCAGTGCTGTTGTGCCTGTGGATAGGCTGCAGAGGGATAGTGAAGACATGCATTTGCTTTCAGGGCTGGCACCTTCCTTGTAGGAGAAGGAGCCAGGCGTTTGCCTTTTCAGAAAAAAGCTTCTGCCGAGAACGAGCACCGTGACATGCTGATTCTCTGGGAAAGCAGAGATCCCCAGTGCTGTTGTGCCTGTGGATAGGCTGCAGGGGGACGGTGAAAACCAGCAATTTCTTTCAAGGGCTGGCACCTTCCTTGTGGGAGAAGGAGCCGTAAGTTTGCCTTTTCAGAAAAAAGCTTCTGCCAAGAACGAGCACCGTGACATACTGAGTCTCTGGGAAAGCAGAGATCCCCAGTGCTGTTGTGCCTGTGGATAGGCTGCAGAGGGATAGTGAAGACCTGCATTTGCTTTCAGGGCTGGCACCTTCCTTGTGGGAGAAGGAGCCAGGCGTTTGCCTTTTCAGAAAAAAGCTTCTGCCGAGAAAGAGCACCGTGACATGCTGAGTCCCTGGGAAAGCAGAGATCCCCAGTGCTGTTGTGCCTGTGGATAGGCTGCAGGGGGATACTGAATATCAGCAATTTCTTTCAGGGCTGGCACCTTCCTTGTGGGAGAAGGAGCCAGGCGTTTGCCTTTTCAGAAAAAAGCTTCTGCCGAGAAAGAGCACCGTGACATGCTGAGTCTCTGGGAAAGCAGAGATCCCGAGTGCTGTTGTGCCTGTGGATAGGCTGCAGGGGGACGGTGAAAACCAGCAATTTCTTTCAGGGCTGGCAGCTTCCATGTGGGAGAAGGAGCCAGGCGTTTGCCTTTTCAGAAAAAGCTTCTGCCGAGAAAGAGCACCGTGACATGCTGAGTCTCTGGGAAAGCAGAGATCCCCAGTGCTGTTGTGCCTGTGGATAGGCCGCAGAGGGACGGTGAAGACCAGCAATTTCTTTCAGGTCTGGCACCTTCCTTGTGGGAGAAGGAGCCGGACGTTTGTCTTTTCAGAAAAAGCTTCTGCCGAAAGTGAGCACCGTGACATGCTGAGTCTCTGGGAAAGCAGAGATCCCCAGTGCTGTTGTGCCTGTGGATAGGCTGCAGGGGGACGGTGAAAACCAGCAATTTCTTTCAGGGCTGGCACCTTCCTTGTGGGAGAAGGAGCCGTAAGTTTGCCTTTTCAGAAAAAAGCTTCTGCCGAGAACGAGCACCGTGACATGCTGAGTCTCTGGGAAAGCAGAGATCCCCAGTGCTGTTGTGCCTGTGGATAGGCTACAGAGGGATACTGAATATCAGCAATTTCTTTCAGGGCTGGCACCTTCCTTGTGGGAGAAGGAGCCAGGCGTTTACCTTTCCAGAAAAAAGCTTCTGCCGAGAAAGAGCACCGTGACATGCTGAGCCTCTGGGAAAGCAGAGATCCCCAGTGCTGTTGTGCCTGTGGATAGGGTGCAGGGGGACGGTGAAGACCAGCAATTTCTTTCAGGGCTGGCAGCTTCCTTGTGGGAGAAGGAGCCAGATGTTTGCCTTTTCAGAAAAAAGCTTCTGCCGAGAACGAGCACCGTGACATGCTGAGTCTCTGGGAAAGCAGAGATCCCCAGTGCTGTTGTGCCTGTGGATAGGCTGCAGAGGGATACTGAATATCAGCAATTTCTTTCAGGGCTGGCACCTTCCTTGTGGGAGAAGGAGCCGTAAGTTTGCCTTTTCAGAAAAAAGGTTCTGCCAAGAACGAGCACCATGACATGCTGAGTCTCTGGGAAAGCAGAGATCCCCAGTGCTGTTGTGCCTGTGGATAGGCCGCAGAGGGATACTGAATATCAGCAATTTCTTTCAGGGCTGGCACCTTCCTTGTGGGAGAAGGAGCCTTAAGTTTGCCTTTTCAGAAAAAAGCTTCTGCCAAGAACGAGCACCATGAAAAGCTGAGTCTCTGGGAAAGCAGAGATCCCCAGTGCTGTTGTGCCTGTGGATAGGCTGCAGAGGGATAGTGAAGACCTGCATTTGCTTTCAGGGCTGGCACCTTCCTTGTGGGAGAAGGAGCCGTAAGTTTGCCTTTTCAGAAAAAAGCTTCTGCCGAGAAAGAGCACCGTGACATGCTGAGTCTCTGGGAAAGCAGAGATCCCCAGTGCTGTTGTGCCTGTGGATAGGCTGCAGGGGGATAGTGAAGACCTGCATTTGCTTTCAGGGCTGGCACCTTCCTTGTGGGAGAAGGAGCCAGGCGTTTGCCTTTTCAGAAAAAAGCTTCTGCCGAGAAAGAGCACCGTGACATGCTGAGTCTCTGGGAAAGCAGAGATCCCCAGTGCTGTTGTGCCTGTGGATAGGCTGCAGGGGGACGGTGAAAACCAGCAATTTCTTTCAGGGCTGGCACCTTCCTTGTGGGAGAAGGAGCCAGACGTTTGCCTTTTCACAAAAAAGCTTCTGCCGAGAAAGAGCACCGTGACATGCTGAGTCTCTGGGAAAGCAGAGATCCCCAGTGCTGTTGTGCCTGTGGATAGGCTGCAGGGGGATACTGAATATCAGCAATTTCTTTCAGGGCTGGCACCTTCCTTGTGGGAGAAGGAGCCAGGCGTTTGCCTTTTCAGAAAAAAGCTTCTGCCGAGAAAGAGCACCGTGACATGCTGAGTCTCTGGGAAAGCAGAGATCCCCAGTGCTGTTGTGCCTGTGGATAGGCTGCAGGGGGACGGTGAAGACCAGCAATTTCTTTCAGGTCTGGCATCTTCCTTGTGGGAGAAGGAGCCGGACGTTTGCCTTTTCAGAAAAAGCTTCTGCCGAAAGTGAGCACCGTGACATGCTGAGTCTCTGGGAAAGCAGAGATCCCCAGTGCTGTTGTGCCTGTGGATAGGCTGCAGAGGGATACTGAATATCAGCAATTTCTTTCAGGGCTGGCAGCTTCCTTGTGGGAGAAGGAGCCTTAAGTTTGCCTTTTCAGAAAAAGCTTCTGCCGAGAAAGAGCACCGTGACATGCTGAGTCTCTGGGAAAGCAGAGATCCCCAGTGCTGTTGTGCCTGTGGATAGGCTGCAGAGGGATAGTGAAGACCTGCATTTGCTTTCAGGGCTGGCACCTTCCTTGTGGGAGAAGGAGCCAGGCGTTTGCCTTTTCAGAAAAAAGCTTCTGCCGAGAAAGAGCACCGTGACATGCTGAGTCTCTGGGAAAGCAGAGATCCCCAGTGCTGTTGTGCCTGTGGATAGGCCGCAGGGGGACGGTGAAAACCAGCAATTTCTGTCAGGGCTGGCACCTTCCTTGTGGGAGAAGGAGCCGGACGTTTGACTTTTCAGAAAAAGCTTCTGCCGAAAGTGAGCACCGTGACATGCTGAGTCTCTGGGAAAGCAGAGATCCCCAGTGCTGTTGTGCCTGTGGATAGGCTGCAGGGGGATACTGAATATCAGCAATTTCTTTCAGGGCTGGCAGCTTCCTTGTGGGAGAAGGAGCCTTAAGTTTGCCTTTTCAGAAAAAAGCTTCTGCCGAGAAAGAGCACCGTGACATGCTGAGTCTCTGGGAAAGCAGAGATCCCCAGTGCTGTTGTGCCTGTGGATAGGCTGCAGGGGGATACTGAATATCAGCAATTTCTTTCAGGGCTGGCACCTTCCTTGTGGGAGAAGGAGCCAGGCGTTTGCCTTTTCAGAAAAAAGCATCTGCCGAGAAAGAGCACCGTGACATGCTGAGTCTCTGGGAAAGCAGAGATCCCCAGTGCTGTTGTGCCTGTGGATAGGCTGCAGGGGGACGGTGAAAACCAGCAATTTCTTTCAAGGGCTGGCACCTTCCTTGTGGGAGAAGGAGCCGTTAGTTTGCCTTTTCAGAAAAAAGCTTCTGCCAAGAACGAGCACCGTGACATGCTGAGTCTCTGGGAAAGCAGAGATCCCCAGTGCTGTTGTGCCTGTGGATAGGCTGCAGGGGGATACTGAATATCAGCAATTTCTTTCAGGGCTGGCACCTTCCTTGTGGGAGAAGGAGCCGTAAGTTTGCCTTTTCAGAAAAAAGCTTCTGCCGAGAAAGAGCACCGTGACATGCTGAGTCTCTGGGAAAGCAGAGATCCCCAGTGCTGTTGTGCCTGTGGATAGGCTGCAGGGGGACGGTGAAAACCAGCAATTTCTTTCAGGGCTGGCACCTTCCTTGTGGGAGAAGGAGCCAGACGTTTGCCTTTTCAGAAAAAAGCTTCTGCCGAGAAAGAGCACCGTGACATGCTGAGTCTCTGGGAAAGCAGAGATCCCCAGTGCTGTTGTGCCTGTGGATAGGCTGCAGGGGGATACTGAATATCAGCAATTTCTTTCAGGGCTGGCACCTTCCTTGTGGGAGAAGGAGCCAGGCGTTTGCCTTTTCAGAAAAAAGCTTCTGCCGAGAAAGAGCACCGTGACATGCTGAGTCTCTGGGAAAGCAGAGATCCCCAGTGCTGTTGTGCCTGTGGATAGGCCGCAGGGGGACGGTGAAGACCAGCAATTTCTTTCAGGGCTGGCACCTTCCTTGTGGGAGAAGGAGCCGGACGTTTGCCTTTTCAGAAAAAAGCTTCTGCCGAGAAAGAGCACCGTGACATGCTGAGTCTCTGGGAAAGCAGAGATCCCCAGTGCTGTTGTGCCTGTGGATAGGCTGCAGGGGGATACTGAATATCAGCAATTTCTTTCAGGGCTGGCACCTTCCTTGTGGGAGAAGGAGCCAGGCGTTTGCCTTTTCAGAAAAAAGCATCTGCCGAGAAAGAGCACCGTGACATGCTGAGTCTCTGGGAAAGCAGAGATCCCCAGTGCTGTTGTGCCTGTGGATAGGCTGCAGAGGGATAGTGAAGACCTGCATTTGCTTTCAGGGCTGGCACCTTCCTTGTGGGAGAAGGAGCCAGGCGTTTGCCTTTTCAGAAAAAAGCTTCTGCAGAGAAAGAGCACCGTGACATGCTGAGTCTCTGGGAAAGCAGAGATCCCCAGTGCTGTTGTGCCTGTGGATAGGCTGCAGGGGGATACTGAATATCAGCAATTTCTTTCAGGGCTGGCACCTTCCTTGTGGGAGAAGGAGCCAGACGTTTGCCTTTTCAGAAAAAAGCTTCTGCCGAGAAAGAGCACCGTGACATGCTGAGTCTCTGGGAAAGCAGAGATCCCCAGTGCTGTTGTGCCTGTGGATAGGCTGCAGAGGGATACTGAATATCAGTAATTTCTTTCAGGGCTGGCACCTTCCTTGTGGGAGAAGGAGCCGTAAGTTTGCCTTTTCAGAAAAAAGCTTCTGCCAGAAACGAGCACCGTGACATGCTGAGTCTCTGGGAAAGCAGAGATCCCCAGTGCTGTTTTGCCTGTGGATAGGCTGCAGAGGGATAGTGAAGACATGCATTTGCTTTCAGGGCTGGCACCTTCCTTGTAGGAGAAGGAGCCAGGCGTTTGCCTTTTCAGAAAAAAGCTTCTGCCGAGAACGAGCACCGTGACATGCTGAGTCTCTGGGAAAGCAGAGATCCCCAGTGCTGTTGTGCCTGTGGATAGGCTGCAGGGGGACGGTGAAAACCAGCAATTTCTTTCAAGGGCTGGCACCTTCCTTGTGGGAGAAGGAGCCGTAAGTTTGCCTTTTCAGAAAAAAGCTTCTGCCGAGAAAGAGCACCGTGACATGCTGAGTCCCTGGGAAAGCAGAGATCCCCAGTGCTGTTGTGCCTGTGGATAGGCTGCAGGGGGATACTGAATATCAGCAATTTCTTTCAGGGCTGGCACCTTCCTTGTGGGAGAAGGAGCCAGGCGTTTGCCTTTTCAGAAAAAAGCTTCTGCCGAGAAAGAGCACCGTGACATGCTGAGTCTCTGGGAAAGCAGAGATCCCGAGTGCTGTTGTGCCTGTGGATAGGCTGCAGGGGGACGGTGAAAACCAGCAATTTCTTTCAGGGCTGGCAGCTTCCATGTGGGAGAAGGAGCCAGGCGTTTGCCTTTTCAGAAAAAGCTTCTGCCGAGAAAGAGCACCGTGACATGCTGAGTCTCTGGGAAAGCAGAGATCCCCAGTGCTGTTGTGCCTGTGGATAGGCTGCAGAGGGATACTGAATATCAGCAATTTCTTTCAGGGCTGGCAGCTTCCTTGTGGGAGAAGGAGCCTTAAGTTTGCCTTTTCAGAAAAAGCTTCTGCCGAGAAAGAGCACCGTGACATGCTGAGTCTCTGGGAAAGCAGAGATCCCCAGTGCTGTTGTGCCTGTGGATAGGCCGCAGGGGGACGGTGAAGACCAGCAATTTCTTTCAGGTCTGGCACCTTCCTTGTGGGAGAAGGAGCCGGACGTTTGTCTTTTCAGAAAAAGCTTCTGCCGAAAGTGAGCACCGTGACATGCTGAGTCTCTGGGAAAGCAGAGATCCCCAGTGCTGTTGTGCCTGTGGATAGGCTGCAGGGGGACGGTGAAAACCAGCAATTTCTTTCAGGGCTGGCACCTTCCTTGTGGGAGAAGGAGCCGTAAGTTTGCCTTTTCAGAAAAAAGCTTCTGCCGAGAACGAGCACCGTGACATGCTGAGTCTCTGGGAAAGCAGAGATCCCCAGTGCTGTTGTGCCTGTGGATAGGCTACAGAGGGATACTGAATATCAGCAATTTCTTTCAGGGCTGGCACCTTCCTTGTGGGAGAAGGAGCCAGGCGTTTACCTTTCCAGAAAAAAGCTTCTGCCGAGAAAGAGCACCGTGACATGCTGAGCCTCTGGGAAAGCAGAGATCCCCAGTGCTGTTGTGCCTGTGGATAGGGTGCAGGGGGACGGTGAAGACCAGCAATTTCTTTCAGGGCTGGCAGCTTCCTTGTGGGAGAAGGAGCCAGATGTTTGCCTTTTCAGAAAAAAGCTTCTGCCGAGAACGAGCACCGTGACATGCTGAGTCTCTGGGAAAGCAGAGATCCCCAGTGCTGTTGTGCCTGTGGATAGGCTGCAGAGGGATACTGAATATCAGCAATTTCTTTCAGGGCTGGCACCTTCCTTGTGGGAGAAGGAGCCGTAAGTTTGCCTTTTCAGAAAAAAGGTTCTGCCAAGAACGAGCACCATGACATGCTGAGTCTCTGGGAAAGCAGAGATCCCCAGTGCTGTTGTGCCTGTGGATAGGCCGCAGAGGGATACTGAATATCAGCAATTTCTTTCAGGGCTGGCACCTTCCTTGTGGGAGAAGGAGCCGTAAGTTTGCCTTTTCAGAAAAAAGCTTCTGCCAAGAACGAGCACCATGAAAAGCTGAGTCTGGGAAAGCAGAGATCCCCAGTGCTGTTGTGCCTGTGGATAGGCTGCAGAGGGATAGTGAAGACCTGCATTTGCTTTCAGGGCTGGCACCTTCCTTGTGGGAGAAGGAGCCGTAAGTTTGCCTTTTCAGAAAAAAGCTTCTGCCGAGAAAGAGCACCGTGACATGCTAAGTCTCTGGGAAAGCAGAGATCCCCAGTGCTGTTGTGCCTGTGGATAGGCTGCAGGGGGATAGTGAAGACCTGCATTTGCTTTCAGGGCTGGCACCTTCCTTGTGGGAGAAGGAGCCAGGCGTTTGCCTTTTCAGAAAAAAGCTTCTGCCGAGAAAGAGCACCGTGACATGCTGAGTCTCTGGGAAAGCAGAGATCCCCAGTGCTGTTGTGCCTGTGGATAGGCTGCAGGGGGACGGTGAAAACCAGCAATTTCTTTCAGGGCTGGCACCTTCCTTGTGGGAGAAGGAGCCAGACGTTTGCCTTTTCACAAAAAAGCTTCTGCCGAGAAAGAGCACCGTGACATGCTGAGTCTCTGGGAAAGCAGAGATCCCCAGTGCTGTTGTGCCTGTGGATAGGCTGCAGGGGGATACTGAATATCAGCAATTTCTTTCAGGGCTGGCACCTTCCTTGTGGGAGAAGGAGCCAGGCGTTTGCCTTTTCAGAAAAAAGCTTCTGCCGAGAAAGAGCACCGTGACATGCTGAGTCTCTGGGAAAGCAGAGATCCCCAGTGCTGTTGTGCCTGTGGATAGGCTGCAGGGGGACGGTGAAGACCAGCAATTTCTTTCAGGTCTGGCACCTTCCTTGTGGGAGAAGGAGCCGGACGTTTGCCTTTTCAGAAAAAGCTTCTGCCGAAAGTGAGCACCGTGACATGCTGAGTCTCTGGGAAAGCAGAGATCCCCAGTGCTGTTGTGCCTGTGGATAGGCTGCAGAGGGATACTGAATATCAGCAATTTCTTTCAGGGCTGGCACCTTCCTTGTGGGAGAAGGAGCCTTAAGTTTGCCTTTTCAGAAAAAGCTTCTGCCGAGAAAGAGCACCGTGACATGCTGAGTCTCTGGGAAAGCAGAGATCCCCAGTGCTGTTGTGCCTGTGGATTGGCTGCAGAGGGATAGTGAAGACCTGCATTTGCTTTCAGGGCTGGCACCTTCCTTGTGGGAGAAGGAGCCAGGCGTTTGCCTTTTCAGAAAAAAGCTTCTGCCGAGAAAGAGCACCGTGACATGCTGAGTCTCTGGGAAAGCAGAGATCCCCAGTGCTGTTGTGCCTGTGGATAGGCTGCAGAGGGATACTGAATATCAGCAATTTCTTTCAGGGCTGGCACCTTCCTTGTGGGAGAAGGAGCCGTAAGTTTGCCTTTTCAGAAAAAAGCTTCTGCCAGGAACGAGCACCGTGACATGCTGAGTCTCTGGGAAAGCAGAGATCCCCAGTGCTGTTGTGCCTGTGGATAGGCTGCAGAGGGATAGTGAAGACCTGCATTTGCTTTCAGGGCTGGCAGCTTCCTTGTGGGAGAAGGAGCCAGGCGTTTCCCTTTCCAGAAAAAAGCTTCTGCCGAGAAAGAGCACCGTGACATGCTGAGCCTCTGGGAAAGCAGAGATCCCCAGTGCTGTTGTGCCTGTGGATAGGCTGCAGGGGGACGGTGAAGACCAGCAATTTCTGTCAGGGCTGGCACATTCCTTGTGGGAGAAGGAGCCAGACGTTTGCCTTTTCAGAAAAAAGCTTCTGCCGAGAAAGAGCACCGTGACATGCTGAGTCTCTGGGAAAGCAGAGATCCCCAGTGCTGTTGTGCCTGTGGATAGGGTGCAGGGGGACGGTGAAGACCAGCAATTTCTTTCAGGGCTGGCAGCTTCCTTGTGGGAGAAGGAGCCAGACGTTTGCCTTTTCAGAAAAAAGCTTCTGCCGAGAACGAGCACCGTGACATGCTGAGTCTCTGGGAAAGCCGAGATCCCCAGTGCTGTTGTGCCTGTGGATAGGCTGCAGAGGGATACTGAATATCAGCAATTTCTTTCAGGGCTGGCACCTTCCTTGTGGGAGAAGGAGCCGTAAGTTTGCCTTTTCAGAAAAAAGCTTCTGCCAAGAACGAGCACCATGACATGCTGAGTCTCTGGGAAAGCAGAGATCCCCAGTGCTGTTGTGCCTGTGGATAGGCTGCAGAGGGATACTGAATATCAGCAATTTCTTTCAGGGCTGGCAGCTTCCTTGTGGGAGAAGGAGCCTTAAGTTTGCCTTTTCAGAAAAAGCTTCTGCCGAGAAAGAGCACCGTGACATGCTGAGTCTCTGGGAAAGCAGAGATCCCCAGTGCTGTTGTGCCTGTGGATAGGCTGCAGAGGGATACTGAATATCAGCAATTTCTTTCAGGGCTGGCACCTTCCTTGTGGGAGAAGGAGCCGTAAGTTTTCCTTTTCAGAAAAAAGCTTCTGCCGAGAACGAGCACCATGACATGCTGAGTCTCTGGGAAAGCAGAGATCCCCAGTGCTGTTGTGCCTGTGGATAGGCTGCAGGGGGATACTGAATATCAGCAATTTCTTTCAGGGCTGGCACCTTCCTTGTGGGAGAACGAGCGAGACGTTTGCCTTTTCAGAAAAAAAGCATCTGCCGAGAAAGAGCACCGTGACATGCTGAGTCTCTGGGAAAGCAGAGATCCCCAGTGCTGTTGTGCCTGTGGATAGGCTGCAGAGGGATAGTGAAGACCTGCATTTGCTTTCAGGGCTGGCACCTTCCTTGTGGGAGAAGGAGCCAGGCGTTTGCCTTTTCAGAAAAAAGCTTCTGCCGAGAAAGAGCACCGTGACATGCTGAGTCTCTGGGAAAGCAGAGATCCCCAGTGCTGTTGTGCCTGTGGATAGGCTGCAGGGGGACGGTGAAAAGCAGCAATTTCTTTCAGGGCTGGCACCTTCCTTGTGGGAGAAGGAGCCGTAAGTTTGCCTTTTCAGAAAAAAGCTTCTGCCGAAAAAGAGCACCGTGACATGCTGAGTCTCTGGGAAAGCAGAGATCCCCAGTGCTGTTGTGCCTGTGGATAGGCTGCAGAGGGATAGTGAAGACCTGCATTTGCTTTCAGGGCTGGCACCTTCCTTGTGGGAGAAGGAGCCAGGCGTTTCCCTTTCCAGAAAAAAGCTTCTGCCGAGAAAGAGCACCGTGACATGCTGAGCCTCTGGGAAAGCAGAGATCCCCAGTGCTGTTGTGCCTGTGGATAGGCTGCAGGGGGACGGTGAAGACCAGCAATTTCTGTCAGGGCTGGCACATTCCTTGTGGGAGAAGGAGCCAGGCGTTTGCCTTTTCAGAAAAAAGCTTCTGCCGAGAAAGAGCACCGTGACATGCTGAGTCTCTGGGAAAGCAGAGATCCCCAGTGCTGTTGTGCCTGTGGATAGGCTGCAGGGGGACGGTGAAAACCAGCAATTTCTTTCAGGGCTGGCACCTTCCTTGTGGGAGAAGGAGCCAGACGTTTGCCTTTTCAGAAAAAAGCTTCTGCCGAGAAAGAGCACCGTGACATGCTGAGTCTCTGGGAAAGCAGAGATCCCCAGTGCTGTTGTGCCTGTGGATAGGCTGCAGGGGGATACTGAATATCAGCAATTTCTTTCAGGGCTGGCACCTTCCTTGTGGGAGAAGGAGCCAGGCGTTTGCCTTTTCAGAAAAAAGCTTCTGCCGAGAAAGAGCACCGTGACATGCTGAGTCTCTGGGAAAGCAGAGATCCCCAGTGCTGTTGTGCCTGTGGATAGGCCGCAGGGGGACGGTGAAGACCAGCAATTTCTTTCAGGGCTGGCACCTTCCTTGTGGGAGAAGGAGCCGGACGTTTGCCTTTTCAGAAAAAAGCTTCTGCCGAGAAAGAGCACCGTGACATGCTGAGTCTCTGGGAAAGCAGAGATCCCCAGTGCTGTTGTGCCTGTGGATAGGCTGCAGGGGGATACTGAATATCAGCAATTTCTTTCAGGGCTGGCACCTTCCTTGTGGGAGAAGGAGCCAGGCGTTTGCCTTTTCAGAAAAAAGCATCTGCCGAGAAAGAGCACCGTGACATGCTGAGTCTCTGGGAAATCAGAGATCCCCAGTGCTGTTGTGCCTGTGGATAGGCTGCAGAGGGATAGTGAAGACCTGCATTTGCTTTCAGGGCTGGCACCTTCCTTGTGGGAGAAGGAGCCAGGCGTTTGCCTTTTCAGAAAAAAGCTTCTGCAGAGAAAGAGCACCGTGACATGCTGAGTCTCTGGGAAAGCAGAGATCCCCAGTGCTGTTGTGCCTGTGGATAGGCTGCAGGGGGATACTGAATATCAGCAATTTCTTTCAGGGCTGGCACCTTCCTTGTGGGAGAAGGAGCCAGACGTTTGCCTTTTCAGAAAAAAGCTTCTGCCGAGAAAGAGCACCGTGACATGCTGAGTCTCTGGGAAAGCAGAGATCCCCAGTGCTGTTGTGCCTGTGGATAGGCTGCAGAGGGATACTGAATATCAGTAATTTCTTTCAGGGCTGGCACCTTCCTTGTGGGAGAAGGAGCCGTAAGTTTGCCTTTTCAGAAAAAAGCTTCTGCCAGAAACGAGCACCGTGACATGCTGAGTCTCTGGGAAAGCAGAGATCCCCAGTGCTGTTTTGCCTGTGGATAGGCTGCAGAGGGATAGTGAAGACATGCATTTGCTTTCAGGGCTGGCACCTTCCTTGTAGGAGAAGGAGCCAGGCGTTTGCCTTTTCAGAAAAAAGCTTCTGCCGAGAACGAGCACCGTGACATGCTGAGTCTCTGGGAAAGCAGAGATCCCCAGTGCTGTTGTGCCTGTGGATAGGCTGCAGGGGGACGGTGAAAACCAGCAATTTCTTTCAAGGGCTGGCACCTTCCTTGTGGGAGAAGGAGCCGTAAGTTTGCCTTTTCAGAAAAAAGCTTCTGCCGAGAAAGAGCACCGTGACATGCTGAGTCCCTGGGAAAGCAGAGATCCCCAGTGCTGTTGTGCCTGTGGATAGGCTGCAGGGGGATACTGAATATCAGCAATTTCTTTCAGGGCTGGCACCTTCCTTGTGGGAGAAGGAGCCAGGCGTTTGCCTTTTCAGAAAAAAGCTTCTGCCGAGAAAGAGCACCGTGACATGCTGAGTCTCTGGGAAAGCAGAGATCCCGAGTGCTGTTGTGCCTGTGGATAGGCTGCAGGGGGACGGTGAAAACCAGCAATTTCTTTCAGGGCTGGCAGCTTCCATGTGGGAGAAGGAGCCAGGCGTTTGCCTTTTCAGAAAAAGCTTCTGCCGAGAAAGAGCACCGTGACATGCTGAGTCTCTGGGAAAGCAGAGATCCCCAGTGCTGTTGTGCCTGTGGATAGGCTGCAGAGGGATACTGAATATCAGCAATTTCTTTCAGGGCTGGCAGCTTCCTTGTGGGAGAAGGAGCCTTAAGTTTGCCTTTTCAGAAAAAGCTTCTGCCGAGAAAGAGCACCGTGACATGCTGAGTCTCTGGGAAAGCAGAGATCCCCAGTGCTGTTGTGCCTGTGGATAGGCCGCAGGGGGACGGTGAAGACCAGCAATTTCTTTCAGGTCTGGCACCTTCCTTGTGGGAGAAGGAGCCGGACGTTTGTCTTTTCAGAAAAAGCTTCTGCCGAAAGTGAGCACCGTGACATGCTGAGTCTCTGGGAAAGCAGAGATCCCCAGTGCTGTTGTGCCTGTGGATAGGCTGCAGGGGGACGGTGAAAACCAGCAATTTCTTTCAGGGCTGGCACCTTCCTTGTGGGAGAAGGAGCCGTAAGTTTGCCTTTTCAGAAAAAAGCTTCTGCCGAGAACGAGCACCGTGACATGCTGAGTCTCTGGGAAAGCAGAGATCCCCAGTGCTGTTGTGCCTGTGGATAGGCTACAGAGGGATACTGAATATCAGCAATTTCTTTCAGGGCTGGCACCTTCCTTGTGGGAGAAGGAGCCAGGCGTTTACCTTTCCAGAAAAAAGCTTCTGCCGAGAAAGAGCACCGTGACATGCTGAGCCTCTGGGAAAGCAGAGATCCCCAGTGCTGTTGTGCCTGTGGATAGGGTGCAGGGGGACGGTGAAGACCAGCAATTTCTTTCAGGGCTGGCAGCTTCCTTGTGGGAGAAGGAGCCAGATGTTTGCCTTTTCAGAAAAAAGCTTCTGCCGAGAACGAGCACCGTGACATGCTGAGTCTCTGGGAAAGCAGAGATCCCCAGTGCTGTTGTGCCTGTGGATAGGCTGCAGAGGGATACTGAATATCAGCAATTTCTTTCAGGGCTGGCACCTTCCTTGTGGGAGAAGGAGCCGTAAGTTTGCCTTTTCAGAAAAAAGGTTCTGCCAAGAACGAGCACCATGACATGCTGAGTCTCTGGGAAAGCAGAGATCCCCAGTGCTGTTGTGCCTGTGGATAGGCCGCAGAGGGATACTGAATATCAGCAATTTCTTTCAGGGCTGGCACCTTCCTTGTGGGAGAAGGAGCCGTAAGTTTGCCTTTTCAGAAAAAAGCTTCTGCCAAGAACGAGCACCATGAAAAGCTGAGTCTCTGGGAAAGCAGAGATCCCCAGTGCTGTTGTGCCTGTGGATAGGCTGCAGAGGGATAGTGAAGACCTGCATTTGCTTTCAGGGCTGGCACCTTCCTTGTGGGAGAAGGAGCCGTAAGTTTGCCTTTTCAGAAAAAAGCTTCTGCCGAGAAAGAGCACCGTGACATGCTGAGTCTCTGGGAAAGCAGAGATCCCCAGTGCTGTTGTGCCTGTGGATAGGCTGCAGGGGGATAGTGAAGACCTGCATTTGCTTTCAGGGCTGGCACCTTCCTTGTGGGAGAAGGAGCCAGGCGTTTGCCTTTTCAGAAAAAAGCTTCTGCCGAGAAAGAGCACCGTGACATGCTGAGTCTCTGGGAAAGCAGAGATCCCCAGTGCTGTTGTGCCTGTGGATAGGCTGCAGGGGGACGGTGAAAACCAGCAATTTCTTTCAGGGCTGGCACCTTCCTTGTGGGAGAAGGAGCCAGACGTTTGCCTTTTCACAAAAAAGCTTCTGCCGAGAAAGAGCACCGTGACATGCTGAGTCTCTGGGAAAGCAGAGATCCCCAGTGCTGTTGTGCCTGTGGATAGGCTGCAGGGGGATACTGAATATCAGCAATTTCTTTCAGGGCTGGCACCTTCCTTGTGGGAGAAGGAGCCAGGCGTTTGCCTTTTCAGAAAAAAGCTTCTGCCGAGAAAGAGCACCGTGACATGCTGAGTCTCTGGGAAAGCAGAGATCCCCAGTGCTGTTGTGCCTGTGGATAGGCTGCAGGGGGACGGTGAAGACCAGCAATTTCTTTCAGGTCTGGCACCTTCCTTGTGGGAGAAGGAGCCGGACGTTTGCCTTTTCAGAAAAAGCTTCTGCCGAAAGTGAGCACCGTGACATGCTGAGTCTCTGGGAAAGCAGAGATCCCCAGTGCTGTTGTGCCTGTGGATAGGCTGCAGAGGGATACTGAATATCAGCAATTTCTTTCAGGGCTGGCACCTTCCTTGTGGGAGAAGGAGCCTTAAGTTTGCCTTTTCAGAAAAAGCTTCTGCCGAGAAAGAGCACCGTGACATGCTGAGTCTCTGGGAAAGCAGAGATCCCCCGTGCTGTTGTGCCTGTGGATTGGCTGCAGAGGGATAGTGAAGACCTGCATTTGCTTTCAGGGCTGGCACCTTCCTTGTGGGAGAAGGAGCCAGGCGTTTGCCTTTTCAGAAAAAAGCTTCTGCCGAGAAAGAGCACCGTGACATGCTGAGTCTCTGGGAAAGCAGAGATCCCCAGTGCTGTTGTGCCTGTGGATAGGCTGCAGAGGGATACTGAATATCAGCAATTTCTTTCAGGGCTGGCACCTTCCTTGTGGGAGAAGGAGCCGTAAGTTTGCCTTTTCAGAAAAAAGCTTCTGCCAGGAACGAGCACCGTGACATGCTGAGTCTCTGGGAAAGCAGAGATCCCCAGTGCTGTTGTGCCTGTGGATAGGCTGCAGAGGGATAGTGAAGACCTGCATTTGCTTTCAGGGCTGGCAGCTTCCTTGTGGGAGAAGGAGCCAGGCGTTTCCCTTTCCAGAAAAAAGCTTCTGCCGAGAAAGAGCACCGTGACATGCTGAGCCTCTGGGAAAGCAGAGATCCCCAGTGCTGTTGTGCCTGTGGATAGGCTGCAGGGGGACGGTGAAGACCAGCAATTTCTGTCAGGGCTGGCACATTCCTTGTGGGAGAAGGAGCCAGACGTTTGCCTTTTCAGAAAAAAGCTTCTGCCGAGAAAGAGCACCGTGACATGCTGAGTCTCTGGGAAAGCAGAGATCCCCAGTGCTGTTGTGCCTGTGGATAGGGTGCAGGGGGACGGTGAAGACCAGCAATTTCTTTCAGGGCTGGCAGCTTCCTTGTGGGAGAAGGAGCCAGACGTTTGCCTTTTCAGAAAAAAGCTTCTGCCGAGAACGAGCACCGTGACATGCTGAGTCTCTGGGAAAGCCGAGATCCCCAGTGCTGTTGTGCCTGTGGATAGGCTGCAGAGGGATACTGAATATCAGCAATTTCTTTCAGGGCTGGCACCTTCCTTGTGGGAGAAGGAGCCGTAAGTTTGCCTTTTCAGAAAAAAGCTTCTGCCAAGAACGAGCACCATGACATGCTGAGTCTCTGGGAAAGCAGAGATCCCCAGTGCTGTTGTGCCTGTGGATAGGCTGCAGAGGGATACTGAATATCAGCAATTTCTTTCAGGGCTGGCAGCTTCCTTGTGGGAGAAGGAGCCTTAAGTTTGCCTTTTCAGAAAAAGCTTCTGCCGAGAAAGAGCACCGTGACATGCTGAGTCTCTGGGAAAGCAGAGATCCCCAGTGCTGTTGTGCCTGTGGATAGGCTGCAGAGGGATACTGAATATCAGCAATTTCTTTCAGGGCTGGCACCTTCCTTGTGGGAGAAGGAGCCGTAAGTTTGCCTTTTCAGAAAAAAGCTTCTGCCGAGAACGAGCACCATGACATGCTGAGTCTCTGGGAAAGCAGAGATCCCCAGTGCTGTTGTGCCTGTGGATAGGCTGCAGGGGGATACTGAATATCAGCAATTTCTTTCAGGGCTGGCACCTTCCTTGTGGGAGAAGGAGCGAGACGTTTGCCTTTTCAGAAAAAAGCATCTGCCGAGAAAGAGCACCGTGACATGCTGAGTCTCTGGGAAAGCAGAGATCCCCAGTGCTGTTGTGCCTGTGGATAGGCTGCAGAGGGATAGTGAAGACCTGCATTTGCTTTCAGGGCTGGCACCTTCCTTGTGGGAGAAGGAGCCAGGCGTTTGCCTTTTCAGAAAAAAGCTTCTGCCGAGAAAGAGCACCGTGACATGCTGAGTCTCTGGGAAAGCAGAGATCCCCAGTGCTGTTGTGCCTGTGGATAGGCTGCAGGGGGACGGTGAAAAGCAGCAATTTCTTTCAGGGCTGGCACCTTCCTTGTGGGAGAAGGAGCCGTAAGTTTGCCTTTTCAGAAAAAAGCTTCTGCCGAAAAAGAGCACCGTGACATGCTGAGTCTCTGGGAAAGCAGAGATCCCCAGTGCTGTTGTGCCTGTGGATAGGCTGCAGAGGGATAGTGAAGACCTGCATTTGCTTTCAGGGCTGGCACCTTCCTTGTGGGAGAAGGAGCCAGGCGTTTCCCTTTCCAGAAAAAAGCTTCTGCCGAGAAAGAGCACCGTGACATGCTGAGCCTCTGGGAAAGCAGAGATCCCCAGTGCTGTTGTGCCTGTGGATAGGCTGCAGGGGGACGGTGAAGACCAGCAATTTCTGTCAGGGCTGGCACATTCCTTGTGGGAGAAGGAGCCAGACGTTTGCCTTTTCAGAAAAAAGCTTCTGCCGAGAACGAGCACCGTGACATGCTGAGTCTCTGGGAAAGCAGAGATCCCCAGTGCTGTTGTGCCTGTGGATAGGCTGCAGGGGGACGGTGAAGACCAGCAATTTCTTTCAGGGCTGGCAGCTTCCTTGTGGGAGAAGGAGCCAGACGTTTGCCTTTTCAGAAAAAAGCTTCTGCCGAGAACGAGCACCGTGACATGCTGAGTCTCTGGGAAAGCAGAGATCCCCAGTGCTGTTGTGCCTGTGGATAGGCTGCAGAGGGATACTGAATATCAGCAATTTCTTTCAGGGCTGGCACCTTCCTTGTGGGAGAAGGAGCCGTAAGTTTGCCTTTTCAGAAAAAAGCTTCTGCCAAGAACGAGCACCATGACATGCTGAGTCTCTGGGAAAGCAGAGATCCCCAGTGCTGTTGTGCCTGTGGATAGGCTGCAGGGGGACGGTGAAGACCTGCATTTGCTTTCAGGGCTGGCACCTTCCTTGTGGGAGAAGGAGCCAGGCGTTTGCCTTTTCAGAAAAAAGCTTCTGCCGAGAAAGAGCACCGTGACATGCTGAGTCTCTGGGAAAGCAGAGATCCCCAGTGCTGTTGTGCCTGTGGATAGGCCGCAGAGGGATACTGAATATCAGCAATTTCTTTCAGGGCTGGCACCTTCCTTGTGGGAGAAGGAGCCGTAAGTTTGCCTTTTCAGAAAAAAGCTTCTGCCGAGAACGAGCACCATGACATGCTGAGTCTCTGGGAAAGCAGAGATCCCCAGTGCTGTTGTGCCTGTGGATAGGCTGCAGGGGGATACTGAATATCAGCAATTTCTTTCAGGGCTGGCACCTTCCTTGTGGGAGAAGGAGCGAGACGTTTGCCTTTTCAGAAAAAAGCATCTGCCGAGAAAGAGCACCGTGACATGCTGAGTCTCTGGGAAAGCAGAGATCCCCAGTGCTGTTGTGCCTGTGGATAGGCTGCAGAGGGATAGTGAAGACCTGCATTTGCTTTCAGGGCTGGCACCTTCCTTGTGGGAGAAGGAGCCAGGCGTTTGCCTTTTCAGAAAAAAGCTTCTGCCGAGAAAGAGCACCGTGACATGCTGAGTCTCTGGGAAAGCAGAGATCCCCAGTGCTGTTGTGCCTGTGGATAGGCTGCAGGGGGACGGTGAAAAGCAGCAATTTCTTTCAGGGCTGGCACCTTCCTTGTGGGAGAAGGAGCCGTAAGTTTGCCTTTTCAGAAAAAAGCTTCTGCCGATAAAGAGCACCGTGACATGCTGAGTCTCTGGGAAAGCAGAGATCCCCAGTGCTGTTGTGCCTGTGGATAGGCTGCAGAGGGATAGTGAAGACCTGCATTTGCTTTCAGGGCTGGCACCTTCCTTGTGGGAGAAGGAGCCAGGCGTTTCCCTTTCCAGAAAAAAGCTTCTGCCGAGAAAGAGCACCGTGACATGCTGAGCCTCTGGGAAAGCAGAGATCCCCAGTGCTGTTGTGCCTGTGGATAGGCTGCAGGGGGACGGTGAAGACCAGCAATTTCTGTCAGGGCTGGCACATTCCTTGTGGGAGAAGGAGCCAGACGTTTGCCTTTTCAGAAAAAAGCTTCTGCCGAGAACGAGCACCGTGACATGCTGAGTCTCTGGGAAAGCAGAGATCCCCAGTGCTGTTGTGCCTGTGGATAGGCTGCAGGGGGACGGTGAAGACCAGCAATTTCTTTCAGGGCTGGCAGCTTCCTTGTGGGAGAAGGAGCCAGACGTTTGCCTTTTCAGAAAAAAGCTTCTGCCGAGAACGAGCACCGTGACATGCTGAGTCTCTGGGAAAGCAGAGATCCCCAGTGCTGTTGTGCCTGTGGATAGGCTGCAGAGGGATACTGAATATCAGCAATTTCTTTCAGGGCTGGCACCTTCCTTGTGGGAGAAGGAGCCGTAAGTTTGCCTTTTCAGAAAAAAGCTTCTGCCAAGAACGAGCACCATGACATGCTGAGTCTCTGGGAAAGCAGAGATCCCCAGTGCTGTTGTGCCTGTGGATAGGCTGCAGGGGGACGGTGAAGACCTGCATTTGCTTTCAGGGCTGGCACCTTCCTTGTGGGAGAAGGAGCCAGGCGTTTGCCTTTTCAGAAAAAAGCTTCTGCCGAGAAAGAGCACCGTGACATGCTGAGTCTCTGGGAAAGCAGAGATCCCCAGTGCTGTTGTGCCTGTGGATAGGCCGCAGAGGGATACTGAATATCAGCAATTTCTTTCAGGGCTGGCACCTTCCTTGTGGGAGAAGGAGCCGTAAGTTTGCCTTTTCAGAAAAAAGCTTCTGCCAAGAACGAGCACCATGACATGCTGAGTCTCTGGGAAAGCAGAGATCCCCAGTGCTGTTGTGCCTGTGGATAGGCTGCAGAGGGATAGTGAAGACCTGCATTTGCTTTCAGGGCTGGCACCTTCCTTGTGGGAGAAGGAGCCGTAAGTTTGCCTTTTCAGAAAAAAGCTTCTGCCGAGAAAGAGCACCGTGACATGCTGAGCCTCTGGGAAAGCAGAGATCCCCAGTGCTGTTGTGCCTGTGGATAGGCTGCAGAGGGATAGTGAAGACCTGCATTTGCTTTCAGGGCTGGCACCTTCCTTGTGGGAGAAGGAGCCAGGCGTTTGCCTTTTCAGAAAAAAGCTTCTGCCGAGAAAGAGCACCGTGACATGCTGAGTCTCTGGGAAAGCAGAGATCCCCAGTGCTGTTGTGCCTGTGGATAGGCTGCAGGGGGATAGTGAAGACATGCATTTGCTTTCAGGGCTGGCACCTTCCTTGTGGGAGAAGGAGCCAGACGTTTGCCTTTTCAGAAAAAAAGCTTCTGCCGAGAACGAGCACCGTGACATGCTGAGTCTCTGGGAAAGCAGAGATCCCCAGTGCTGTTGTGCCTGTGGATAGGCTGCAGGGGGACGGTGAAAACCAGCAATTTCTTTCAAGGGCTGGCACCTTCCTTGTGGGAGAAGGAGCCGTAAGTTTGCCTTTTCAGAAAAAAGCTTCTGCCAAGAACGAGCACCGTGACATGCTGAGTCTCTGGGAAAGCAGAGATCCCCAGTGCTGTTGTGCCTGTGGATAGGCTGCAGAGGGATAGTGAAGACCTGCATTTGCTTTCAGGGCTGGCACCTTCCTTGTGGGAGAAGGAGCCAGGCGTTTGCCTTTTCAGAAAAAAGCTTCTGCCGAGAAAGAGCACCGTGACATGCTGAGTCTCTGGGAAAGCAGAGATCCCCAGTGCTGTTGTGCCTGTGGATAGGCTGCAGGGGGACGGTGAAAACCAGCAATTTCTTTCAGGGCTGGCACCTTCCTTGTGGGAGAAGGAGCCTTAAGTTTGCCTTTTCACAAAAAAGCTTCTGCCGAGAAAGAGCACCGTGACATGCTGAGTCTCTGGGAAAGCAGAGATCCCCAGTGCTGTTGTGCCTGTGGATAGGCCGCAGGGGGACGGTGAAGACCAGCAATTTCTTTCAGGTCTGGCACCTTCCTTGTGGGAGACGGAGCCGGACGTTTGCCTTTTCAGAAAAATCTTCTGCCGAAAGTGAGCACCGTGACATGCTGAGTCTCTGGGAAAGCAGAGATCCCCAGTGCTGTTGTGCCTGTGGATAGGCTGTAGAGGGATACTGAATATCAGCAATTTCTTTCAGGGCTGGCACCTTCCTTGTGGGAGAAGGAGCCGTAAGTTTGCCTTTTCAGAAAAAAGCTTCTGCCAAGAACGAGCACCATGACATGCTGAGTCTCTGGGAAAGCAGAGATCCCCAGTGCTGTTGTGCCTGTGGATAGGCTGCAGGGGGATACTGAATATCAGCAATTTCTTTCAGGGCTGGCACCTTCCTTGTGGGAGAAGGAGCCAGGCGTTTGCCTTTTCAGAAAAAAGCTTCTGCCGAGAACGAGCACCGTGACATGCTGAGTCTCTGGGAAAGCAGAGATCCCCAGTGCTGTTGTGCCTGTGGATAGGCTGCAGAGGGATAGTGAAGACCTGCATTTGCTTTCAGGGCTGGCACCTTCCTTGTGGGAGAAGGAGCCAGGCGTTTGCCTTTTCAGAAAAAAGCTTCTGCCGAGAAAGAGCACCGTGACATGCTGAGTCTCTGGGAAAGCACAGATCCCCAGTGCTGTTGTGCCTGTGGATAGGATGCAGAGGGATACTGAATATCAGCAATTTCTTTCAGGGCTGGCACCTTCCTTGTGGGAGAAGGAGCCGTAAGTTTGCCTTTTCAGAAAAAAGCTTCTGCCGAGAAAGAGCACCGTGACATGCTGAGTCTCTGGGAAAGCAGAGATCCCCAGTGCTGTTGTGCCTGTGGATAGGCCGCAGAGGGATACTGAATATCAGCAATTTCTTTCAGGGCTGGCACCTTCCTTGTGGGAGAAGGAGCCAGACGTTTGCCTTTTCAGAAAAAAGCTTCTGCCAAGAACGAGCACCATGACATGCTGAGTCTCTGGGAAAGCAGAGATCCCCAGTGCTGTTGTGCCTGTGGATAGACTGCAGAGGGACAGTGAAGACCTGCATTTGCTTTCAGGGCTGGCACCTTCCTTGTGGGAGAAGGAGCCAGGCGTTTGCCTTTTCAGAAAAAAGCTTCTGCCGAGAAAGAGCACCGTGACATGCTGAGTCTCTGGGAAAGCAGAGATCCCCAGTGCTGTTGTGGCTGTGGATAGGCTGCAGGGGGATAGTGAAGACCTGCATTTGCTTTCAGGGCTGGCACCTTCCTTGTGGGAGAAGGAGCCAGGCGTTTGCCTTTCCAGAAAAAAGCTTCTGCCGAGAACGAGCACCGTGACATGCTGAGCCTCTGGGAAAGCAGAGATCCCCAGTGCTGTTGTGCCTGTGGATAGGCTGCAGGGGGACGGTGAAGACCAGCAATTTCTTTCAGGGCTGGCACCTTCCTTGTGGGAGAAGGAGCCAGACGTTTGCCTTTTCAGAAAAAAGCTTCTGCCGAGAACGAGCACCGTGACATGCTGAGTCTCTGGGAAAGCAGAGATCCCCAGTGCTGTTGTGCCTGTGGATAGGCTGCAGAGGGATACTGAATATCAGCAATTTCTTTCAGGGCTGGCACCTTCCTTGTGGGAGAAGGAGCCGTAAGTTTGCCTTTTCAGAAAAAAGCTTCTGCCAGGAACGAGCACCGTGACATGCTGCGTCTCTGGGAAAGCAGAGATCCCCAGTGCTGTTGTGCCTGTGGATAGGCTGCAGAGGGATAGTGAAGACCTGCATTTGCTTTCAGGGCTGGCACCTTCCTTGTGGGAGAAGGAGCCAGGCGTTTGCCTTTTCAGAAAAAAGCTTCTGCCGAGAAAGAGCACCGTGACATGCTGAGTCTCTGGGAAAGCAGAGATCCCCAGTGCTGTTGTGCCTGTGGATAGGCTGCAGGGGGATACTGAATATCAGCAATTTCTTTCAGGGCTGGCACCTTCCTTGTGGGAGAAGGAGCCAGACGTTTGCCTTTTCAGAAAAAAGCTTCTGCCGAGAACGAGCACCGTGACATGCTGAGTCTCTGGGAAAGCAGAGATCCCCAGTGCTGTTGTGCCTGTCTATAGGCTGCAGAGGGATACTGAATATCAGCAATTTCTTTCAGGGCTGGCACCTTCCTTGTGGGAGAAGGAGCCGTAAGTTTGCCTTTTCAGAAAAAAACTTCTGCCGAGAACGAGCACCGTGACATGCTGAGTCTCTGGGAAAGCAGAGATCCCCAGTGCTGTTGTGCCTGTGGATAGGCTGCAGGGGGATACTGAATATCAGCAATTTCTTTCAGGGCTGGCACCTTCCTTGTGGGAGAAGGAGCCAGGCGTTTGCCTTTTCAGAAAAAAGCTTCTGCCGAGAAAGAGCACCGTGACATGCTGAGTCTCTGGGAAAGCAGAGATCCCCAGTGCTGTTGTGCCTGTGGATAGGCTGTAGAGGGATACTGAATATCAGCAATTTCTTTCAGGGCTGGCACCTTCCTTGTGGGAGAAGGAGCCAGACGTTTGCCTTTTCAGAAAAAAGCTTCTGCCAAGAACGAGCACCGTGACATGCTGCGTCTCTGGGAAAGCAGAGATCCCCAGTGCTGTTGTGCCTGTGGATAGGCTGCAGGGGGATACTGAATATCAGCAATTTCTTTCAGGGCTGGCACCTTCCTTGTGGGAGAAGGAGCCAGGCGTTTCCCTTTCCAGAAAAAAGCTTCTGCCGAGAAAGAGCACCGTGACATGCTGAGTCTCTGGGAAAGCAGAGATCCCCAGTGCTGTTGTGCCTGTGGATAGGCTGCAGGGGGACGGTGAAAACCAGCAATTTCTTTCAGGGCTGGCAGCTTCCTTGTGGGAGAAGGAGCCAGGCGTTTGCCTTTTCAGAAAAAGCTTCTGCCGAGAAAGAGCACCGTGACATGCTGAGTCTCTGGGAAAGCAGAGATCCCCAGTGCTGTTGTGCCTGTGGATAGGCCTCAGAGGGATGGTGAAGACCTGCATTTGCTTTCAGGGCTGGCACCTTCCTTGTGGGAGAAGGAGCCGTAAGTTTGCCTTTTCAGAAAAAAGCTTCTGCCGAGAAAGAGCACCGTGACATGCTGAGTCTCTGGGAAAGCAGAGATCCCCAGTGCTGTTGTGCCTGTGGATAGGCTGCAGGGGGACGGTGAAAACCAGCAATTTCTTTCAGGGCTGGCACCTTCCTTGTGGGAGAAGGAGCCGTAAGTTTGCCTTTTCAGAAAAAATCTTCTGCCGAGAAAGAGCACTGTGACATATTGAGTCTCTGGGAAAGCAGAGATCCCCAGTGCTGTTGTGCCTGTGGATAGGCTGCAGGGGGAGGGTGAAGACCTGCATTTGCTTTCAGGGCTGGCACCTTCCTTGTGGGAGAAGGAGCCGTAAGTTTGCCTTTTCAGAAAAAATCTTCTGCCGAGAAAGAGCACCATGACATGCTGAGTCTCTGGGAAAGCAGAGATCCCCAGTGCTGTTGTGCCTGTGGATAGGCTGCAGGGGTATACTGAATATCAGCAATTTCTTTCAGGGCTGGCACCTTCCTTGTGGGAGAAGGAGCCAGACGTTTGCCTTTTCAGAAAAAAGCTTCTGCCGAGAAAGAGCACCGTGACATGCTGAGTCTCTGGGAAGGCAGAGATCCCCAGTGCTGTTGTGCCTGTGGATAGGCTGCAGAGGGATACTGAATATCAGCAAATTTCTTTCAGGGCTGGCACCTTCCTTGTGGGAGAAGGAGCCGTAAGTTTGCCTTTTCAGAAAAAAGCTTCTGCCAAGAACGAACACCCTGACATGCTGCGTCTCTGGGAAAGCAGAGATCCCCAGTGCTGTTGTGCCTGTGGATAGGCTGCAGAGGGATAGTGAAGACCTGCATTTGCTTTCAGGGCTGGCACCTTCCTTGTGGGAGAAGGAGCCAGGCGTTTCCCTTTCCAGAAAAAAGCTTCTGCCGAGAAAGAGCACCGTGACATGCTGAGCCTCTGGGAAAGCAGAGATCCCCAGTGCTGTTGTGCCCGTGGATAGGCTGCAGGGGGACGGTGAAGACCAGCAATTTCTTTCAGGGCTGGCACCTTCCTTGTGGGAGAAGGAGCCAGACGTTTGCCTTTTCAGAAAAAAGCTTCTGCCGAGAACGAGCACCGTGACATGCTGAGTCTCTGGGAAAGCAGAGATCCCCAGTGCTGTTGTGCCTGTGGATAGGCTGCAGAGGGATACTGAATATCAGCAATTTCTTTCAGGGCTGGCACCTTCCTTGTGGGAGAAGGAGCGAGGCGTTTGCCTTTTCAGAAAAAAGCTTCTGCCGAGAAAGAGCACCGTGACATGCTGAGCCTCTGGGAAAGCAGAGATCCCCAGTGCTGTTGTGCCTGTGGATAGGATGCAGAGGGATAGTGAAGACATGCATTTGCTTTCAGGGCTGGCACCTTCCTTGTGGGAGAAGGAGCCAGGCGTTTGCCTTTTCAGAAAAAAGCTTCTGCCGAGAAAGAGCACCGTGACATGCTGAGTCTCTGGGAAAGCAGAGATCCCCAGTGCTGTTGTGCCTGTGGATAGTCTGCAGGGGGATACTGAATATCAGCAATTTCTTTCAGGGCTGGCACCTTCCTTGTGGGAGAAGAAGCCAGACGTTTGCCTTTTCAGAAAAAAGCTTCTGCCGAGAAAGAGCACCGTGACATGCTGAGTCTCTGGGAAAGCAGAGATCCCCAGTGCTGTTGTGCCTGTGGATAGGCTGCAGGGGGACGGTGAAGACCAGCAATTTCTTTCAGGGCTGGCACCTTCCTTGTGGGAGAAGGAGCCAGACGTTTGCCTTTTCAGAAAAAAGCTTCTGCCGAGAACGAGCACCGTGACATGCTGCGTCTCTGGGAAAGCAGAGATCCCCAGTGCTGTTGTGCCTGTGGATAGGCTGCAGGGGGATACTGAATATCAGCAATTTCTTTCAGGGCTGGCACCTTCCTTGTGGGAGAAGGAGCCAGGCGTTTGCCTTTTCAGAAAAAAGCTTCTGCCGAGAAAGAGCACCGTGACATGCTGAGTCTCTGGGAAAGCAGAGATCCCCAGTGCTGTTGTGCCTGTAGATAGGCTGCAGAGGGATACTGAATATCAGCAAATTTCTTTCAGGGCTGGCACCTTCCTTGTGGGAGAAGGAGCCGTAAGTTTGCCTTTTCAGAAAAAAGCTTCTGCCAAGAACGAGCACCGTGACATGCTGCGTCTCTGGGAAAGCAGAGATCCCCAGTGCTGTTGTGCCTGTGGATAGGCTGCAGAGGGATAGTGAAGACCTGCATTTGCTTTCAGGGCTGGCACCTTCCTTGTGGGAGAAGGAGCCAGGCGTTTCCCTTTCCAGAAAAAAGCTTCTGCCGAGAAAGAGCACCGTGACATGCTGAGCCTCTGGGAAAGCAGAGATCCCCAGTGCTGTTGTGCCTGTGGATAGGCTGCAGAGGGATAGTGAAGACCTGCATTTGCTTTCAGGGCTGGCAACTTCCTTGTGGGAGAAGGAGCCAGGCGTTTCCCTTTCCAGAAAAAAGCTTCTGCCGAGAAAGATCACCGTGACATGCTGAGCCTCTGGGAAAGCAGAGATCCCCAGTGCTGTTGTGCCTGTGGATAGGCTGCAGGGGGACGGTGAAGACCAGCAATTTCTTTCAGGGCTGGCACCTTCCTTGTGGGAGAAGGAGCCAGGCGTTTGCCTTTTCAGAAAAAAGCTTCTGCCAAGAACGAGCACCGTGACATGCTGAGTCTCTGGGAAAGCAGAGATCCCCAGTGCTGTTGTGCCTGTGGATAGGCTGCAGGGGGACGGTGAAGACCAGCAATTTCTTTCAGGGCTGGCACCTTCCTTGTGGGAGAAGGAGCCGGACGTTTGCCTTTTCAGAAAAAGCTTCTGCCGAAAGTGAGCACCGTGACATGCTGAGTCTCTGGGAAAGCAGAGATCCCCAGTGCTGTTGTGCCTGTGGATAGGCTGCAGGGGGATACTGAATATCAGCAATTTCTTTCAGGGCTGGCACCTTCCTTGTGGGAGAAGGAGCGAGGCGTTTGCCTTTTCAGAAAAAAGCTTCTGCCGAGAAAGAGCACCGTGACATGCTGCGTCTCTGGGAAAGCAGAGATCCCCAGTGCTGTTGTGCCTGTGGATAGGCTGCAGAGGGATAGTGAAGACCTGCATTTGCTTTCAGGGCTGGCACCTTCCTTGTGGGAGAAGGAGCCAGGCGTTTCCCTTTCCAGAAAAAAGCTTCTGCCGAGAAAGAGCACCGTGACATGCTGAGCCTCTGGGAAAGCAGAGATCCCCAGTGCTGTTGTGCCTGTGGATAGGCTGCAGAGGGATAGTGAAGACCTGCATTTGCTTTCAGGGCTGGCAACTTCCTTGTGGGAGAAGGAGCCAGGCGTTTCCCTTTCCAGAAAAAAGCTTCTGCCGAGAAAGATAACCGTGACATGCTGAGCCTCTGGGAAAGCAGAGATCCCCAGTGCTGTTGTGCCTGTGGATAGGCTGCAGGGGGACGGTGAAGACCAGCAATTTCTTTCAGGGCTGGCACCTTCCTTGTGGGAGAAGGAGCCAGGCGTTTCCCTTTTCAGAAAAAAGCTTCTGCCAAGAACGAGCACCGTGACATGCTGAGTCTCTGGGAAAGCAGAGATCCCCAGTGCTGTTGTGCCTGTGGATAGGCTGCAGGGGGACGGTGAAGACCAGCAATTTCTTTCAGGGCTGGCACCTTCCTTGTGGGAGAAGGAGCCGGACGTTTGCCTTTTCAGAAAAAGCTTCTGCCGAAAGTGAGCACCGTGACATGCTGAGTCTCTGGGAAAGCAGAGATCCCCAGTGCTGTTGTGCCTGTGGATAGGCTGCAGGGGGATACTGAATATCAGCAATTTCTTTCAGGGCTGGCACCTTCCTTGTGGGAGAAGGAGCGAGGCGTTTGCCTTTTCAGAAAAAAGCTTCTGCCGAGAACGAGCACCGTGACATGCTGAGTCTCTGGGAAAGCAGAGATCCCCAGTGCTGTTGTGCCTGTGGATAGGCTGCAGGGGGAGGGTGAAGACCTGCATTTGCTTTCAGGGCTGGCACCTTCCTTGTGGGAGAAGGAGCCAGGCGTTTGCCTTTTCAGAAAAAAGCTTCTGCCGAGAAAGAGCACCGTGACATGCTGAGTCTCTGGGAAAGCAGAGATCCCCAGTGCTGTTGTGCCTGTGGATAGGCTGCAGGGGGATACTGAATATCAGCAAATTTCTTTCAGGGCTGGCACCTTCCTTGTGGGAGAAGGAGCCAGACGTTTGCCTTTTCAGAAAAAAGCTTCTGCCAAGAACGAGCACCGTGACATGCTGCGTCTCTGGGAAAGCAGAGATCCCCAGTGCTGTTGTGCCTGTGGATAGGCTGCAGAGGGATAGTGAAGACCTGCATTTGCTTTCAGGGCTGGCACCTTCCTTGTGGGAGAAGGAGCCAGGCGTTTGCCTTTTCAGAAAAAAGCTTCTGCCGAGAAAGAGCACCGTGACATGCTGAGTCTCTGGGAAAGCAGAGATCCCCAGTGCTGTTGTGCCTGTGGATAGGCTGCAGGGGGATACTGAATATCAGCAATTTCTTTCAGGGCTGGCACCTTCCTTGTGGGAGAAGGAGCGAGGCGTTTGCCTTTTCAGAAAAAAGCTTCTGCCGAGAAAGAGCACCGTGACATGCTGAGTCTCTGGGAAAGCAGAGATCCCCAGTGCTGTTGTGCCTGTGGATAGGCTGCAGAGGGATACTGAATATCAGCAAATTTCTTTCAGGGCTGGCACCTTCCTTGTGGGAGAAGGAGCCGTAAGTTTGCCTTTTCAGAAAAAAGCTTCTGCCAAGAACGAGCACCGTGACATGCTGCGTCTCTGGGAAAGCAGAGATCCCCAGTGCTGTTGTGCCTGTGGATAGGCTGCAGAGGGATAGTGAAGACCTGCATTTGCTTTCAGGGCTGGCACCTTCCTTGTGGGAGAAGGAGCCAGGCGTTTCCCTTTCCAGAAAAAAGCTTCTGCCGAGAAAGAGCACCGTGACATGCTGAGCCTCTGGGAAAGCAGAGATCCCCAGTGCTGTTGTGCCTGTGGATAGGCTGCAGAGGCATAGTGAAGACCTGCATTTGCTTTCAGGGCTGGCACCTTCCTTGTGGGAGAAGGAGCCGGACGTTTGCCTTTTCAGAAAAAGCTTCTGCCGAAAGTGAGCACCGTGACATGCTGAGTCTCTGGGAAAGCAGAGATCCCCAGTGCTGTTGTGCCTGTGGATAGGCTGCAGGGGGATACTGAATATCAGCAATTTCTTTCAGGGCTGGCAGCTTCCTTGTGGGAGAAGGAGCCTTAAGTTTGCCTTCTCAGAAAAAAGCTTCTGCCGAGAAAGAGCACCGTGACATGCTGAGTCTCTGGGAAAGCAGAGATCCCCAGTGCTGTTGTGCCTGTGGATAGGCTGCAGGGGGAGGGTGAAGACCTGCATTTGCTTTCAGGGCTGGCACCTTCCTTGTGGGAGAAGGAGCCAGACGTTTGCCTTTTCAGAAAAAAGCTTCTGCCGAGAACGAGCACCGTGACATGCTGAGTCTCTGGGAAAGCAGAGATCCCCAGTGCTGTTGTGCCTGTGGATAGGCTGCAGGGGGAGGGTGAAGACCTGCATTTGCTTTCAGGGCTGGCACCTTCCTTGTGGGAGAAGGAGCCAGGCGTTTGCCTTTTCAGAAAAAAGCTTCTGCCGAGAAAGAGCACCGTGACATGCTGAGTCTCTGGGAAAGCAGAGATCCCCAGTGCTGTTGTGCCCGTGGATAGGCTGCAGGGGGACGGTGAAAACCAGCAATTTCTTTCAGGGCTGGCACCTTCCTTGTGGGAGAAGGAGCCGGACGTTTGCCTTTTCAGAAAAAGCTTCTGCCGAGAAAGAGCACCGTGACATGCTGAGTCTCTGGGAAAGCAGAGATCCCCAGTGCTGTTGTGCCTGTGGATAGGCTGCAGAGGGATAGTGCAGACCTGCAAGAGATTTCAGGGCTGGCAGCTTCCTTGTGGGAGAAGGAGCCGGACGTTTGCCTTTTCAGAAAAAGTTTCTGCCGAGAACGAGCACCGTGACATGCTGAGTCTCTGGGAAAGCAGAGATCCCCAGTGCTGTTGTGCCTGTTGATAGGCTGCAGGGGGACGGTGAAGACCAGCAAGATCTTTCAGGGCTGGCACTTTCCTTGTGGGAGTAGGAGCCCAACTTTTGCCTTTTCAGAAAAAGGTTCTGCCGAGAGCGAGCACCATGAGACGCTGAGTCTCTGGGAAAGCAGAGATCCCCAGTGCTGTTGTGCCTGTGGATAGGGTGCAGGGGGACGGTGAAAACCAGCAATTTCTTTCAGGGCTGGCACCTTCCTTGTGGGAGAAGGAGCCGTAAGTTTGCCTTTTCAGAAAAAAGCTTCTGCCAAGAACGAGCACCGTGACATGCTGAGTCTCTGGGAAAGCAGAGATCCCCAGTGCTGTTGTGCCTGTGGATAGGCTGCAGGGGGACGGTGAAAACCAGCAATTTCTTTCAGGGCTGGCAGCTTCCTTGTGGGAGAAGGAGCCAGGCGTTTGCCTTTTCAGAAAAAGCTTCTGCCGAGAAAGAGCACCGTGAGATGCTGAGTCTCTGGGAAAGCAGAGATCCCCAGTGCTGTTGTGCCTGTGGATAGGCTGCAGGTGGACGGTGAACACCAGCAAGATCTTTCATGTCTGGCAGCTTCCTTGTGGGAGAAGGAGCTCAACATTTGCCTTTTCAGAAAAAGGTTCTGCCGAGAGCGAGCACCATTAGATGCTGAGTCTCTGGGAAAGCAGAGATCCCCAGTACTGTTGTGCCTGTGGATAGGCTGCAGGGGGACGGTGAAGACCAGCAAGATCTTTCAGGGCTGGCACCTTCCTTGTGGGAGAAGGAGCCAGACGTTTGCCTTTTCAGAAAATGTTTCTGCCGAGAATGAGCACCGTGACATGCTGAGACTCTGGGAAATCAGAGATCCCCAGTGCTGCTGCGGCTAAAGATATGCTGCAGGGGGACGGTGAAGACCAGCAAGATCTTTCAGGGCTGGCACCTTCGTTGTGGGAGAAGGAGCCAGACGTTTGCCTTTTCAGAAAAAGTTTCTGCCGAGAACGAGCACCGTGACATGCTGAGTCTCTGGGAAAGCAGAGATCCCCAGTGCTGTTGTGCCTGTGGATTGGCTGCAGAGGGATAGTGCAGACCTGCAAGAGATTTCAGGGCTGGCAGATTCCTTGTAGGAGAAGGAGCCGAAAGTTTGCCTTTTCAGAAAAAGTTTCTGCCGCGAACAAGCACCGTGATATGCTGAGTCTCTGGGAAAGCAGAGATGCCCAGTGCTGCTGCGGCTAAAGATAGGCTGCAGGGGGATGGTGAAGACCAGCAATATCTTTGAGGGTGGCACCTTCCTTGTGGGAGAAGGAGCCAGACGTTTGCCTTTTCAGAAAATGTTTCTGCCGAGAACGAGCACCGTGACATGCTGAGTTTCTGGGAAAGCAGATATGCCCAGTGCTGCTGCGGCTAAAGATAGGCTGCAGGGGGATGGTGAAGACCAGCAAGATCTTTCAGGGCTGGCACCTTCCTTGTGGGAGAAGGAGCCAGACTTTTGCCTTTTCAGAAAAAGTTTCTGCCGAGAACGAGCACCGTGACATGCTGAGTCTCTGGGAAAGCAGAGATCCCCAGTGCTGTTGTGCCTGTGGATAGGCTGCAGCGGGACGGTGAAGACCAGCAAGATCTTTCAGGGATGGCAGCTTCCCTGTGGGAGAAGGAGCCAGACGTTTGCCTTTTCAGAAAATGTTTCTGCCGAGAAGGAGCACCGTGATATGCTGAGTCTCTGGGAAAGCAGAGATGCCCAGTGCTGCTGCGGCTAAAGATAGGCTGCAGGGGCACGGTGAAGAGCAGCAAGATCTTTCAGGGCTGGCAGCTTCCTTGTGGGAGAAGGAGCCAGACGTTTGCCATTTCAGAAGAAGTTTCTGCCGAGAACGAGCACCGTGACATGCTGAGTCTCTGGGAAAGCAGAGATCTCCAATGCTGTTGTGCCTGTGGATAGGCTGCAGAGGGATAGTGCAGACCTGCAAGAGATTTCAGGGCTGGCAGATTCCTTGTGGGAGAAGGAGCCGAAAGTTTGCCTTTTCAGAAAAATTTTCTGCCGCGAACAAGCACCATGACATGCTGAGTCGCTGTTAAAGCAGAGATCCCCAGTGCTGCTGCGGCTAAAGATAGGCTGCAGGGGGACGGTGAAGACCAGCAAGAGATTTCAGGGCTGGCAGCTTCCTTGTGGGAGAAGGAGCCGGACGTTTGCCTTTCAGAAAATGTTTCTGCTGAGAGCGAGCACCATGAGATGCTGATCCTCTTGGAAAGCAGAGATCCCCAGTGCTGTTCTTTTTCTTTTCTTTACTCTTTCCAAATGACTTGACCTATACCATCCCCACTTGCACAATGTTTTTCAAGATCCTGCTTACTACCTTCTTTACCCAGATAGGTCACATTGTGATGGCAGTCTTTGGAAGAATCCCGTGGGAAAGATTGTGGTTTTGAAGTTGAAGATGTTATTTTACTGTATTGATGTCTGATTGGCAATCCACCCCACTCTGCTGTGAAAGAGTTGATTTGTGTTTCTGAGAGGCAGTGCAGAATGACCACCAGTGGAGAGGCTCCCAGTGAATGAAGTCCAGACCTGTTCCCATGGCACTCACCAAACCATATTTCTATCAGTTGTGACATCTGCTGCAATCGTTATCTTGTTATTGCATGGGGACTGATAACATCGGATGAAAGCTAGGGAAATAGCAAAAGCAGATCATAAAACAAGCTCACTCTCCAGAGTCCAGAGTTCAAGGACAGGAGTTTCTGGCCATAAGAGCAGTTGTTCTTGTTCAGATGAAGTTATAAGAACGTACTTTGAGATACATATATGATTACACTGAAAGTAAAACAAAAGCTTTAGATCCATAAGTGATACAGGCACAAAAAAAGTGCCCAGGGACTAAGCTGGTAACTAAAAGTCACCATCTAATGACTTAGAGCATGACACTTTCCCCAAATGAAGTTTTTCAGAGAATAAACTAAAAAAATGAGAGCCAAGGATCAACCATCTTATAAGAAATAGGTATTTTAAAACCTACTTTGAAAATATTTTTTCTTAATTTGAGAAGAAAGGCTAGAGAATAAAACACCCACCTGTAAATATCTTATAACTTTCCTTATGCAACTGAGAAGTCTGATTTCTGCAGGACACACAATTAAATTAATGTTATTTTTATTTCTGTATCAGTCTGGCAGGATGGAGTTATATTTTTCTCCTGGTCACATGATCCCATACCCAGCTCCCATAACATACTTGCACTTTAATTGCTGCTTAGATTCTGTGACATTTCAGTGGGTGCAAAAAAGTTAGGAAACAGAAGCTTAATTCAATTTATTAAATAGAATGGGCCCCACCGACTGTTAATGTTGTATCCATGCTTCTTAGCATCAGTCCTGAATTCAAAGTCTCCATTTTTCTTGAAGATGGAGACCTGAACTCAGCAGCTGCTTTTACACCTTGGAAAACTGAACTGCAATAAAGAAAAAAAAAAAAAAAACCCTCCAGAAACGAGTACATTTCATTCCACTTTGTCTCTGAGAACAATAAACAAAAGATTGATTAATGGTGCTTGTGATACTTATGCTTGTGATATTAAGAACTGTGGAGATAAATACGTACATTACTTTATCTAATAATGCTGTATACGTATTTGATGCCATCTGGCATCAGATGGCAAGAGGATTACCTCAATGCAACAAATGTCAACAGTAGTAGCATCTCAGAAGATCTGTTGCTCCATCATGTGACACTTGTGTGTGTTCAACTGCTAAAATTATCTTTTTCTGATCAACTGCTCAAGCAGAGCTACTCTTCCCAGTCATCTGCTGTTGCAGCCATGCTAGTGAACGTGGCTGAGAGTAAACAATAATAGACTATCCTTCCCCAAAGTGAAATCGGATATTTTTCCAAATTATTACCAACCAGAGACTCATTTGGTTGTAACTGTGCTTATGGCTGATGTTATAGTAAAAGCACATGCAACTGTCTAGGTGTGCTGCTGAAAATCACCTTTGAACAGGGAAGTTGTAATCCACAGAATGACTGGCCTAACATGAAAATAGATCTGGTTGAAGAGACATTCCTTCAAAGTAACTGGAACAAGGTGAGGAGAAAGCAGAAAATTACTGTCGGGGAATGTAACGAATCTACGGAATTCCTGACAGTTCGAGAACAGCGCGACCTCGAGCAGCTTGTAGTATATCCTTGAAGAGTCTGGAAAGATCCGAGAAGACCGGTACAAAAACAAGATAGTGATAAGAAGAACCATCCTAACGAACTCACCAATCATGAATTGTTAGTTACTAACCAAACCAATCATATACTAACACATACTCTAAAGAAGGGTATAAAAAGGTGTGTTAGAACAATAAAGTAGCCATTTTGTGTGATCTATTACTTGTCGTGTCCGTCTCTACCGCGACAAATGGTGACCCCGATGCGCCTGAGCGAACAGATCATCTAACGGCGATAAATCCAGCACTAGAGAGAAGTATACCAGCGGCGATGAGAGCTGCGAGAGAGTATACTGGCGGCGAGAAAAACGCTGCGGAGACGGAGCCCGGTGAAGCTGAGAGCAGTTGAATCTGCCTGGTCCGGACCTGAGCCTAGACACCTAATAAGGTGAGCAGCCGGGGACTACTACTGTTAGAATGGGGCAGCAATTAACTAAGGAAGAGGAGACAATTTTGTCTACCTGGAGAGCCCTGTTAAAAAGAAAAGGGGTTAAAACCTCCGAACAAAACCTGAGGAGGATTTTATTATGGTGTAAGACCCACGGCTTTCAAGCCACAACGCTTACTGCGTTTAGTGTGGGAGCATGGCAATCTGTGGCCTTGAAAATGTTTGAGGAGATTTCTAAGGGGCAGACAGACCTGTGCGAGTTGGCTGTCGTATGGCGTTTGTTAACTGAGACTCTGAAAGACTGGAAAGCAGATTGTGATGCAAAAGATCAGCAAAAGAATGATGAGAAATCAGTAAATGGTAACACAGAATCAGCTTCGGCTCAAGCAACGGCTGCGGCCGATGCTGCGATTTCAGCAGTTGCGGGTAGAAAACCCCTCACGAGCAAAATTAGATCATACCCTTACTCACCTCCTCCTCCTATGCCATTAATCACTTTCCCGGGCGATGAGGGGCCCTCCTCACCTACTGGTGCGGCGGCAGAAGGGGTGACTCCATCAGCCCCCCCCAAAGCGAAAAATGTGGCGATTAACACTGAGCCCGAAAGCCAGGGCCGTGCCGAAAGCCAGGGCCGTGCCGAAAGCCAGGGCCGTGCCGAAAACCAAGGCCGTGCCGAAAACCAGGGCCGTACCGAAAGCCAAGGCCGTAACGAAACCCAGGGCCATAACGTACGTGAGGGCCTACAGGATGGTGGGACTCAAACTGAATGTGAGGGCCGCACAGAAAATGAGAGCAAAAATTACACTGAGGCAGAAAAATCTCTAATTGACGCTATGCGATCCCTGCAGCTTGCAGATAAATCCATACCAAAAGAACCCCTGCCATGGACTCTCCCTCCGTCCACAGTAACTGTGGTCCCGAGATCCCCTGATCAATTTTGGGAGGGAGTTAGACGATATGCTGCCGACTCCGGCAACTGGGATCTAGTAGAACGCCTCAGCCAGTGCTCTCTAACACCTGCGTTTCTAAAGCCTCTAGATAACGCAGCGGGGCCTCTTGTTACATTTCCTGTTTTCAAAGCTGCTGCCGGCATGAACCGGCAAGATGAGCACACTCCAATCGGCTGGAGAGTAGTGCAGGATTTGCAGAATAAAGTACAAAAATTCGGAATTAATTCTCCTGAAGTGATGCAACTTCTTCGTATAATTAGCACAGATCTGCTGTGTCCATATGACATAATGCATCTGGCACAAGTGCTGTTTCAGCCCGTACAGTTGCAAGTATTTCAATCCACCTGGAGGCAGATGGCACGCGCGGCGGCGCTGCATAATTCACGACTGCCACGGGATGACCCGAGAGTAGGCCTGGGAGAGGAAGCCTTGCTTGGTGAAGGGCAGTATAGTAACCCTCAGCTACAGGCTACGTGGCCTCCACTGGCTCTTGAACAGGCACAACATATAGGCCTTATGGCAATAAAGAGAACCATGGATTTGGCAGCCCCGAAGCAAAAATATGCCACTATTCGTCAAGGCCCCACAGAACCCTTTTTACAATTTGTAGAAAAAATATCTGCCGCCCTGGAAAAACAGGTAGACGATGAGGTCTTAAGACAAATGTTATGCAAACAGCTGGCAAAAGATAATGCTAATGAGGATTGTCAAAGGATCATACAGGCTCTGCCAGGAGATCCTTCTGTCCCTGACATGGTAGCTGCATGTTCTAAAGTTGGGACGCTGGTACACACAGTGACCACCATAGCCAATGCTATCAAAGATTCTGGAAAGTGCTCTGGGTGTGGCAGTGAAGGGCGTGTTGCTGTACAGACTTCTCCACACAAAACATCCCCACGTAAACACCCGGTACACCACTCACCGGAGGTTATTTGCAAGAAATGCGGAAAATCAGGGCATTTTGCCAAACAGTGTCGTTCTAAATTTCATGCTAATGGGCAGCCGCTACAGGGAAACCGCAAAACGAGCGCGGGAGGGCGCGCGATGACATCAAATCCCCCTCCAACAACGAGCCAACTCCCCTCTGTGAACAACTGTCAGCCGCAACAGCTGGCTCAGCAGGGCTGGATGTATCCACCGCCGACACAGTAACTCTAGTCACGAAAGACATTGTTAAGGTCCCTCTTAATGCAAGGGGTCCTATCGGACGAGGGCTGAGTGCATTATTATTGGGAAGATCAAGTAGCACGTTAAATGGAATAATTGTACATGTGGGAGTTATTGATGCTGACTTTACAGGTCAAATTTGCGCAATGATTTCAACCCCCTATCCACCAGTAACAATCCCTAAAGGTACTCGTATTGCTCAACTTGTTCCCTTTTTGAGCTCTGTTTCGAAAGCAGAACAGCGACTGCGATGCGATGGAAGCTTCGGCTCTACAGGACCCCCTCAGGTCTGCTGGTCCCAGACTGTCTCATCATCCCGACCACAAATGATGTGCACCGTGTCGAATCATGGAAAAATGCCAAGTACAGTAAGGCTTGCAGGGCTCCTGGACACCGGAGCCGATGCTACTATTATAGCCGATTATTTGTGGCTGTCCACCTGGCCCACAGAGGAGGCTGGTGTGGGAGTACTGGGGCTGGGAGGGTCCACGCCTGCAAAGGTAGCAGCCACTCCAGTTCTGATTACCAATCCCGAGGGCCAACAGGCAGTTCTTAAACCATATGTGGCAGCAGCTCCCCTCACTTTATGGGGGAGGGATTGCTTGTCGCAATGGGGGGTGAAAATTACCACGGATTTTTAACGGGGGCCACTGTGTTGCAGGGTGTTAAACAACCCACGCTTGTTCTAACCTGGTTAACGACTAACCCTGTGTGGGTGAATCAGTGGCCCCTACCAATTGAAAGATTAAAGGCCCTGCAAGAATTGGTAGCGGAACAACTGGCTGCCAGACATATTGAACCATCTCATAGTCCGTGGAATACTCCAGTGTTTGTGATAAAAAAGAAATCAGGTAAATGGCGATTGTTGCATGACCTGCGGCAGGTCAATGCTGTCATGGCCACGATGGGGGCTCTGCAACCAGGCATGCCTTCACCTGCCATGATCCCTCACGATTGGGAAATCATTGTCATGGACCTTAAGGATTGCTTTTTTACAATTCCATTAGCTGCCCAAGACAAAGAAAAATTTGCATTCTCTGTGCCCTCTATCAATCATGCAGAACCAGCAAAACGATATCAATGGAGAGTTCTGCCACAGGGCATGAAAAATTCACCAACCATTTGTCAATGGTTTGTTGCACAAGCTTTGTCACCTGTACAGGAAAAATTCCCTACTAGTTATTGCTATCATTATATGGATGACATTCTGTTAGCATCAGACAACAAGGAGCAGTTGAATGACATGAAATATTTGACCATGCATTCACTACGACAATATGGGTTAGTTATTGCCCCTGAAAAAGTGCAAGTAATAGCACCCTGGAAATACTTGGGAATGACAATTACAAACAAACAGGTTGTGCCCCAACCTGTGAAGCTTAACCTTGCGGTTAAGACACTCAATGATGTACAGAAATTAATGGGATCCTTGAATTGGATCAGGCCCTATCTTGGACTGACTAATTCACAGTTACAACCTCTATTGGACTTATTAAAACATTCCAATGATCCAACAGAACCCAGAATATTAAATAAGGAAGCATTAAATGTAATTCACATGGTGGAACAATGTATATACAAGAAATTTGTTTCTCGAATTGATCTGTCTCAATTGGTGCAGTTCTTTGTACTAATTGACAAAACTGTGCCATTTGGTGCCTTGGTGCAGTGGAATTCTGAGTGGGATGATCCGTTACATGTTTTAGAATGGCTGTTTTTGTCATTCCGACCACGAAAAACTGCTCCTGGCTTGTTTGAACTTATTGCTGATGTAATCATAAAAGCCAGAAAACGATGTGTAGAACTAACAGGACGTGATCCAGCTACGATTGTTTTACCTGTCCAAAATTGGTACTTTGAATGGTGTCTGGCGAACAATTACGAGCTGCAAGCAGCTATGGCGGGCTTTCAAGGACTGATCTCGTATCATCTACCATCGCACCCGCTCCTGAAATTTGCTCGAGATATACCATTTGGGCAGAAAAATTTAAGCCAGCCAGAACCTGTGAAAGGTCCTACCGTCTTCACGGACGGCTCTGGAAAAACGGGTAAAGCAGCAGTAGTATGGTACGAGAACAACAATTGGAACAGCAAAGTGGTACATCAAAATGGTTCCCCACAAGTAGTAGAGCTACGTGCAATGGCTGTTGCCTTTTCTATTTTTTCTGCTCCTGTAAATATTGTAACTGACTCAGCGTATGTAGCTAATCTAGTTTCTCGACTAGACAAAGTGGCTTTGATCATGTCAGACAATCAATTGTTATTTGATGTGCTTTTAGACCTTTGGAAACATGTTCAATTACGAACGGAACCTTATTTTATCATGCATATCCGTAGTCATACCAATTTACCAGGTTTTTACACGGAAGGTAATGCCAGAGCGGATGCTCTTGCTTCTGCTATGGCTTTGGCTACTGTTCCTAACATCAAGCAACAAGCTATATTATCACATCAATTTTTTCATCAAGGTTTTTGAGCTTTACGAAGGCAATTTGGTCTGTCCCATGCTGAAGCTCGTTCTATTGTAGCTGCTTGTCCTGATTGTCAGGGAATTCACACTCCGGCGTATTTTGGTACTAATCCCAGAGGTATACAAGCTTTACAGATTTGGCAATCTGATGTTACTCATATCAATGAATTTGGCAGACAAAAATATGTTCATGTTTCTATTGATACTTATTCTCATGCTTTGGTAGCAACAGCACATAATGGAGAAACAGGAAAAGATGTAATTTGGCATTTCCAGAAGGCTTTCGCTATGCTCAGGGTACCTCACCAAATTAAAACGGACAATGGCCCGGCATATGCTTCACGAAAAGTTCAAACATTTTTTAATCTCTGGGGTGTTACTCATGTCACAGGCATTCCCCACTCCCCCACAGGACAAGCAATTGTTGAGCGTGCACATGGCACACTGAAGCAGCAGCTTCAAAAACAAAAAGGGGGAATGGTTGGGGAACCACCACAGGCATGTTTAGATAAAGCAGTTTATGTTCTTAATTTTCTCCATTGTAGCGATAATTCTCCCCTACCTCCTCTTTTTCAACATTTCTCTTCTCTTCTTCAACACAGAATTTACAAAAGGGTATCAAAGTACATGTTAAAGATTTAGTTACTGGTCAGTGGAGTGGACCATGTGAGCTATTAACCTGGGGAAGGGGTTATGCTTGTGTTTCCACAGATGCTGGTCCTCGCTGGGTTCCTGCTCGGTGTGTTCGGCCTCTATTGGAACCTGCCTCAGGGTGAAGGATGGGTGATCTCACAACCTAAACAAAATGTCTGGGTCACTTTAGCAAACATGACACATCAGGACACTTTGTGTCTCGCCACAGCAACCCCTGAGAATCCATTCTCTACATGCTTGGTGGGACTACCCGTGGACACCTGGCCGAACCCACTGCGGATCCTGAATCTCTGTGATTCTCCAAAAAGTTGTACAAAAAACTGGGATCGTGTGTATGCACATCTTTTGCCAGTCACCCAGGAACCCCAAGAGTTAGAATTATTAGGATCTGTAATGATGGATTCTTGTGTGTTCTTTAATTACTCTTATAGCAATATTGCTCATCAGGGTTGAAATGTTAATGCAACTAGTATTCTCTATCGTAATGCAACTAGTATTCTCTATCGTAATGCAACTGCGTGGTGTAATTATACTGCACCTAATGCTTCGCGATCTTCTGTTGTTCCTCTTGCGCTACCTCCTGGCGTGTTTCTAATCTGTGGAGATCGTGCCTGGGGAGGCATTCCATCTAAACTGAATGGAGGCCCGTGTAGCCTCGGACGCCTCACGTTATTAACACCAAATATGTTAACGATTCTGAACATGACTCGAAAGCATAGACGAGTCCAAAGGTTTGCTCATCAGTTTAGCAGTTCCTGTCAAGATGACATCGAATTTTGGAATCAAGGCCAGATTTTAACAGCCTCCATATTGGCACCAGGAGTTGGCGTTGCAAATGCCTTAAGAACTTTAAATAAGTTAGGATGTTGGCTTAGTAAGCAATCTAAGGCCACCTCTTTAGCTTTAAGTAACCTTCTAACTGATGCTGGTAGTGTTAGACATGCTGTGTTGCAAAATAGAGCTGCAATTGATTTTTTGCTTTTAGCACAAGGACACGGTTGTGATGAGTTTGAAGGGATGTGTTGTATGAATCTGTCGAACCATTCAGAATCCATTTTCAGTAGTATTCAACAATTAAAGAAGGGAGTCAGGAAGCTGACAGAAAGCGATGAATTAGATTGGCTAACAAAGATGTTCAATGGTTGGGGATTGTCTGGATGGTTGGTATCTCTGCTCAAAACTGTGGGGGTAGTTATCTTGGTTGTGATAACTGTGCTCCTAATGTTGCCCTGTCTTTTCAGTCTTCTGCAAAGGGCCCTGCAGGGGGCAGCCAGGACAATATTTTTAGCACAAATACAAAAAGGGGGAATTGTCGGGGAATGTAACGAATCTACGGAATTCCTGACAGTTCGAGAACAGCGCGACCTCGAGCAGCTTGTAGTATATCCTTGAAGAGTCTGGAAAGATCCGAGAAGACCGGTACAAAAACAAGATAGTGATAAGAAGAACCGTCCTAACGAACTCACCAATCATGAATTGTTAGTTACTAACCAAACCAATCATATACTAACACATACTCTAAAGAAGGGTATAAAAAGGTGTGTTAGAACAATAAAGTAGCCATTTTGTGTGATCTATTACTTGTCGTGTCCGTCTCTACCGCGACAAATTACCCTCTAAATAGCTTGAACACGTAGTCAAAGCTATTTAGAAAATCCTTCTGGGAAAGTAAAACTAAAATCAACTGCATGAGCTGTGCAAGAAGAGAAGTGCAGCATCTGATAGAGTCTGATCCAGAATGGGTGGTTGTAGATACTGGGACACACCAACAGATCACCATCATACAAGGAGAGGATGTGCTTGGTAGCAGAGCTTGGGTTAGATCCTGCTTATCCAGATCAGGACCCTGGTGCCTTCCCATCTCAGGTATTTGGGTTTCCTTCTTGAGGAAACCAAGGCATAAGGAATGATGATGTACTCTCTGAGTCTTAGCTCCTCGTAAAGACTGGGAGGAGAGGAGGGAGTGCAAGACCAGAGGCTCAGAAGCACTTATGGATTTACTAGCATAGATACAAACCATGTAAGTTGCAGCCACTGAAATGGCATATTTTCAGATTCTTCAGTCTAAACTGAAGTTTAGCTGCAGTTAGGAAAGAAGCCAGAACAAAAAAGTAACAATATATTCTCCAGGATTACAAAGGAAAACACAGTGGAAGATTTGATGTATAAAAGCATCAGTAACAAAATACCTGCTTGTCCCCCAAAAGACAGAAGGAAACCCCGTTTCTCAGTTTCTGCCTAACAGGCTTTTGTTTATGAAATACAGAATTAAATTAAATCCTAAACGTGACTAACATCCTTAACTGAATTAGAGAGGAAGGCAGCATCAACTGTGAGAAGAAAAGCTCCTTTCCTTCAGGCTACGTTTTCAGCTCTATTGGTATAACACCAGCTTGCACCCCGAACACAATTTTGTATCTAGAAAAGATTTCTGTGAGACATGCTAGCCTAAGGCTCTACAGTACATTTTTTCTTCTTGCTAATTTCCTGCAATTTGCTAACAAAGGTAGCTCTAACTAAAACCAGCTTGAATCAGGACATGATTCTTGTTAGTGCAAACAAGTCAGTGAAGAAGCCTCAGAAGCAAAGGCATGTGGTGGAAATGGGGCCTTAAAGTGCTCTATCCATCTGAGAGATTACTGTGTCCAAGAAATATCTCTTGCCTTGATATGTCTAAATATTTTAGGAAAAGCTTCTGCTTCATTTCAAGAGGTGGCTGAGCCAGTACAAGCCCAAGGATGTTGCATAAAGATGTGGAAATGGGAACAGAAGCTGGTGTGGGTGCTGGAAAACATGAGTTTTCTTATGTTATGAAGTTGTTTTAGCACCACCATAATTTTCCCTTGTGAAAGCAGGGGGTGTTGTAAGAAATATTCTCTAAATTGGACCACTCCGGCAGATATTTGTTTAACACACTTTTTCTCATTTGTTTTGAAAGAAAGCTTTGTCAATGTAAAAAAATCCTTTGGGACAATTAGCTGTATAGCGAAGTTAGCAATAGTTCACAATCTATCTGGATGACACTCCTAGTGTGTCAGGCTGCCTTTTCTGCAAAAAGAAAACATGTTGTAGCAGGGCTGCCAACTGTATAATGTCAGGGGCCATATGGACTGCAACAGCTTTGCTAGGATTCACTTACTTTCTTTTCTAGCTGAGCAAGCTAGAATCGCTAACTTTCAACCAAGAGTCCTGAAAGAGCTGGCTGAGATCTTTCAGCTGGTGACTTTTTTGCTGAGCATACAATGGATGGTAACTATGGCTGAGTTCCAACCACAGTACCACGTTCTCTTCACCATCATATACAAACCCTTCACATATCATTCTACAATCATATGAGTGTGGTGGGTGCAGAAGAATAGTATTAGTTTCACCCTTTTGGTCCTACCTGAGAAAAGGGTTCCTATTCCACCCAGCCACTCTTTTCATGGTGATACTGGTGTTATTGATAACCTGGACGATACCGTCCCCTTTGCAGCACTTTTACTTACATAGTCCAGAACTTTCAATTCTTCAGGCAGAGCTTGACTTTATTCACATGATAAAATACTATTAAACAGCTATCATCATCTCACTGTTTTTGACTTCTGTGACATCATTATCATTCCCAGTAGCCTCGTCCCCCAAAAAGAAGGAAAAAGCTGAGATCTGAGTACATTTTCAGAAATGCTGAGAACTCTGAATCTGTTATCACTTTCGGATACCTTGACAAATGATTTGTTATAAAATGCAGCGGGTCGAATATGTGTAACCTGGCAATGGTCCGTTTATGAACCCATCACAGTGGCTTGAAGTAATCCTTAATTTGGGGTGAGAAGCCATTCTACGTTGTCAGGTTATACTTATGTGGAGCAGATGTGTTGCACATAGATGTATTCATTTGCTGAAAGTGTAACATCTTGCTAAATAAAAATGAAATGTAATTTTAGCCCAAGGTCATTATTGCTATTCCTTAATATGTGCTTACTATAAAAAGACCATCAACTGTACCTCAGTGGTCCTAAAAAGTGCCTTGGGATTGTCTAATCTATTCTGCATCTTAAATTTATAATATTTTCTTCTTCTGCTTCATAAGGTGTAGCTTTTTCGTAATACAGCTTTTTCAAATAAAATTTTTCATAATAATGCATACCTCTGCAACTGATTTTAGTATTCTGACTAAATATCCTTTTTTTCCTGCCTTGTGAGGTTAATGGGCACCTCTGTGGATTTTTGTTGATGTGTACCTCAAAGGATTTCTGTAAGCTTTCAGTGTATGCAGTGTAAATGTAATCTGATGTTTGGATCTGTTAGACTAAGACCTAGGAATCATGAACAATTGTGGCATTATCAGTATATTGACCTACTTTGTCATATACTGTTGCATTGCAAGAGTCTGGAACACAGACTTATCTCACACGCACACAAAAGTTAGTAATAATGATGTTGAATTAGACAAAATTTTTAAAAATAAACATAAGGTGAAACTCAGACCTCATTAGATTTGAAATAAATAAACTCTTGCATGTGTAAGTGAATGTCATAATTGCTGTGTAACTGGACATGGTGACCTTTGTGCATATTTTCACAAATTCTGTCAGGAAGATGTTTTGAAGATGAGTGGGTTTAAAAGGCAAAACCATACAAGAAAAATCCTCCTAGATATTTAAGCATAAAAATACCACGTATTGCTCAAAAAAATTGCCAAACTGCACATGGCAGAAAGCTTGCAGACTCAGCTGGAAACATGTTCCTTGAGCATGGCTTATATGCTGTTCTTTTGCATCTATTACTTTTTTTGATATAGGGATCATAAGAACAGCTCTTCTGGGCTACATCAAATGAAGAATAGCAGGCTGGTCTGATTTCTCATTTCTCTCTGGGTGCGGCCTGTGGGACACCAGAGGACATGCCTTGCTGCTGACCTTGCACCCCCTTGCCAATGGCTGGAAGGTGGAGGCCATCACCAGCACCCATGCTTCATGTCCCCATCTAATTAAACCACATGGGGTAGGGGTTAACGCCACTGGATGGGGCTTGCTAGCAAACCTGATGAGGGCAACAAGTTGGGGTCCTTGGAGGATGGACTATAGGAGACTGCATGAAGCAGAGGAAAGGGATATTCACACAGGGGGATATTCTCTCCCTTTCAGGCCAGTCTTCCTTGCTTTTCCCTGTGTGCTGTTGCCCTGAAACCTCTGCTGAATACCTGCACAGATATCTGTCACCAGATTGGGTACTTGGCTAAGGTACAGAATGAACTAACCTAAACCCAAGCATCTCCCTCCTAGTCTGTGATGAGAGGTCTCCTCCACATGTGCTCTGCTCCTGTAGCTGCCTCCTGACAGGTTCCAACAAGTAGACTCTGCTGCAGTGATGCAAAAAGCTCCAGAGAGAAATGAAGCTACTGAAAAATATAAGTCCACTGGCCTTGCTGCTAAGTGGTTGAACTGGGTCTACTCCAGACACCTCTTTGACATCTTCAGTGGCAGAGTGGCTGCCTTCTCTTCTGAGGGGTAGGAGGTCACAGAAGTGGCAGCAGCTCACCTACTGCACTGCCAGGTCCCCGTGGTGGGATTACTGTTAACCTCATGGTCTGAGTGGCTGCAGCCAGCAGCCAGCCTTCCTTGGTGTTATACATCCTCATGGGCACCCAGTTCTGGATGGGGATTTTAACTTCACCTTATGGGGGTGGATCAAGACAGAGAGGTATCAGGCTTTAGCAGATGCTTTCAGATAGATCAGAAACCATGTAGCAGATTTGGTAGCTCACACGTATACAATACCACCTCTTTCACTTGTAGTTCGGTAGGAAATGGCATATCAAGCCAGTGTTAGTGAACCTGTGTTTAATGCTTTAACATCATGTGGGTCTGACATAGGCTGACCTCTTCCACAAGCTGCTGCCTCATATTCACAGCTTTTTCTGTTACATTTCAGCACTTGGGATCAGCCTCTTGGCAGATTAACCAAAACTTGGCAGCGGATGTGAGCCTTCTAATTGCCCTGTAGAGTTCTGGCTTCTTTGGAAAAAGGAGAGGCACACCTTTTCCTAAACCTCAACAGTGGTGTGACCTTTGTTGTTACCCACTAGGGCACATCTTATATTCCTACTCTCAGGGGATTTGAGCTACCAGCACTCACACTGTTTTTGTCTTCTTTCAGCTTTTGCACTGGCACCTCTTTTCTCCTCTTGGCCAAAGGTGCTCTCTTCAGACGTGTTCTGAACGCTCCTTGCAGCCTCCCTAGTGGAGCAGTCCACTCTTCAGCAGGATTCCTGATGTGCTGTGCAGTCAGAAACTTAGAGGGTCCTCATGCTACAGACAGCCATTGTCATCCAGTCATTTGGGTGATGGTGGACAAAGAGTGGTCAACAGAGGGTGAGGTCCTTACTACCTCAGGGATGAAGGATGGCGGGAGAGAGCAAGTCCAAGGCTGTAGTAGGCAAAGACGAACGGTGGCACTGGAGGTGAAGGAGCCATGCCTGGAGAGATCTCCCCCAAGACAGGTGATGCTGCTGGGAACCTGGCAAACAAAAGCTGATGGCTGGGCTGGGACTGGGGGGAGCAGGCCTCTGAGGACAGTTAGTGTGCCCTCCCTGGGCATGGAGGAGGGGACAGCAACAAGGCAGGGGAGTCCCTGACTGAGCCTGGCCGTGTTTCCTTCTCTGGGCTGCCTTTGTGGATGGGGAGAGACATTCACCTTCCATTGTTTTTACCCTAGTATCAACCATGTTCAACAACAAAACTGTGTTTATTATTTAATAAACAATGAAAACATCTGCTTCTCTGGGTCCAGGTTAAAGATTTTCCATCACAATACAAAAGAATGACAAGCCGTGAAATGTTATTCTAGCCCATTTTTAACAACATTACCACAGATAGCCTTGCAGACATGCCCGAATGGGATGCCGTAACCTCGTTCAAAGCATTCCCTCCAGATGCAGAAGTTGCCTTGAGCTTTGGATGATTTATTTCCCTTTCTCCCCTAATTAGACTAGATTTTCTGGTTCTGTTCAATGTGACTGTAGCATAAATAGTTACTCACACCTGACCCTACCAGTGTCTGTTCAGCCCCCTCCCTCTGCCATCTTAGCTGGCCCAGAATTCATTCTGAGAGCCTCTAGCATTTGATAATATTTTGCAATAGATCATATAGAAGGTGTTTTATGATTAATGATATTTGGGAAAATATCATATACCCTGAGAAGTTTTACACCCTGTCTGTTCACATGCCAGCAAGTGAAGATTTGCGGAGTGAGGTAGTGTCTCTTATTAAACCAATTGACACGACTGGAAAAAAAAGAGAAATACTCAAGTCTTAACCAGAAACTGCAAATTTCTAGCTAAGTTCTGGCTGAGAATAGCTGTGCTGAGTTTCACTTTTTTTTTAAATCAGTTTGAAATAAAAGGATGTTTACTGAAAATGTGAGGTGTGATGACTATTGTGGGGTAATAGACATTGCTAGAGCAAGGAACAAATAGTCAGTGGGAATCCAGAGTCGGTCTCTGAATTAGCTCCATGGTGACCTTGTGGACCAATTGCCCATCAGCAGCTCTAGCCATGTTTCCTTTCATTTTCATCCCAAGGGAATTTTCCATGCTCTGAAATTGCAATACAAGCCAGTCTCACAAGGGAGGACAGTCAGAAGACTTGCTTTAAAAAAAAATGTGTTCTTGATTTTCACTAAAAGTAGATGCTCCTGATGAAGCCAGCTTTTCCTCCAAAATCTCTGAAGGGCCCAAGAGTTCTGATGAATTGGTTTTCCCCAGAAGCTGAACAAAAGTGCTAAGCCTTCATTCTCTCCTTCAACCACAGATCCAGATGGAGAGAGCTCTTATAGAACAGCACATTTTTTTAGGGCAGGATACTTTCAAACTGCAGATCAACCTAGAAAGAAGAGGCTGCCAATGAAGGAACCTTGCTGTGGATCATCAAGGTATAAACCAGGCTTCATCTACCACCATCAAGACCTGAACTCAAATTCTAGGAGCTGGAATGCTGCGTTGGTCTGCCACCTGCACATCTGAATGAGGGAGATTAAACTACAACTTTGTTCCTCAGTGAACTTGTTTTTCCAGAGTCAGATTTGGACTCTGTCACTGATCCTGCTAGAAAGAAGGCCCCATGCAGGTGCTGGCTGACATTATGCGATGACAGGCTCACCACATGCTCTTGCTGACCCCTTTAGCTACTAGCTTCTTCTGTGTTTTTCTGCGTCAAGACTGCACATGGCACAAAGGTTTATGCATGGTCCTTATAGCTCACAGAAGGCCTCTCGAACAGACTTTCCTAACTCCTTTTAAAAAAAATATCTGACTTTTGTCTAAGGTTATGACTGATTGCCCTACTCTGAAGTGGCTAATTGCCCAAGACTAATTGCCTTTACGAAGAAGAGCCCTGAATAAGAAGACCTGAAGAACTTTTCTTTCATTAAAACACACTATTTTAACAGGCATGTCTCCACACGATTCGAGAAAATGAATGGAAACTAATCTAATTTTAGGCCTTCCCCAGTCTCTCTGAGGCACAACTCCCTTCCACCTGATGCACATGGGTTAGTTATTCTCCCCAGAGGGAGGTAGAGGCAGGTCCTCTCCTAGGCTTCAGCTAAGCCAAGAATTGAGGGATGATTCTGTACTTTTCAGAGGAGGGATCTCCAAGGACACTGCAAACTGGTGAGGAATAGAAAAATGAAGATGTCTTGCCTTGGCCTATTGATATATCTTCTGAAGCTCCCAACAGGTGGATGTAGGCCCCTGTTGAAAGGGAGAGCTGCTTGCCCATAAGTGCAAGTCACATTATGGTGTCAGGACTCAAGGTGAGTGGGTTTATACTGCAGCAGTGTATCATCAGTGTATATTGCACAGTGCTTCAGTGCGCTGGCTCTGTGAGCAGACAGAAACATGCTGAGTTGGCCACCACTTGAAGAGGTTTGGGCTCCCATTTTCTGGTAGAAACAGGGTAAGAAATAGGACCTAATGGAGGAAATTAAGGCACTTTTAGAGAAAGTCTGTGCCCTGGCTTACAGAGTCTGCACTTATGAATTGGCTATCATGGTCCTGCCTGTTTGCGACCTGCCCCAACCTTTCAGAGAAGGTTGTTCTCCAAGGAAGGAGTAGCTAGAGATCCCAGCACCTCGGAGCTGGGCAGCCGAAGCATTTGTAGTCAGAGAGAGTAATGAGACTTGGGCATTTATTCCAGGCCCGTTGAAAAAACTGGGAAGCCCTGAGACCAAGGTTCAGAGCTTCTGTGTGCTGGGAACTGAGACTTTCTGATGTTAAGTAATGAGCAAAGCCTCAGCAAGTGCACTTCCAGACTCCCACCTCTGCCAAACAGCTTGTGTGTCTTAGGATTTTCAGCTGGAGGGCCTAGCAAGTTAGAGCTACACCAAGCCTGTGTTTCCCAGCAAAATTAATATTTAAAGAAAAGATCAGAACTTGAATACTGAAAATGACTGAGCAGAAGCTGTGTACAGTTCCTAAAATGAGTGAGAACCACCATTAAGATGCAGCTGTAAGGAAGGAAAGTGAGATCCCAGGTCAGATCTACCTTGTCTTTTGAAGCATAAGGGCTCTCCTTTCAGTAATGTCCTCTGTTGGGAGTGGTCTGTCCATTTCTGAAAAAAAAAGGCAGAACAAAAGTCAGTGTTTTGAAGCTTTGGAAGCTTCAAAATGGCTGTGGATTGTATTTTACCAATTGGTGCAAGTTGGTGCCAGATCAACTAACAGTCAGGTGAAGTCTCTCTCTGTCTTTGGAAAGGAAGATCAGACTGAAAGGGAAGTGTAGTCCCTTTGCATTACAAGCAATGAGATAACTACAGAAAGAAGGGACCACCTTGGACTAAATATTTCCTGTGCAAAAGCCCAACAGTTTCAAAATATAGTGTGAGAAGAAAAGAGAGGGATCATTGATATTTCAGTGTCATGCGTACATGCCATAGGCAGGTATGCACAGTTCCCAAATGTCTTCAGATACTGAACCATGTCTCATTCTGCAGGAAAGACAGAGCATCCCTGAGAGAATTCCTTCCTGAGGCTTCTGGAGTAATCACTGTAATCGTGAACACTGGGCCAGGATACAGAGATGTGGTACCTTGGAGGCATCAGTGCTCCTTGCACGCATGCTGCACGCATCCTGGTCTCCAGAAGACTTACTGGAGTTCACAGGAGCTCTGGGCTTACTAGGAGATGCTTTATTGCCTGTGAATCAATGAACTAACTTCCTTTCCACACATTAAATGTCTTATTGTACAAAGTCTAAGGAAAGACAGAAGATGGGAAGAGATATTTAGACATTTTAATGATCTCTTCCCATGCCTAATAGGAAGAGGCTTAAATGTTGGAATCCATAACGCTTCAAAAATCTTTTTATAAGTACTGACTGGGGTGGATACAAGTAGCCATATTAACTGTGAAACTGTCCAGTCCCTGCTTGAAAGTTTTGAATTTACCAGGGTTGTAAAAATCTCAGGGCAATGAACTCAAGTTATTAATCTGCAGATGACTAAAACCACCTCTGTGTAATGATACTTCATGACTAGGCACATTTATATCGATGTGATGCAAGCCATGCACGCACAGATCACAGTAACTCCAGGCTGATATGCAAGTACAGATGAACAGTGTATCAACTAGTCAAATTAATAAAGCAAATACAATTTACAACTGTTAAAAATTAACAGTAATGACCTGTGCTTGGGATGTCCTATGCATTTGGTCTCTGTCTGTGTCCCTACTATCTCAGTAATATTTGCACCTCTGCTTATGAGACTGTATAAAGTTTATGGATTGGGTGGGATGGAGTATTCTTTTGGGAGTTTTCTTTGCCATGGTAACCCCTGAACTCGCAAACTCACAGCTTGGGATATGTTGAGCATAGCTCTTCAACTTAAACAAGTTCAACTTCTATCAACTTGTCTTTTTCCTACGTACTTTATTAACACAGAAACACATATCCCAAAAAATCTTTCTGTTCCTCAGTGTGCAAGTACTGCCCTGCTATGATCACCAAATTTTTAACCTATGAACTACAGATGGAATTAGGATCTGTCTCTCATGCACTCTCAGTTCTGCAGCTGATCCTGCAACATGTTCATAGTAGATCAGCAATTCTGCTGCCCATCCTCTCATACTTCTCTGGGTGGACGATTGAGCAGATTGGCATTGCACGCAAGACAAACTGCTGGCAGGTCCTACAGTTCAGCAGTGTATCTTGGTACGACTGCTTTTTTTATCCAAATGCAAAAGTGGAATGATGGCAGTCACCTTCTGCTGATCCTGGCCCATTGATTTCTCCTGCTTTAAGCCAGCCTACCTTGAAAACAAGGAAGGGGTCAATCAAATGAACAGCAAGCCAAGTAAGTCCTGGGATTGCAGAGGCATCGCTGTGGAACACCCTGGCTTAGAAGGACCTGCCTTTAGCTTGCTGGATCTGGCATCTTTTTAGCTCCTTTCCTTGCCTGAAGCAGAGGGTGGGAAGGGAGGCATCTGTTTTGAACGTATCTCCCTGCAGGAAAGTCTTTTTTGGTAACACAGAGCTAATGCAGGTCCAGGAAAAGAGGTATAAGTTCATGATCTTTGAATGTGTGGTTTTCACATTGCTGGATTGGCCAGAAAGGCAGAGGCAAGAAAAGATTTCAACAGACGGTCCCACACAGGGACAGGAAAGAAAGGAAGGGGCTACTTCTACAGTAGGTTTTAATGTCTTCATCTCTACTCATTCTGAGCTGGACAGGAATTTAATATGTTTTACTTAAGACACTTCCATTTTGTAACTGATGTAACAGAAAAATTACTGAAGATTCTCCAACTTTTATCCTTTGTTCCTAGATAGGGTAAGATTTAGGTATATGAAAAGCATTTCTGTTTTACTACCATTGCAAAGACATAGGTGGATAGACCATGAATTACATCACAAGTGTAAATGTCCATCTCAGCAACAAATTTATCAAAGTGCCTGTCAATATTGCTTGATCAAGAGCTAAAGGAACTGGCTACGAACAAGCAGCAATGCTTACAGTCTTTTTGATAGCTTTTCAAACCTTACTTCTGCATTACAGCAGGCTAGGTGATGCCAGGCTCAGAAGCAGGAGGCGAGAACCCAAATAACTAGTGATATTTCAGTCCAGATTGATTTAAATGGTCTGTAAGAAATTCACTCATTTTCTTAAAAATGTCCTAGTAGTCATTATGTATGGTAATGGACGTGCTGACATCACAGGGTTGGGGTTAAAGAGGAAAATATACCACTTTCAATATTTCCAATATATTTTACTTACTTGTCTTTTTTGAATGCGTGCTTCGTTTGGACTCGGCTTCATTCACAGATAAGCGTTACTTTTGGTTGAAAAGTCTGTCTATAACCATAGCCTAACCATTAATAGCCTAACAATTTTTTTGAGCCTAAGAAGCACAAATAAATTATTTAAGTGTTAGAATCCCTTTGAATAAAGACTGAGGAGCACTTTGCCTGTTTCTTTGTTGTTGTTGTTTGTTTGCTTTGTTGTATGTTTTTAAGAAAAGGGCAGAGATGAACATTCAAATTCCTTTCTGTATCTTTGGGTTTAGGTAATGCATCCTCTTGTAAACATCCATCTAGGGGGTGTTTGCACCTCCCTCCCAGGAGATGGCAGAAGAGTCCCGATGATGGAAAGTAACAGTCACCGCAAGCTATTTTGCTGCGTGCCTCTCTGATGTTTAAGCAGTGGGAAAAATCAGGGAGCTGTTGAGGTACGATACTAATGATGAAAACTTTACAGATTTACAACCAAGGCTTTTCACGCTGTCTCTAAATTTATGCCGTCATGCTATGCATATAGGGATGTGTTACGGCTTGATTTCATGTCATACGTCCCTCTGGCTGAAGCAAAGTGAAAAGTCAGTTATAATGCATCAGCTGGGAGCAAAGGAGGTTGTAAAGGCCTGGGCTGTCTGTCAGGAAGATCTTGGGTCAGGAGTGATGGGATGACAGTGTCAGTTTTTAGGCTAGAACTCAGAGAGAAGGACTGAATTCCTTAAAATGAGGTCACAATAATCACATTTCGCAAGTCTGTGGGAGATGGCAGAAACTGGGACTGAGGGAGCCACAATGCCGCGCTATTCAGACAAAGCTCCTGCACCTGACTGCGTGTGAAGTGGGACTGTGTATGTACATCAGGAACGGGGCTTCCAGGCAGCAGCACTGGCACAATGTGCATTGGACTGGCTGAGAGTGATCTGGAGCTGCTCTAGCTCAGGACTGATACCTGCTAAAATGTCACAACGTGATGTTGAGGTATCTTGCAAGCATGAGGCTGCCTGGTCATCCACCAAGCAACAGTGGCAGTTCATCTTGTAAGATGCACCCAGCTCATGGAACTGTAGGGGGCCAGACGTGACACAGCCAACAAACCAAAGGGTGGTTTAGGTGGCCAACATAGAGGGCATGGACCTCACCCTAACAGTTTCATAGCTGGAGTGCTTCTCTGCTGCACAAGAGACCTGGTTCACATCCCTCTATCCTGAGCCAGATGTCCCAGCTCCTGGTAACATGCCCTGATTAGCAAGTTATAGGCTGTTTTCCAGCAAGTTGCTCTTGATCTACCAGACTAAACAGTCTCTCTTTAGCTCCATGAATATTTAACTGCTTCATAGGAAGCTAGATATCTTTAACAGGCAGGAGAGGAAAAGCCTTATTGTAAGATACCTTAAATCTGCTGTTCAATGTTTTTTTATGTAGGGGAGCAAAGATGATTCTGGATAACTTAATTCAATCAACTTTTGAAACCTACAGTTTCAACAGTAAGCTGACTGATATTACAGATCTTACAGATCTACCCAACAAAAATAAGGAAACTGAACACTAAGGGCATGTTTTAGACAAGTGCAGAGTTCATAAAGCAACAATTGCCTTAACTCTGGCCTTTAATGATACCATGATGGAGGAAGAGTAAAACCAATCTTCTGTATGTTTTAAACCCCACTTTATCTGAAACTATAAAATCTGCAGTCATAGCAGTGGTTTTACTGTGGCTTCTTTGTACAAAAGAGTTAAGGTTTAACTAGGTTACTTAATCTTGCTGCGGTTTTTTTAAAGTGTTATTTTTGGGGTTTTTTTCTCTGTGAGGTCTTTGCATTTACTGCTGCACACCTTGCTCAGCTTGTAGTCTAAATTTGATTAATTCAAGAGGTTTCTAGAACATCAGAGGCAAAAGGCCCATAATGAACGATATGAAAATCTTCTTTTCTTTCAAGGTATATAAATAGCTGCCCTTTCATTTTAACAAAGACCTTCTATCTCATTTTTCATAGATAACACTATTGCAAATAAAGATCATGCGTGAAAAAAAATCTCACTTACTGGATCAAGAATCTAAACTATTTAACTGTTTCCAAGATTACTGTTGAAACTGAATTAATACTTAAAAAGGACATTAATCTGTCTATGACCCTGAAATGCTCTAGTGAAGGATTTTTGTTGTTACACATTAGCTCTGCCCAGGAATTTGTTATAGCATTTAGGAATTCAACATTGCTTGCCTCTGATGGTGAATAAGCCGTGAAGTTACCTCTACAAACCTTCTTGCATATCAAACCAACATACAAAACTAAAAGAAAAAAGCGTCTTTCAGTGTTTTCAAGCTGCAATTTGCATGATGCAGGTGCAAGCGAATCTGGCTTTTGCTTCAAAATATTTCTGTTAGAACCTGAATGGCAGCCACAAGTACCAAGTTCAAAATTTAGCAACCACTGGATTGATGACTGCTAAGAAGGGCCTTAAGTTAAAAGACATTGAAAATAAACTGCTATTCACCTGGCTGAGCCTCCCTACTGAGAATCAATAAACCAATGAGCTCAGTGAAGAACATCTTTTGAGTAGGGGACAAGGGCAACAGAAAGATAACCTGCTTTTTATATATAAAAACCCCAGTTCTCTTTTAAAAGTAACAACGCCTGGCTGTTTTCTCTGGCATTTTGTTGAGGCAGCCTCTAGTTCCTTGGACTGCTGTCCCCCTCGGGCAGTCACCCCTTGCTGACAGCTGGGAACTGCAGGACCAAAGGCTCTGGTCCAGATCCTCTGTGGTTGCTGACAGCTGGGAACTGCAGGACCAAAGGCTCTGGTCCAGATCCTCTGTGGCTGAAGGCACCATCCACTCTGCATGGACCTGGCGGTGCCACCCCAGGCTGGCTCACGCAGCTTGCTGCATGCCCTCTCCGCAGCTGGATCTGTTCTACTCAGGAGTGCAGGCAGCAGACAAAACTCCCCATGATTCCAACAAGAAAGCATCTTCTGTCCTTGCTTGCTTTGTCTATTGCCTAAGGCTAGAGGGACCCCTCAACATAGGTCCATGAGATCAGAGGTAGATGGCCCATGCTTTACACATCCAGAATGTCGTCTGTGTTCTTGCAAACTTCCTGTATATACATGTAAACTCTTTTAAAACGGTTTTGATTAATTTCTGCCTTTTTTTTTCCTGACTGCTCTCCCAGTTAGGGTGGAGTTCCTCTGCAAACAGCTCAGAGTGGAGCAGAAAGGGATGCTCAGAGGAGACATATTTTCTTCTGTCAGATCCTTCCACTCCAACCTCAGCTCTGCTAAAGGGACAGAGCAGGGCAGGGCTGTGCACAGACCGTTCTGTATCTTGCTCCTGCTGGTCACTTGGGTTTTCTGCTTAGGGAGATAAATTTCTAGATTTTGTTTGAACTGGAGATTTTTTTGTCTAGTTTAGCATGAAAGTATTCCCATCTTCTTGGATTAAGTGATCAAAGCTGTGGTCAGTGGGGGGACATACCACAGGATACTCTGAGGCTCCATGTAATTCATCCTGGAGCAGAAGAGTGTCTTCCATTTAGGAGGAGATAAAAGTTTGCATGTTAACATTTGAAGGTGTCAGAACTGAGATGATGATGTTATATAAGGGGAATATGTAGAACAAAGGTCAGAGAAAAGGTTGAACAGCACTAAACAATTAGCAGCCTGGAATGGCATTTGCCTGCCTTCTTTCTTCTGCAGAAATTGGTCTCTGCTGGAAATGAGGTTAATGGCCTTCTCCCCACAGCAGGGATCTTGGATACAACCTGCCTTTCACCAGTTCAGGGATCACAGTAATACAGGAAACCACATTTGTAAAAGAAGCTTGTTTAGCTTGCTATGTTAAAAATGGAGTCATTTTGCCATAATACAGAACCCTTAATTACAATGTCACTATTTTTTCAAGGAATGACTAAGGCATCTGAAGTATTCCCTAAGATCTTTGTCCTAGTTCACTTGGAACTAATTATTCTGAAAAACCTATAGAGTGCAAATTGTTCCCTTTGTCTGTGTGTATGGGTACACATGTACACCAGTTTAGCCGTAGTGGTCCCTCTCTGGATAGAAGCTGTTCTTCAAGTTATCAAAAGCCTGGGAACTGTATGGCTATTGTCACCAGTACCACAAAAGTTACTTTCAGAAATTTCATCCTTGACTTGGCTGAGCACTTTTGGGTTCAAAATATAAATACACCTTCCAGATTTACCATGTGCTTCACTGAACGGTTTTGATTATTTATTGACTAAGGGTTATTCATTGATTATTGAAATAATTTATTATTAATTTTATTATGAAACTGTCAAATAAAAGAAAGACTGACACAAGGCAAAAACATTGCCTAGCAAGATTGTTAGCCTGTTCTCATAATACACACGTGAGATGCACAAATATAGGCAGTGGATCATGGATAGACTGGTTGTGGATAGATCAGCAAGGAGACTTTAGTTTGCTGTTCTAGACACCATAATGCAAAATGAGATCATAGCCCCCTATGCAATGTATAGATGAGTGTGGCAACTGGAAATGGGTTAAGAGAAAATAATTTCAGATCCCCAGTAAATAGCAGTGAGGAGAATAACGCTACCCAATCTGCTTTCCTTCTGTGGTTTTGCACTGGCTACTTTAGGCTCTCTTCATGGGTAGACAAGTGAAAGCAGCATTATTTGTTCCACTACCTGTCCCACAGATGTTGAAAATTACTTATTTATAGGGAAAAATAAATCTATTTTTAATTTTCAGTGGGACCACTTAAAATTAAATGATGTTGAAAACATATAATTTTGTTGTTGCTCTGTCTTTGGAAAACTTTTTTTTTTTAACTCCACTGTGGATTTTTCATTATTTCACATCAAAATCTTGCAAAATTGTCATGGTTTAATCCCAGCCAGCAACTATGTGTCACACAGCCGCTCATTCACTACCCCCCACTCAGTGGGATGGGGGAGAGAGTCGAAAAAAAGAGAAGTAAAACTCATGGGTTGAGAAAAGAACAGTTTAATAGAACAGAAAATAAGAAACTAATAGTGATAATGATAACAATAATAAAATGACAATAGTAATAATAAAAGGATTGTATTATACAAGTGATGCACAATGTAATACACTTGCTGACTGATGCCCATTTAGTCCCCGAGCAGCGATCCCCCCAGCCCCACTCCCCCCAGTTTATATACCAGATGTGTTGTCACATGGTATGGAATACCCTGTTGACCACTTTGGGTCAGCTGTCCTGGCTGTGTCCCTTCCCAACTTCTTGTGCCCCTCCAGCCTTCCTGCTGGCTGGGCATGAGAAGCTGAAAAATCCTTGACTTTAGACTAACCATTACTTAGCAACAACTGAAAACATCAGTGTTATCAACATTCTTCTGATACCTAACTCAAAAACACAGCACTATACCAGCTCCTAGGAAGACAATTAACACTATCCCAGTCGAAACCAGGACAGTTGCCAAATCTCAGATGCTGATCTCTCCTGGACTTGTTCACAGCCAGGCCCATAACCCAGGCAGCACAGGCATAAACCTGCTGCCCTTCTCCAGACTTCCATGTGCTCTGCAAGCCTGTAGCCAACTATGCATGGAGCAGGAGCACACGAAGCAGGTGAGATGCTGAGACTCTGCATCATTGCCTAGCAGGGATGCTGACACAGGACCCTGGCTATAGATCTTGTTCTTTTTCTACAGCCCAAAGCTGCAGCAAAGATCCCCCTTTCAGCATCAGAAGATTCCCCTTTGGGCAGTCTTGTGCTAGCAAGCAATAATAAAATTCTGATCACTGGCATAGCCTGTGGCATGGACCAGACCCACTTGGCTTCTGCTGTTGGTGGTAGGCAGCGAGCTGAGAAATTCTGGGTCAGGCATTACTCTGATTCCTCACATGGGGTATTGGATTCAACTGGCTAATCATCTTCCAGTAGACAGAACCTGATACTTCATAATTCACCCCACACGTGAACATCTGCAGATCACTTTGTGTGATGGGAGCAGCAAGTCTGTAAAACAAATATGCAGAAAAGCAAACAGCACTCTCTGCCTCTTCTTGCACAGATGGCATCTTCACTACAAAAGTGAAGATGACTTCTGTTCACTGTTTTTTTTCTTTATCCCCCCTCCCCCAGCTAGGTGATGAACATTACCAATTCTATTACTCCTAATGGAGGTTTATTCTGAAATGGCTAGTCAACGCTCACTGCTGACAGCAACTCTTGGAAGACCTTTCACATCTTCCTCTTGGTAAGATTATACAGCCTGGGAACTGACAAACCCAGTACCTCCATAGACTCACACCTGCTCTAGATCAGCAAGGTTGTGTTTTTATTTTTCCACTAAACTTACAAACTGAAATTTCACCTGTGCCTCTATCTGCTGATATAATGAATATCATTATATTCCCCTGAGATGACCTCCTGAAAGAAGACATCCTGTAAAAGAAAAGAAGCCAAGAAACATTGGAAATGTAACTGTTTTCATTCTTTTTATTTCAGTTAAGGTAGAAAATCAAAGGGAAATTGAGAAGAGCATCCCAGGGAGTCTTTGCTCAGACCTGTGGTGAGGCTTGCAGAAAATCGTTCTAGATGACAGCATTATTATTTAAATCTCTGTGGTGGCATTGTTTAAACAGTGTGGCTATTAAAGCAGATACAGAGTAGAAGGAGGCAGGGGAAAGTGCATCTTTTGGTGAAGAAAGGTGGCATAAGATGGAGATGGGAAAGGAAAGGCAGCCATCATGGGCTTCGTGCTTCAAGCACCTGCTTCCACAGTGCTTCTCCCAGAACCATCTGAAGGGGACTTTTAAATAAGTAAAATCTGAAATCTGTTTACTGGGAAACTAGCAAAGAATGAGTAGGCTTTTACTCTTGTCTTAGGCATTCTGGCTGGGGGGCATTTTATTTGTATAGCAGACTGCAATGCTTGTCAGTTGATATCCTGGCTATAGATGGAATTTTCCAACAAAAGATTGCATTAAACCTATATTAAAGCAGAGTTCAGACTAAAAGAACAGACCAATAGGGGAGGGTTAAAAACCACCATGGATGTTGTTGCATGTTTGATAAAATCAAGAAATTCCAAGTGAATACTACACATCAAAATAATCCACCCATAGTTACGGAAGAAGATATGTTAAAGCACTTCAGATTGCCCTAAATCTTGCCAAAAGTGATGAGAAGTACTTTTGTGGTTCTGCTGCCAACTCATGCTATCTTTAAAAACAAACCCACATGTTCTGCAATATTTTGTGCCTAAGAAAGTAACTCAGCTGTGAAAAAAGCCTTATCTGTTTGTGTAGATTGTGAACTTCCCACTTATCCATATTTGAATGCCTTTCAAGTGTCACCTTAACTGAATAATTCGAGTTTATTGTGCTTGTTTTGAGAAAATTATCTCATCATGGAGTAATTACAACATCTTTGTAAGACTGATTGGAGAAAGACACACTCAGAGAGGAGTTATGAATGGCTCACTGTCCAACTGGGGTGTTGTATGAAGTGTGATTCTGCAGGAGTCTGTGTGAGCCAGCACTATTCAATATTTCCATTTAACAGCTTGTATTGAACAGATTTTGCTTACAAAACTGTGAAGGAAGACTTATACTGGGAGACACTTCAGAGTAGGACTGGTCTTTCCTGGCAGCCTGGACATGCAGTCCTTTATTTTTTAATGAATACTGTTGAACATGGGCAGGTACATGACATATAACTTCAGCAGGAGTACTTGGCTCCATGTAACCACATGGGAACTACTGGCCATGGAGCAGTTTTGCAAAAATCTCGGGATTATTATGGATTACAAATTTGATATGAGTCATGGACCTGAAAAAACCAAACCAAACCAAATAGCATATCCAAGGGCTGTGGAGGGAATAGCATTTCCTTGGCTGGGGAGAAGAAGAAGGACAGTTCGTTGACAGGTGAGTGGGCAGGCCAGGCTAGGCTCCTGTCCGGTGAGCACTTTACAGAAGGGCCCGTGGCTACTTCTGAGTTTTGGATCAGGCATCCAGATGCCAGAAAGTGGTGAGATTTAATGTCTTTCATTGGCATTTCCTACTCTTAACACCAGCTGTTCAGGATCTCATTTTGAAACACCTCTGTTTCTTTCATGTATTGGGCAGGTGATGTATCCTGACTCAGCCTCATGTGGCAGGATTGCCAGCTGTAGCTTGGCTTTGGTCATTCACACACTTCTGTAGCTAAGAAATCCCAGCTACCCTTCTTGTGGAAAAAAACCTTGGGTCTCTTCCAGAGCCTCACAGACACTGAATATCATCACAAGACCAACTGTGTGCATGTTGGCAGCCCAGCCATGCTTCATGTGGATGCACACTAAAGACTGCTTTTGCACTGAGTGTTCTTACCTGGCATTTACCCAAAGTTCTCTTTAGTATTCTTCTCAATGTGGGTTGGTGCTTATGAAACATGAATTTGGACTTGCATAGGCTTTGCCAACTATTGTTCAGTGTTGCCAGCTGGACTAGGAGACGACAGTGGCAATTATCTGAGTTAGAATGGAAACCATCCTGTCTAGGCTGCCCATGGCCCAGGCTGCCCTGCTTTTACCAACATCAAGAGATAGGCCCTCCAGTTTGTGAGGGGCATGGAGAAGGTTCACCAAGATGGTCAGGCCTGAGACACAAGGCCTATGAGGAGATGTCAGGTGGGGTGGGCTGTGTTAGGCAGGTGAAAAGGAGGCTGAAGGGTATCAAACTATAGGTATAGCTTGAAGGAAATTACAGAGGGGGACAGAGCCAAATGGTTTTCAGTGGTACCAGACAATGCAGAAGGAACAACAGCCACAAGGTGTGTTTTAGAACATTCAGGCTGGACATTGGGAGAAAAGTGTTTCCTCAAGAGGATGGTGTAGCTTTGATACAGATCACCAGAGAGGTGGAGGATCTCTGTCCTTAGAGAGATTCAAGATTTGACTACATAAATCCATGGCTATACTGATCTAGTATTGGGCACAGCCTTAACGTGAGGAGGAGACTCCAGTGATCCTGTCCCACCAGCCCTGCTGGGATCCTGTGATTGTGTTCTTTGAGGTCACTATATTTCCAGGGCTGTGTCACAGAGCCACAGAATCACAGAATCACTGAGGTTGGAAGGCACCTCTGGAGATTGTCTAGTTCAATTGTCCCCACTTAGGACAGGATCAGCTAATGCAAGCTGGCCAAGACTGTGTCTACTCAGGTTTTGAATATCTCCAAGGATGGAAACTCTACAATATCTCTAGGTAACCTGTGCCAATGTTTGACCAACTTCTCAGTAAGAAATACTTTATATTTAAGTAGAACTTTCTGTGTTTAAGTTTATGCCCTTTGTCTCTTTTCCTGTCACTGGTACCACTGAAAAGAGTCTGGCTTTATCTTCTGAAATCCGTCCCATCAGATATTTATGTACACTGATGAGAGTCCCCCTGAACCTTCTCTTCTTTTAGCCTAAAGAATCCCAGCTCTCTCAGAGCTCCTTGTAGGCATGGGGGGTGCATGAAATAAGGGAGTTGGGAGCAAAATGCTTGCTGCATACATCATTATTGTCAAAGAATGGGATGGGTCTTGCAGGACAGGGTGTTCCTACAACATACGCAAAGTGTGTTCATCCCTGCAAGGCCCTGAGTATGGTGGTATAGATATGAGGTCCTGTGCAGCACTTGGCCTGGACTGAGAGCAAAGACAAGAGGATGGAGTCTGGTGCTCTTAGAAAAAAGCAGAGGCAAGGGGAAATATTCCTAGTTTATATTTTACCTGATTGAAATGTTCAGTGAGAAAGGAAACCCTTGGTCTTATTTACCAGTGAAGAAAATATCTGTAGAAGAGGATAGAATTGGCTGAGATTCAACACATGTGATCTGCAAAGCAATTTCACACAGATGTGGTGTGCAAAGGACTGAGTAGCGTATAACCTTTTCTGTTTTATTCAGTGAAAGGGAATAGTTTGGGAAACAGGAGTGTTCTTAGAAGACCCTACTTTCAGGTTTGTTTTCAAGAAACAAGCAAGGATTGGATGGGATCCTGTGACTGAATTCAGATTCTTAGCATATAAAACTGATACAGCTCAACAGACTTCATGGGACTAACTGCATGAATATTCAAAGAATGTAGCCAAATAGCTTAGAACAAAACCAAGAATCAGGATGAATATTCAGACCCTCATTCACAGCAGAGAAAAGCACCTTGTATTCTGGAGACCACTTTTTGACTGTGCCCACAAAACTATAGCTAATGTTGACAGAACAGCAGATAATATTTCCCACAAACCTGTAGTGACAGGAGCAAGCTTTCTGGATTCCCATCTCTGTGACCTTTGCTATACCCCTCGGAGCCACCTTTAGTATATGCCACTGCTCACAGGAGAAACACAGTGCTCGCAAGTCTGCAGCTTTTACTGGGGTTGTATGCAAAATCCAAGACCTGCAGCTCTACGGGGATAAACAGGGAGAGCTCTTCAAATCCAGCTGTCTGCATAGTGATTTGTGTCACCTTCTGTCACCCCACTTGGAAGCTGCTGCCACTCTAGTAGTTCCCAGAAAAATCTGGACCCACAAATGTTCTGATGTCAATATAATCCTCAGAGAGAGAGGCTTATAATATCATCCCCTTCCCACAAGTCTTAATCCTGTGAGTTGAAATTCCTTCACGTTGTACATGATGCTCCCCATAGCTCCCAGCCTGTGTGACCCTCTAAAGTGGAATAGCACTCTCTCAGTATTTTTGGACTTTGAGCATTTATTTTATGCTTTTTTTTTCCCCAAAGATGGAGCTGCGAGACACAGTCACAATGATCTGTTCCAGCTGCAGATTCTGTAAAGCTCTTGCTCAGTGAAGGTTGCCTGAAATTTGAATTTAATGCTTTGTGGGGTTACACAAGGCACATCTTCCCAGAGCAGTGGAGCACACCATTCAGAAGTATTAATCCCTTTTCAAGGCCAGGAGGAATGTGGGTGACAGGTGTCATGTAGGTTCTTGCCTATCTACCTTGATATGCCACAGAAGACCAGAAAAGTGATCTTTTCATGGGAGAGTGAAGGTTACCTGTAGACCCCTGGGGTTTTCATATCCTCAGAAGCATCAGTTCAGAGCAGAGTTGGGCCAGGGTGAGTCACCGCACACACCAAACAACGCATCAAGTGTATCAGCACCTCTGATACCTCCAAATCTTCTCTGCCAAGTGTTCTCAAAACTTCAGTGAATACAGCCTCACAAACCCCTGTGCCAAACTTCACCAACCTCTGTGCCAGACAGAAAAGAAACACGGCTAACCCCATTTTTCAGGCAGGTAGAAATGAGAAATGTGTTGAAAAGCTAGTGGATAAAACATTATGGTAATATAGGGTACTATTACAAAAACAAGTTACAGTAGGCAAGAGAAGATAAGTACACGCCCATGTATATATTTAAGCCACTGGTGTGCAAACCAATTAACCCACGGGTCTCCTCTAAACCACAGCAGGCCCCATACAGTTCCCTGAGTTGACACACTTACCAGTGGCACACTTATCAGTCTTTTCTTGGATCATACAAAGCTTTCAAGGCTTATTAGTTGCAACCAGTTTTACTGTCTACTCAAGTTGCATGGGAAAGAGAAATCTCTCTGCATATCCCCAACCTCCTTGTGCCTGATACCAACAATTCTCCATTGATCCCTTCCTACATGGACCTTTGCTTCATCTCAAAGGATCCTTTCTTCATGTCCTTCAGCCAGATTAACAGTTAATAGTGTATGTTGTACACCCTTTTTCTCCTCCCTTTACCTTGAGGTTTATGGTGGGAGTTTATGGAGTTTGGACTTTCTTTGATACAGGCTCATGTTCTGGCAAAGATTTCCAGACCTTATTTTTCCGCTTACGTTTCACACACTAATTGTGTCCCCTTGACAGAGATGAAGTGCTGCTGACTTGGAAACCCCTGAAGATATTGGTCACCCAGGGATTTCTCCCTCTTTCCACAAGGAAGTTTTTCCTGGGGCAAAAAGATGAGCCTGAATGGGAACACAAATGCTCTAACTTCTTCTAAAGCAGAAGTGCCTCTTTTTCTCAGTGAATTTTCCCTTTCCTGTTGGGCTGAAAAGCTCTTAAATGAATTAAGCAGTGCTTTCTATTTTATTTTGCTTTCTAGCAGAGGCAGGGAGAGCACTACATCCTGCTGGTTCCCTGGCCAGGAGACCAGGCGAGGAAAGACTAAGGCAGAACAAATTCCTGCTCACCTAAAATGCATGATGGGGATGGATACAGGAGTGTGGGACACCACAGAGGATCCATATCCCACGGCACATGTAACACAGCATGCCATAGGCAGGACTATGTTCCACTTCCTTGACAGTTTGTGCAAAAAGACAGGAGGGGTTAAGCCTGGAGAGAGCACTGCTTTTCTTGTCTACCTGCAGCCTAAGTGGTAGTTCCCATAGTGAGTTTACAAGGATTTCTGAAATTGTGATCATGAGACCAGGAGTGAAATCACAAGTGGAAAATTCTGGGAATTCCAGCCATAATGTGCTGTTGTATTATCTCTGTAGTGAATGATGTAAGCAACAGCAAAGAGTTGCTTATATCATATTCATTAAAAAAACCCAAACACCTTAATAGGCAATTTCTTTATCTTCAAGAGACTATATTTACATCTATTTACATAAATTTACAGGTTTTAATAAACATTTACATCTGCATAGAAAATATTTTTTAAAATATATTTAATACAGTATCTTGCAGTGTAGGAGCAAATTGGGTTTGTTCTCAGCTTCCAAATATAAAATGACCATTGATTCATCAGGAAAGGCTTCTCAGTTGTTCAAGTAAAATAAGCATCAGCAGAATACAGTCTAAACAAAAAAAGAAAACTACATCTTTAAACAACGTGATTGAAATCTCTTCCCATTTTAGTAGGTGTGGCTTCATTGCCCCAGTACTTACTCTTTTCTAATATTGCTAAAAAATCAGCACAGATGGCACATGAATTTCTATTGTAATATATAAATAGGAAAGACATTACTGTAAAACCTCCCCCCCTTTTTTTTGCATGTGCAAAACACAAAAGTTGAGCCTTGCCAGACATATAATCAAAGGACTCCTCACAATAAAGCTGGCTCCTGTAACTTGTTTGGGGTTCCACAGGGAGCACACACTGCTCTTCCTCTCTCCTCATCTTCCTCACTTCTCTCGCACAGGACCTCCAACCTGACCATGAAATACTGTGGGCAGCTATCCACCGGGGGCGAGGGGGCTCAGGAGATGTTTTGTAGGAAAGCTCACTGCCCACAGCCTCTCTAACTCCCCAGATTCATGCTTGCTGTAAAAATATAAAGGGACCTTTTTTCATCTAAATGATCTCTCTGAGGATATCTGCGCCTAGTGCAATGCCACTTCTACTTTGTGCCATTTTGTTGAGTTATATGGTTCAAATGTGCAATACCTCTAGAGCTGACGGAAACAGTGAGATTGTTAAGGTTTGTCAGGTAAAAAAAAAAAGGAAACTGGCTTGTGAATACCTTTGTAGGTACTAAAGTGAGTTATAAATCTTTAGAAAAACATGAGTCAAAACTGTAAAAAAATTCTGTATGAAAGATAACTGACAGATGAAGATGTTGGACCTACTATGATCATGGATGCAGTTCCAAAAGCAATATGTCCTAAAGTGGGATGACTAACCCATAACACTGCTGCATTTATGGTGACTGCACAGCCACTTTGCCAGAAATCTGAACTGTAGAAATTACTTTCAGGTACAGGGAGTGGTTACAAATATGTTCTGTTACTCATGAATCCTGTATTTTGCCTGCTGGTTTTCCAATTAAAAAATTTTAGGGAAATGCCTGCCTTTGCCAGAAATGTCAAAATTTACCTTATATCCATGATGAATAATAGAAAAAAAAATAGTCAAGTGCTAGTAAAATTGCCTCAGATACAATCAAAATAAATTGTTTATTATTAAACTCTTTTGTATAAAATTCAACTAATAAAACTGACAACTCTGCCATAAGCCCAGTGCAGTTCTGTTCCATTTAATGACTGACTGGCATTTTACAACATCACAAGAATTAGGAAGAGAAAAGGATGGGGAAGCAGGTACCTGACAAAGCATAAACCTATCTATTAGGGAAGAAACTGCTTTCCTGGCAGTGTCAGGAGAAAGCTCTTCCTTCTGCTGCAGCTTTGTTTTCCAGATTGCACTGATGACCTTGATTCCCAGTGTAAAGACATGAGTGTAGTGAGATCTCTTTCAACACACCTGTGGATGGATCCCATCTAGCCCCATAGACTTGTGTGTGTCTTAAGTGGTGTAGCAGGTTGCTAACTATTTCCCCTTGGATTATGGAGGCTTCATTCTGTTCCATGTCCCTGTCTTCCAGCTCAGAGGGCTGGGTACCCAGAGAAAAATTGGTCTTAAAGACTGAGGCAAAGAAGACACAAAGTACCTCGGCCTTTTTCTTAGCCTTTGTCACTGTTTCCCCCCCATATCCAATAAAGGACAAAGATTCTTCTTAGCCCTCCTTTTGTTGCTAATGTATTTATAGAACATTTTTAAATTGTCTTTTACAGCAGTAGCCAGATTAAGTTCTAGCTGGGCTTTGGCCCATCTGATTTTCTCCCTGCATAACCTCACAACAAGCTTGTAGTCCTCCCAGGTTGCCTGCCCCTTCTTCCAAAGGTCATAAACTCCCCTTTTTTTCCTGAGTTCCAGCCAAACCTCCCTGTTCAGCCAGGCCAGTCTTCTTCCCCACTGGCTTGTATTTCAGCACATGGGGATGGCCTGCTCCTGCCACTTGAAGATTTCCTTCTTGAAGAATGTCCAGCCTTCCTGGATTCTTTTGCCCTTCAGTACTGCCTCCCAAGGGACTCTGTCAATCAGGCCCCTCAATTGGCCAAAGGCTGACCTCTGGAAGTCCAAGGGAGCTGTTCTGCTCACCCTCCTCCTTACTTCTCCAGGAATTGAAAACTCTATCATGATCGCTATGCCCAAGATGGCCTCCAACCATCACATCGCCCACAAGTCCTTCTCTGTTCGCAAAACCCAGGTCCAGTGGGGCACCTTCCCTAGTTGGCTCACTCATCAGCTGTGTCAGGAAAGTGTCTTCCACATACTCCAGGTACCTCCTAGACTGTTTCCTCTCTGCTGTATTTCCAGCACACATCTGTTAAATTGCAGTCCCCCCCAAGAAGAAGGGCTAGCAATTGTGAGACTTCTCCCAGCTGCTTATAATATGTTTCATCTGCCTTTTCATCCTGGTTGGATGGTGTATAACAGACTCCCACCATGATATCTGCCTTGTTGGCCTTTCCCCTGATTCGTACCCATAAACACTCAACCCTATTGTTACCATCATTAAGCTCTAGATAATCAAACCACTCCCTAACACACGGGGCTACCCCACCGCCTCTCCTTCCTTGCCTATCCCTTCTGAAGAGTTTATAGCCATCCCTTGCAGCACTCCAGTCATGTGAGTCATCCCACCATTTTTCCGTGATGGCAACTATATTACAGTTTTCCTGCTGCACAGTGGCTTCCAGCTCCTCCTGTCTGTTGCCTGTGCTGCATGCATTGGTGTAGATGCCCTTCAGTTGGGCTATTGATCCCACCACCTTTTTGGGGGGAGAAGCCCTAACTGCTACATGACCTTTTGTGGTTTCTAATGCATCAATAACGCACAGCACTTGTGGGTATTTCGATGCTTTACAAAGGTCATACTGCTTCCACTAATCTTCCTTTGTTGATTGGAATGGGGCCTATTCTGGTTCATTAATTACAATGTGTATTTTTTAAAGCTGAATTGTTTGTTGTGCATCAGATTTTAATTTGCTTAGTAGTTTCTAGGGATCCTGAGTTATGTTATTTGTCAGGAAAAGGTCTTTGTAAAAATATAACTACTGGGCCCAATGGATTCCACGATGTAACACTTCAATGCTAATATGCAGATTACTAAATAATCAGTCAAGGCTAAACCAGAGCATTATGAGGTTATGAGGGTCTCCTCATAGTAACTGAAATAGGAAGCAATTTCTTAGGGAGAAGCTGCAGACAGCTGTGGATGGCAGAAAAGAAGGTCTTCAATGTACACATGGAACCTCCCTACATACCAACCCTGCATTGCTAGATGGTGCAAGACCATCCTGCCGTTCTCTGCTGAGGCTGGGACAACTTCACGTCTCAGAGTCTTCAACTGCTGTATGACAAAAGTAATGTTTTGTCTCTCCAGATGATCTCATTATCTACACCAGAGCTGGGCAGAGAAGTCCTAACAAGCAACTAATATTACCCTAGCAGGCCAGGAATTTGTGTGGTCCTTTACCTTGAAAAGAACATCATAGAGAGGGGATACAGTCCTGAACAATTTCTGAGGACAGGATGGGAATGTGAAAGAGCCAGAGAAGAGATTAGTCTTCAACTTCTTGTTGGGCAAATAGAGTCTGTGGGACTGAGTGAAGATTTTGCACGGGGATTGTGTTATACGATTGTGCTGTTGAGGTACTTAAAAGATTGCTACTGACTTCCAGAGATGACCAAAAAGTTTCTGAATGCACTGAGGGACCAACATAAGCAATGGGATTTAAAAAGAGTATTCCCTGCAAGCTTGCCCCGAATCTGATCACATTTTTAATTAATTAGTTTTATTTTATTTTTTTAACTAAAGCTCCTTCAGCAGAGCACTAGCAATGTCCAAAAAGAGAACTGTCATGATCATGAGCACTTGCACACACCAGGTCTTCCCCGCAAGGGTCTTCACAGGCAGCCCTGTACACTCACCACATTGGCCTCTGCTTCTCTAAAGTCTGCTTTCACTGCCATCCTTTTCTCCCCATCTTTTCTTAGTTTCTTGTACAAATATTTAGCTATCATTTTTCTTTCTACTCCCTTTCACCCTCCCTTTTTCTGTGTTGCTGGAAAACTCAATGACACATTTTTAATTAGATGAAAAAAAAGATGCTGCAAATATATTAATTTTAAGCATTGCTTCCACTGTTCTGAGTGGGTCCCAGGGGCCATACTTGCAGACGGTATATAGTGTAAAACCAACACCTCAGCACGTAGTGACTCTAGTTACATAAAAGAAATTGTCTGATGTGTCTTGCCCTTTGCGTGTGGGGTAAAAGGTGATTGTACCCATGACTATATCTTGAGCAGTTTTTTCTGCGCCAGCGAGCACTGGGTGGTTTCCAGGACATGTAGCATGGACTGGCTGTCGTGGTTTAACTCCAGCCAGCAACTAAGTACCACGCAGCCGCTCACTTACTTCCCCCATCCAGTGGGATGGGGGAGGAAATAGAATGTTACCTGTACTTCCTTCCCTCAAGCACATACAAGAAAAGGCTGAGGACAATAATCCTGTTGCTGAAACCACTGCCCTCTGGAAGAATTAAATCACTCTCCATATATAGATCAACCAGTGTTGGCTGTGAAACTCTAGGAAGCCTATCATCCTGGGAGCTATCCAGGAGACTGTGCACACGCTTTTTTGTGGGAATCTTCCATTTTTGGATGCATTGCCATGGCAAAAAGTGACTATTAACTCAATGCAATCTGGCCCCTCCTGACTCATACAGATCAGTTAGTAAACCACTCAGCATAGATACAGGGCTTTCTGTGGCATCAAATGACACTGGGATGAGGCCAGACTATGGGCTGACATCTTCCAGATTGGACAAGAGAAAGCGAAGCTGGAGGCTCTTTTTATTCCCTTATCCCTTTATTTTCCCATGTTTGTTCCTCTCCAAACCCTCTCGATTCCTCCTTTTCCTCACCTTCCCTAAATGTGCCATAGTAAGTCTTGTGCAATCCTCAAATGCTCTTCCTCTGCGTCCTATAATGTGTCCCATACCCCCAGCCAGTAATGCCCCTCAGTCTGTAAGGTGATCCAGAAAGAGTGTACCATTTTTTGTCCCAGTTTGCCGCAGCTTTCCTGGCATGCACCAGGGATCACATACACACATGGACAGTGTTAAGTTATGTGATAAAAGGCTTTTCTGCACACTCACAAGGAAGGAGCACAGAGGGAGTCTATCTCTTACAATAAGCACAGTGTCAACAGACTTTCAGGGTTGATGAGACTAAGCCCAAAACAACTGCAGTCAAACATGCTGGCTTAGGAGACTCTGCATTGCACCCTATCACAGTGAAGAGTTTACTAGCTGTTACAGGAGGAGGCATGGTAGCTTAGGAGCTGTCTCTCACACAAGTTGTGTGAAGAAACAGCCCATTTTTCATTCTGGAATTGGCCTACTATTGTCAGCAAGAGATTGTTTCACCTACCGTTTGGGTGAATGCAGAGTGCAATGTGTTTCAATTGCCTGTTTGGGAGCACACTGCTCCTATCTGTCAGATTTTCTGTTTAAGCAACTGCTTTTGTTACATCTTCATCAGTAAATACAATGATTAGCTAAATGTGATTGGAAATTGTGACTGGACATTTTTATTCCACGCAGCATCTCAGAATCTCTTTACATTCGGCTCCCTCTTGTGCTCATTTCATCCTCCTCTGACTTCTGTCTTTCCATGTTTTTCCACAACCTTTTGTTAGCAGGATGCTATTGCATCAGGCCACGTAATCCACGGTGCTCAGGTAGAACTGAAATTAAACGAAATGTGCTTGCCCATCTCTAGCAGTAATAGCACTCCTTAGAGGAATAAATTGTGAGCTAAATGAAAGCAGACAGAGCAGCTTCCACGAAGAGTTGGCATCAAACCATGAGTCTGATAATTGGGTTCTGAAAAATGAATGGCTATCAGGGGAGGCCTGGCATCTGCCTGAGAGCAATTATTACCAGACCACAAGTGGGTAGGATGGAGGTATTCCCCTCCCTATTTCCCTCCTGCTTTCCTGCTGTGGCACTGTGCAATGCAGAACCTGTGATAAAGAGGACAGCATGGAAATGAAGGAGAATTGCAGAAATCGGGAGAGACAAACCACTCCAAGAAGGACTGGCAAAGCTGAGAACTGAAGCAAAGGGGAGGACGCGTGATATCTCTGTGAGAAGTTGCATGGCACAGGTCAGTCCAAACTTGCAAGCTCCATGCAATTTCCTTCCAAGCGCCTAGTAAAAGTGGTTTGGCAGAAGCAACAGGCGGGAGGACTGTCCTGATATGTAAGTCTTTCTCTCTCTCATATTGATCTTTGTGTTTTGATTTGGGAAGAATGACCAGAGGTCTCAGTGGCCAAACGCTCTGACGATAGGTGACTCAGGGTATGTAGTGGGCTTCCCGTGGGATGAGAATACAGGAGCTTTCAGGCTATCAGGACGCAAGTCTGTGAGTCTCCCAAGTGGCCATGGTAAACAATTAGACTCTTAATTACAGGTTAAGCACACCATTTCAGTGTTGGCTGGTGACTGCATCATCTGCTTGGACTACTGTTGCATTCTTGCAATTCCTGTTTATATGTCTGCCAAAGAGCCTTGAATCTTCCTGTCCAGTTAGGAAAGTGATTTTTTTATTTTCTGTTCTGAGATGACCGTGAGTGTATTTGGGCATGAAAGATCCATTTATTCTTTTTTTTTCTAATCATTTTTCAGTGCGGCTGATGCTAGAGACTGAAGTATTACTGTATTTCAGCCAGGCAATGCCAGCACTGTCTGTGCAATAATTCTACCTTTACCATTAAAATTATTGTTAGCCATGAGGGGACGGACTGGATGTGCTGGTGTACAGCAAGTTGAGAAAAAAGTGCTTTCCAGGACAGTGTGTGGATAATGTGAGCTTGGGGGATATGCTCTACTTTAGGGTCTGAGAAGAAAGGGATGGAAGGTGTACTGGAGTAACCAGAAGACACACAATCTTGAGAAGTGAGTGCTGGAGATAAATGAGACATAGCTGCAAAAGACAATGGGCGAAAAGTCATCCCTAAGTTCAGAGATGGCAGTTGTGACATGTTAGGTGGTCACTGGGGAAAAAAACCAAACTGCCTGAGCTGGGCACTTTCTATTCTCTTTCTGTACTGATGATTCTTCAGTTTCTGGCTGGTAGCAATCTATTCGCCTGGCTACCAGGGCTCCAGCATTGACCAGGACAGGCAAAAATGTCATTCTTTGTGAACAGGGAACTGATCTGAGAGAAACGCTTTCAGACTCCTTGGACTCATTGCTGTAATGAGAAAAAGGACCTGGTTTCAAAGGAAAACAGTGCCATTGGCACCTCATTGCAGAAATGAAGTTACAGAGAGATGCTGATAGAGTTTCCCAGGCTGAGAATGAGAGTTTGAGAACCTCTCCTGGCTTCAACTGGAGGATGCATAATTTGGGCGTGGGCTTCAGGACATGACACAGCATTTCAGCTTTGCTGCTGTGAACATTGCAGTACCTTCAGCCCTTTTTGGACTGGATCCTTTGTTTTTTCCTACTATAATCCTCAAAGAAAACAAAACATGCCTTTTTCTGATGACTGATTTTTTTCTCTTTTTAGGGGAAACTGTGGTAATCATGAATCCCTTCCTCCTAAGACGTGTCAGATAATATGACTATCTGAGAAGTGCTTCACTCAGTAATTTTTCTCCTTCCCTCCATGAACTCAGTTTTAAGATGGAGGCGTCTTTCCACACACTTATTATAAGGCTGGTCAAATCATTGTCTCTGAGCTACTGATACCCCCAGCTATTCTAGTGGAACTGCATTGATGGACATCAAGATGTGAGGACCCCATTTTAAAAAAGACATAGCGGGACTGGAAAAGGTCTAGCTGAGGGTGATCAAGATGGTGGTCAGTTACACATGACCTATATGAGGCCTGTTTTGTTTGGCTGAGAGGAAGGGGTGATGGTGCCTAATAGCAGCCAACAGACTTTTAAAGGGCATTGACAAAGTGGACAGATTCAATTCCTTTTTTGTATAAATAGACCATATGTAAGAAGCAACAGCCACATTGTATACGGAAGTTCAGGTTGGAAATCAGGAGAAGTTGCATCTGAAAAAGGTGTTGCAATTGGGATTCAGCTACCAGACCAGTAGGGAATCTTTGTCCTTGGTGGTTTTCAGGACAAAGCCATTGCCAACCTGATAGAGTGTTGGGGATAGACCAAATATATTATGATCAGTCTCCATGCCACCTAGCCCATTAGTGCACTTTGAATATTACATCTAAACTGGTGCCATTCCCATCACCTCTCTCCAAGGTATTTATTACCTCTGTCTTCCTTCTCTAGGGAAGATAGAGGAAATTGTCATATGCATTCTGCTGAAAACTACATAGATTTATAAACTGCTTGTTCAGATCACTGCCTTTGACTTCTTTGTCTCCATGATCATTATCACAGTGCTTTGACTGATAATTGACTGGCACCTCACCAAGGGGCAGCTGCCTTTGAGGAAGCCACATAGAAACAAAGGAAGATATGAAGATAACAAGCTCAATGGAGATACCCACAGGATCAGCAGAAGGGAAAAATAATCAATAAAATGTTGTGTAAGTGGCCAAGAGAAGATACTGAACCTGCATGACCTCTTGGGTATGTTGCGATCTTGCATGTCACAGTGACAGCAGCTTTAAGAAAGGTACTTAAAGAGCAAATGTACACAGCTTTTAAAAATATTTTGGTATCTCTCACTCTTATGCCCTTTCTTAATTTGAATTTTGACCTAATATTGCAAAATGTTTCCTGGTTTTCTCCATCTTGTTTGCATTTTAATAGGGAGACCAGAAGATCTATGGAGCTACCAGGGCCTGATGTGATCAGCTTTTATTTTAGGCCCTTCTATAACCGTATCTAATCAGTGTCAGTCCAGCTGTTTCATCCCCAGGTCACTGGATAACTCAGTGAAAGGTCACATGCCTGCAGTCCTTTCCCCAGCAAAACTATCTGCCCAATGGTTTTGTGCCTCTACAAGCATTTTCTCTCCATTCTGCAGGACTCCATATATGCTCTGTATTCTGAGGCTGGTCTAATAATTTCTGGCATCTAAAGATCATCTGGTAATTGGACAAAATGGTAGCTGGTTTTTAATAACAATATCCTAATTCTGAGAATTTAACCAAGGGCTACCTCAACCGCCATATTCAACCCATGCCCATTTTTTTTTAATCTCATTTGTCCTCAAAATTGCTACCTATGCTAGCTTTCACTTTTGAAATATTGCCAATCATCTTTATAACTACGTAAACAAGTACTGTGCTTAGGCAGACACACCGTCTGGGAGCTGGAAGCCATTCCTCTATCTGGCAGTGATTACCAGGAGAAAGCAAACTGCACACTTCAAATACTGAAAGCTCTTTGTCTCATGCTGAACAACTGAAAAACATAAAAATAGGCTACCCACTATGAGGTTTGACTGCCCCCCATGGGTCGTAGAATATCACTTGTGTGATATTCTGGGAATCCTGCCTACTGCAAAAGTTATGAATAACAATGCCCCAATTTATGAAAACAAGCATCAGCTAAAGCCTGTTAAGAGAATAATGTGGAAATGTCTGGTTCATATTACCTAGAAGCACTGACTGTCAGGCTCACAGTGCTCTGAAACACTTTCCCTCAGTTTCCTGAGGACACCCAAACCAGGACAAATCCTACTGAGCCTGAATCTAGGCAGCTCTTCGCTGCTTTCAGAGGACTAGGGCTCAGCTCTTACTGTAGTCTTTTTCAGACTGTGGCGACAGATGGAAAAGTGCCTCTGGAAGCAAAAAGCAGAGCCTTTCTTGGTCTCCTTGCTCATTTTTCCCTTTTACTTCAAACCTGAAGACCCTGAGTCCTGTTTTCCTTTATCCTTATATTGAGGCCTGATGTTAGCATCAGGCTAGCAGATCTCTTCTTACTTTCTAGGGAATGTGGAGTCCTTTGTCTTGCTCCCTCCCCCTCCAGGCTTTCTGGTCCCTGCTGGGTGATAGTCTTTTGTGGCCATTTTGTTACACTTTTCAGTCATTATATTCCGCAAAATGAAAACAAAGCCAAATGCCTGATTAAATAGCATCAGATGATTTGAGCTGCACTTCAGCATGTCCCACAGGAGCAATTCCTCATCCATGCAGCTTTTTGCCCATGGTACCTGGCAGTCCAGAAGGACACTCTTAACCGTGTTTCTCAGCCAGTCCTCTCTGCTTCTGAGCTCTGTTTTTGTTTAGCACTTTGGCTTGCTCTCATTCCCTGATTCCTCTTGTCTGCGTGTCATGGCAGTGGCATTCAAGATATATTGGATGGTGCTTCAGGCAGAGAGGCTGCTGTGGCGCTCTTGGTGTCCACTGGGCAGACCTGGTACACATCGTCTTCCAGGGTGTCCACATCCTTCTAATGATCTTCTTCTATTTGACTTCTGACATCAGTCCTGTTATCTACAGCCTCTTCTCCTCCCATTTCCATAGCTACCGCCAAGATCAGGTCTACTGCTGAGCTGGGTGTGCAGTCTCCCCCTCTCTTGGGATTCACTGCAAGGCCAGGACACCACTGCAACATGCTTTTCACTTGAACACAGTGTTCACCTTATGACACTGGATTTGCATGCTAGCTGTGTCTCTTACTGCTTTGGAAACTGCCCACAGAGTGTGTCCTCCACAGTCACAAGATCAGGAGCCCAAGAGTAAGACAGGAAACTAAGAGCTCTTTCATGCAAACACAGGCTATTACCAGGTGAAATAAAGCAGGTGTTGTCTTTGCTGGTCATGTATTACTGTTATGTCTGCAAGGATGAGCCCTACATAATGCTGTTGTCATGAAACTTACAGCTCATGCTCAGCTGGGCTGCACAAATGCCTATTAAATATAAATGGAGATTGGCTCACTTCTCTGGAGATAGTGCTGGAGATTTTCTGGCGTCTGTTTTCTTCATGAATGCTGATCTGCCGGTGTGTAAACCAAGTCATGAAATGTCAGACTCTTCATAAAGGCAGAAGTGAATGGACAAGAAAGGATTAAACTTGCAAACAGGCTTCTAGCCTTTGCATTTTGAAGCATACACGACCTTATCTAGAGTGAGAATCGCACCTAACAGCAATATATTTTGAAGCTTCCCCTCTAACTGTGAAGTACTTAAACATTTGTTGGTATTCACTTCATGGGTCAAAAGGAGACAGTGACTGGCTTTGACCCAGAAGCTCTTTTAATCTCTTCTCTCTCTTAAAGGCTGAATGCTGACACTTCGTTTTTAAACAAATCCTACAAGCTCCTGCAGAACTGAAAATTCAAAAAGCTTGTTCTTCACATCACAGGGGCTTAACACATCCCTTTGTGACAAGAATTTCAATACATTTCTGAGGAGGAAATCAGGGAGCCTGGAGTTAGTGTTTAATGAACTTTTAGACTGTGACACCAAGGCCCAGTCCTTGCTAGCCTGACTTCATCCTTGTTTTCTGAGTCCTGCTTTGGTGGTTGTTGCAGGCAGATAGACACATCATCTTACTCCCATCATCAAAACAAAAAAGCTCTGCAAAGATGCCGTCCAGTAAACAACTGGACCACATTGCTCTGGTTGAGAAGTGTAAGTATGAAGAAATGAAGCATGTAGGGGAAAATTGCTGTTTTCAAAATGTAGGTTGAAGCTTGATATCATCCTCACTTGAGTTAAGATTTGTGAAGGTGGAGTTCTTCTAAAAGGGAAGTTGTCTTAACTAATGTTATATTAGCATGGGACCACAAGAAACATCACCATATTCTGCTTTTGGCCTGCTAATCAGTGAACTTCACATCTTCAGGGTAAAGTTGGTGCAAGAAGTTGAGAACTCGCCCTTACCTAGCAGGCAGATTATGAAAGTGTTTCACTTCTAACTGAAGAGTTGCTTGTGATAGTGAGGGTTGGGTCCATAGGAGGCTGGGGAATTCATAGAGTATGATTCATCAATTTATTCTAAATATGTGCTTTAAGATGAAATGAATCCACTCCACTGACTAGAGTCATTAATTCTCACTGAGTGGAAAGGAGTTTAAAGGGGCTAGCTCAGACGTAGCTGTTTATATTTTGCCAGATTAATCTCATTCTTCATGGCCAAGAGCCTTTTAACTTGTAGACTAAATACAGTTTTCAGGGAAACTATTACAATTCTATGTGGTTTCACCAGTGCTCCTTAAAGCAGAATTTGGTCTACTGACCCAATGAGTAAAGTTTTGTTCTTGTCTCTTTTTGATGCTGGGAATGCTAATGAAGGATATTCTATTTGTTTGGTTCCCTCATGAGTAATTATAAAAGCATTTTTGAGCAAGCTGTTTCTATAGGCTGCTGCAGTCACATCTAGACACCTTTTAAAATACACACTTCTGTGAAAGGGTAGATTTTTACATGTTTGTTGTACCTATTGTTAGAATCAGTCTCTGACAGGGATGAAATAACATTGGGATATTTTTTAATTCAGCAATAAGCATACATAAAAGCTTAAAAAATTACTCAGAATGGTAAGTTGGATTCTGTATTATAATGGAAAGTTTATGAAGAACTGTTAAAGCTGGTATAAAGCACCTGTTAGCGTGAGTCAGGTCACACCAGGTCACAGAAGCTGGTTCTGCTTTTCTTAGGATACTGTTAGGCATGAAATGAAAGAAATTGGACATTTTTGTTTGTAGCATTGACTCAGCATCATGACTCTGGCTGCTCTCTGTGGATGACTGGGATTCTCCAAAACTCCACCTTACCCTGCCTGCCACCCACAGCCTCTCCCAAATCCTCTGTACAGGCGTCCCAAGGTCTTTCTCTTCTCCATACCAGGAGAGGCAGTGTAGGAAGCTCTTGTTCACTTTCCCAGTGTGACCCAAGGTTTGGTGAAATGAGCTGTACTGCTGGTGTGGGTTCACACTATGAAGAGCAAAGCACTGTGCTGTTACGGGAATGAACAAGAGTGCCAAAAAGTGTCAATGTACGTGTTTGAGGGTGACTCACTAGAAAAGGAAAGACTTGTTAGTGTCTGCATCACTGATGGAAAACAAAACATCTTAATCTCTCCATCAGACAGATGGAGACAGTCCAGTGTGGTGTTTCATCCTGACCAGTGAGTGACATGGGGTATAAATCCCAACTTTTCTTGGAAGCTTTTAAAGGTAGCTGATGGGTAAAATAATCACTTCTTTTGTTCCAAAGCAAAAAGAACTGCCCCAAACTGGCACTTAGCCCTCACTCAAAAAGACCAGGGTTAAACTGGTCAAATATCTTGCAAAACTGCTCAAATATCTTGCAATCAGACATTACATCTTGTGAGCTCAAAGCCCAGAAAGCACTGTTGTGTCAGGCATGCCATGACAGAGCGTAGGCACATCTACAGGAAACCAACCATAGTGCAACTATCTGCCTGCACACATATCTTTGGGCATGATCACACATGACAGCAGCAAGAATTTGCTTAGTGTTTATTGCTGTTGCTATAGCCCCGATTAAATACTTGAACATATGAGGTTGTACAAGGTAGGAAATGTAATCACCTACAAAGTCCAGAGGAAATCAGTACAGCAGCAGCAACCACGACTGTCTGTAAGGCAAGGTTTACTTTATTTCATACGTTTATCAGGGAACTGAAATTGTCTGAAAAAAGGCAGGGAACTGAGTTTGCAAATCATAGATTTCTAGGCCTTCAGTGATGGTCTCTCTACTCAGAACTGAAGAACTGCACACAGAGTGAAAACAGTGAGAGACAAGAGAGAAGGGAGGCAGGGACATTTATTTTCTCATCCTCTCTGAGACATGTCCACTTTCAAGACTCTCTGTGGACAAGCAGCAGAAGGAGGTGACTCTGCAAGAGGATCCAACCTCATGTTAGTTATGGTATGGGACAACATGCACTTTGAAGGGTCTTTGATTGTGCTAGTATGGCTACCCTTTTGCACTTCCTTCAGGATTTCCGTGCTGTACAGCCATTGCCATATTCTGCAGCTAGGCTATTCATTTTAAGGTAAGAGTTATCTTGCCCTGACCCTCTGCTTGCTTTTATTTCAGGCTCCAGTTAGGGCTGCAATCACAATACTCTCCTAAACCTGAAGGGGCATTGCAGGAGCCAAGACTCCTCAGTCAGTGGTACTTGCCCTGTCTTGCACTCATGCCTGATACTGTTCCCGTCACAGTGACATGGTTTTGGCCATTAATGACATGTCATCTGTCCTGCACTGAGTGGGCACAAGAAGGGAGAAGAAAATGCACCTGTGGCTTTGCAGATTGCTTGCAGGTGCATCTGTCCTAAAGGTAGTGCTCCCCAGGCTAATGGACTTAATGCACATCCTCCCTCACACTTGCATAAACACAATGGGTATGTACCCATACAGACACTCTGCCCAAAACACACGTAAAGATTCCCATGCATTCGTGTACTTAAATGCCACACTCACACACTTGCCTATATACTGAGATAGCCACAGACCTGAGTCCAGCTGGAATATACCAGCATATGTCCATATGGCCCTTCTCACAGGAGTAAGCTTCAGCTTCTGTACTTAAGTGCTACAATATCCTTTGTGTGACCACTTCTTTTGCAGAAATCCATGGGGCCAAGACACAACCACATTGCTGTCTGCTGTTTCCACAATTTCCTTGTTGTGACCCAGGAAAGAAATGAACCCTCACTTCCCAGGTATCACAAGCAGGGCCTGGTATCAGGCTGGTGCCATTTTCTAGCACTTTTGGCAAACAGAGGTGAGGAATCTTGTTCATGGCAGATAAGCTTCTGAAGAGCCCTGGAAAAACCCTTGGACTGAAGAAGAGATATTTTTTGAGAGACACAAGAAATTCTCAGCCCTTTGATGATACCAGTCAATCACCACAGTGGTCATTAAATAGAGAATGTAAGTGGAGACTTAAGTGCTCAGCTATTTTTTATGGCCTCCAAACACCATCCAACCAGCACATTCTCACCCCTTTTTTCTGCAAGATTTCCCAGTTGCTAGCTGGCCTGTTGTGCACTGTCAGGGATCGCAAGCCACTGAAGTAATTTTAGAAGTGGGATGTGACATATTTGTTGGGCAAAAGAGTCATTTGCCACCATCTTTCCCTTTTAAATGGCATTCATAAAGCCATGCAGACAGGAGAGTCTGGTAAGACACTGATTTGGATCCATGTCCCAGAAGTGGTCAGAAAAGTAGAGGGGACATTTAGCTATAGAATATAGGTTTACGAAGTACACGCACCACATTGTATGTATTCAGCCCTGGTGCATCAAAGCCAGGAGACAAACCATTGCGATCAAATGGATAAAAGTTAAAGAGCTGCCCATTTTGGGTCTCCAGTGAGATGGAGGCAGAACCCAGGTGCAGAACACATGGGAACTCCTTGTCAAAAACAACTTGGAAAACACGATCTTCCAGGTGGTGGAGTTTGATTGTCCGGTACTTTTCAGGAATCAGCTCTTCTACATGAGGCCCAAATTGCTGCATGACCAGCACCCCACCAGGTCCAACTTTGATCTCATAGAAAGTCAGATTGGAATAGGTATAGTAGCCAACATAAGGGCCTGGACTTGGAGGAGGAATCAAGCTTTTCTGTGCCTCTCTGAATGCAGTCTCCATGGCAGGAATAAGATACTCATATATCTGAGTCACAATATCTCCACCCTGTGGCCTGGGCCCTGCCATCAGCACAATGAAGCTCAGGCGGAGCTTGGGGATAAGAGAGAAGGTAGCTGAATAACCGTCGAGGTCTCCATCCTTCCTAATGACATCATATCCCAATTGCTCATTAATCTCCCAGGGTGTGCCAGTCTTGTTAGCAAAGTATTCAGTAGAGCACTTAAACAGAGGGGTCAGCATTGTCTTCACTGTGTCAGGCTCTAGGAGACGACGGTGGTAGGTGCCTAAGAAGACCATTGCCAGCTTAGCAAGGTCGGCAGCTGTGGAGTACATCTGGCCAGAAGGCCTGTACCAGCCAAGGTCATAGAGAGGGGCCGGCTGCCGGCTGCCGTAGAAACCCACAGCCATCTGGGAGCGGATCGGTGGCGTGATGTCAAAGCCAGTGTCCTCCATGCCCAAGCGGTCCAGGATGTTCTCTGAGATCCAGCGCTGGTATTGCCCCTCAGCTGCATGGTCAGCTAGCACGTGTGCCATCAGTGAGAAAGCCAAATTACTGTAGTGGCATCTGAAAAGGAAGAGCAATATATCTGGATCAGCCTTACCTCAGTGATGGAATGTGGGTATGACTACGCCAAAACAGTTGCTAGGTCTTTCTTCTCTGGGGAAAATTCTCATTTTATCAGATGACATGCTAAAGGAAAGGAGGGTGAAGGAGGGACAGAGAAAAACTTAATGTTGTTGCCTTGATGTGTTGTTATGTCAAGAAAGAGAAATTTCTTACTGGAGCATCAGCAGAGTTATTTAACCACTATGTACCAAAAGAGAGCTGGACATGGAAAATGAAAAAACCCTCACTTTTATGCAAAAACCTATATATTTGCATATCCTGATTTACTGTTTATAATTGTTCACCAAAGAATATATGGATTCTTTTTAAGAGCAGAATTGCGAGTTACAGGTGCTTACCTTAAAGGTCTCAAAATTCCAGGTAAGCCTCTTTGGAGATTTAACATGGTATAATCACTTAAGCACCTAAGCTACCTTAAGATGGTAAAAGCACTTAAAAATCTACAAAGCAGCATCCAGCAATGTGGAGTCATTAAAGACAACTGAGTGCTTCAGTCTTTAATATCCATAAAGTGATTTAAGTCTTTAGACTTGAATGAAGTTTAATGACATGAAGACATGAATGGGTAATTTTTTTCAAACACGTTCAAAATTCATGATGTCTTCAACATTCCTTGTTTTTTCTTTTTCACTTGTATGAAGCCACACACCTCACTGAGGCCTATTTAGATCATAAATTTGGTACCACTTCAAGAACTTCCAGCTCATCGAGCTGAATAAAAGCATGATGAGTATATACATTTCAACCCCAAGAATGCATACATTCTGGATTTAAAATTTTATATCTGAAATGGAGCTGAATTTCAACATACCCAGAAAAATATGTTAAAATTTCTATATCAATGAAAGGGAATTTATTTTAGGAAGAAGGATCTGTTTGCTGTGAAGTGTATCTGGGAACAGGGAGACAGAGTTAAAACTATCAACATGTCAAGTAATAAGGGGTTGACAGACTATGAGTGGATGTCCTTATGTATCTTAATTGTAAGCATAATATGAATACCAAAGAAGATGATGATATTAAGGTCTTAAAATCCTTTATGGAACATCTATTGTAACAACCTATATGACATGGGACAGAACTAATACAAGGTTGCCATGATCGAGCCATTGAATTCTCTAAGCGTGCAGACTTCAAGTCATGGTGAATCCGCAGCAACGCTAGGCAAATTATTTCAGAATGTAATTTTTTTCCCTAAAAATTTTGCAGATTTAGAAAGTTTTTCCCTGTTAGTCTGAATCCTTTCGCTCACCTGCTGTCTGTTGGACCTTGTTCATATTTCTGAGTGTTTGCAACTCAGGTAACAGACTTTTAACAGGCTACATAAATTGTAACAAACATTAATAGAACTTACAGAAAATGTAGAAACATGCAAATATCTACAGACATAGCATGATTTTAAGTGAAATCCATGATGGTTTAAACCATTTAAATTAACATGCCTTTCCACTTTTGAAAATCTGCATCTTTCACAATTTAAGGCTCATTGGACCTAACTATAGCAGTTTAATTTGCCTTATCTAGGGTTCTCACTTAGACACTATACACATTAAAAAAGCCCCTGGCACCTCCAACAGACACTCTTTCCAGCCTAAGACAGGTATTTGGGCTGATGGCTGAAGCTCCCTTTAGGAATGGCTGCCTTTTATCCATTGGCCATAGAGACTGCAAGGTGGGGTTATTATCAGTGGAGAACACAAACCCAGACCAAAAGCTCGTAAGTGAATATATGTGACCTGGTTCCAGGATCAGCAACCAAGACATCATCTTTCAGGAGAGCTAGAGCATCTTGTGTATTGCCCTTCCACAGCAGGCTGGTAGATCGCAGCCTCCTGGGCAGACCTGTACCATGAAGAAAAGAAGTTAACAGTTTGAGACAAATCATGGTCCAGGAAACTTTGAGTCTGGTAAAGAGTGAGCAAAAGGCAAGATTCAATGGCAAGATGGAAACAAGGATGCACACATGTGCTTTATACATATAGCAAATGTGCTGCAAGGACCTGTTCGTGCGGGACTGCAGGACACAGTATTCAAGTCTTGGACAATTGAATCTGGGTAACGGAACTCCTACCCCAGCACCAACTCTGGGTTTCTACATTTCAGTAAAAATGCTTTGATGAATGATTAAAAATACCCTGTATCCCCAAGTTTATTTTGGAAGAGAAGGGCATATTGGGTGTTGAGGAAATCCCTGTCCGTATTTCCATGTGACTTTATTCCCTTGACTACAAAGGTGTGTAGCAGCCCCTTTAAACATATTTTTGTTCTTTACAACTTGCTACAGAGGGCTTCAACTTTCTGAACCATTCCAGGCTTGGCCTAAAGTATTTTTAGCTTTTATTTTTTTCAGCTTTAGTAACATTTATTCAGGGTTTCTGAATGTAGGAGAAATGAAGTTCTTTTCACTTTTAATTTCACAACAGTGAACATGGATTCCCTAAAAACTTTTGGCCAGGACTTTTTAAAATGCCACAACTCCTTTGCATAGGATCTACAGCTCACCAAGTCCAGAACTTGGATTACCTCTGGAATGAAATCTGCATTGCAGTTTACAGCTGACTTTGATTTAGAGGTTGGGAGGAAATCGGGAAGGGTACATGACAGAAAAATGACTTGCAATAGTCTACTCAGTGAGCATGTGTTTAATCATGGCAGAGCTGAATGAGGCCCTATTCTTTTGTAGCAGCACCACCAGCTTTTCTCAATTGACTTGACCTTGGGATTTGAACTGGAATGAGAACACTTTTTCTGCTTCTGGTCCATGGTTATTTGTGCAGCTGAATGACCAGATAAGAGATGCACTGAGCACCTTCAAGTACACAATGGGGTCCTTCATTTCCTACTTGCCACAATGGCAGCGAAGAAAATGTTGCATCACTCGGAGAGTTCAACCAGTGCGATGACAACAGTGCAATGTCTCTCTTGAGGTTCATTAGAAATGATAAACCAGACAATATGTGAACATAACAGAAAATCCACAGTCATTGATTTATACCTCATGCGCTGCTAATTGATGTGACAAGCATGCTGTTAATAATTTACAATAGCATCTCATACTGTCATTCATAGATATTTGAAAATCATAGTGTTAACAAGCTGGAGCTTCCCTCTAGCAATGTACTCATCAAGTGCTGAGGAGAAAAATCTTTGGAGTTACTTTTGTAGTGTGCAATATAGAAAAGTCCAGATAATGAGGATATATTATAGATCAGTTTGCACTGGAAGAATTTAGATGAAAACCACTTTACAATATGTCATGCAGTTGGCTTTGATCTTGATGCATAACCTATTCCTTTTTGGTTTTTGACAGACAGGAAACGTAACATGTGACCTCAACATTCATTTGATTTTCAGTTGCGATTTTGAAACTGTGCTTTTCCTTCTACTAAATTGTCAGGGTCCAAGCTGGTTGGTGTGCCCTGCTGGTGTGGTCTGGGAAATTTGGGCCACATTCTTAAAAAAAAAAAAAAAAAAGACATAGGAATGTAAAAGAAGCTAAGAAGGAGCACAAATCCAGTACAGTGATGGAAGCAATGGAATGGCTGCACATTACAAGCAATGCTATGACCAGGTACATTTTTGACATATGCTTCCTCCAAGTAATTCTAGGGCATACCTCACACCTCACTAGGTGACAGGAAACTGCAGCAGGACTGGGAGATGTAGCTCCAGCACAGACTGCTCCTGCAAGGAGCAGCAACACCAGCTTCAGGTGCTCCTGAGGGTCAGAGGGGAACAGGCAGAGTTGATGTCCATGAGGACATCATCAGGCTGGGTAGAGCAAGACCTTGTCTGCAGGGAGAGGGGCTGTGCAGCATTGTGCACACATCTTTCTTTCTGACTCCTGCTGCCACTGGCCACTTTGGGTTGGTTGGTTGTTTCTAGATTTCAGTTACATCATTCCTTTTGGGGGATCATTTTTCTTGATATTGGCTTGCTTCAGATGATGCTGTACCCTGTCCTGAGGTACTGCAATTTGCCTATAAGCTATTTTGATCTTAGGTCCTAATTTTAGGGCATTTACTCCAACCTGGAATAATGCAGGTGCTATAGAGTTTAATCAAAATGCTACATGAGGTATCAGTACAGTCTCTTTGGCCATTAAATCTGGAATCTCTGAGTCAAGTATTAGCATCTTTATTTCTGAGAAAGGTTAAAGCTCTCCTGAGTCCTGTGAGCTCCTTCTACCTTAATGTAAGAGTTTCCCAATTATGAAGGTAACAGTAGATTAATAGTCTTCTGACAGCAAGTACAAAGCTATTAATAGCTCAGGAATCCCAGATCAGGAGCCACACTGACAGCTAAATTTAGCTAAGTGCTCAAGGTCTATCTGTTCAAAGCAAAGAGGTTTGGTGCCACTTTGACCCTCAACTCTGCATCTCAGAAAAATGAGAGCACTCTTGGCTGAAGTACAAAAACCTGTTATCAATTGGAACCTGATTTCAGGTCATGCTACTGTGTTAAAAGAAATATATATTCACCTTGCACAGGAAAAAACAATTCCCCACCCCACAGTGCAGCTTGGGCCCCTTCCTAGCAGGTGGCCTGGACAAGAGTTTCCTCTTAGCGCTTCATGAAGCTGCTGACGGCTTGCCGCCAAGGGTCCTGCCTGACCTCTGGGAAGTGCAAGGGTGCAGGGTCCATACTGGGAAATGGCCTCAACAGCAACCTTTTCTATCCCTGGCGTATGGTCTGTTCTCTCTGTGGTCTCTTTCAAGTGGCATAATGGTGGGCAGAGGGCAAGCAGGTAGCAGTGTTGTCTCACCTGAGAGCTGGCTGGCCATTCTGCGCAAGGTAACAGGTGATGGCTTAAGTGGCATTGAGCCTTTTTCCAAAAAAATCAGCCCATCTGCTGTGTATCTCTGTTCTGATTCCTTGAGCCTTCCCAGAGGATTCTTAATAACAAAGTTCTGGGCATAACGTTCCAATGGGTCATCAAGAGACGTGACTTTTCCTTCCTCCCACATCTTGTACAGCATAATGGTGGGAAAGATCTTGGAGACACTGGCAATTCTGTCAAGGAACAAACATTTATAGAAATTAAGCATTAAGAAAACCACGAATCAAGAGGATTGATGGTCAGTACATGAGATTCCCCAACTGACCCACTGCCTGTAGCTTTACATGCAACACCTTTGCTAATTCAGAACAGAATGGCTAAAATGCAGGTAAGAAGCTTGAATATCTTTAACTCTGGTCTTTATGGACTGCAACATAACATTCAGTAGTATCTCCCCAATAGTGCAGTGGGCTACAGAACTTTTTCTGTTCACTTAATATTCATAAGATGACATATTTTGTAAATTGTTGCTTAGTAAGTACCTTAAGTTGCAAGTAGTTTATTGGAATTTTACAGTTAAAATGCCATAAAATTTTACATTTCATATTCAGTGTTGATACTTGGGTGGCTTCAGAACAGAGTCAAATTTACAAAAGGTCTCCTGGAATAGGACTCCGGTTATATTTTGTTGGTTTTTGGCAACAGGGCCATGATTAAGAGGGATGGCTGGGGTCATCTGTATTGTGCTGCTCGAGGTAAAATTCTTGGACTGGTGCAAGGTGGCCTAGAGTGAAAGCATTTGCCAAGAATGTTTTCATTAATCAGAAATGAAAGTCAGAGGTTCAAAGATGATCAGATATTGTCGTAGTTCCAACCATAAACAATATCAACTGGTAAGAAATCTTTTTCAGGGGAGTCTCTGTGGTGCAATTGGTTAGTGAGTTTGGCTGTTAACTGAAAGGTTGGTGGTTCAAGCCCAACCACGGACGCATTCCCCTTTCCTTGCCAATGGCGGGGGGGGGTTGGAACTAGATGACCTTTAAGGTCCCTTCCAGCCCAAACCATTCTATGATTCTGGAAGAAATGAGGTCATCTGTGCAGGGATTTTACCATGATACACAGGGGGGGGGGGGGAAATGGTAGTCACAGCTGCTGAAACTTTCCAAAATTGTTTATGCTGAGGACAACATTTGATAGCCCAGATGTTTTATATATAGTACAGCTATAAATCACTGAGAACAGAACTTTAAAGGAAGTGAACACTTCCTTTTTATTTGTTTTTGGTTTTTTAGGAGACATTCCTATGTAAGGAGTAGTATGTTTTCAGGTTCTTCAGGATGGTCACTGCTATTCCAATTTAAAAGATTGTCAGATGAAATAAAAAAATAAATAAATCCAAAGTAAACAACTCAATAACCCACAAGCATATGAAAATTTACAGACTAGCTGAAGCATTGTCTCACAAAGTTTCAGTGTAACCCAGAAGTGGTTTCTGCAGTAGACCCAAGCCAGTAGAAGATGTGTCATCTGTCTTACCTGTAAATAGTGTACTCATTGGGCACCACTGAGGAAGGGTCCGAACCATTCTTCTTTCCGAAGTTGCCTGTCCAGAGCACAGTGTCGTTGTAGATGACAATGGCAGACATGGCAGGGAGACCAGAGCTATGAATCTTTTGACGCAGCATCATATCTACCTGGAGAATGATGGGAAATTATGAATTTCCAAATGAAGAGTTTTGTAATGCATCTAGTCTGTAACAGGTGGTAGAAGATGCAGACCATCAGCCCTCCTTACTTCCATGCACTCGAGAGTGATTTTTTCAAATGTGTTTTGGCAAAGGAAAATATTTTAACCTGTTCCTTTGAATTGCTTACGCTGAATTATCCAGTATCTATCTTTCAGTCTATATATCCACCATGTAGAAGAATGTGGTGCTTATCTTTCTAATACCTATGATGCTTATATGATTAAAAACAAATGCTAAAACCCAAGAATAGTAATTTCTTCCTTTTTAAATTGTACTGTGCACATCTGTTATTTGCACTATTATTTTAGGTTCAAAGATATATGAGAAAAAGATCCAGACTTTTCAAATATCCCATGACACTTTTCATGCCATGAAACATGCTAGAGTTATGACTCCTGTTTAAACAGCAATCTGAGAAACTGCACTGTGCAACTAGAGGGCTGTGATTGCTCTTTGCTCCCTCTTGTGCTAGGATTGTGTAGACCTAATGTCCTGGTTTCAGCTGGGATAGAGTTAATTGTCTTCCTAGTTGCTAGTATAGTGCTATGTTTTTGAGTTCGATATGAGAAGAATGTTGATAACACACTGATGTTTTCAGTTGTTGCTAAGTAATGGTTAGTCTAAAGTCAAGGATTTTTGAGCTTGTCATGCCCAGCCAGCAGGAAGGCTGGAGAGACACAGGAGGTTGGGAGGGGACACAGACAGGACAGCTGACCCAAAGCGGCCAACGGGGTATTCCATACCATGTGATGTCACATCTAGTATATAAACTGGGGGGGTGGGGGCGGGGGGCTCACCACTCGGGGATTAACTGGGCGTCAGTTGGCGGGTGGTGAGCAATTGCATTGTGCATCACTTGTATATTCTAATCCTTTTATTACTACTATTGTCATTTTATTATTGTTATCATTATCACTATTAGTTTCTTATTTTCTGTTCTATTAAACTGTTCTTATCTCAACCCACAAGTTTTACTTTTTTTTTTTCTGATTCTCTCCCCCTTCCCACTGGGTGGGGGCGGAGTGAGTGAGAGGCTGCATGGTGCTTAGTTGCTGGCTGGGGTTAAACGACGACACCTATCAGCCAGCTGTGCACCACCCACCTCTTGCAAGCAGAATGCATTGGTCTTGCTCTTTTATGATTTTTTCAAAGCTATGTCATCATCATGTCCTTTGCACAGGAAGTTTACGACATAAGAAATGGCTTTCCAAGACCAGCATCTGAGACAAGAAAGGCCAACATGAGTCATGTCCTCAGGACCTCTTCACTGGATGGACTGGTGATGTTCACTGACAGCCAGCAGTGGAAACATCCAAACACCCAACTTGTGCCAAATCCTTCTGTAAAGGTTCTTTGCCCTCCCCTCCCCATGTGCCTGTGGCCCATCAAGTATGGTTAGGTACATCAGCACCTCCAGAAAACAGACTTGGTCTTATGTCAGCAAGCATGGTCCTCCTTAGACTTTTCTCAGTCTGGCATGTAGACCTGCCTGGACCTGCAAAAAGTTGACAAAAATACGTGATGCTTTTCTAGACTTGAGTGTCATTGAATCCAATACTTAGTGTTTGGATTTGGCCACTAGCAAGACTATTCTGAGGAAAATGTAGGCCTTTCTGATAAGCAAAAGTATTTACCCTTAGAAGAGAAACGTTTCTTTAAGCCTCATGCATGACTGATTATCACTCTCCTGTTTCAAGCTGCCATGGGCTAGGAAAAAGTCTTCCCCTGTATGCATCTGGTCCCTGGCCTGGCACAGGATGGTAGTTTGTCTCAGGTAATGCAGGATCTTTAGTGTGGGTTTGAGTGTCCACAGACTTAGGCAGAACCTGAGGGCATCTGAAGATACACTTTTGAGGTGCTAGTGCCTAAGCCCCCTTCAAATACCTATGTCTTCCTATGCATCTAGTGTTCAGGTTCTCTGTGCCTTATTCCATGTGCAAAGTAAGAATAGTTTCACTAGCCTACTTTGAAGAAGTGCTTGGATACTTCATTTCTGAGGAGCATAAAGAGGAGAGGTTAGATGACAGCTGGACACCCAATGTTCTGCACATTCCCCCACCTCTCTGACTAATCCTAATTGAATAATAAAATGCTTCTCTATAGTAACCCTAGAGACAGTGGCAGAGACTTCATAAATGTGAATGTCAAGTGATAGCAATTGAAATTCTGCCCAGGTAAAGTGATGTGCATGCTGGAAAACAACCCTAACTTCACAAAACATACTCACAGATGGACAGTGAGCTGGTCATTAACACTCTGAAACAAGATCTTGGGGCTATGATGGATGCTCCTATGTAAACATTTTCTCAGTGCCTCATGGCAGAAAAAAAGTTAAATCAAATATGAGGGATTATTAGAGAAATAACATAAAAAAAAACAGAAAACACCATTTTATCACTGTATACATCCCTGATCCACTTGCACCTTGAATACTGTATACAGTACTGATTTCCCACATCTACACAAGAGCATGCTAGAGCTGGAAAAGAGTCAAAGAAGGTTAAAAAGAATGCTCAGAGCTGTGGGACACCTTCTGTTATGACTAACTAAGCTATTCATGAGAAAGATACAAATGAGACAGTATATTATATGATAAGGGTCTACAAAATCAGGAGTGTCCTGTCAGAGCATGGCTGTCCTTATGGTCCCTACAGTCAAGGCAACACTGCAGTATTTTCTCATTGCAAATAGAACCTACCAGAATTTCAGACAGTGCTAAAATTTCAGAGAGAGTATATCATACTGAGGAAAAGCATGTCTCTCTTTCATTCAGATGCAGGTCCCCTCTTCCTTTTCCCCTTCCCCTCCATTCCTTTCCTTGAAGTTACCTACAAGTAACTTTTTAATTTTTAAATGGTGGCATGGGGAAAGCCAGCAGGGGGAAAGCCAGCAGATCAATAAAATAAGGAATTGACAGTTACTGATTAATAGGAACTAGTTACATGAGTCACCTACTTTCCAGGACATGAGGGCTGCCTAAGAGCAAACAAGATGCCAAAAGCCATCATTTTGTGCTGATGTATGCTCACCAGACCTTCTGATGGACAAGTAATAATGTTTCTTCATCATGGCTTACCCTTTGGATAAGATAACTGCCTATTGACCTGTTCTGCTGTATGTACAGTGAGAGTTTTATATACCCGTTTCTAGATTCACATGTTCTCCACCTCCTTGATTCCCCACCTCCTTCCCCAGAGATGCTCAGGGGCAAAATACATATTCTCCCCTCTACACTTTCAGAAAAGTAGTCATGACCGCTGTCTCCCTCTGTTCCTCTCTCCTCACAGACCTTCTCCAACGCGTCCTTCAGAATGGGGATTGGGTGGTCCAGCTGTACTGGTTCAGGATAGCGGGGGCACATCTGCACAGCTTCTGATCTCACTTCCCTCACAGATGGACCTGGAAAACATTTCAGTGATAGCATATTTGACTTCAATAGACACACTAACAAGCTTTAACCTCATCCAGAAGTCAGCACTAGCTTTCTTGCTTGTGTTTTCCAAAGCTGAAGGAAACTTCTGGATAGGAAAGAGACAATCTTGAATTGTTTCTAACTCACATAAACAGGACTTGAAGAGGGCACTGTGCTCTGTTATTGCTTATTCTAACATGGGATGGACACAGGATGGGCAGGACCTGCAATAGGCTTCAACTGACTGCAACCTGGAAGAGTAAGGAACTGGGAGTACAGAAGACTCTGTAGGGTACCTGACAGTGGGTTTATACTCCGTGAAAGTGCCCTGCCCATGTCTCGGAGAAAGTCTGAGTTTGGATTCAGGAGCACAGAGTTGTCCCATGCATATTGTAACCTCAGAAAATGGATGTAGAAGTGATTCGTGAGTGCCACCTGAAATCTTAACACTGTAACAACAGTTGATAGGCTGCATACCTAGTATATTAGCTGTCTTCTGAATTAGCAGTATCCTGCATATGCCAGAGACATATCTTAAATTTTTGTGGCAGGCAAAGATCTTTAAACTCAGTAAGAGATAGGAACTCTCTTACTTGGAGGCACTATTTTCCCAGTTGATCCCAAGGTGTTCATAAACACAGCTCTTCTGCTCTGTAAGCTGTAAACACAATACTTAATTATCTTTTTGCTTACCAACTGAGCATAAGACATTAGAAATAAAGATGAGAATAGGAATGGCACTATGAAAACTTTGAGATGAATGGTGATGGATACACAAGAGCCTACAGGCAGCCTCTGATACTCTGTGGTAAAAATGTAGGGTCTGAAATCTTTTCAGACATTGGTCTATGAAGTACCTCTGGCACCTTCGCTGTGGATTTTATGTCACCTTTGGGCTCTGATCCAGTTACACTGCATCTCTGCACAGACAGTGCCTTCAGTCTATGTGTTAAGTTTTCTATAATTAACATAAAGGAATTCTAGTGTTAACTGGGGGCTTGAGCCAGTTCAAAGATCTAGGATTAGGGGAATGGAAGAAAGCCCATAAGCTAAAGCACATAGTAAGGTGTAAACCAAAACCCATTCTAAACTGCAGTGACTTTTATGACAGGATGCTAAAGAAAAAGGTAGAAAATGTAAAATAAAATACCTCCTTGGTATATCAATTAACACAGGTTAGTGCCAGAAGTAATGGATCTTCTCTGGACACCAGCAGTGTTACATGGTACTCCATCAACCTAATGTTCATCTCCTCTGTGTCCTTGCACCAGCTAGGAGGAGGCAAATTTGTGTGCTGTTTGGGGAAATGCTCTTTGGGGAAAAATGTCCACACAGGCAGAGAGGTGTTTATTGGTCTCACAAATTTCTGTGCCAACCTATGACCAAACTTAAAGGTAACTACTCACTGGGCTCCACCTTGGGGAGGCTGTACTGCCACAGAAAGCATCCTGTCATTGCAACAGACAACAGGAAGAAGAAGATGGCCAACACATGAATCCACTTCACCTCCATAACAATGAGCTTGAGGAGGCTTCGGCTGCTGGATGCCTGCTGTAAACAGAAAAGATCTGATCTCAGAGAGAGAGAAACTGCCTTTCATGCATATCAGCTAGGCAAAAAAGGTACACTACACCAGAGAATAAAGCTACTGCAGGGACATGGACTAATTCCAATACTATTGTGGCACCAGAGCTGGGCATACCAGCCCACATTGAAATAACTGGAACCAGAGACGACTTCTTGTCTTCCAATGAGGTTTGTAAGACGTTACTCTCCTTACCTTGTTGGCCTTGTTGGTTCTTGTGGAAGAACACCATCTACTCTTTTTGCCTTTTCCCCTGTCTGCAGGTGAACCTCATCAGCCCAGGCTAGCAGGATTCTCTGTTACAGCTCTCATTTCCTCCCTTCTCAACCATCATGACTTATTCCTGGATATCTTTCCAACCTCTTTTTTTCCAGAGTCCAGCATCTGTTCATGGCAGCCACCAGTCAGATCATCTGAGCAGATCCAGCTTTTATAGATGAATGATGGAATTTTTTTTACCCTTCCATTTTGTGCATGTAATTCCCATTATATTGTGTACCATCTGTAAGCCTGGCATTTACAGATGCCATGTTTTGGAAAACTGGCTAATATTTTGGGTTTGTGCAGCTCTCACAACACTGGAGACCATCCAGGTTGGTGATACTACCATATAAATGTTGAAGAAAAACAAGGAATGGATGATAAATGATTAGGTGCCTAAGCATGAGCTGTGCTCTTTCACTGACTATAGGAGGTCAATAGGGTGCTTTCAAAAGTTTGGCAATTAATGTTATAAAACATATGGCCTACCATTTGCATCCAATATGGTCCACATTCCAAAGCTGTTTCAGATTGTCTGGACTCACATGTAGAATAGACAGACTAAAATACTCCTTTTAGATTTCCACATGGCGCCTTTTTTCTTTTTTGAGATACAGGAAAGGTCATGCAAAAGCTTCTGCAAGTCAACTGAGCCTTGTCACTCACAACTAGGGAACCTGTAGAGCCACTTCCAGATTCGCACATGGTTCTGTGGCTCTGTAAGGATCCAAGTGGGGAATCTAGCCCCTGTTGAAACTCTTGGTTGAAATTCTACTTTCTGTACAGTAACAGAAATACGTCACAATTATTTCTGAGGCCCTTTAGCCTATTCAGGCATCCCCACATAAATTTCTGAAGGCAGCTCACTTCAGGTTATTCCATAACATGATTTAAAATTCAAGAATGGCTTAAGACCACACAGGTGCCTGGAGACCCACTCAGACCTAAGCCTGCCAGAGCACACATGCAGTCCATACTCCAGCCTAAGTGACATGTGTTCCTAAATAGGGGAAAGCCATTTTGACACAAAACCCAGGTTGGTTTAGATACACCAACCACATACAGTGCCTTAGTAGGCTGGAGATCATATCTATACAAGGAGAAACCTGTGTACCGAGATCTCTTTAATCACCCCCATACTGGCAGGCTTCAGTTTATGTAGAAGGATGTTGCCTAGAGCTGCAATGAGATGCTGTTTTCCTGCAGCAAGGAGTGGGATAAGGCCCTCTTTGCCCTGGAGTACTCAAAGGGTGACTTTCTTGGATTTAGTCCCATCATAATAAGATGACTTCCCCACCAACCTGACCGTTTTTCTGTCTCTTTCCTTGCTTCACTGAGAAACCCTGATTCCTGGGTCCCTAAAAGCAGGGTGAAAGGAAAAGATTTTCTGGTATGTGCCTCATCTGTTGAACTCCAGGCTCCCTAGATCACTAACCAAGGACTCAAAGATACCAACACTGAACTCCCAACCTTTAGTCCAAACTGCCCTTTACCTCTTGTGGATGATGAGTGCCCTGAATGTCTCTTTCATTAGTGGCAATGCTATGAAACTAGAGGCATGGATCTCTTTTTTATTGATGGGGCACCGAATATGCAAAAGTGTAAGGAATATTCATCACCTCGAGGAGATGCTCTACCCTCTAAGCTACCTTTCAGGAAAAACACCACTCTTTCACTGTACCTAGGAGACTGTCAGACAAACAGATAGATAGATACATACAAACAGACTCCTCACACTTCCCACTCCAGGACCTGTCTGGTCTTACCTCCCCTTCCACTGGTTTCTCCATCTCACATACATTTCTTAGTGACCATCACTGCTAACAGCATAAACACAGCAAGGCAGGGGGAGGAAGGCTACCAAGAACTTAGACACACGCAAATGAATGCAAACACATACAGGAACAAGTGCACACAGCTTCTCATGGCTAGGTTAGCTGTATGCTATGTTTGTACACCTGAGCTTCGAAAAAATTAGGTTGGGGGGGCAAAGAGATGGGGATTTCACATAGACCACCCAGGTACGCTGTCCTGCCCTGCCATGCTTATCTAGGCAGACTATCACAGACACTGTGAGCCACTCAGAGAGGCACACCGCAGCACTGGTTAGGGAGAGCCAGAAAGCGCCCCAGTCCCCTGCACGTACCATCACCAGAAGACGTCTCAGTCCCAGAGGCTGTTGTCAGGCATCCCAGTGTGTGCATACCGTAACAAACCACACCGTCTGATCTCAGCTCCAGTCAGGGGGGGAGCAGAGCACATTGCCATGCTCCTAAATGCAGTTGCGTATCATGGGCAGCTCTGCTCAGTTGCTCCGGCTGAAGTGGCCGTTTTATCTCCCGTTTTTAGTCCAGGGTTTCCCTGTCCATTTGACCCATTCAGACACCCCAGAAAGTGCTGCTGACGTCCCCTGAGCAAGGAGATTAAGCCACAGGGACAGAACAGCATTTGTGATCAGGAAAGTGCCTGAGAGATTGAATGTTAATTCTTCCTAATGCTTCTCTGCCATGTGTGTGAATCACAGCTGAAACCATGAGGGCTTCACAATCTATTTATAGCAGCTTCATCTCCTCCTGACATCTGAAGAGGAGACGATTAACTCATGAGATGGACAGCCCCTGTGTGCCTCCAGCTGGCCATCCCTGGGTGGGCTTGGGAGGGGGCAGGCTGGACTGTTTGCGGGACGGGGAGGTGGGGCAGCTTAAGCCAGGAGCTCAGGCACTCTCCGGGCTTAATCCTGAACAGCCTCCTGGAGTTCCCCCCCAGCCATAGACAAGGGAGTCATTCCCAGCTAATAGGCTCACTAGACATAAATAGAGCTGGTATTTTCTTTCCCCTTAGCTGCTGGGGACTCTGAAGGATCGTGGAAGGTTGTGATTTGCATGAGGTGAGCCTTACCTGCAGCTGTAACCCATCCATGGCTGCTCAGAAGTTTCTTCTCGCCCCCTGTGCTGCATGTCTCCACAAACAAAAGGCTCATAAAACCCTGTGATGAAGAGAAAAAAAAGTTAATGAAGGAGAAAAATGTAGTCAGAGCAAGGAGGGAAGCCCAGAGTAAAAAAGCCCAGGTCAGATAAGCGACTGGCAGGGAGGGACTGGTTTTGGATAGGGAGATGTAACCACATGAGGTAAGTCCTCAGTAACAGCTTTGCTCTCTCTACATCTGGCTTGGAAGCACCTTGTGTTTACTGCAAGGGCTGGTCCCAAGCTCTGGGACTTGCCAGGGCCCAAAGCCATCCTCACCCCACCTCCCAAACATGTGGAACTGGAGCTTCGAGACTTTCAGGGCTGACACTTTTCCATTGTGCCTGCTCTGCAGGGTCTTTCCAGCCCTCTGCCTGGCTTCTCAGCCTTGCTCCCTCTACACAGCCAACACCCTCCTTAGTCCTGGAAATCACAGACAAATCCAAAAAACTGTATGGCAGGTTTGGAAGTGCTAAGATAATGGCATGGCTGTAACTTTTCCCATAAAATCTCCCTCTTGTCTTGCTATCTGGCAGCGGCAATTCAATAGGCAACACCCCCCCCCCCCCCCATAAGAGCTCTTACCAGCCTTGCTGCTACCCTCCGGCTTCCAGTGCTGATGAATTTGGGGCTGTCCAGAGCTGCAGATGTTAAGAGCATCTAAAGCACTAATCCCAACAGTCAGCCTCTCTGAGCACAGATTAATCAGCCATGCCTCACCCCCTCCTCAAGCAATGCAGCATCTGTCCAGGGATGCAGGCATAAGGGAGTATTGCTGGTGATTTCATGGCTCAAACAATACAGCAGAGTGAAGAATGGGGACCTGGTATCCTTAACACACGGTGAGCTGGAAATGTTAATAATGAACTGCCATTATTATGAAAAGTACCTTATAAACATTCTTCAAAGAAGAGGGCATTGTCATGCCCCCAGTTATGCACCAGATCCAGGGGGATTATGCAACTCAGGGGTCTTGCCATCCTATTGTCTTCTTCAGATGTCCACAGGTAAGGATATTCTCTTCAATACCATCTCTTCATTTCAGTATCTCCAGTAGTGGCCCAAGCTCTGGCAGTGCCCAAAATACTCAAGTGGAGCCTATGCAGCCATGTGCTTGTGCCCCAGAGTTGTGCCCAAATTTTGCTGAATGGGGCTGCAAATGACGTCCTTACTAATTAGAATAGATAAGCTCCTCACAGTTTTGTTGCTCCTCATTTCTGGGAACTCCTATTTCCTTCTGTCCCTGCTTCCAGCCTTCCCAGGCTTTCCTTCACAGTCCATGCAGTGATCTTCCCTCAAAGCCAAGAGAGGAAGTGCACATGTAGGTAACTCATGCTCTTTACCAATTACACATTGTTATCCCATTCCCTCTTCATTTTCATTCTGTTTTTGCAGAGTTCATTAAAAAACGTAGAGTTTTTCAGTCTCCAACTCAGTGTAATTTGCAGCAATTCACTCATTATCCCCTTATTTCTTGACCTTCTCTCTGAGAGCTGTTCGCTCTGTGCTTTCCCCCAAAAAGGACCTGCATACCCACAACCAGTGACAGAGTCTCAGTCTTTCCTGGCTCAGCAGTGTTTCTTAAGTTTCACTTTCATGTTTTTCAGTCCTTCCTTGCAACTGAATGTCCTTCCATTGGCTCAGAGAAAGGTCCCTTCTTAGAGAAACCTCAAAACACGGCAGAAGGGGGGGGGGGGGGGGTAAGAAGAGCTTGTGCCCACTCTGTGTCCTGAGCGGGTTTCCAGGGCAGTATTTCCCTCCTGGGCTGCTCTCTCAGAGCATGTCTCTGACCCAGAGAACCACAACAGGGAAGGTAAAGAGCAGTTGTCCTCGCTGCTGCCTGATGGAACATATACTACACATAAGTGACTGTTACACAAAAGATTTCGTGTTTCATAACACAAAACACAGTAAAGCAACAGAGCCTCAGTCTGTGAAGGTGAATCCATGAAATAGCTTTGACCTGGAAGCACCCAGGAGTACAGTGGGATAGGGAACAACCAAAACAGACAGCTGTCCAGGGGCTTTTTAGGCTTCTCTACCCCCTCAGCTGCAAATCAATGCAAAGACCTGTGCAGGTCCTGGGCCACCTCTGCAGACCATCTGGCTGCTGTTTCTAGCTCTTTTGGAGCCAGCCAAGAACTGCCATGATCACAAGCACTTTGGCAGGCTCTCTGCAGCTAAATTAGTTGGCCAACCCTGCCCAGGAACACTCTTTGTCATTGGCACAAATGGAGCTAATGCAGAGATATTGGAAATCAGCAGCGTGAGGTATCACCCCCCACACACAGCCCCTTCCCACCTGCAGCATCCTGCTGGGCACCCCAGGCATTTCATTATTCCAGAATCTCAATCTCCTCCTCCTTCTTGAGTTCCTCTCCCATCCCATGTCCCTAGCTGAATCTGGGGGATATAGCTTGCCATACTGTATGGGGTAAACGCAGAAAGGATTTGGCAGTGGGTGGCTACAGACATGGCCTCTGGGGAGAGGTCAGGAGCTGACTTGTGCTGGCTCCAGTCAGTTCCGTAACGGACCCACCACAGGCCAAAGCTGAGCCCATCAGTGAAGCTGGTGATGCCTCTGTGAAAACATATTTAAGAAAGGGCAGAAAACGCCAGGTGGAGGGAGGAGGAAGGAACAAAGTGAGAAAAAAAAAGAGGAACACTAAGGTCAGAGGAGGAGAAGGAGGTGCTCCATGGTGGTGCAGATATTCTCTGCAGCCCCTGGAGGACTCATACCAGAGTAGATATTCCCTGCAGCCTGTGGAAGGGACCATGCCAGAGCAGATATTCACACAGCAGACCATGGGGGAACCACTCCAGGGCAAATGGATATTTCTGAAGAAAATGCATCCCATGAAGGACCCACACTGGATGAGATTTTCCTGAAGGACTGCAGCCTGTGGGGATCCCATGCTGAAGCACAGGAAAGGTGGGGAGGAAGGAGCAGTAGAGAGAAACCACTTTGTACTGACCTTGACCCCGTACGCATCACTTTTGGGCAGGGGGGGTGGGTAGGGGAGTCTGGAGTGAAGTGTGAAATTGAGTCTGAGAAAGGGGAGGAAAGGTGTTGGTTAATGTTTGTCTTTTTGTTTCCCAAACACAAACTCAAATTTGCAATTACATTATATTTTAATTGGCAATAAAAGAAATTTATTTTTTGCTTTTTTATTATTTTTTTATTTTATTATTTTTATTATTTTTTTTTTTGCTATTTTTATTTGCTTTTTCGCAAATTGTGTGTGTTTGCCTGCAACAGCAGTTGGTAAGTGACCTCCCTGTTGTTACCTCAACCCACGAGATTTCATGCTCCTGTTTTTTTCCTCTTTTCTTCCCCTTTCCTGCTGAGGGAAGAGAGTGAGTGGGCAGCTAGGTGGGAGTTTTGCTGTTAGCCAAGGCTAATTCACCACAAGTGCATAAGGAAAAGCTCTCCCATATGACTTTATCCTAGTACTGTTCTGCAAGGTCTCTGCCTTGAAGGGTATTCCTGCCATTTTCCTGCCACAGGAAGGAAAAAAAAAATCCACCTAGAAGTCTTCAGGAAGGTTCCCAATTGCTGCCCAGGCCACTGGTTCAGAGCAGATCCCTATACAGAGAACTTGTCAAGGTTTGGTTTTACTAGCTAGCAGGAACTGATGTGAATTTTTGTGCTCAGAGGTGTGCTGGCTCCTAGACTGTGAGAAAAAAAAACACCTTTGAGCTATTCCTTTATCTACAAAGTAAACAGGCCCAGTGACTAAGCGGTGAATAATCTTGCCTCTGTGAAGTATGGCAGTGAAATGCATACAGAAGCTTGGACTTAAACAGACCTTATCCCACTGTGGGAATGCCTTTTGTCCTTCTCTTAAGTTTCTGATGATTCAAAACCAATAGAAGTTGTCTTGGTGATATTTTACCCAAGATACTTGCACAGTCTCAAATGAAACAGCCTGAGTGGAAGAATCAGGTCCTGATGTATAGTAGTTTAAAAAGAAGGAAAGAATTAGAAAATGAACTGGGACAGGCTCTTGAATGAATGGTCCAGGCACTTTCTGTCTGCTGGGGAGAGCAGTGAGCCTGTTCAAGGGACATGGGCTCAGCCACACTATCATCTCGTTATTGGGCTGTCAGTCTTTTAGCAGTGACAAAGGGGAAGCTGCAGCAGGAAAAGCAATTGGCAGCTCTAATTGCCTTTCTCTCAACATCAGACTTTGAACCAGCATGGGGGTGAAGGGGGATTTTCCCCCTTCCACAGTGCCACATTGCAGAGCTTAGCCAGGGACTCTGTTGTCCCACTGGGTGTTCTTTGTCTCCTACTGGGCACCATTGTCAGTCTTTGTGTCCCATTACCAGCTGGTTCATTTTCTTGCTAGTTTTGTATGGTTGAAGTGAGCTTTGAAAGTCAAAAGATAGAGCAGGGTGCCAGATGGGCTCCAGCTACACGTTCCTGTATCCAGGCATGCTAGCAATGGTGTGGACTTAGATGGCTATGGAGGGAGTGGCCAGCATTGCCATTTGCTGGCATTGCCCAACTCAGGAATTCAGAAAGTAAGTCAGTCAGAAGCTTCAGAAGAAACATTCAATATTGGAGACAGATGGGACACGTTTCCAAAGGTCTCTCCAAAATAAGTAGTACAGAGCCACACTGTTTTTACAATTTTTTTTAACATGTCATGACCACATGACCCCAGGATTTGGGAATTTAGTGAAAAACTGTTCATCAACAGATTTGTGATAAAATCAAACAAAAGTCTATAGAAATGGAAAATGCTGCTCCATGCTAGAGTATGGGATATACTGCATTATGTTCTACAAAGATTTGTCAGGGCTCTGAGAGCATTAATGGCCCTGACCAGCCTCACCTGCAGCCTCCACCTACATGCCCTGCCTCTTGGCCCAAAAGGCTGCATTTAAGTTCAAGACCTGAGCCTTAAAACCTTGCCTGAGATATGTTGTAAAACTGCTGGTTCCCAGTACAGCCGTGCCCGCTCCCATGCCTGGCCATGGACTCTACTGATCTTGAGCCCGACATGTGGATTGACATTGGACCTGCCTCATCAACACCAGCTCCCCTGAGGACAGAGGCTGTTGATTGAACCTGGCCACGATGTCTGGTGCTGCTCTGCTCATCTCGCTTGGGTACTGTGGGGCTGTGTCTTGGCTGGTGATGTCCCTGCCCAGCTGGCTGTGTTATTGCCCTCGGCTCCTGGCTCCCCATCCCTCAGGAAGCAGACAGCCCTCTTGCTCCCTGACAACAGTAAAATCCTTTCAATACATTTATTTTATTTAACACATTTACAGAAAATGCATTTTTTTCTTCCTCAGTGTACCAACATGTTGATGCAAAAATATCCTGCTCCTGGAGCAGTACACAGACAGCAAACATACATCTCCTATATGCCACAACCTTACTGAATATCTGCAAGTTGTTAACACACATGAGGCAGTCCAATCCTTCTGCCACAGAAAAACTACAGACTGCCTGCTGTCCGTTATGAGATTTTGAGTTACCTCAATCCGCAGGCCCTGCAGTCATGTGATTAGTATCCACCATTTCAATGAAAACCTGTATTTCTAACCCTCTTGGTTAGAACACGAAAGTGCCGTGCTAGAGGCTGATTCCAGAAAATAAATGAAAAACCAGAAACTATTACTCCTGGCCCTGAAGTGCCATCCATTTCTTTTATGTTTTAGACATGCTGATGTTGAAATTGTTTTTTTAAACACTGGGCAATTCCCTCCACTTTCTGGAGTATAACTATGGCAACCTGGCACATGCCATTGTCTTCTCCGTCTAAAGCTGCACAGAGCTATACTGCATTTAGACTTTGCAATTCCAGGTATATAAAAAAGTTTAGCATCCCAAACAGGGATCTTCAGCATGTCTGCTTCAGGGACAATTTCACGCAACCAGAAGGACTACTGCTAACGTGGGATCTGGGATGCACAGAGTGTTTGCACTGTTAATGGGACCCCATGTGAGAGTGAAATGCTTAGAGGCATTCAATCATGGGCGCAGTGCCTGTCACAGCCTGGGCATCCCTCCAGGCTCTGCCAGGGAGAAGCAGAGCCCTGAAGCTTCAGGTTTCCTCTCTTTTTCCTCAGTCACAAAGCAAGATGAAGACTTTCTCATCTCAGAAAAGGAAGGATGAACATGAATTCCCATCAGTGCTCTCACAACACAAACAAACAGAAAGGAAGAAAAACAGGAAAATTGAAAGCATGATATTTGCCTTATTTCATCCAGCTGCACTGCTTCTCCCTGAGGATTAGGCCTGACCACGTGCCTCTGTGCAAGGATCTTTGCTATATCTACTGCAGATTTAGTTCAGTGGAGAGTAACAGGAGGATCATGGCATTTCCCTCCCTTCCCTTTTGCTGTCTGGTGAGAAGCTTTTGCGCTGCCAAGAGATGCTGGGTTGGTGTGGGGGCATGCAGCACCTCCATCCAGGCAGCAGCTTCATCCAGCTGGATTTGCTGCTCTCCCAGCTCCTCTCTGCTGCTGGGAAGACATGGTGAAGAGACCAAAACCCAGCACAAGTAGAATCATAGAATCATAGAATCATTTAGGTTGGAAAAGACCCTAAAGATCACTGAGTCCAACTGTAAACCTACCACTGCCAAGTCCACCACTAAACCAACCATGTCCCTAAGTGCCACATCTACACCTCTTTTAAATACCTGCAGGGATGGTGACTCAATGCCATCAAGTGATGCCCACTTCCCTGGGCAGCATGTTCCAATGCTTGATAACCCTTTCAGTGAAGAAATTTTTTCTAATAATCCAATCTAAACTAATATCCAATCTAGAAGAATAACTCTGTGATGTAAGAACTCCTTCACAACCCCTGCCCCAGCTCTTATGTGTGCTCTCTCATGGCTTAAAGACATATTTGTATTTTCTTGGCTCAGCAGGATGCTGGCCTTGGCTTGAGCCACAGGGACAGGTTCTGGACTCAGGGCAGAGAGCTTTGACATGCCACAGGCCAGCACAGCCCCTAAAGCTCTGCAAAAAGCCTCCTGTGCTGGGTCTGAAAGGGGCTTCCCTCAGTCTGTGGAGCAATAGTGAAGCCACCACCACCCCATGTCTGCACAGGTCACAGCTGGATCCAGCTTTGGCTCCCTTTCCTCTTTCGTAGAAGTCTCAGAAGTCTGCAGGGAAGCCGGATTTTTACCGAGCCATTTCAAAGCTCTCTCATTAACTGCTTGCCAGCAGCCAGTTCTCTGATAATGGGCATCGCCTCTGGAAATTGCAGCCCGATAGCAACAAGGAGTTTAATGGCTATTATGCCTAAATGAAGGACACAGCTCTAGTAATCCACCTCTTGCCTCTAGCAAAGCCCCTTAGAAATGATGATTTCTCTTTGCAGTTAAGGCAGACAAATACACACATCACAAGTATGTTAAAAAGACAGTCTGGCCTGGCAGTGCAATTTTTAACATTTCACAATACTGCTTTTTTTTCATGGAGTCAAGTGAAGATAAGGGTATCCTGTAAGCATTGTGAAAATTGAAAGGTTCTAATCTTCGTTACAAGAAACAACAGGAAACCTGATTTCATGGGTAGGACTAATGTCACCCGATTTGCAACAGAGACTTTTGGGACCCTGTTCCAGTGCTTGTCCAGTCTGAAGTTGAAGACATTTTCCTGTATGTCTAATTGTATGGCAACATGTGCCCATTGCTGCTGTCCTTTTTCTGCACACCTGAGTTTGTCTCTGACCCTTCTCCAGCCCCATTCAGGCAGTGGAAGATGTTGTTAGATCCCCCTCAGCCTCCTCTCCTTCCACCAGTCCAAATCCAGCTCGCGGCTCCCCTCATGTGTCCTGTGCTCCAGCTCCAGTCATCTCAACAACCCTCTTCTGGACCCATTAAGTTTCAGCAACATCTCTGCCCTACCAGGGTGTCCCAAAAGTGGACATGATACTCAAGATGTGCCCTCATGAGTGTCAAGTAAATGGGAAGAATCACTTCCTTTGACTTGCCAGCTATGCTTGTGTTAATACAGCCCAGTATGAAGTTAGCCTTCAATGGCAGAAGGGCGCATTCAAGGCAAGGGCAGGAAAAGCTGGAAAGATCATCCAGTGATGGGCAGGCAGCATGCATGACAGTGACAAAGATGCTTCGAGGCATCCTGAGGGACTCTGGGCCTCATCAAACACTCAGGTTATTTTTCTGTCCCCAGTAAGTCCAAGCTGACAACTTCCCTCTCCACAAGACAGACACACAGACTGTCCTCCTCTACTGCTGGGACCCCTGGTGCACCTCTGCTCAACCCTGTCCCCATGATCTCCATGGCACCAGCTCTCACAGATAAATTCCCTTTCCTATCAATTTCTACCCACGCAGCAGCTCCATCAACCCTGGCATGGCCTGCAGGGTTTTTTTAGCTTCCTTGGACATGATAAGACTGAGCTTGGCAAGATGAATACCTTGACCAGCTCCAGCCAGAATGAGTTAAAACTATAAGTGGCCCCAGATGTCCCTATGATAGGTAGTAGCCTTAGCCTGCACATGCCCAGGACCACCCTGTTACTTTCCTTCCCTGCCTCCCACGTGCCACCTTCCCCCACCCTGTCACCAATGGGGAGAAAAATCAGAATAATTTGGAGCTATGGGGAGGACTGGTAAAATTGGAATATCAGCTTCCTTGGGTGGAGAGAAAGAGTTTAGAGGTGTGCATAGGTAAGCACCAACCCTGGAGAGGGCTGAAAGCAACTAGCAGGGAAGATACTGGCTGCATGTAGTATCCAGCATACACTCTCCAACCAATCTTCTTCATTACCAGGGAAATCACAACACCCCAGGGTCATCCTTTTTCCCAAGTAAAACTCTACCCAGTGAAAGCACTGTCATCCTGCAGGCTGGGCCTGGCACATGGGGAACTTGCATGCATGAGTGTTTGTGTGTCTGTAACACCCCATGCAGGACTCGGTGCATGTATGGGGGAGCAGGTGACTGTGGAAGCAGCTTCATGCAACACTTGTCCTGGGGCGCACCAGCTCTGGCAGAGAGGACAGCGACAGTGCCTGACCCCTGTGGCCACCTGCACTCACCAAGACTGATGGCACTGCATGTCTTAAGAATTATGCAGCTTGGAGGACCATGACTGGCTTAGAAATATGAAGTTTCTAACAGTGTTTCTCTCTGCATTTGGCTTTTGGAGATCTCAAGATTGCATTGCCCACCTTTTTTCTGTGCCAATGGGGCTGCAAAAGCTTTCCAAATTTTTTAATGAGAGCAGCATTTCTCCCACAGTCCTTATGGGACTCCAAGAGCTGGGAAACACTGAATATTATAAGAGTCATAATATCCTCTGCAGAGTGGACAGAAGGCTTGAGCTCTACGTCTCCCTGAAGAGCCACCTAAGCCAGCCAGGCAGTTCCCGCTAGGTACCAGTGTGACCCCAGGGTGGGGTTTCACAGCAGCTGTGCATTGCTTCTAAACAGAGCAATAGCCTGTGACATATTACAGGATGCTGGAGCTGGTGTCTGAATGCCTCCAAGACTGAATTTCAAGCCAGTTAGATACCAGCATACAGTTAATCACTACACCCAATTTCCATGGTTGTGCAAACCAAGTCACTGCAAGTAAGAAGAGTTTATTCAAGTCTTAAAAACACAGCTTGAAAAGCTGCAGACCAGTGGCAGCTAATGCAGGGAAGCTTCCCCTTCTCCATGCCCAAAGAAGTGTGGGCAAATTTGGGTAGGTGCTGAGGAAGGATGCATAGAGCTCCCCAAATCCTGGGTGTGCAGTCTGGGCTCTCTGTGCTGGGAAGTGACCTCCCAGAGCCTGGGTACCGCTGGTGGCGGCTGGGCTTGAGCAGCCCCATCACTCACCAGGCACCCCAGCCTCTGCCAAGCAGCACACCCATGGCACAGAACCTGACCAGGGGCAGAGGCAGAACGATGCTGCCAGCAGAACCAGCCTTCCTGCTTGCCCTGTCCAGGCTGAGAAGAAGGGGTGGGCACCCTGTTCCCCAAAGAGGCAACACTGGGATGCCTCACCTGCAGCCTAACCCTGGCTGCTGTGGGCTGAAGCAGCAGTGACCTGCTCTGCCCTGCCTCTGGGTACTTTAAATAGGTCAGCAGCAGGTGACTGGATGAAATTACCCTTCATTTTATTGTAAGGGAGCTGCAGACAAGGTCCTTCCCTGTGGCTAACAGCAGGGTTTTTCAGTGACAATGTAATGATTTTAATCCAGCAGTTTTTATTAACTCCTCACACGCTGTGTGCCTGTGCCAGTTCAGCCTTGCCCTGAAGCACCACCAGTCAGGTCAGGAGGATGTTGTCACCGCTTGTAAATGTACACAGGGGCATGTCCCAGTCATCATTGTGGGCCACAGTGGTACAAACCCATCACTGGGGAGCCGGTGAAAAGCCTTTCGCTGTGCTTCCCTGACTCACTGCAGAGACCAGCAGCCAGTGTGGAGGTCTATAACAGTGAAGTGCCAGTTTAGCCTGGGGACAAAAAATCTCTCCATTTCTGGACGTAAGCAGAGAACAACGCTGGTCTTCATGTGTCACTGGGTGCCAGTGGACTTTCAATGTGTCAGAGAGCAAGTGGAGTGACAGTAAAGGGCATGACTTGACCATCAGGGTATGGACATTATGGGGGCAGCAGGATACCAGGGGATGCAGGGGTAGGGATTGACTGGTGGACAAAATTAGGTATGATGGTGGGTGAACATGAGGGCAGGGACGACTCACTGGAGAAAAAGAGCAGGATGAGGGCTGAGAATAAGCTCAGAGCTGGAGCAGGCTTAGTGGTGTCAGGTGCTTAGTGAGCTGCATGGGGCAGAAAGAGTAAATCATGATTGTGTGAATCAAAGGACTGACCTGTCTTTATCTCCCATGTTCTGATGTTAAATCTGCCTTCCTACTTTCCCAGTCTCCAGCAGACGTCTAGGAGAAGCACGGCTGACATTCCACCTGAGATGAGATGAGATGAGATAGCCCTGAACAGTGCTGCTGGGAACTTCTCCATTTGGCTGTGGTCTTGGCTGTGGTCACTTCTGCTCCTACAGGAGCCAATACTCCAGTGGGAACAGCTTTCCTTCGCTTTCCCAATAGACCAGGTGACGGTCATGGCTGAGAAGAATGGAGTCAATGGGGAAGACCCTATGTAGTTTCTTCCAGATGCCTGCATCCAGTTGCTTCCACCTGCCCTCATTACCCAAAGCTCCTTTAGCACCCAGCAGAGATCAAACAAGCAAACCCAGGAGAGCCCAGGGCACCATTTCCATGTTTTAAGGTAGACATTTATAGCAGACATTTGAATGGTACCCTATGACTGGCCATAGTACTTAAAGGGATGGTCTCAAACTTAAAAATCTGTCTTAGCTGGTCCCAAGAGGACAAAGAGGCTCCTGTGGTTCTGCATGTCCCACAGTGCCTACCAGGAAGGGTGGCAAGTACCCCTGAGGACAGCAGTGGCAATGTCTTGAACTGTCAACTCCATTTTTCACCTTTGGATTTGCCAGTCAAAAGCAATGTAAGTGAGATTCCCAAGTAGGGGTTCCAGCCCTTCATACTGCCCACTGCTGAGCACTGTTGAGGCTGAGATTCATGCAGCTCTCATGCATTTCTCCATTTTAGTAGTGGACTGCCCTGTAAAAGTCTGACCATTGAATGCTTGGCCTCAGCAAGTGCAGTGAATAAATGCTAAAAACCCACTCTCTCTCTTCAGTGAACATGTAGAATTTCCATCACAGACAGCAACATGAAGGACCCAGGTACAGCAGGTGTGGCAAAGAGGCAGGAGACAGTCTCCGAGATGGGCAGATCTACAGAGAAGAGTCATGGAATCCAAAAATTTGAGTTGACTGTGTCAGAAGCTGTCCCAAGTGAGGTACTTGGAGACCCAGTGCTGCTATCCTTGCACATGCATGGGCACAGGAGGCTGAGCTGACTGAAATGTGACCAAATAGAACTGTTAGTGGTGAAGGTAAACCCAAACTAGTTGGTGTGCAGAAGTGACCCTGTGGAAGAAGTCTTCTGTTCTGCACAGGTCAGAATTAGTTGGTTTGGCCTGAAGACACTGGGAATGACAATGTCTGGGGCACCAACAGGCAATTAGCTGACATTTTTGTCACCCTCCAGCATGTAGTGCTAAATTGCTCCTCTCATTGGGTTGAGAACCCCCTAAACTTGTCCAGAGAAGTGTGGAAGCACCTTCAGCCATGATAGTTTGAGACTAGAAGATATAAAACTGGGGTTGCCCGGGAGTCTCTTGGTCTTTGAGTGTGTACAGAGCATGACCTTGTGCCCAGGAGATTTGATCCGGGTCCTGCCTCATACCTTGGCTCCCCGAGTACCACCATGGCATGTTTTTGCCATAGGAGTTAGCTTCTGGCTACTCTGAGACACAACCTTCTGGCCACTCTGAGACACAACCTTCTGGCCTTGCTCAATTCCCTGGTCTCAGAAGAGGCATCTGCATTTTAATCTTTGCTGTTGAGAATAAATAAGGTCCATACTGACTGTGCAGGGCTACTGTAGGGCAGCCCACCTTGGACTGGACACAGGAGCAGGCTGCCAGGGGCAGAGGAGTGACAGTGCTTTCAGCTGAGGTGGCCCCAGTGTCAGACCAGACCATAAGAGCAGCTGTTCTGGGACAGTCCACCACCTGTTTCTGAAACTGGGACACTCCCAGATCCTAATAGTTAGCCCATGAGGGAGAGAAGAAAGAGGATGTAACAAGGACAGTTCAGCCAGTTTAGTGGCTCCTGCCACTAAAAAGGGGAGGCATCCTCTCCTCTTCTTGCTCTTCCTGCCTCCCCCCCTCCTTCTTGACCCCAGTCCCTGTCCCGTCCCTTGCAGTACCTCACGTGCTTGTCAGCCTTTCTGCAAGGGGGTTCAACTCACAAACCTACTGTAGGAGAGCCCAGCACCACTGAGGTGTCTGCTCAGCATGTCTGGAAGAGTGGAAGGTAAAGCAAGACCTCCCCCTTGTGCTGAGCTGTCACATCACTGCATCTTTTAAAACTGCAGCCTTGGACAAATGCTGCAGATGTGAAATTATTAAAGGAATAGTCTTGCAGAATGCAGAGAAGAAAATTCCTTTTGCTTCAACAAGTAGGACAAACTTACTCAGGTCCTATAACAGCATGGCAAAGACACTGTGCCTCTTCTCCTGAGCTGTGATTGGGTTTTCCCTGATTTTTTCATACGATGTCCTTCAAGCTGGAAGGGACCTTAGGAAGTGGTTTAGTCCAACCTACTACTCAAACCAGGGTCAGCTCTGAAGTCACACCAGGTTACTTATGGCTTTTTCCTGTAAGGTCTTGGAAACCCCCAAAGTATTCTGGTCTTCTGATAACTGGTTTTGTATCAATATGGCTCTTCTGAAGTCTCCTTAAGGAAGATTAATTGCTGAAAGATAGAGCCAATGACTACTGTTTCCCATTGGCTTGGATCTTAGAGATATGGCTTAAAATCTTATTAGTTTGCCCAGGCGATAGCCTGAATGTGCTATTTAAACAGTGTAAACAGTGGCACCTCATGGCTCTCAGCTCATGAAGAGAGTCAACACCATTGCTCCACATCCAGGCCACTGAACAATGGTGAAACTGGGGCATGGAGGAGAGGAGGGCACCCTCCTTCCACTGTGCCATGGATGCAGTTCAGCAGCCCAGTGACACAGGACTGTTTTTTACCAATGCAGTGGGCTTTCCTCCTCCCTATTGCCATGGGAGAGGTGCAGGGCATGAGTAGGCTGTGTGCCTAGAAGTTCCTGTGATGCGTGATGCAGATGACACACGCACTTATTAAAAATGGGGAAAGCCTCTGTGAAGCAGCTCCACTTGAGGATGGTCAAGCAGCGTGACTGAGACTCTGAGATACCTCCCACAGCTCCCACAAAAACTTGGGCAAGGAATAACTGCCACTTATGAGCCAGTCTTGGCTACATTTGAGCTAGCCCCTAAGATTATCCTGATTTATGGCAAGTATGGTCCTTTCCATTTTGTTTACCATTTCCCTTGCCATTAGGCATTTGCTCTGCCCGTGGCATATGGGAAGGAAACAAGCCATGAACTCAGGAAGGCTGGAGATGAGAGGGTTGTCAGTGAAGGAGAGCTTGGAATATCTTTGGAGTTTAAGTAGTAAAAACGTGCCATACCTGTGAGCGGGGCTAGGCCTGTTTGCAGTATGCCTATGGACTAGGTTCACAATGACAAAGGTCCTTTCCTGATCTGTGCTCCTCTTCCACAGCCATGGAGGTTTGTTCCCAGTACCAAACAGCTCCACATGATGCATTTTGCATGTTAGCCTTGTGCTGCTGTTGTGGAGATCCTGCCTTACGCCAACATCTCCTGCAGTTCTGACATATACCCAGGACAGCAGTCTGGCTGTAGCTGTGGGCTTTGGCTGGGTGAATGTTTCTGCTCCGTTGTGCATGCCACCCCGAAGGCCCAGGAGACAGGTCTTTGTTCCATCCTGTGAGCGGCCACTTATGCCTTGGGTGAAGAGCAGACGTTGCAGACTCTGTTGCCCAGGGGACACGGGTGGCACTTTCTGGAAAAGCAAACACACCATGACACTGTGCTCTTTGTTTATTTGGTCTTCACTGCACCATTCACTTCAAGTTCATGAGTTCCCATTGCCACCCTACATACAGTCTGTCTTCAGATACCTACTTAGGAAAAGAAAATACAGGAAAATGTTGGTCATGCCTCAGAAGAAGAGGTAGCCAGCAGCAGTCTCAGATATGCTGTTGTAGGACCTAGGTTAGTTTGTCCTATATGTTGAAGCCAAAGAACAGTTTCTTCTTTGAGTAATGCAAGAATATTTCTCTAATACTTCACACAGCTTCTGGCAGAGGCTTTACATTGGGCAGGTAGAAGTGTAAGACATTTAAAAAAATAAATTTCTAAGGTCACAGTGCAGTGCTGTGCTCCTCTGCAGCCTGCCAGAAGGTCCCACTGACCCAGCTGTGCTGTCCTGGCACCCGCTACCTTAGGCAGGTGTCCTGGTTTCAGCTGGGATAGAGTTAACTGTCTTCCTAGTAGCTGGTACAGTGCTATGTTTTGAGTTCAGTATGAGAAGAATGTTGATAACACTGATGTTTTCAGTTGTTGCTCAGTATTGTTTAGACTAAAGTCAAGGATTTTTCAGCTTCTCATGCCCAGACAGCGAGAAAGCTGGAGGGGCACAAGAAATTGGCACAGGACACAGCCAGGGCACCTGACCCAAAGTGGCCAACGGGGTATTCCATACCATGGGACGTCACATCTAGTATAGGAACTGGGGGGGTGGGGGCAGGGAATCACCGCTCGGGGACTGGCTGGGTGTCGGTTGGTGGGTGGTGAGCAATTGTCCTGAGCATCATTTGTACATTCCAATCCTTTTATTACTACTGTTGTAATTTTATTAGTGTTATCATTATCATTATTAGTTTCTTCTTTTCTGTTCTATTAAACCGTTCTTATCTCAACCCACGAGTTTTACTTCTTTTCCTGATTTTCTCCCCCATCCCACTGGGTGGGGGGGAGTGAGTGAGCGGCTGCGTGATGCTTAGTTGCTCTCTGGGGTTAAACCATGACAGCAGGGCTGTCTCCCCTCTAGAAAGACAGTGGTAGTGTTGATACCACATCCCAAACTAAGGAAACAGTGTATGGAGTGTGAGTGTTCGGTTTAGAATTAGTGAGACTCCTACTAATTTCTTGTGCTTCACCTCTCTAACAGGGAAACTGTGTTAACTTAAAACTGACCACACTAAGCTGTTTATCATTTGCACATAATAATAAAAATAATTTTGTCCAAGCCATACGTGTGTGACTAGAAGAACCTGGCTGACACCTTCTCTTCGCATTCTTGCCTATATGTGCTGGCGAGAAGCATCGTGTCTAGTGACACAAGACTGGTTCATGCCAGTGCTACCCAATGCATACATATGCACACATGTGCCAATTGAAGCACAAAGCCTCTGCAGAACCTGGGCTTTTACTATTCATTGTCCAGTCCTACTAAGATTTGGGGGGGATTGGGATTTTGGGGTCCATTGGGATTTTTGAAAATGATTGTCCATTAACTTATGGCAGAGGAATGCTGTTGTGCTAAAGCTTTGAGACTTGAGAAATATATCTTCAAAACAGACATTGCCATATGCTGAAAGTACAGTTTGCCTGTGGAAATATTCCAATTCACAAATTCATAGGATAATTTGCATTGGAAGGGACCTCAGGAGGTCTCTGTTCCAACGTCTTGCTCAAAGCAGGGTCAGCTATGAGGTCAGACAGGGTTTCTTCCAGTCAGGTCTTGAAAAACCTCCAAGGACAGACACTGCACAGCCTCTCTGAACAATCTCTTTCAACACTTGATTGTACACATAAAACCAGATGCACATTATTCCTTTATCTGTGGAGTTTTTAAATGCATGCTGATCTATTTAATAAAAAGTAGCCCTAAAAAAAAATGTGCTTACTATTTTATAGGCAACTATAGATACTAGTTTCTGCCCTGTGCTACTTCCAGTCCCTTCTCCTATGCTAACAGACAAAAATCTACAGGTGAGCATCACAAGAGGTAAGGATAGGATGGTGAAAGTAATCAGGAAGATGTTCAGATGGTTGCTTAGTCCTCAAAGCTGGGTGTTGGTACTGACATACACTTTTCAAGCAGATGCATTCAGGTGGAGTTATTGGTGTCCTCAGATGAGTAGCTTTACACATTTTAATACTTTTGTCTACCAGAAGAATTCTTACAAAGCTGTTTCAACAAACCAGAAGGAAGGAAAAAAAAAGCCAACCCTCCTCACTCCCCCACCCCCCAATAAATTGTTATACTCCATTACAAGAAAGGGAGAGAATTTAGTCCTATTTTTTGGAAGTCACATGCATCGACCACTGGTCTCAGGAGATAAGGATGAAGCCTGTAGTGATGAACATTCATAAATGTTTCATTCTGAGAGAATATTTAAAAATAAGTGATCTGGAAAGAAAAGCAAAGAATAAACAACTATTAGCATTTTTTTATGTGAGTGTAAAGAACGATATTGACAAACAGAAGAGTTGAATCCTTAAATACAGAGAGTCTAAAATATAGGAGAAACGTGCACGTGAAGGTACAAACACAGACACTTCTGAATGGCTCTTGGAGAAGCCAAAATATAGAACATTTCCATTCACATAGTGGTAAAATTATTTTTTAGACTTAGTGGAGGGAGAAGGAGTTGTAATCACCAGCAAATTCAACTGTATATATCAGTCCTCTGACTTGTTCCTCTGCCCTGTGTACCTGGCTTTCCCATGCTGTTAATTTTGGAGTGAGAAAAGGGCAGCAGAAATATAGACCCAGCCTTTTCTGTGTAAATGCAGTTTATCAGCTCCTGTCCCAGGGCTGTGAAGCCTTGCTGTAATGTACTGCAACATTTATATTGTCACTCACTTTTAACCTCCTATTTAGTCATATGCAGTCACTAAGGCATAGAGACATTGGGTAACTTGCCAAGACAGTGATGGTATGTGCTGATTTTCATATAAATTTACATGAATTTGCATACATATCCCTCTCAGTTTGCATTCATTCTCTGTGATGCCTTTAAGAACAAGTAAAAAATTGTCTAGTCTGAATCAGTCAAAATTTTCTACTTCTCTTATGTTTTCGCTTTTGCTGATAATCATTTTCATCTACTAGTTGATTTATTTTCTTCCTTTTCTACTGCATTTGCCACCTCCCTTCCACCCTTAGCTACCACAGTGATCTATTCTTTTTTTATATTGTATGAACATTATTCTTTAAGTTGTTCACAAAGTAGGTAGTATCCCCAACTGTGGCATTGACATAGCACTGATTGTTTGCAGACTATTTTTAATATGCTGCTTCATTTTTCATTTCCCTTCCTGTATAAACAGGTCTCAAGTACGTGTCTGAAATTTGCTTGGTGAAAAGTTTCAAGTAAGTAGAATTCTACACAAAATGATCCTAATATGTATTTTCTGTGCAGATGCGAGAGCCACATGCAAGATCTTAGACTGGGAATGTCAGTTCTGCATGGAGCAGCATGGGTCTGGGGAAAAGCAGATGTTTTGGGAAATGTCTTGGAGGTCACTGTGGGACCCAACTGAGCAAGAGCTAATGCTATGTTGACATTTTCTGCTTAGTATCCTACCTGAACCTTTGTTGTTTCTGTAGCCTTTGATTTATTATTTGGTATCACTGAGAAGTGTTTGGCTTCATTCTTGTTGTAATTGCCCTTCAAGTATTAGGGGGCTATGATTACCAGACCCTCAGCATCCTCTTTGTTTGACAACACAAAACAGCTCCTTCCACCTATCCTCAGGCCATGTGTCTGAGACCTTTGACATCTCAGCCACCCTCTGCCAGACCTCCTCTCTTTTTTTTTTCATGTTCTTCTTGTTCTGGGTGGAGGGAGGAGGCTTGGAGGATGGACAAACATAGAGTATTCAAGAGGCAACAACAGAAGCACTGAGTAGAGGGATATGATAACTCCTCCCTTCTGGTCACAGTCCTAATGCAGCCCAGTTTGTGGTTTCCCTTATTTGCCATGAGAGTGCACTGTTGACTCACGTTCAATTTTTCGTCCTCCTGGTTCTTCTCAGCAGGGGTGATGGATTGCTTCCCAGGCTGCACTGATGCCCGGGGTTATCGTGCCCTGGGTACAGAGCGTGGCCCTCCGAGCAGCTGAACTTTGTGAGGTTCCTGTTGTCCCAGGCCTGAAGTTTGTTGAGGTCCCTCTGGACTGAAACTCTGCCATTCATGTACCAGCTGTGTTGTCTACAAATTTGTTGAGGAGGCATCTGAATTATTGTCCAGACAGCATATGAAGATATTGAATTATATCAGTCTGCTCTTTGACCCTGGGATACTTTGATTGTTACTCAAAGTCAATCAAACTTCAGTCTGATTGTACCCACTCATTACTGCCCTTTGATAAGGGTGGTCCATTACTTTAACTCAAGATTTTTAATTGTATTAGCTCAATGATGTCCAGTCTTTCCTGAAACTAGTCTTCTATTCTACCACCTTCATGCTACATCCAGTGCCTCCCATCCCACTCCCTCCACTTACAACCTCAGCTAACTCTTCACCTGTGGGATGCGCCTCTTGGCTTGGGTCTGACTCTTCCCATCCTGGGATCACTGCCACATTGTCTGTGGCTCCAGGATCACTGCCTCTTCCCATGATTTGTGATTTTTTGTCCTGGCAGGAGATGGGCTTGATAAGCATCCCCCATATCTTTCCCTTCTAGGACCCCCCAGGTACAGTCAGGTTTGGTGAGATGTGTGTTGCCCAGCCATGTTCTGGGGTGCAGAGCCAAGGTTTGGGAAACCTGAATGCACTTCCATGTGAGTCTGTTTTCTCTGGCTGGGCATTATCCCAATTACTTGCCATCTCAGTGCAGGGTAGCATGTGTCTTATACTATGCCTCTACACTGATTCACATGCTTCAGGGAAAAGGCAGGAGCCTTTACAAAGGTATCTGTACATGGCCTGTTTAGCTAATCATGATAACCAATAAGAGGGAAAATCTACTTCAGTGACCAGGAAGGGACTATTTATAGTCAGTGGGAGAGAGAAAAAGAGATGGTGATATTCTCAGACTTTCCCCTTTATGTAAGCTTGTTGTCGTGCTAAGAGACAGTCTTTCCCTGTCTTTAAGTCACAAGTGAAATACATGCTTATTTGTACATATACTTACTATTAACTGTAAAGCACAAATCTAATAAAATGCCTAAATTGTATAATACAACCCCTAAGAAAAAAACCTAAAGATTATTCCAAGCTTGGCATAGAAAGAGATGCTAACAGAAACAGGTGAGGCCCTCTGAGACAGGAATTCCTTCTGATGTAGGGGACTTTGCACAGAAAGTTCTGCAAAAGGTGTCATTTGGGGAGCTCAGACTCTAGCAGAAGTCAAATTATTCCATTGCCACAGAGGGAGGACAGACTGGGTACGATCCTGAAGGATGTAAAGTTGGAAGAGGACCTCTTTAGCCAACCCCCATGTAGGGGAGTGAGCAAGTGCATTTCATCTGTGATTAAAGAATGAGGAGGATATTCTTCAAGTTAGCATTCATTACTCTCACCCTCTCTTTTATGGGATAAGATCCAAACAAAGGGAACAGTGAGTTTTACTGATAGTACTAGCAAAGCACATGTTATAGACAGGACATGATGTTCAGGAAGCCCAGCATCAGCCACCTGTGTGATGAAGCAATATCTTTGACTTTAATTAAACCAACTGAATTGAGAAAGAAAAGCAGAGAAATTTCTTTTAGAAGGTTGTCCTGGGTTCAGCTGGGATAGAGTTAATTTTTACAGGAACCTGGGAGGTGGGGGCATAGCCGGGGCAGCTGACCTGAACTAGCCAAGGAGCTATTCCATACCATGTGACATCCTGCCCAGTATATAAATGGGGAGCGGGCCGGGGGATGCTCTCTGTTTTTTCGGTGGGGGAAGTGGCGGAGCGTCGGGTCCCGGGTGGTGAGCAGTTGCACTGTGCATCACTCTTTTTGTATACTTTTTTTTCATTAGTGCCGTTGTTGTTGTAATCTCTTTGTGTTTGTCCCAGTAAACTGCCTTTATCTCAACCCTCGAGGTTCCAGTTTCTTTTTCTTTTCTCTCCTCCGTCTCCTCCCCATCCCACCGGAGGGGGGCGGAGGAGTGAGCGAGTGGCTGCGTGGTCCTTTGTTACCGGCCGGGCTGAAACCACGACAGTCCTTTTTGGCGCCCGAACAGGGACACGAAGGGTTGAGATAACGACAGATCTGGCCAGAGCGTGTTGAAACAAATTTGCCAAACGCATTTCTTAGATATATAGATGTTAGTCACAATGTTGTTTCATTTGTTTACATGGTGGCGTTTTGTAAGCTCTTATATGCTCTATGTATTGCCTGTAGTTGCGTATCTCATCTCTGGGAGAGTGATTGGGATTATCATTTTGCTGTACTGGGCAATGTCGACTTATGAAATGATTACATCACTGGTCATGAGGTTAAGCTGGTATCTGTATGAGGCAGTGATAATATTTCCATACTTTGGGCGCCTTCTGTCGGATTTTATTGGTAATTACACCCATTCCATGGGGAAATTAGGGGGGGATACCTCCCCCCGTCCGTTCAGCTCCCTTTTCTCCTTCCGACTAATTACAACAGCTTTTGAGAATTTTGAATATCCTTGGGATGCGCAAGCCAGCGTGCTGTTAGTGCTATGCCTCCTGAATATGTTTCAGGTCTTCTTTAGGGCTACAAAAAGGCTCTTTAAGAGTACCACTCAGAGATCTCCCCCAAAGCTGGATACTCATGGGTGGCACGGCATGTGGGAGCATATGGGCAAGTATCTAGAGAACTTCTCACTGCCAGTGACTTGGAAGTTCACTCCTGAACAACTACAGAACCCTTATGAAGTGATCACGGACTGGTCAGAAGGCAAAGATTTTGGAATGTCGCCAGAGAAAGAGGTGACACGGGCCGAAGAAGCCCCGCTGTATAATAAACTGCCAGAAAATGAGAGGCAATATGCCCTGTTCACTGATGGGTCCTGTCGCATTGTGGGAAAACATCGAAGGTGGAAGGCTGCTGTATGGAGTCCTACACGACTAGTCGCAGAAACTGCTGAAGGAGAAGGTGAATCGAGTCAGTTTGCAGAGGTGAAAGCCATCCAGCTAGCGTTAGACATTGCTGAAAGAGAAAAGTGGCCAGTGCTCTATCTCTATACTGACTCGTGGATGGTGGCAAATGCCCTATGGGGGTGGCTACAGCAATGGAAGAAGGGCAATTGGCAGCACAGAGGTAAACCCATCTGGGCTGCCGCACTGTGGCAAGATATCGCTGTTCGGATAGAGAAGCTAGTGGTAAAAGTACGTCACGTAGATGCTCATGTACCCAAGAGTCGAGCCACTGAAGAACATCAAAACAACCACCAGGCAGATCAGGCCACCAAGATTGAAGTGTCTCAGGTGGACCTGGACTGGCAACGTAGGGGTGAGCTATTTATGGCTCAGTGGGCCCACGATACCTCAGGCCATCAGGGAAGAGATGCAACATATAGATGGGCTCAAGATCGAGGGGTGGACTTGACCATGGACACTATCGCACAGGTCATCCATGAATGTGAAACATGTGCTGCAATTAAGCAAGCCAAGCGGCAAAAACCCCTGTCACATGGAGGGTGATGGCTGAAATATAAACAGTGGGAGGCCTGGCAGATTGACTATATCACACTCCCACGAACACGCCAAGGCAAGTGCCATGTGCTTACAATGGTGGAAGCAACCACTGGGTGGCTGGAAACATACCCTGTGTCCCATGCCACTGCCCAGAACACTATCCTGGGCCTTGAAGAGAAAATTTTATGGCAACACGGCACCCCAGAAAGAATCGAGTCGGACAACGGGACTCACTTCCAAAACAACCTCATAGACACCTGGGCCAAAGAACATGGCATTGAGTGGGTGTATCACATCCCTTATCACGCACCAGCCTCCGGAAAAATTGAACGGTACAATGGACTGCTGAAAACTACATTGAGAGCGATGGGGGGTGGAACTTTCAAGCATTGGGATACACATTTAACAAAAGCCACCTGGTTAGTTAATACTAGAGGATCCGCCAATCGGGCTGGCCCCGCCCAACCAAGAGTTCCACATACTGTAGAAGGGGATAAAGTCCCTGTAGTGCGCATGAGGAGTATGTTAGGAAAGACAGTCTGGGTTAGTCCTCCCTCAAGCAGAGGCAAACCCATTCAAGGGGTTGTTTTTGCTCAAGGACCTGGGTACACCTGGTGGGTGATGCAGAAGGATGGGGAGGTTCGATGTGTACCTCAGGGAGATTTGATTTTGGGAGAGAATAGCCAGTGAATTGGGCTGTATGATATTTAACTGCTAAATAACCTGCCAATGCATGTCATTGTATCTATAGTGTCTATATGCCATATCAAGGGTATTATTGTGAGAATTATCCAAATGACTACAGGATGGACTTTTGAAACTGAGCCAAGTACAACAGCGATAGAACTTGAACTGGCACCCACCAATTTCCTCAAGATCAACATCTTCGACCTGCAGACCAGGGGCATGAGTTACACCAAATGTACTAGCCACAAGTTCCAGAGGCAGCGTACAACAACCCAACATCTCACACCATCTCTCTCTTATCCTGAAGAACTGTTACAACAGACAGAGCCCCAAAATCGATGGACACATTAGAGGGATAGCCCATAGGCTAAAGGAACACCGTGTGTGTGTGTGCGAGGTCAGGGGGTGGAGTCCATATACTTATATATAAGACAAGGAAAGTTGTAGTGGTTGATTGGAAAAAAATGTAAGATCTGGGCATGATGTAGATGGTATAGAATAAGGGGTGGATAATGTCCTGGGTTCAGCTGGGATAGAGTTAATTTTTACAGGAACCTGGGAGGTGGGGGCATAGCCGGGGCAGCTGACCTGAACTAGCCAAGGAGCTATTCCATACCATGTGACATCCTGCCCAGTATATAAATGGGGAGCGGGCCGGGGGATGCTCTCTATTTTTTCGGTGGGGGAAGTGGCGGAGCATCGGGTCCCGGGTGGTGAGCAGTTGCACTGCGCATCACTCTTTTTGTATACTTTTTTTCATTAGTGCCGTTGTTGTTGTTGTAATCTCTTTGTGTTTGTCCCAGTAAACTGCCTTTATCTCAACCCTCGAGGTACCAGTTTCTTTTTCTTTTCTCTCCTCCGTCTCCTCCCCATCCCACCGGAGGGGGGCGGAGGAGTGAGCGAGCGGCTGCGTGGTCCTTTGTTACCGGCCGGGCTGAAACCACGACAAAGGTAAATACAGCTATACGTAACTGTGCAAGATTTAGCTACAAACAATATTTAACAGATGTTTAAAGTTAGTTTTTCAAGCAATGTACCTTTTAATTAGCAATTTGGTCAGCTAACTTTTTAACACTCCAGGAGAGCAAACTGTAGATGTCATCTCTATCTAAGAAAAAAACATTATTTATAGCCCTACTCATCCCTAAAAACTGTTCCTCCTCCTTGTTTGGAATCAGACTTTTTTGGTTTAGGTCAGTTCACTGCCTTTTTACCTGTTCACCTGCAGAATTGCTCAGGTTATTAGCAATCTGGTGTCTTCCCTCGTGCATCTCACGGCAGGCAGTGTACCAAGAAAGGTTAAACAAGCCTGCAAGTGTGCAGAGAATGTGCTTAACTTTCATTACTGGTTATGGCACGTAAGACAGAGAACTCAGCATGTCCTCTTTAAAGGAAAATTGTGTTTCTCTGCCTGCGTTAAGTGTGTCAGCAAACCAGTTGTGAAGGATGCAATTTACTTAGTCTTTCAAAAGCCTTTGTCAAAGTTCCTCACTGAAGTCACAGAGAACCGAAGGCATCTCATGAAACTCAGTCTTAAGACAAGCTCCAGCCAGCCAGGGGCTACAATCAGGAACTCCTGTGAAGTGGTGCTGTGGACTCACATGTGAACCTAGAAAATGAGAGCCTGCTCTTCAAATTAAAGGCTTTCCTCCAAATTCCACCATCCGTAGTATCCATCCTGCCTTTGCTCACAGAAGAATTGTATGAGTTGTCTTCAGGTAAGCACAGGCTGATTGAAAGGACATGACTGACAACAGTAAGAGAAAAGTGTTGATTGCACAAAGACCAATGGTTCAGGTGACTTGTCAGCAGAAAGCCTGTCCTCTGGCAGCTCTGGAAGCCATACACCACAACGTATGTGCCACTTCTCCTCCTGTTATCCCAACAAAGAGACCAGATCCACAAGAGGCCCAAAACAAGGAAACAGAAGCAAAAGAAAGTAATCTCGTTTAATACTTACAGAGAGTGAAGCAAGCAAAATTGTAAAGCAAAAGATCACATTGTAATAAATGTTGACTCCTGGGTCAAAACTACTGTCCAAAACCCCCTTTTCCTTGCCAATAAAGAGCATCCAGGGAGGCAGTGTAAGGATGCAGTAGCTGACACCCTTTGTCCTCCATGCTGCACACAAGTGGTCTTGTTGAGACCATGTGGGCATATGCGTCCTGGTGTTTGTAAATGTGCATGTGAGAATGCAGGTGGGAATAATCACCTTTGTTGGAAAACTAAATTAAATCAAATCCTTTTCCGCTACCTTACTACCTCTCATTGAGTTTTGGTACACTCACAACATACAGTCAGTGCCGAGCTCCTTCCTGGCTCTGCATTAGCTTGCAGGACAGACCCTTTCTTTCAAATTCCTGCAAAGGTATGACGCTCCTTGGGGCTAGTTTGCATGGCTGAATTGAGATATTTTCTCCACAAAGGGCTCTGTCCCTCTTTCTTGAACCACAGGGTGCTTGTTCCAGCTTGCATGCAAATCTCAAGATAGATGTATTTCTGCAGATGTTTTCTGTGAAGAGCCGAGAGGTGAGCAGGCCCAGTGCCTTCCAAGGGGTTAGAAAAAGGCCAGGCTGTCTAGTCTGAAGATACCTGACAGCACAAGGTGAAGTACTAGGTCTACAGGGAAAAAATAAATCCTCCTTCTTCTGAACTCCTATTTGCCTTTCTCTGCCTGCAGACAGCAAGCATCTGATGGGAAAGATGAGAGACGAGGACTTGGAGAGCAGGGAGAGAGACAGAGGGCTTGGGCAGGTTTGGAGACACTGCCAAAACTCTGTTTTTCCAGGCTGCAGGAAGGGAAGAGTTTAGGCCTGAGTAAGACACGTATTTTTCCATAATAAGGTGGCAGATCATCAGGGGGCCAAACACCATAAGTCACAGTCCTAGTGGTATTTAATTGCATTTCCCAAAGCACCTGCAGTGTTCACTTCCTCAAAGAGCTTGGTCTTCTTACCCCAAGTCACCTAGCACTAGGGTTTACATGTGCCCTTACCACAAGCTGCACATACAGTGTTCATCACTGGAGAAAACCTGTACTTGGGATTCCATGATGACTAACTGGGGCTATGGGGATCCACGCGACCACTCCATCTGCACCCTTGAGCACACGGCTTTGGGCATTTGGACTCTCCTTCTTGCAAGACCCTGCATGTTCTGCCTTTGTTTTACTCGTACAGAAAGCACAAGGGACCTGTTGCATGGTAGGAAAGGTCAGCAGCAGTGATATGGCTAAATTACTGGCCAGATCCAGGTTTGTTTCCTGCTCTCTTCTACCTTCCTTCAGACCATCACATGCTTCAGGGCCAGAGGGAACCAATGAGTCAATGTAGTTCAGCTTTGTACCAGTACAGACTATTGCATTTCACCCAAATATCATACCCAGAGGCTTCAACTATGTCTCGTCTTCTCCAGAGAGCAAACTTCTGTACACCACAGATGGTGAGGGGCAGAGACCAATGTGCAACCAACAGCCAGGCCTCGTTACAGCAGAGCATAACTAGGAGAGACATTCCTGGTTGGACTCAGTGGCTGAATGGCAAGAGGTAGTCCATGAGGACCTGGCAGGGAAAATTACCTTCATCAGATCAGCACTGAATTAGAAGGACATCCTTCCCTCCCTCCCTCCCTCAGTGTGGTAGTACTGGCTTATGGAGTAAGCCCAGAAGCCAGAACAAGGTACACAGTGCTCCGTGAAGGAGAAGGAAGCTGCTGTCCAAAGCCCCAAACACACCCCTCATAGGGGACGGTAGTAATTAAAACAGCTGAGCCCCAGTTATCCCTTCAGACCTTCTGCTACTAAATCCTCCACCAGTTGTGCAAAGGATGCAGAACACTGAGGAAGCTGGAGGAGATAATCAGAGACTGTCAGTCATTTTAGTTCTGGCTGCACCCCTGTGCAGTCAATGTCACCTTGAATGTCCCCCTCATGCTTCAGCACAAAGATATGCATTTTCTCATTGCTAGGTAATGTTGTCTTTGGCATACAGTGATGGTTGACCATAGCTGGTCACTGGCTGCTAACCTAGTTTACTGGGGAGCTAACATTGACATTTGCCTTTATGCTGAGCTTCACCCCGATACAGGAAAGCACCAGCTTTACCCTGTCACATGGAGATCGGTGCTTTCATCTCAGCCTGAGGGAACTGGGATCTGCATTTTCAGGACAGGTCAGAATACCCTGATAAAGGCCACCTCAGCCTTTCCCACTGACACGGATGCTCTTTATTGTGAAATACTTAACTCTTGCTCAACACTGCAGACCCAGCCAAGATGATCCTGCAAGAGCCAGGGGAAGACAAAGGAAAAAAAAAGGGTGTAAATTAGTTTGTCTAAACAAGTTCCCATCACAAAATCCTGATCCTTCTATTCAGCACCAGTGGGAAAAAAAAGATACAGTTCCCTCCAGAGTAAAAACTGACATGGTGAGCTGCTGCAGCAGGGAGAGCAAATCTCTTTAGGGTGGAAGGAAAATGGCCAACAGATCAAAATTTGGCAGTTACCAAAGATGACGAGACTCAGAACAATGACCTGCAATTCAGAACAGAGGTGTATCTTACCACCCTGCCATCACTACTGCCAGAGAGGCCTCAGAAGCAGAGAAAAGAAGAGAAAAATCATTCCTACATACAGCAATAAAGAGCTCTGTGCTGAGGAAGGAACTGCATTCATCCACACCTTGGGCTTACCCCAAATGCTCCACCTGGGCCAGCTGATTGCTCAGGTACAGGCTATTTGCTTCCTAGCCAGCCCAGGGAAGCTGTTTGGAAACATTTTGATGTGTTCTCAATTACTTTTCAAGTAAGTCATTGAAGACCCTTAGGTCAGCTCGAAACCTGTGTGAATTTTAACAGCACTGCTAATGACATCAGTGGAGCTGCACTGATGTGCACCCGCAGAGTCTCCAGCATTTTCTTGTGCCTCTGCTTTTCCTGACCCCTTTCTGGTTCGTTATAAGTCTATATTGTCTTTCCACAAGAATAGCTTTAGTTTGAGATACACTTACTACTGTATAGGCCCTTTTTAATCTTCATTTAATCCTAAAGACTCTTCCACGCTTCTTACATAGAGTCCACCTCACCCCAGTTGTACACCTGTCCTGTATGAATACTAACATTCATCACAGAGCTTAGAAGTGCCTTATGGCTTGTAAAGTCTGTCTCAGTCAAGGGAAAAGATTTAGACAGGAGTCAGCTCACATGGCAGAGGAAACTGTTCTTCTAAAGCACCTAACAAACTCATCAAGCCATTTCCCATAGGAAACCAGTTCCAAATGTATGTTGGCAAGCAGTAGGCTAAGACAAAATTAGATTAATTTGTTGGATAAATTGCACACTGCCGACAATATGTTGACATAATTCTGGGTTTTCTTCTTGTGACAGACAAATTTAAGACCCATGTTACCTTAGATCATATGTAATTATTTGTTAAGGAAATAAAGTTTTATCCTGGCTTACTGAGTCCTAAAGAGCACGGAAAAGAGGAAGAATTCAGTGTTGGATGTCTCAGAGCTGTAAGGAGTTAATATATTTATAAGCACACTCTCTAAAAAGTACTCAGTAAGGATGTGTAAGGTACCTCACAAATAATTTAATGTGTATACAGAGCCTGAAGCTGCCCAACACATCTATGTCCCCTGAGAAGCACTGAAGACAGTAAGGATGGAGGAGGTGGGGCAAGCAATGGTCTCACGGGGAACATGATGGAGCTATGATAGCTGAGAAGCAGAGATTTTGTCAGCACTGGACTTCAGCCCATGTCCTTTGGTAGTTTGTAAACTGGTAATCAAAATTAATGCTTACTGAAGCACCACTGCTTTCTGTGAGCAGAAAGACTGCTGAACCATCAGACCACCCTGTGGTCCTTCTTGTGGCACAGTATAAAGGTCCTGGCTCTGCTCAGTTGGTGCAGAGACCAGTACTTCTCATAAATAATTTTCTGTTCATTGGTGAAGCTCAGGAAAATACTGTATTTAGCACAGATTATTTCTTTGGGTTTACTTTTACACAGAGTAAAAGGAATAGATTGACCTTGTTCACTCACACCAGTGAGTGGGGCTGGCACCTGAAATAAATGGTTAATAGCACAATAACACGAACAGAAATGCAATAGAGCCATGGAGGGTAAGTTTCATAAAAAGTTTTCCTTTTAATTGGTTCATGCAACTAATGCTCAATTTGATGAACCTGCCATTAACTCCTCAGTGTAACTCTGTGTCTCTCCTTGACTGGGACACATAATTCACCATGTGAGTGTAAGAAGTCTTAGATCTTGCTTCCAAGTCATGAGCAAGAAAAAAAGTCAAGCTTCACAATACCTTATTTCCAGCCTCGCTGGCCCTCACATAATCAAACTGTAAGTTAAAGTCACTGCTAGAGGCATCACGGAAGGTCTGCATAAGTACCTGAAAATCAGGCTCTTACCTCAAATTTCCCTTGTGGATTCCTGCTCCTGCTTTACCAGGGAAATCTTCTATGTCTGCATTACTCTGAGATACTTGCACGCACAGCCCCTGCTGCATGCTCTTCCTCTAGAGATATATCTGCAGGCCTGGGGGACTTTCAGCCCAAAATGACTGAATAGGGGCTTTTTACTGGAGAGATGTACCTTACAGCCTTGGCTGTCAGTGCTCCTGCTCGCTGCCCTGCTGCCAAGCCTGCTTGCACAGTCACCAGCGCCAGCCTCCACTCAATGTGGCATTTTAGCAACTGAGTCACTAACAATGGGAGGGTCAGAAATGGTCACTGTAATTAAGGTCTTTATTTTCCAACACGTTTCACTGTCAGGCATGCTCCTGAACTTTTGAACTTCCCTGTCATTGAGCTGGGACTCCTGGGGATGCCTTTCTGCTACATTTTTATCCTGCTGTTATTTCCACTTATCCCCATCACCTTGGTGCTAATGGATACCCAAAACTCACAGCTCGCAGCTTTGGGCAGTGAGATGGAAGCTCCGACCCTGATGTCACATACAGATTTCTGGAGCTGACTGTGATTGGATCGCTGTGCCTGTGACTTCATATTACTTGGGGCTACCCTCATTTCTAAGTACCTACATAATACACATTCAGTCTAACACACTGTACTTGATCCATCAGTTTAAATGCCCCCATCACACAGATGGTATCCGTGTGTATACTTGACATTTCTAAACATGATTTTTCACTGCCAGTGACAAGGACTTTGCACTTTTCACAGAACACTGGCACAGGTTGCCCAGAGACGATGTGAAGTCTCCATCCTTGGAGATACCAAAAGTCATCTGGAGGTGGTCCTGGGCAACCAGCTCTAGGTGGCCCTGCTTTAGCAGGGGGCAGCTGGAGCAAATGACCTCCAGAGGTCCCTTCCAGCTTCAACTAGTCTGTGATGTTGTGATTTTTTGATGGGTTCACTAAAGATTTGTCAGCCCAGCCCAGTGTACATATGTGATAGTTGAGACTCACATCAGTAAGTCTGAATGGCCCAGTGCAACATATAATTAAGCTGCAGAATTCATCACCACAGGGTGCATTTGCTGCTGAAAGTTGTCATGGGTTCAAAAAGCAATCAGACAGATTAATAAAAGAAAAAAATAACACCTCTGTTTTTAAAAAAGTCCATAAGCTACAGACGCTGAGAGAATACACTGAGGAAGTTTGAAGAATCATTTTGTTCTGTTCTTGCATCCACCCTAAGGTATCCACTGCTTGTCTTGGTGGGACTTGTGTGGCCAGCTGGAGTGTTCCTGCAGGGCAGCATGGTTGGAAGTCAAACTGAAGGGTATCTGCATATATAATTCTTCTTAAAATTAAACTCCTCAGGAAAGGCTAGAAAGAAGACATTACCTTCCAGGTAGAGACTGGCTCCAGCAGAGCAAGCTGAAACCTGCAGGTTCTGTTGAGATTACCCGGCACTCCACTCCTTGCGTAGGGGTCTTTTGTGGACCCTTCTGTTCTTTGACCTGGTCTCATGCTCAGAGCACTGTTCAAGCAGGATGCTGTCAGTTCACCTCATTTGTGTTCTGGATCTTCTTCCACTCACCCCCACTTTTTAAGGTCAGTTGCACAGAGTTGCATGCAAAAAAACCCAGGAATTGAAGCCCTCACTGGAAAATTATCTCTGCTGGTTCAAGGTTTAAAGCAAGCATCAAGCAATGCTTTCCCTTCATCCCAAATTCAAAACAAGATAAGAAACACCAGAATTTGCATGGTGGTTTGGAATAGTAAGAAATACATCCAAGACAGTGGTCCAGAGGACCTCACCTGAATGGACAGTCAGACTGAGGCCCCATCCAAGTCTGCATGGCATCTTGGGCTTTTTACTGGAGAGATGTACCTTACAGCCTTGGCTGTCAGTGCTCCTGCTCACTGCCCTGCTGCCAAGCCTGCTTGCACAGTCACCAGCGCCAGCCTCCACTCAATGTGGCATTTTAGCAACTGAGTCACTAACAATGGCAGGGTCAGAAATGGTCACTGTAATTAAGGTCTTTATTTTCCAACACGTTTCACGGTCAGGCATGCTCCTGAACTTTTGAACTTCCCTGTCATTGGAACCTATTTTGTTTCAGGTGACCTTCAATCTAGCACTGAGGCTGAATTCAATAGCCCGTGTCCCAGAAATGGCTTCAGCTGTCCCTGACCCATACCAGGAGAGGTGCTGGCCTTCCCCTCTGTGGGAGCAGGTGGTCATCGGGGGTGTCACAGGTCTTTGATTTCTGCAGTTTTCCCTATTCGTGGTATCAATCCCTTGCCACATAGCAGTGCAGGCTTCTGTGCTCACCTCCCTGTTCTTAGTCTACTGCATACTCTTCTGCTGCTCTCTATCCCTGCTAATTTCAAAGCTATGGCTGTGCCTGGAGACAGACCAGGCTCAAGAGCTCTCCGTGGGATCACCTGAGTTAAAAGCAGTGCCCGATTGTGATGGTGGAGGTTGGGGGGGGTGCCACTGAATTTTCTGTTTGGAAGGGGCCACAGGTATGGTTCACAGAGTGAGGATGTACTGGTGAGGTGGGGGGGTCTGAGTCAGCAGTGGGAGGAAGGGGAGCAATGATGGGAGGTCATGAGGGAGGGTGGTGCGAGGGACTGGGGTGTGCTGTATGGGAGTCAAGATCTGTCACTGTCCTCCAACCACTCTTGCCCTAGGGAGACTTCCCCTACCACCACTCCTGTAAAGCACACACTGCCACCCAAACTAATCCTCATAAGGCATCCTCATAAGGCAGATCCCTCATCTGCTGGAATAGCTGCGTCTAAGACTGCAATGAGGTTAATCTGTGGCTGCCACAAGGCGCTCAGCTAATTTTGTATTGTGCTTGTGGAGACTGTTTTATCTGTCTAACTGGTACCTTCTCTCTGAGTGCTCATTTCCTGCACCATTAGCCACTAGCAGAGTATGCGGCTTAGTTTAGTCCTCAAAGATTCATGAATGAGGACTCAAGCCAAGAAAAATGCTTTCCCAAATGGTCTTTGAGACATTTTTTCATGAACCCTTTGCTGGAAGGATTACATTTACTTTCTGGAAATGTTCCCATCTCTCATGTAGGTGAAGTTGTCACAAATTCTTGCTGTGATGTGTCAGAGCAAAGACTTCAGAGACTTTGTACATCTTCCCTGACTCTGTGCCCAGAGCTTATTGGAATAATATGACCTAAAGCTGATGTATCAGAATCATAGCATCACAGACTGGTTGAGGTTGGCAGGGACCTCTGGGGGTCATCTTGTCCAATTCCTCTGCTCAAGCAGGGCCGCCTAAGGTTGGTTGCCCAGGACCATATCCAGATGACTTTTGGATATCTCTGGGGATGGAGACTCCACAACCTCTCTGGGCAACCTGTTCCACTGCTCAGTAACCCTCACAATGAAAAAGTGTTTCCTGATGTTCAGACGGAGGGAGCCCCCTTGTTTCGATTTTTGCCCATTGCCTCTTGTTCTGGCACTGGGCATCACTGAGCAGAACCTGGATATGTCCTCTTTGCACCCTCTCTTCAGGTATTTATATACACTGTATACACTGATAAGATATCCGCCCCCTCCCCCCCCCCCCGCCCAGCCTTGTCTTCTCCAGGCTGAACATTTCCAGGTCTCTCAGCCTTTTTTCACATAAGATGCTCTGGTCCCTTCATCATCTTCATGCCCTTTATTGGACTCTCTCCAGTACGTCCATGTCTCTTTTGGGTTTGCCAGTGACTAGAGGGGCTGAGCTGATGTGAAGAAGAGCCAGTGCTCACCATGGGATATGATAGTGACCTCCTGCCTCATTCCTCCCTCCTGCCACAGACCCCAACCACAGGTTTTGTTACCACAGCCAGCACTGGTTTCAAGGGACCTGGCCACCACCTTTCAGGGCCCCAGTGTTCACCCACAGTGTGCTTCTGCCCTCTCACTGCATGCAATGCATCCTGTGAGCAATGCATCTCGCTGCGTGCAATGCATCCTATAAGCAATGCATCTTGCTGTGTGCAATGCATCCTGCAAGCTTGCAGGGCTCTTCAGATGAAACAGGATCATTCTCAGCTGCTCCATCCTTAGTGGAGGCTGACTACAGCCTTGCAAAGTCAAGCAGCCCTTCTCTGCCTCTCATGCACACCAGTAATCCCATCCTGCTTCCTGGCTAGAAACATATGGTATGAAGAGGCAGCTTTCTGCTCCTTACACACCTTGGTGTGCAGAGCAACAGCCACTCCTGCAGCCCATTCTCCCTGCTTGCTCCAGGCCTCTGGCTAGTTTGAAACAGCTGGATTGCACACAGCCAGGCTGACACTGAGTGTCAGCAAAACCATGTTTGGACCCAGCACCTTCATGTGATTTCAACAGACAGAGACCTGGCTTTGGTGTGACAAGTCCTGCTCTTCCCTTTTATGAGGACATGCATGGGTCAGGGCTGTTTCTCACCGCTCAGGTTTTTCAAAGGCTCTACATCAAAGCCAGCCATTGGTTTCCTCTGTTTCTTTAATATTTCCCACAATGGCCTTGATAAATCACAGAAACCTTTACAGCTTTTTTCCTTTCTTTTCTTTCTTTCTGTCTCTTTTTTTTAAAAAATAATCTTTTCATTTGGGGGGAAATAGATAAGGGAAAGTGCTTGTCAGGGGGAGGAAATTTCTTCCATAACATTTCTTTAGTGTCTTGTTTATCAAAGCAATGGAAAAGAAGCACCAAGGAAAATGCAAGCAGATAGATGAAATGTTTTCCTTCTTCTTTTTTTTTTTTTTTTTTTAATGTAGCTTTAGAGATGTGCCTTTGATTTTCTCACTCTCCTGCTACTTGCCCCCGCCTTCAATCTTCAAAGCTGCAGCTGGGGAACTGGCCAGAATTGCCCCAGTTACCCATAGAATATCCCTTTCCTTTTTCTTGCCTCAACTCCCAGCTTAAAGGCCCAGAGAAAACCGATAAAACCAAAAATTACCTGTATTTCTGCTAGGTTCCCCTGAGCCCACAGGAACCTGACTCAGCTCTAAGAAGGCCAAACTAACCTAGGGCTCACACTTCTGGTGTGAAAGATATAAGTTATTTGGCCGAAACTGGGCATGTCAGGTTGTGTTAAGTCATCTGGGTGCCTGTCAATAAATCCTGTCAGCTCCCACCCACAACAGCAACCCAGCCCAGGACATCTTCTCCATCTGCTTCCAGGCAGCTCTGTTCTGAATTTGCCATCCTTTTTCATTTGGCTTACCTCCTCTGAACTTTCCTCCCTCCTGACGTGAAACTGGAACTTCTCCTGCTACTACCTTATACCACCTTAAGTTTCCAGCCTAAACTTAGGTGGCCTGTGAATTCATTCCTATCTTTCCTTGACCCACCACTATATAATTGCTTAAAACATCTCCTTCCCAGGTAGTCCCGGTTCCCCAAAATATTTACAGATAGTGGTCCTATCTCCTCCAGAACATCATTTTGTTTCTGGGTAAAGCATGTCTTCTAGTCTGCTCTCCTAATAGTCCTTCTCCTGTGATAGCCTTCCTAAAGGATGTATCTTGGGTGGGACATGCAGTAGATGTACTGGTGCACTGGGCAGGTGTCTCATCACACACCAATGTAGATCAAAAAAACCAGATGGACATGCACCAAAGCTAACTCTTCCCCCTGTTCCCCAAATGGCAGCACATCCCCAGCCCAGATAGGGCTGTATTAGCAAGAGCAGAGCTGGAGGGATGGGGGACGTGGGTTATTCCTGTCTGCTTAACACTCCTGATGCTGCATGTGGACAGTTTGGGGGCACTCCAGTACAAGGGGGATGCCAAGAAAGCCTGCAGAGTCCAGTCGAGCGTCACTAAAATACCCAAGGGTATTGAGTGCATAGTGTATGAGGGAACTGGGTCTGTTTGGCCTGTCTGGGGAATGATCTATAAAAAAGGGAGTAGTGAAAAATCACTGGCCCTGGAGATTTTCAAAACTTGACTGGACAAGGCCGTGAGCAATCTGATTTGACTTTGAAGTTAGCCCTGGGGACAGATCAGGAGGATTGGTTAGAGGTCCCCAGAGGGCTTTTCCACATTTCTGACTTCATGAAAGTAAAAGCCAAGGTGTAGGGCAGACTGCACTCATTAGCCTATGCAGATGCCATCTTCACAGTTCTTCATAGCTGTTTCAGCTACATTGTTCATCCAGAGACTCCCTGACTGGAGGTGTAATGCAATGCTGCTTGAGAGGTTTCAAGTTCATTACGTGTTTACTTCTCTGCGTTGGTAGGAAATGCTTCTTATTACAATCCTAATTGTAAGGATTCCACAAGTCTTTCACAGTCATTTTTCATACAAGTTCAACCAAATGAAAGTGCCAGGTGATCACCCCCATATGATTCCCATATTTCCTACAAGCTGTGCTGTTTGTATTCCTCTCCTGAACAGCACCCAGCTGGTCCTGCCAAGGATGCCAATGCTGTGCCAGCAGGAACTGCTATATCATGCAGGGACCATCCCTAGTTCTGCCTACACACCTTATCTCTGCCAGGGGTTCTGCCTGACCCTGTTTTCCTACCTGATAGAGGAGACCATGCTGGGAAGAGCATCCATTTCTTCCTCTGGTTCCTATAGGCAAGCCTTTATAGGTATGTAGTGCTAGACAAGGAGCAGACGGAGTGAAGAGCAAAAGTTGGATGGAGAGATGACCAGAATTTACTGTCTTTCTATGCCACCTCAGCATTAGAGAACTATCTGTCACATCAGTTTTGGGGTCTCCATGCATGAAAACAGCTGCTGGGAGTTTAGGGCTGTGGAGTTATAGGGGTGGATGGGGTGAAGGGGATCCTCAGCAGAATCTGTGTGAAGTGTCTGGGTTTAAAGTTGGGAATATCTCCAAAGCAGTGAGACATTGCTGAATGTAGAATGATGACAGCAGAACAGTGTCCAGAAGCTTGCAGAGGGTGGGGAGGGTGCTACTGCGTTTTCTGATTGTCCTACCATCACAAACTGCCTCCAGCATACCGGTGTTCTCATACTCGCAGGTACACAGCCTCTGGCTCTCCAAGTCCAGCCCCAGAGACTGGCCTAAATCCAGAATGGCTCTGTTTGCTCAAACATGCCCTTGAGCAATTGCTCAAAACTTGTCTTGGACTGAGATCAAGCATTGTGACAGTACATCCTAACCTTACATCTTATCACAGGTTAAACCGGTCCAGGCAGGAAAGATATCTTAGCATTAACAACCCGCTTCCCTCCCCAGTTCAACCCCTATCATAAAAGCTGACAACTTCTCTTGATGATCTTTTGGTATCAGAGAAGGTCTAATGTTCTCAGATGTACACAAAGTATTTCACAAGTAATAAGCCACCAGAGAAGGGTTCAGCAGGAATTCCCCAGCCCACCCATACCTTCTTTTCTCCAGGTGAGAAGCAAAGCACTGCTTCCCCAGTCCTGTCTTTTGTTCCTGGCTGTTGTGGTCCCATGTTTGTTGCCATTTCAAGGTACTCTTACCTTATGGCTTACGGTGTGCATGCAATCGTCAGCAAAGTGTCTCCTTAGGCTTAGGCTGAGGCCTGCAAGTGCTGAGTGCTGAGGTCCAGCTCCTGGCTGCCATGCATAGCACAGAGCAAGGATAGGCCCTTTCCCACCCAGCACCTCAGAGAAAGCGAGCCACGTGGGGTGGGATTCACAGCAGCCCCATGATGAGTGTAGGCATAGCACAGCCAGCCAGCAGCAAGCACAAACATGTCTGAAATTCTTGCTTGCCTGGATTTATGACATCTCTCTGAAGCTAGAGCTCACAGATGCCAGGCTCTTCTGGGGTTGGCTCTACGGCTTATTAAAGTTTAGCTGGAGGTGGGGACAGCATCAGTGTCATGTGGAAAAGCCTAATGGGCAGAACACACTCCTGTGAAAAGCCACCAAAAAGGCTGCTTGTGATCCCCAAATCCAGAACTACCCTTCCTCAGGACAGTGACCCAGCTACCAGGAGGGTGCTCTGATGGGTGGGGGGCATGTAGTCAACCACTCTGCTGTGAAGGTGGCCACAGTGTTCCCAGAAATGTAAATGACAAAAATACAAAAAGAGAAAAAGCAAGATGTGGCCATACTGTGTAACCTTGACTTTAGGGATTTCAGCTAGGAACTGAGGGAAACTGAGATTTCTTTGCTGCCCACAGGTTGTCGGGTGTCAGGTAAATACTGAGCAGAGTTAGAGATACAGGGACCAGAAGTCAGAACTAATTATGGGTCTGGCCAGAAGAGCTCCCTTGTAACTGCGTTGCTGGCAGGCTGGGGAATTTGCAGTCCCACTATGCAGGATGAGCCATCACTGATTACAAAAACACACTCCTGGGATGGGTGAAATATGGGTAAAATCCAGTATGGCTTGAAACCTTTCAGAAGCAGAAAGAAGAGGAAATAGCCGTGGGCTGGCAGCAGGATGGAGGGTGTAGGGGGCTGCCTGCAAGTGAAGCTCACATATAATTCCCTTCTCCAAAGCTGTAAAACAGGCTTCAGCCTGGTCTCTCCCCTGCTGGTTAAGAAGATACAACTGCAGAGCAGAGGAGGTTCTCCTGCCCTGAGACATCTTCCTGGTGAGAGTGCTATCAAAAGCACGAGATTTTTGTAGGGCTCAAATATCATTCCCTGTTAAAAAGGCTTCCTTGATTCTTTCCCAGCTATCTGAAAACCTTTGCAGTAGCCCAGACATCACAGGAGGAGACAGGGGGAATGGCTGTGAGGACAGCACAGGGCAGCCCCATCTCCTAGATGCTTAGCTTAAATTGTTCCTCTCCCAGCACCAGTCCTCTTGATAGCTGAAGTTACCGCTGTGGCTGAGCATGGGCCAGAGCATGTGTGCTCTGTGGCGGCTGTACCAAGCACTTGCAAATTACCAAACATCCTCTGCGCTCCACCCGTGGTCCCCCGTCAGATCCAGTTCCTCCTCCTGCTGCAGGCAGTGTGGGCAACACATGCAGTGTAGGCAACACAATGGTATTTTATGCTTTTGTTATGGTCATGGTGCCTCAGTTTCCTAATTTCTTGCATGCTGAGAAAGAAATGGGATAACACCCTTCTGCTCCAGAAAATAAAAAGAAGTGATTGCTTGGCACACAGGACTTAAAGTCTCCAAACAAGGCATAATAAAAAAAGGTGTTTGGCATTGGTACTGTGCTCCAAACCAGGGAACATAAATTCTCCCCTTCCTTTCTGTCACTTGCTAGAGATTCTGTGCAGTTTAGATCCTTTCTATGAAGACCTCCCATCTGTCCAAGTATCAAATGAAGAGTAAATAGGAAATCAGATGAGATCTTCCCAGGAATGTTGGAGAAAAGAAGACATTTCTAACAGCACCAACTCTTCTTCCTTCCACAATATCACTGCCTTCCAGCATGACTGTGTAAAACTCTGCCACTCACTCACTCTGTGACTGGCTTTTGAAACAGACCTCTGGAAATCTCCAGTGAGGACTCATCATTAGGCAAACCAAAATTATCCATCGGTAGGAGTGCGGGAGAGACATCTGACATGCTGGGATAGAGCAGAAGAACCCATGGTGCCATCATTAACAGCTATTGTGAAAGGCTGGGGAATGGCTAAAACAAATTTATTCACTGTTATCACTTACCATATCTCCTGAAAATTTGCCTGACTAGGCATCTTGACTGCTATTAAACCTTCTTCTTTACCCTTATGATGCCCTGTGATGCTTCTCTCTGATGGGTGTAAGGAGCCAGGGACAGAACCTGGTAGGTGTGGACAAAAATACCAGTCCTATAAGCTGGCAGGAATTAGGTAACTGGGACAGTGCAGGCAATGGATCAACCAGTGGTGAAACAGACACATAGGAGCAGAGCAAAAGAATGCATAAGGCAAAGTTCCTAAGAAGAAATCCCTGGGAAGGAAGGCAAATCAAGAGACTGAGCAGAAAACTTAATGCCTGGCTGAGAAAACAAGGGAAAAACAAGAATAATTGGACATGAAAGAAGGAAGGCTCAAAGTAAGGAAAGCTAGCCACATGCAGGGGATCAGAAATACAGAGAAATCATGTTAGCTAGGGTCAATATTTCACATACTCTCCTAATCACATCTGCCTAGCTCTTTCAGCAGGAGTCCGGGCCACAGCACTGAGAATTCATCATTTCTGATTATAGAGGACCCCAGGCTCTTGCTCAGGTTTGGCTTTGCAGCTTATTAGCCATGCAGGGAGAGAGGGAAGTGGAGGATGGATAGGAGTCAGGGAGGTGAGACCCCCTCTCTTGGAGATGATATGATGTGCACACCCATGTGGGGAGGAATTACCTTGGCCCAATAAGTGCAAGGTGTTTTCACACTTAATGCATTTCCCCAAGGTCTCCAGCAAAGGTGTCAAGGTGAATATCAAGCAGACCTGAGGAGCCTCAGGAATTGGGCTAAGGAAGCAGTTGCCATGGTAACAGAGTGGCTTATGGTAGATGATATTGAATGATATGTCACATTCATAAGCTCATTGCACTGAGGCAGTGTCTCGGAGGAGCCATTAAAGCAAACCCAAGACGGAGCAGAGAGCAAGCCAGGGCTGGGGCTGACCTCCCGGTGCCAGGCAGCACCAGGGTGTGCGCACAGACACTCGTGTCGCATCGGGGCACTCTGAGGAGCGTGCACAGATTTCCTGCATATGCGCACGGTTGTGCTTGCAGGTGTGCTTGCAGCCAGGGGAGACACACAGGGCTGGGCTGTTGCTGTTCCTGGGGTTTGGTTCCCCCTGGATGAACATGACAGCTGGCGTGCTAGAAAGCATGTGGCCTGATGTTTTGTACTTTGGCAGGGGAGTGCGATTCTCACACATAAACACAAGTGATGTCCTAAGCTGCGACCAGAGCTCCGCCACCAAATCACACTGTGCCTGGGGCAGGTCGCCGCAGCAGCTAGCCTTTTCTGTTTGATGCATTCAAAACAGTACAAAAACTGTGATGAAGTCACCAAAGCATAGTGATCTGATTTTAAGGGCAGCGATTTCCTTCCTGTTGGGGCAGAGACAGACCCCTTATGCTCATTTTGTGAATGGTGCCCAAATCTCAGGGATCAGAGTAATGGAGGGTGTGGACTTCTAATCATTTCCATGGACTTTGTCCTTCCACTGTGGAAGACTCTGTCTTTATATGATGCGAGGTCCCATTGAAGGACCCTGCAGATGGCAAGGTCCTAGTCCATTTGACCTGGCCCCAGGTATAATGGATAGGTCCACATTCCGGCCAGAGCCTGGCCATGGCTGGAGCAGAGCAGCATACATAGATGCACCCGTAAGGGTGCTGGTCTGAAGGTGGTAGAAGTGTTGCACAGGGGGAGCTTGTATAGGAATGACAAGGTCCTCTGTGCTTCTGGCTCTCACGATCTTTCTGCAAGTACAGAGTAGGTTCAGGGTTGGCCTTCATTTCCAAAGGGAAATGCCTCCAGCCCCGTAGGACCTCACCTACTTGCAGGATTCAAGTAACTCTGCCCAGGCTCAATTATCTCCCTCGCATGCACTCAGTGGAAGCAAGTTTGAGCAAAGTACATTTTAAAAAAAATCTGTTTATTAATGACAAAGGATTGCAATTTCCCCTTAACTCTTTGTTTATCTGAGGCAAAAATTGTGGAATTATTTTGCCTCAGCACTGTTTTGAGACCAGATTTGTTAAGTCAACTAGCAGAGGGTTTCACTCTTGTTCATTCACTAGCTTAGTAGAGCACCAGTTTACAGTGGTGATGGAGCAAATCCCTCACCTGCCTGAAGAGGCTCGACCCACAAAGCTTTAACACTGTGGACTACTCATGATTTTGTGGTGAGGGTTTTCTCAAATTGAAGCTGTTCCCCTTAGAGCATGGTGACAATGTGAGAAGAACCCTGTATCTCACTAACTGAGACTTTATACCTATACACCATTGTATGCCAACTGTAAATGGAAAGAGCAAGACAAACATTCTCCCCCTGGTAGCAGACAGCCTGGTAGCTGCCATCTGGTAGCAGACAGCCTGTGGTGGGATATACATTCAGAGGTTTAGGCAGAAGATGGATATGAACCCAAGCTTCCCACAGTCTGCACCACTGCTGCCTGAGCAGGGCTTTGGATGGCTTCTCTTTCCTGGTTTTGTGGACAGCATCTGGTGAGAAAGAAGCAACTGAGCAAGCAGGGAATGGTGCTGCTGACTGCGATGGTGCTTATTTCTCAGCAGAGGTGGCAACAGAGCTTCTGCAGAGAAGAGAAAATTGCCTCATTACACCTGAAAGTTGGCATTCTCCATTGTTATTCCACGTGGTATGGGGAGAAGTAGGGAAGTTCAAAAGCCAACAGATGGATCCAAACCACAACATTATATTTTAAATTCATGTCATGACCTAGCTCAAGATTAACCTCTAGGATAAACCTTACTAAAGATAGCTGAGCAGTGGCATTTCTTTCTGTTAGCGGAAGGTGATACCTTAATGTACTTATGATGTTTATGTCTCTCCTTCTCTCCTCGAGGGATCAGGTGTTGAGTTCCCTGAAGCCCACACCATGGTATTGTTCACAGCACCTGCTGGACACTGCCAGTGATCTAGGGACACTCTGTACTTCAGCAGCAGCCCAGCACTGAACAAATGAGCAGCCACATGCTGGAGACATACCTAGAGATCATATGGCATATATTTGAATGCCAGCTTCCCTAGGGCTAAACTGGGAAGTTGGTACTGCTGGGCATGGGTCTGGACTATGCAGAATGTGTCTTGCTGTCACCCTACAGCATAGAGCTGAGCCAAGATCATCCCAGAGATATGCTGTGCTCTTTGGACTTTTTGTTTTCCTCATCCAATAAATGTCAAATGTAAAATGCCTCAGCAGTCAGAGCAGAAACTGAAGGTACAGTTTTTCCAACAGGTGCCACACAAAAGACTTCCTACCTGTTTGTTCCACACACCTGTGGGTTTTATGCTCCTCTTCCAGTTTCCAAATAGACACAGTGAGTGAGGGTGGTGGTGGGAGGTACTTCTGTTCTCCCTTCCTCAAATAATTGCAATTATACCTACAGATCTCAGCTGGAATGTAGGATGTAGCCCTTTGTTTCTTCAGCAGGTGCTCTGATTGCAGGATACAACACAGCCATTAGTGTTTTATAAGAAGATAGAGGTCTAAGTGTCTAAACATGGGAATAAGTTTCATGCTCCAAATCCTAATTTCACAAATTGCCTAAGTGCTGCTCTTGAATAGGCACATGAACTCATGTGGAAGAAACTCCACACAACCTGTGTCATTGTTGTCTCCAATGTAGGGCCGTGGACATTCCTGTGCTCAGCACCATCATTGTCACAAATCCTAGTCTCTGATCATATTTTTTTCAATATTCACTGTAGTGTATACAAATCCCCCAAATTCAGCATTACAAATTCCATTCCTGGAATTGGGCTGTTACTCCTCATGTTTAGTAGTGCTGCACACCACAGAGCTAGAGTCCATCATGAATTTAGCCAGAAGAACATTGTCATGATGAGAGATGAGTATGGAGTAAGAAGGGAGTTGAACATTAATAACAGCAGAGAAGACTCTTCTGCATTGACGGGTGGTTCTTGTACTAGAAAATCTAGACAATTTTAAACTAGACTTGGGAAAACTTGTGAATTGGGCTAAACCAATGAACCCAAGAGCACCTTTATGTTTCTCTGTGCCCACAAAACAGCACTGCAGAAGCATACAGAGGAACTTTTTTTCCCCAATCCAATCCCAAATCACCGTTTTGAAAGACACAATCTCTTTTAATATGTGTCTGTACTGGGTATTTGTGGCAAGGTTTTGGTAGCACAGGGGAATGCAGGGATGGCCACTGTGGGAAAGGTCAGGGGCTGCCCTGTGCTGGACACAGCAACGGACCCACCATAGTCCAAAGCACAGCCAATAAGCTAAGTGTGTGGTGCCTCTGTGAAAACATATTTAAGAAAGGCAGAAAATGTTGGATGGAGAGAGCACGAGAACAAAAAGTGTGAGAAACAACAGAGGGAACACTAGGATCAGAGGAAGTGCTCCATAGCAGAGTAGGTGTTCCCTGCAGCCTGTGGAGCAGATGGATATTCCTGTCAGGAACTACAGTCTGTGGAGGACCCATGCTGGAGCAGAGGAAAAGAACGAGAAGAAAGGACCTGCTATGTACTGACTGCAACCCCATCCTGTGCTGCCTGTTTGGCTAATGAAGGGGTTGGGCATAAACTTCGGTGATAACAACTGGGGGAGGACAAGTGCTCTGAGTGAAGTCAACCCTGGGAAAGGGGGGAGGAAGTTGTTTTCCCTACAAAATGGTGTGGTTTTCCCTACAAAGTGGTTTAATATTTCTCTTTTGGCTTCCCAATACATGAATCAGTACTTAAATATGTATATCCAGTTTGCACTAGCAAACAGGACCGGAATACAGGGCATGGCATGTCAGCCAGGGCATGGCGTAGCAGTTCATGCGGTAGTTCGTGTGGGAGGGCACCTCTTTGAAGGAGGGACATTCCACTGGCTGAGTGGGAGGACTGAAGTCCACATAACCCAGCAACCGGGCACCTTTCTGTGACCATCTGTGGAGGCCAAGGGCACTCATCCTACCTGCCCCTCAAGGCAGAATGGTGGGCACTCGCCTGAGAGCAAAGGCTGCAGCTCCGGCTGGGGGGTCTGCACCATCTACCCCAGCAGTGGCCAATACCTTCACCCAGATGGAGCTGCTGAAGGGAGAGGCTGCAGTGCAAAAGTCACACTGCAGGAAGAGCCTAGACCTTTCTCCTGGGGCAGGGACAGGCAGCAGACCTGCCAGTGAAAGCTATGCCCAGGTGGATGACCTTCTGTAGCAGGAGGGTGAGCTGCAGGAGGTGGTGAGAAGGCTGCGTAACATCAGGGAGGCTGAGAAGGAGTTAGATAGCTGGTTCCAAGTGCAGTCTGTAGCGGAGCCACAGCCCATAGCCAAACAACTGGCTCAAGGGCAGCCTTGGCTGCAGTGACCATGAAATGGTGGAGTTCAAGATCCTTAGGGCAGCAAGGAGGGCGCAGAGGAAGCTTGCTACCCTGGATTTGAGGAGAGCAGACTTTGGCCTCTTCAGGGATCTGCTTGGTAGAGTACCATAGGATAAAGGAGGGAAGAGGAGCCTAGGGAAGCTGGTTAATATTCAAGGATCACCTCCTCTAAGCTCAGGAGCAATGCATCCCAACAAAGAGGAAGTCAGGCAAAAACGCCAGGAAGCCTGTATAGATGACAAGGAGCTCCTGGACAAACTCAAACAGGAAGCCTACAGCGGGTGGAAGCAAGGACAGGTAAGCTGGGAGGTATAGAGAGAAATTGTCTGAGCAGCCAGGGATCAGGTTAGGAAAGCTAAAGCCCTGATAGAATTAAATCTGGCCAGGGACATCAAGAGCAACAAGAAAAGCTTCTATAGGTACATCGGTGATAAAAGGAAGACTAGGGAAAATGTGGGCCCTCTCCAGAAGGAAACGGGAGACCTAGCTACCCAGAACATGGAGAAGGCTGAGGTGCTCAACAACTTTTTTGCCTCAGTCTTCACTAGCAAGTGCTCCAGCCACACTGCCCAAGACACAAAAGGCAAAGGCAGGGACTAGGAGAAGATCAGGTTCGAGACCATCTAAGGAACCTGAAGGTGCACAATTCCATGGGACATGATGAGGTGCATCCATGGGTCCTGAGGGAACTGGCAGATGAAGTGACTAAGCCACTATCCATCATATTTGAGAACTTGTGGCACTCCAGGGAAGTTCCCACTGTCTGGAAAGGGGGAAACATAGCCCTCCTTTTTTAAAAAGGGAAAAAAGGAACTCTTGGGGAACTACAGGCCAGTTAGTCTCTCCTCTGTGCCTGGCAAGATCACAGAGCGGATCCTCCTGGAAAGTGTGCTAAGGTACATGCATAATGACTGGTGACAGCCAACATGGCTTCACTAAGGGCAAATCGTGCCTGACAAATTTTGTGGCCTTTTACAACAGGATTACAGTGTTGGTGGATAAGGGAAGAGCAATTGATGTCATCTGCTTGGACTCGTGCAAAGCACTTGACACCGTACCACACAACATACTTGCCTCTAAATTGGAGAGATGTGGATTTGATGAATGGACCACGTGGTGGTCGCACTCAAAGAGCTGTGGTCAATGGCTCGATGTTTGAGTAGAGGCCAGTGATGAGTGGCGTTCCTCAGGTGTCGGTATTGGGACCGCCGCTGTTTAACAGCTTTGTCGGTGACGTGGACAGTGGGATTGAGTGCACGCTCAGCATGTTTGCCAATGACACCAAGCTGTGTGGTGCAGTTAACATGCTGGAGGGAATGGATGCCATCCAGAGGGACCTTGACAGGCTTGAGAGGTGGGTCCATGTGAACCTCATGAAGTTCAACAAGGCCAAGTGCAAGGTCCTGCACATCGGTCAGGGCAATCCCAAGCACAAATACAGGCTGGGTGATGAGTGGATTGAGAGCAACCCTGCAGAGAAGGACTTGGTTGATGAGAAGCTCAACATGACCTGGCAATGTGCTCTTGCAGCCCAGAAAGCCAGCCGCATCCTGGGCTGCATCAAAAGATGCATAACCACTACGTCAAGGGAGGTGATTCTCCCCCTCTACTCCACTGTTGTGAGACCCCACCTAGAGTAATGCATTCAGCTCTGGGGACCCCAAAACAAGAAGGACATGGACCTGTTGGAGAGAGTCCAGAGGAGGGCCACAAAGATGATCAGAGGGCTGGAGAACCTCTCCTGTGAAAACAGGCTGAGAAAGTTGGCATTGTTCAGCCTGGAGAAGAGAAGGCTCTGGGGATACCTGATAGCAGCCTTCCAGTACTTAAAGGGGGCCTACAAGATAGCCAGAGAGGAACTTTTTGCAAGGGCATGTAGTGACAGGACAAGGGCTAATGGCTTCAAACTGAAAGAAGGTAGATTTAGCTTAGATGTAAGGAAGAAGCTCTTCACTTTGAGACTGGTGAGACACTGGAACGGGTTGCCCAGAGAGGTTGTGGATGCCCCATCATCGGAAGTGTTCAAGGCCAGGTTGGATGGGGCTTTGAGCAACCTGGTCTAGTGGAAGCTGCCCCTGCCCATGGCAGGGGGATTGGAACTAGATTAACTTTAAGGTCCCTTCCAACTCAAACCATTCTATGACTCCATGATTCTATATATTATTTGGCACTAAGTTAATTTCCCCAGGTCAAGTCTGCTTTGCCTGCAATATTTGGTAAGTGATCTCCTGTCTTTATCTCAACCCATGAGATTTCTCATTCCTGATCTTTCAAATCTGACTCCCATCCTGCTGAGGGGAGGAGTGAGCAGCTGGGTAGGAGTTTGGCTGCTAGCTGGAACCAACCCACCATTGTCCATTTTTTGTTACCAGATGTGTAAGTCTGCCTACATAAAAAAATGTTTTTACCAGCCCTCCTCCAGCAAATGTTTTATACTCCTTTCTGCTAGTGTCTGCTCATCATTACATCATTACCACTTCAACCTGTGTTTCACTCACAGCAGGTCTCAGCTGTAATGCCAGACTTGGCTTCAGATCTGTGGTCCTAGAGCTGAGCCACACATACATCCAGCAGAAGCTCTTACACATTCTTCTTTGGAGAATTAGACTTTGAAATGTCAATGAAGATTAAATCTAATGTTATTTAGATTTTAGTAATATCACATGCTGTAAATTTTTCTACCACCTAGGCTATCCATTTAAAATCCATTCTCTAAGAACTCTCTATTAGATGCACACAATTCTCTTTACCAACAAAAAAGTAATCTCATATACAACACAGTGTTCATTAACCTGTTTTTCCCAAATATGTAACAAAACATACACACATACACTTACTTCTTGCATCATTATTTCTCAGTGAAGCAATATCCATCTCATATTGGATCTGTGTCATTACTAGAATTTTGTTTTCTAATGTACTTGAGAAACTTCTTAACTCTATCGATTGCAGCTGTGATTTTTTCTCTGCTGATCTGAACCCCCTTTATCAATTTTCTGTTCTCTTGTGTCTGCTTTTCAGAGATTGTTATGTATCCCCCCTCTCCTACTGTTATTTACAGCTTTTTCAATAGTTCAGGGTTAGTCAACTGGGAGGTGGGGAGCCAAGCAGCAGGAGCTACTGCTGCTGAAAAGAAAAGATGGGCCCTGAGGACAGAGGAATGTGGGACAGACAGATGGGGCAGGATGAAGAAGGTGGTTTGACTAGGATACCTTGAGGGTCTGGGAAGAGAAGAAATGGATGGGTGCCTAAGAGATGAGATTGCTCTTGGCAGCATCACAGCCTACATACTGAAGAATTGCGACAAGCAGTTTAGAAATGTGAGTGATTGGTGGTCTCCCGTTGGTCTGCAGCTGTGCTCTATAGCTATTCTGGCCACGCAGGAATCTCAGCAGTTTACAGTGTAAGTGACACGTTGCCACTTCACTGATCAAGGCAACGCTGTCCAGCCGCAGGGAAGGGAGGCAAGACACAGGGAAGAAGCAGAGGGAATGGAGAAAGCTGCTCAGTCCTAGATATGCAGAAGGAGCAATAAAATCAGTGCTGGACACAAAGAGAGAAGACAGGAGGAAGAAAGAAAACACCGATAAAAATGAGAAATATCCAAAGGTTAAAGAATGTAAAGAGAAGGACAAGTGTCATGATGTGGTATGATAGGGTCTAGGAGAAAGCACACCTCCAGCAATGGTGTCTTTCCCACTCCCCAAAACTAATTCAAAATGAGAATAATGAATGCTTCCAACTGATGAAAGAATGGGTGGGGGTGTGTGTGTGTGTGTGCTGCTGTACAAGCCGCTTGTCTCCACTCTGTTTCTGAAGTACATCTCCTTTCTCTGCCCAACAGGGGAATCTTCTTTGGAGCCCATTGCAGAATATGAAAAGCCACAGCCCAAAGTCAGAGGAGCCATTTGCATAACTTTATGCAAAATGTAGAAGACCTCCCTGTAGTTCCTAGAGCTCCAGTCCACCGCGTTGCCCTAGTGAAAGATACTTTTTATGCTACTGACTGTCTTCTCCCCTGATGTCCTGCATTCTCCTCCTTGTCCTGCGCCTGTCTCCTGCATAGCTCCTCTTCCCCAGTGGACCCGGCTGAGCTCTTTGATGATGTTGTACCCATAATCTTATATAAAGGCAATATGCCCCTTACTATTTTCCACCACTGACTGCTACCACATATCCCTCTGCAATTTTCTTTACAAGAGATTATGAGAGGAAGACCAACATCTGTGCCTGGCAGAGGGAGTGGTGAGCCTCTGTTCTGGCAAAGCAGCCTGTCATAGACAGACACCTATGGCCAAGAAACCCTGCTTGGAAAGTGGTATATGTAAAACTGAGCCAGAAACTGCAACTTACAACCAAAAGCTGTGGGTTACAACTTGTTTTAGCTGAATATACTGGCCATTGTGCTAGGTCTTGCGCAGCTCCACACATAGCGAGTTATGCAAATAATGCCTTAAGCTACTTTTTTTCATGTTTGCAGGCTGTTTTTAAATAGTTATAAGCATAAAAATATTTGAATGCAAAGGGAAAAATATATAAGTATATATAAGGTCTGGGTGCTTCACATATTACTCCAGTCTCCTTTGTTAAATAGAGGAGGCACCATAGATTACAGAAGCCAGCAAACACACAGGATAGCAAGCCTTCCAGATGGGAAAACTGCACACAGAAAGCCACATCCCATCCACAGACTAGTTGGGTGTGCAGTGGGTTTGGTCTACCTTTTTTTTTTGTAATTTAATCCCATGAGCCCAGTGCATTTTGAAAAGTATGGCTAGGAAGAGACATCTGCTAACAAAAGCTGCAGCTGGAGATAAGGAGGGGAAGAAGAAGATATAGAAGACAATCACCCAGTCTACAGGAAGAATAATGCAAAAAGTAATTGTACTTTGCAAGCAGAAGCCCTTTTTTTTTTTAGGTTAGGGGAGGTGGGGGGCTTTGTGTTGCTTGGTTGTGTGTTGTTTTTTTTTCAGAAAAGAAGATTATGGACTTGAAAGAAATTGAAATCATTAAAAACAAAGCTATGGAGCTGTTCGAGGAGGTAGTTAACTAGGGTGACAAGATATTTCTGCACAGGTTTTAAAGGAGTTCCTGAGGCTGTTTTTCCAATATCTTCAGTGGACTTTGCATCAGTCCTTATATCTGTACCAACAGCAATTACCAAGAAGATTAGAAAGTTGCCCATTGGTGTCAGGAACACTAGTCCCAGAGAAACAGTCTAATTAAGAATCAGATAATACAGCATTTAGATAAACACAGTGTAGCTTGATTGGGTCAAACCATCACAGCTTCTGAAGGGAGAAGTATGTCTTGTTAACTTGAAAAAGTTAATAAAACAGGAGAGCAAGATGACCTAAGTGCATGTAATTTACTTGGTTTTTGAAATACTTTTTATAAAGTTCCTCATAAAAGACTGTTAAGGAAAAATAAATAGTTATAGGATCAAGGAAAATGATTCATTGGATTAATAAGTGATTTCATTAAAAGATACAAAACAAAGAAATGTAATGGAAGGTTTTTCCCTACAGTAGCAGAGGTAAGAAAAGGGTTTTCTCAGGGTGCCAGTGTTGTTTTTTATAGTCTTTAATTAAATATTAAAAACTATGTTAATTATATTGTCAATGCAATAATGGCAACACCAGACGTTCACTTGTCTCTTGTGACAAGACTCTGAACTGTCCATAACTTTCAGATGGATTCTCTTGGTGCTCTTCCATACATGCCCAAAGAAACTGCCCCTAAAAACAAAAAAAAACCCAGATTTTAACTGAAAGAAATTATAAGAACAAGGAGGACTTCTATTTCCAGTCTGCCCTCCAGATCCAGTGACCTTATATTCTGGGCTGGAATATCTCTGTTCAGTCAAAGTCATGGCGGTCACTATTTCTGATGTCCCCTTTTGTCTTCAGAAGCCCATGCCTGCCACACTGACCATGGTGTCTTGTGGTTCAGGCCGGTACCAATGCTGCCATATCATGTGCCTCCTCAAAGCTCCTGGAGGACTTCATTGATATACCAGCCTCTGATGTGTCCATAACCCTGTGGAGGATAGACGACTTGGAGGAGAAATGCTCCTTGGTGTTTGACATATCAGATAGCTGGAAGGGAAGCTTATGAAGAAATTAGTCGCTGTCAGATCATCCAAGGTTGAAGTGTGAGCTAAGGTCAGACAAGGATGAGAGGCTGATGTGTTATATTGTTCTGAGGGCTTCACACAGGTATCATGATGCATAGGTGATCATCAGAACCTACAAAAATCTTCATGACAGAGATTCAGGTGTACCTCCAGTTGGTTTTTGGATGGTCAGTTTGGTCTTGCTGCCCACTCTCACCAAACCACCAACATTGGGTCTGTGACAGGAAGTCCATGTGGTCCAGTTCTGCACCCAGAACTGATTTATGTGCATGTATATGAGGCATTGCTCTATATACTCCCCAGAGCATTGAGAAACTGTCCCAACAGGTTGGAGCACCAACTGCCTGAGGCAGAAAAGTGCCTTTGGTGGTGCCAGTGGTGCAACAGCGACCAAGGCCCTCAGGGAGGTGGTGACACTTGTGATATTTTCACAAACTGTCTATATTGAGGTTGTGTAGCACCCATATACAGGGAGAAACAGTCAGTGATGCTCTTGGGGAACCATAAAAGAGTTACTACACAGGCTGGGCTTGAGGAGGTACCATGCTGGTGAGCTCTCTGGGGCCTGTTGTTCCAGCTCCTGGAGGGACCAAGGTGCAGTTATAAGAGTCAGAGAAAAATGTCATCTGCTCTCTGCAACTGCCCTTGGCCTCCCGCTTGCCTTATGACTGCTGCCCTTCCTGTTCCCTCATGCAGATCTTGCCCTAACTGAGCTCAGACCTACTTAGTCTGCTCCTAGTCCTCCTGCTTCATCCTCTTCAAACTGCCAGCCTACTCCTGCCACAAAAGTCCTCAGGACTGCAATTTCATATGGTTTACTTAAGCTAACAGAATATTCATAATATGAAAAAAAAAAAAGAGGAAAAGAGGAAAGGAGGCATTTGTAATTATCTGCACTCCAGACACTCATGAAGAAAAGCAGGATTCACTGAGGAGCTTGTACACAAGTGTTTCCTTTTACCTTCACTAGAGGTGGGAAGATGTTGAAGTACAGCATCTGTCACGGCAAATGATGAAAGCCAAATGTGACTGATTTATTTCACGTGTCCCATTCAGAGAGTTATTGTGCAATTACTGAATTATTGGAGGGGAAAAAAAAGAAGCATATATGAGAAATGCTTTAGTAGAAATGTTAAATGGCGTAAGTAGGGGGAGCTCTGACTTCTTCATGAAGGCTGTCAACACTGTAATAACCATTACCCAGGTGTCACAGTTATTTGCCGAGACTTTAAGGTTGGAAAGGACCTCTGGAGATCTCTCAATCAACCCCATACTCCAAGCAGGTCTGTCTTTAAAGACCCATCAAATTGCTTGGGGACTTGTTCAGTCAAGTTTTGAACACCCCCAGTGATGGAGATCCCACAGCCTTGTTAGGCTGCTGTGCTGGTGCTTGGCTAGTTTGCTTCCCCATTGGTCCTGGCAGTCTGAAATGACATTGGTTTTGTGAAAACAGAAGCTTATGTGACTGCATGAAGTACCTCGTGTTCCTGCCCCTTTGCAATGGTGTTTTTACTTCAAGTCTCATGTCTGAAATTCATCGGCAGCCTGGCACACAGCATAACTGATACCACATATATCTCAATATTAGACAATAAAGAGGACAGACTAGCAACTTAGTTGCCCTCAGGAGAAGTAATACAATTGCAGAACCGAAGACATTCCAAACTAAGCTTAAATTGAGAGGAAACCCAAATAACAGAGTAATCCAGAAAGCAACAATCAGGGAATGCAGCCTCCTACAGGTGGTAGATTTTCATCTCCTCCTTGTATCGGGCAGTTTGCAGTCTGACCTTATTGTTGATCCAGACACAGCTTTGACATTGTCTTGCTTTGCCACTGCGTTAGTCCCTGCTTTTCTCACATACAGTGAAAGTTCTGCTCTGGTGGGACGGACATTGGAGACATATGTGTTGTGTCTCATGGTGCTTGGACAGCAGCTAACTACCTGACATTATTGGGCTACACCCTGTGAAAAGATGAAATGTCTTGGTACTTTCTGCACAGGGCGATGGATGCCTGCCATCATGCTTCTAATCAAGAAACTTGAAGGTGGGGTTTTGCTAGATTGCCAGTGACAGTGAAGAAAGCCACAGCTGACATATCAAACTGATTAAAAGGTTACTTTTCTCAGGGCATGGCTAATGATGCAGAGCTAGAGTAGTTTGACTATTGTAATTATACTCACTATCATTGTTATTTGTTTGTAGGATGGTAATGCCTAGGGGTCCCACAGGAGCCTGGAACCACGTTGTGCTGGGTGCTGCAAGGACACCTATCAGAAGCAATTTGAGAGATAGTAATATAAATGGACAAGACAGAGAGTAGGAGGAGAAACAGAGGCACAGAGATAAGAAGACCTTCCTGTAGATCATTTAGGGTATCAGCCATGAGCTCAAGCCATCCAGGTCTCCAGTGCTCTGCCCACTCAGCTGGGTGAATGGAGAACCTCCCAGCTTTGAAAAAAATCTGTTTCTCCCAATTCTTTGGCCACAATTCTGACATTTTAGGCCTTAGACCTTTTTTTCCTAGTTGTGACTGGAAAAGGTGAGCATTTTTTTATATGCATTCTACATCAAAATATCATTTTCTGTCATGTTTCTGTTTTTTTGACGCTATTCATACTGACTTCTACCCTATGCTGGAAGCAAAAAATGTAGCATACCATGAAATTGCAAAGATCACAGAAGACTTCAGAGCTTTTGTAGACAGCTGGGGAAAATCCTCCCCTGTTCCAGGTAAGAAGAGTCAAAGAAGACAAAAACTCCCTAATTTTGAATATATGTTATAAAGCCAGACAATTGCAGTTTAGGATATGCAAGCTGCCTTTCAGAGAGGATGGGTGATTTCCAGAAAGGTAAATGGGCAGGATGAGGCTCCATCACTTCAGACAATGGCCAGCTGTATGGACTGAGAAGATATTGGACTACCAGCACAAAAGACAATGCCAATAAGCTAACCCAAAACCCAATGTCTTTTAAAAGTGACAGACACCTGACACTCGATGACAATGTAAGAAAGACCGAACTGTTAAGCAAACTTTGAGATGCTCATGTAAGGAAGGGACCCAAAATAGTTACGGCATGTGGAAGGGCAAAACACAGGCATGAAAGTCACACAGGTAGTGAGAAACCTCAGGGATGCTGGAAACCAGTGTGGATGGATGGAACAAGGTGGTGCTTTGTGTGAGCAAGAGGCAGAGGGTAGAGAAATGAAATGTTACAGCAGAGGCAAGAGTGTTTTGGTGCAAACCACTACCAAGAGGAATGGCTGGAGACAAAGAAAGTCTCACTAGCCTCCTCTGTGCCCCCAGCTGCAGCCTAATCATGATTAGTTTCTGTACAGTTACCAAATACATAAGCATTAATAGGAATTATGGGAGACTTTAACATCTCAAAAATGGATTGAAAGATAATTACTACTTATGTTGGCTCAGGTATTTTAGATGATAGATTTCTTCACAAAAGTAAGTATAAAACCGTTTTAGACATAGCTCCTGTATGGGTTTAAATGTAGGTCTAGAATGAAGGTTTGGAAGCTTAGAAAGGCAAACTTTGAAATCTAAGGAAATTAATTATTGAGTCTGACTAAGCAGTTCTGAGATCTGTGTGCAGAGGAGGCATAGGCACTTAAAATATAAAATTCAAAAGGGAGAGAGAGCAGTGAGAAGAGGTATGTTTGAGAGGTTACAAACTGCAAAAAGAACATAAGAATGACTGAAAACCTACCTCACACAGGAAATTAAAATTAATAATAGTAAATGGAACTTAAGCTACAGAAATCAAGAGGAACAAAAAGAAAACTAGGACAGTTGCACACTTGAGGCAATAGTAGATCAAAACTTACTTATCACTAAGACTGAAAACCTTATTTACTGCAGTTAACAGCAGCAACAATGTGCTGTCAAGGGCATTAACAGGACTCCCAGTGTAAATGAGGGTAAGGTACTAGGCATGACATCATCTGAGGTGAAGCCATTACCTACCCTGATTCAAGTGAAAAATGAAAAGCTGATTTCTACCTAGACCATTAACAGCATTGCCATGCAGAACGACAAATTAAGTAGGGACATTGTATAACAGTTATGCAAATCAGGGATAATCCCCATAATGGGAGGGTAACAAATATAACACTTCTGTCCAGAAGAGGTTGAAGAATGATTCAGACAAGTGTCAGCCAGTTAGTTTGACATCAAAATTTTGGAACAAGAATCCATAAAGCCAGAGAAGTAGGGAGAAATGTATAAATTACAAGATCATTTACCAAAGCTAAATTGTTTCAGGATAATTTAGCAGCATTTCTTGGTAGGACCAGTGCTCCCTTACACAAGAGATGTACATGAACTAAATCCATCTCACTTTCCATGAGCTTCTGATAAATTAGCTGTGGATTTGGACTCTGGAGCTGAAAGTGATTAAAGGAAGTCTGGAACTGTTCCCACTGAAGAGGTAATTACCAGAAAAGGAAAGGTTACCTATGGTGATGCTCAGAGACAGTTCTGAAACCACCCCTGTGACAGAAGCATAGACTCATGGAGAAATGTAGGCTAGAAGGGACCTCTGGAGACACAACCTTCTGTTTAGAGCAGAGCTGACTTCAAAGTTAGATCTGTTCAGTATGGGCATGATGGCCAAAGACTAAAAAATTAGGTATGAACTTCGTGATTTGCAGGTGACACAAAACTGGGAAGTACTACCAAGCCTGACAGAAGAATTGGAAAACGCTGTTGATTGAAATGGTTCAGATGAGGAGATATTTGCTAACACAAAGCAGAGTCATGTCTTTAGAGGTTCTCAACAAAGGCTGCCTTTTTTCATGCTTGCTGAAAACAGGGCTTCAAAAGTTAAGAAATAAAAATGCTAGCATAAGGAGGGTGGAAAGTCTTAAGTGTTTATAGGATGCATATGGCTATTCATTTTTCCCCTATGAATACACTCAACAGGCCAACCCTGACACTCATTTTGAGTCATGTTGCACAGTTCTGCCACTTGTGTTCGTAATTACTTTAGGAGGAAATGTTCATGTGACAGAAAAAATGTATTTCCTGTGTAACTATCAAGGAGAAACAGGAACTAGGTAAGTTGGGACATAGGTCTGTAATGATCGCTAAAGGGGAATCATGAGCAAGTTTGGACTGGAAATTAGCAGAAACTTTCCATTTCAAGACTAAAGCGTACCATGGGTATCAAGTCAGCATTCACCTAAAACCAGTAGCCAACTCATCATATCCCACACAGGCAAGCAGAGGACAAACCATAACAGTGGCAAATGTGTTGGTTCTAGAGTCACAGCGAAGTGTCTAACTCTCCCAGCACCTGCAGGTGGTCTGGCGGACAAGACCAGAATAATAACATCCCATCAGTCGACTACAGGGATATTCTTGCACCATAGTCTTAATTGCTGTGGCTAAAACATCTTTATAAGTTTCTTTTTTAGTGAACCTGGCAGTAAACCTGGAATCACTGTGTCTTGTGTAGTATAGATGGTTTGGCTGCCCCATCCATCTGTATCCTTCAGCCCCATCTGCATTGTGTGGAACAATTAGTGGCTTTTTTACGTAGAAGGGTCCTGTGGCTAAGTAGTCATCTGCGATACACATGTTGCAAAGTTTCAGCCAGGGAAGAAGAGCTATTGGTGAAGCTGCTGACAGAGACGGTATTAAAAATATTGGTATTGTTACTGGAGCATTTTCTGAAGCTTTAAAGACCCACCATCCTGTTAAAACCACTGCTGGACCTGTTATGCTCAACCCATAGGCCTGGAGAAAATGTATTCCCATTTTCAGTTACATTTGGTGTCACAAAGCAGGAGCAAATGTTTGAGTGAAAAGGCTCAAAACAATAGAGAGGCATTTTATCTACTAGAAAGAGGTACAATGTGGTTAAGTCATTATCAAATCTTTAATGTAAAAAATGCTTTACATAGGGTTAAACTGGTAAAAATGGGAAAATTATTCTTTACAGTACCAAGATTATTAAATGTTTTCCATTAACTGGATCCAACATATGTTCCTTGTTCTACACAATCTCTCAGATTCTAAGGAAGATTTCTTCTAAAGCTAATAAAACCATTTTTGAAATATTTGCTCTTTGCTCATTTGCATTTGCTTATGGAAAATTGTGTCTACTGTAAAGACAGCAAAGCAGTAATTATTCAAATTAGTTTGATAGATGTTTGGTAATGCTTTGATTAAAATATCAATTTTAGATACCAGTAAGTTTGTGAAAAGCAGAGTGTTTAAATGATAATGAATTTTTTTTCAAGAAAAATTTTCATTTTGCACAAATGACTTTGAACGAAAAGTCCTTTTCATATAAAAATTTCAGACACTCACTCAAACAATGGAGTCGATGCAGAACTGAGGTCAATATGGTGACCCAAATGCATCATTATAAAATAGCAAAGGAACAAATCTCTGTCAGATGAAATATGGATGAATCCACTTCAACAAGAGAATAGTTTTATTAGCTCTAACTTGCCTGGAAAATTGTCCTGTAGGACTGACAAAACTTTGGTCAGGAATGAAGCTGAAGGTTATTGGCAAAAGGCAATGCCAACCTAACAAATCCATATGAACAACCAAGCTCAAAGCCAGCCCCGGGGTCCCTCGTTTCACCCTACAAGGTAGCAATCAGTCCTGGAATCAGGAAAGGAATTTGTGGGGTTCTCTAGTCTGTAGCTCCACCTCTACACATTTTGAGAAATTACACATTTATCAGTGCTGATAAAAACTCATCTAATCTGTACTTCAAAACATTCCACCATCTCCCTGATGACTCTGACCTAAATCTTGTCATGCAAATTAAACCCAGTAGTTTCTACCCTATTCGTAATGGATCTGGAAGCAAGGCTATTCCTTCATTCTTTTCGTATGTCCCCTAAATCAGCTCTTCCTCCAGACAACCATCTCAAATCTATTTTCCTGCTCAGAGATTTCTATCCAATTGGTCTACCTCTTTCTCAAAATATAGTTCTCTAAACTGGTAATAGTACTTCTACTGTGACCCTGCCCATTCTGAGTACAACAAAATAATTACTGCACATGCTTAAAGAATGGCAAATATATATAAAAATATGCTTTTTTTTTTTTTCTATTTTCTCTTTCAACAGCAATGTGTTATGCCTGACCCATGCTCACCTTGTGACCTGTTATTGCCTCCCAGGTCCTCTTCTACAGTATTATTGCTAAGCTAGACTTTTCCTGCCCAATCCTTGGTGGAATATTTGTTCTTACCTGGAAGGAACAGCATGTTGCATTGCTGTGTATCAAACTCTACTGAATTTCTTCAGTGCATTTCTCCCTATTGCCAGGATTATGCTGAATATTAAGCTTTTGTCCTTATGACTGTCCACCCTCAAATGGAGCAGAGAGAGGAAGAAGATATGGTGAAATTCATTAGATTAAAATAGCAGCAGCAAGAAATCCTCATGTGCAAGATATGAAGCTTTGGTGGGAGTTTTGAACTGCAATCATTAAAATGGGCATCCAGAGGTAGATTTGGTCTTCAGGTCAAAACGATAAGATTTGTAGTTCAGAAATGTTGTGAATGACTAACCATGACTAACCTCCTCCTACCTGGCAATTACTTTAATGTAGAGAGGACATGAGATCTATTACATATATCAACATTAGCAGTGAACTTGGAAGAAATATATTAGATGTGGAGCTGGCCAGAAAAAATAGGATTTCTATCTTTTCTCAATAAAAATACGCTTCTGAGAAAAGAAGTTTCTGAAAGAATAGCAACAGTAAAGGTGATGTCAGTGTCTGCTTCACTAATGAGCAACATCCCAGGCTCTGCCACCATCATGAACCCATGGAGGAGTGCACCACACCTTCACTGTAGATTTAGTGTAAGTACGAGGCCTCAGATCCTTAAAAAAAACAAAACAAAAACACAGCATGAAAATGTTTTGAGCTCAGTAAAAGCTTTTTTGCTAATAAGACTTCATTTAATTAGCAAATTTGTGAGCAAGGCTGCTGATATGCTATCAGAAGATCGTGTTTGGCTCTCACTGTGCCGATACTTGCTTTTGGGTAGGAACACATGGGAAGTGAAGCAAACCCACAGCCAAGCTGCAATAATCACCAGGATCTGTCTGAAAAATATTCTTTGCTGAATTTAATTTCCTCATCTTTTTCTCAAGCAATCACCCACACCAATTTTTGTGTGAGGGCTGAGTAATGTTCCACTGTCTGATCCCCAACAACCAATACGTTCAGTATTTCTTTCACTGCACAACTAAAAGCAAACTTGTTGCATGCAGTTTGCACAAGTAATAACATAACTAACTGGAGGAATGAAGGGGAACAGAGGGGTGCCAAAATGAAAATAATTCAGCAAATGCAGCAACAACAAAGGCATGTCTTCTCAGTAAAGCCATTCACATTGTCACAAGTTAATCTCTAACCATTAGAAATTTCTCTGCCAAAAAGGCCTGTCCCAGCAGCTCACATCTACACAGTCCCAAATACAGCAGTGTGAAATATCAGTGCTATACCATCATTGCAAATGGTATCATGGAAAGCAGTAAGAGAATAATAACTAGTGAGTGTCTTAGAGAACAATTGCCTCTGTGGCTTTTTTTTTCTAGTGAACATTGCATACCCCAAAAAGATCTGTGTAGATACTCATATGACTAAATGCATAGTCTTTTTTATTTTAGTTATTGTTTGAAAGAGGCAAACAGGTTTTAACGGGCTCATTATCACAGCTAAGGAGAGGAAAGAAGGTACAGCTGCTAATGTTGGAACAGACAACATATATCATCTTGACCTTCAGCCCCCTTCACCCCTCCACCCTCTGTCCCTGGAAAAATCCTCACCCCATTGTACCATGGTGTGAATCAGCACCTTTCTCTGGAGCTCTTCAATTAAGATTCAGCAGTGCTTGGAGAGAGCAGTCAGCCCACACTGGACTAATTAATTTTTCCTGCCTGAGTAATTACAGTCCAGAGGTGACCATGAAAGCCAAGCAAATCAATTTGTGTTTTACTGAGATCCTCATCAGTCACGGAGCACTAACCAAGAAGAAAAAAAAATGACCAGAGACAGAGCTGGCCCCTGAACAACAAGCAACAAAGGTTGCTCTAAAACTGCTAAACTTCTATGCTGGAGGTAGGTGAAACCTAGTTCACAATTTTTTTTATTTTTTTTATTTTCCCCAATCAGTCAGTAGCCACAGTCACTCTCTTGAAAATTTAAACGTCATCTCCTTCACTGGCACTCACATCCCATGCAAGTGATTCATATTCTAGCCAAAACCACTTCAAAGCTCAGTTTATAAAGATGAGCATGATTGTTTTGCAAATGTCTCAGCAAGTGTTGGGAGTGACTTTCCCACTTTCCAAACAGAGGCAATCTGCTGCTCTGCTGAACCAGTGCATTGCCATCAGCAGCTCAACCTATTTTCCAGGAAAAACTTTGAAATGTGCCAGGGATCCAAGCAGAAAAATGTCTCCACATACCACTTGTTGATATACTCATGAGATGTCTCTCTCAGCCTTAACAGAGAGCATCCCAGAGAAATATTGTCTCCTGAAATCCAAAGTTTCCTCCTTCCCCATCTAATTTTTCCATGGAGTTCATGCAATCCTAAATGAAGAAACAAGTGGTTTGGCTGGTGGTATGATGGAGAAGATCAAGTTTTTCCTACATGGCAGAGAAATGGGACACGGGGGTCTTGCAGAAGTAGGTGTGAGGATTTGTGAACAGGAGCTGTCTCACTTGGAAGGGTGCAGGTGAGCTGGCTCCCACTGTAGAAGTGCCATGGCATTGTGCCCAGCTAGAAGTGATTCTTCTGCCCAAGTCAAACCAGGTGGAGCAGTCCAATGGGGTGCATATGTCCCAGAGCCACTAATAAGCATGCATTTAGAGTTTTGGTGGCTAATTGTGGTAAGAACAATCCTGCTAGCATCATGTGTTTGAGCTTTCCTGAAGTCTGTCTCAGCATGCCTCATCTCTTAAAGGAGTCAAGGAGGGAATAACACCAACTTAGGTAGGGAGAGTCACTGTAGAAGTTGTACGTTCCAGCTCTTCTCCAAGACATGCAGCACCAGAAAACATAGATGCAACATCGTACATACCCCCTTTTTTATCCTGGATACCAGCAGCTACAGACCACCCGCTGGACATTCTTGCAAAAAGGTTACTATTAGGGGGATCCATGGAGACCCCTGAGGAGCACAGGTTCTCTGACCAGTCATACATGTGCCTGTGCTTCAGTCTACAACCTGTGCCAGAACCAAGGGCAACCCTAGAGCACAGAAAGGATTGTGAGGGTAGTCTAAGGCACATCACAAAGAGCACAAATATAGAGAAGGGTGTAGGGAGCCACTCCTCACAATGGAGAAGATGTGGGTCCACCTGGTGCAGAGATGTTATCTTTCTAGGCAGGACTGTGAGCTGACAGGAGCTGAGATGTAGCCCACACAACATTCATGGTGCTGTGATGTTAGTGTGCCTGAATGAATGTTACTGTCACTGAATGAGGGTTTGTTTGCACATAACATGACCTGGAAGTTCTTGCAGAAATTTAGAAATGTATTATCTCTAAGCAATTGCATTGTCTATTCACATGCACACAAGAACAGTCACAGTAGGGAGAATGAGTTAGACTACCATGAAGAAAAGCTGTTGACTTCCCAGTCAGAATACCTGTGACAGAAAGATGTGGATGACATTGCAGACAGCTGAATAGAAATCACCTTCTAGTGCAGCGACTAAGGCATATTTACCCTAGGTCTGGAGTGTACTGCTAGTACACTAAAGAAGATCTGATTGGAAAAGTAGGTCACAGGCTTCAGATATAGAAAGGTTGGAGAAACCACCAGGTCTAGATATCTGAGTAGGATTGCATCTGGGTAGTTAGAAAGAGGAGTGCAAAAGAGAAGATGTGATGAAATGGTAAATTGGGCACAAATGTGGCATTACTGAGTCTTCAGGGACAAAGAGGTGGTCAACAGAATGGGAGTTAAACTGTTAGAAGTGAGTGGTAGGACAAGGAGGTGTTTTGTCACACCAGGTCTTGCTACCCCTATCTATGAGTAGTCAACAGAAGCTTTTTATGATCAAATAAAAGTCTTTGGCTGTCATAAGGGTAGTGTGACTCCCTACCTGCAGTGCAATGAAATGAGCTGTCACAGAGCTGCACTTCTGCTGCTGTTCAAACTGAATCACCTAATCAGCAATTTTTGTCTATTGCCTCTTGTTATATTGCATAACTCCACTGAGAATTTGGGCTCCATCCTCTTTGTAACTGACTTCAAGTAGCTGCAGCTACTATTAGATCCTCCTTCAAGTTCCTCTTCACCTGGATAAGCCAACCCAACTCTATTCATGCCTGCTTGTGGGCCTGGAACCTGGGTCTGACCTTTTTCATCACCATCTGTTGGCATCTCTCCTCTTTCTCCGTATCCCTCTTGAAGTGGGAGAGAGGGTCCCCAAAACTGGCCACAATGAGTCATGTTTGTCCTCACCAGCACTGACCAGAGAGGAAATTACTTTACCTTAATGACCTTGCCACAATGCTCCTAATGTTGCCCAGGACATAGTTTGCCTTATCTGCAATGAGAGCAATGTCTTGGCTGACATTCAACCTCGCATCCACAATTTCCTTCAGCAGGACCTGTGACTTTTCAGCAAGACTAAAAACATCCAATGCTGTCAGATGAGGCATCTGGCCTGATTCAGACTGACTCTGGGATGTTATGGTGCATGGATAGACCTGAACAAGTGGAGAAGGCTAGTCAAGTGCATCTCACTAAACCTTTCTCTTTAAAATATATGTGTATGCATATGAACACGTGTGTCTGTTGTATATGCATATGAACACATCATGCATGTCTGTATTCATACACATATCTAGGATGAGGTGGGGATAAGTCTTACTCCCAGCTGCTTGCTGCAAGGGCAGATAGTTGTCTCTGTAAGTTAGTTCAAGGTTTTGAGACTCTTCAGAAGGATGCATTAGCCACGTGTTTTATTTGAACAGGAAGATGAGTGGCTTTGGAGCTTTCCAGAATGCTCCTGTCATGTACACAATCCTGCTGCCAGCCATTTCAGTCAGGACTCATCAAAAGTCAGTGGCAGGGGCCTCAAAGCCAGGATCAGCCAAGAGAACAGGATGGAGTGAGAAGAGAACTTCTGCCCCACCACTGCCTTCCACATCCCCTTGTCCTCAGTGGGGCAATGTTCCTCTGACAGATACCATTGGTCAAAAACGCCATGCTACACCCTGAACATGGACCGATTCATGGAGAAAATGTGATTCTCTGTTGAGGAGTCTGCTGAGGTTTGTTTGACTTTTCTGCCCCTGAGGTCCCATAACCATGCTAAGGAAAGGCTGCGTGATGGTCAAGGTGGCCATCAGTGGCTCTCTGCCCAGTAGTTGAACGACCTAATGTGCCATTTAAGTCCATGGCCCATCATCCAGAGAAGCTATTTACTATGAAAAGCTGTTCTTATTAACTAGAGTGAAGTTGGTTTTGGGGTTTTTTTCCCCCCATGCATGGAAGCTGGTTAAGTTTTTCTTGGCCACCCAAAATTATGTCCCTTTTCCACAATGGACTTTTCTTGCCAACACATTTATTTTTAGACTCAATTGCCTTTCAATTCCTCCAGATGAGCATGCTTTGAAGAAACATTGCATTTGGAAAGGCCCAATCCCTGAGTTCAGCAAGAACTTGTGGAGAGGGATGAAATTGTTGGTATTTTTTGCTTTGCTCTTTCTCCATGTTTCCTTCCCATCATTCTCCCTACTGTCAAATGAAAGACCTTGTTTTTTTGACTCTACCAACCTCAGCGAAGCGGAGACTTAAGGGACCCTGAGGCGCTATTACCGCAATGAATGGCGCACCAAGAGCTTTTTGTCCTTCAATGTAAGCAGCTTGCAGCATGGCAAACCCACTCCATTGGGTCATAGAGGTTAATAAAACCACAACAAATAATTTATCAACATGGTCGTTTGAAAGCCAATGTTGGTGACAATTATCAAATTTGCATCCCAGAGTAATTATCTTTCGCTATAAGATAAAAACCTCCCCAAAATTCTCCCGCCCCTTGCGCAATGGCGCCAAGAAGATGATTTCTCTTGACGCGCTGAACTTTTGAACCCGATGAAAAAATCTTTTTTTTTTAGTTATACAAGAGAGTCATCGAAAGTTCATTGCCCTTTCTCACATTTGCACCACCAAAGGGACATAAGGAAAAACATCAAGTGTAATATCCGTCAATGTTAGTGAGGCATTCAGAATACATCACCGATGCATAAATAACCCAAATGAAACTCCAGTGGCAGGAGGAGATTCTGGAAGAACGGAGATACACAACAATATTTAATTATAAATTGCATCAAAATTATTGTCTTTACTGATCAAAGGACTTCTCACAATCATTCCTTTGGTTCAGATATGAGACTGAAATCCGGGGTGCCCCCGTCCAAAAGCTCTGGATTTTTCTTGGTTCACTGGCTACTTTTTCCTGCCAAAGCTCATAAAAATCCAGACACCAATTTACTTAACACGAGGGGTGTGAAATCCCCACTTAGGGAAGGTGAAGTTAATTGGAAAAGAAAAAAATCATAAATCCAGGCCACTGAGCAGTTTGAATTGGCAAGCTCTCCTGTGACCTTGATTTGTTGTGTTTTTATTTTCCTGAAATGTTTTTCCCAACGCAAGTTGGATGGAAAAATCTCTCCACTGGAATCACCAAGCATTGGCTTTTCCTATCCTTCATACAGAGCAGCAGGTGTGTACACTTTGTGTAAGACAAATGCTGATGAAAAAAGCCTTCTGAAAGGACAAGCAGAAGAAAGCAGGCATCCAGCTTCACAGGTAGCCAATCTAATGGGAATCCGGGGCTGCCAAACAGTTGCCGTTACCAATGCTTATGCAAATAAAATTCTCTGGAGCACATTCACTAGTTTGGTGAGGGATCCCTTCACTACTTCTATTTACTCACTGCATAACATTGTCAATCAATAGCTTCTGCTCTTGCCAGTGAAGATGCACATTTCCTCTTTGTACATCAACTTTCCTCATGTTAACCTATGTAGAAATACAGGTGGAGAGGAAAGAGACTACCACAGTTGCTGAAAGCACCCATTGGTGCTAACGTACACCTTGTTGTCAGACCAACTTTAAGTGTTGTCAAAATCTAACTGGTAGGGGAATAATAGAAAACGTGACTGTGGAAATCTTACCCACAAGTATGAATATTCCACTCTTGGTGAGTCAACAAGCATTTCTATGGCTGTCAGTGGGACAGTATCTGTAAAGAAGGTGAGGAATAGCTACCAGCACTATTGCCTCCAGGAGTATCAACATGTTGATTTGAGGATGTGATCAGAAATAATATTGGGTCATTGAGGGATTCTCTTTAGACTGAGCATTCTGTCAGTAATGCTAGACCAGGCAGCTATTACAATAACCTGCTGTGGGAGAAGGGCAAATATCATGTTCATGAAATCAGCCCGTGATAACCAGCTGACATTCAGAGAATCATAATAATGATAGATAGTGAAAAAGAGGGAATTATAAGAGTATACAAATACAGGAGAAAAAAACTGAGGCTTAGTGTGGAAAACTAAATTATTTGAGAATTATTTGATAGATATTCAACAAGCGGGGTAACGAAATGAAGATGCTGTACTTAAAGAGTCTGAGATAGGGGTATATGGCACATGACACAGGAAAGGGCAGGGACAGAGATCATTGAATAAACTTAATATTGGTGTACAGTATAAAGAGCAAGGTTGACAAAGATACCTTAAAGCATTATGCCTGATTGAAACCGGCAAAACAATTGAGCAGGAGATTTCCAAGAGAGGAAAAACAGTTCCTTTCTGAGCAATATAGAATGAGACACCTTTTTTTGGTGTTTTGAAAAGTTGCAGAGTTAAAGTCAGGGAGGAAATAAAGTCAGAGCAGTATTTCCTCCAGCCACCACGTCAGCAGGAAAGAACAGGAGAAAATGTATAGAAATAATAATTTTCTATCTTCAGGTATTTTAGACATCTTTTGTTTATTGAAAATCAAGCGCAAATGCAAACTTTCTTTCCATGTGCCAGTGAAACAAATGACTGAAGGTTACACCTTTCCAGTGAAAGAAATTAATTATTGATTAATCCTCCTTCTCTCCCCCACCCCCCCGATAAATATTGAAAAAAGATATCTCAGCCTGTACAAAAGGGGGTTTCAATCTTTGTTCATCCTCCCATTTTCACTCCACTAGGCTGTGCTGTCCAGATGTAGTTATTGTCATGGTACAGCTCACCGAGACTTGCTGGTTGTTACCAGACTTCTGAGCATGTTTTCTCTGTAATAATCCATTGCAATTTCTTAAAACATACTTGGATTTATGATGTTGTTTATTCTCTATAAATTCATATTGCTTTTTTTTCAAATCACAATTTTATCCTTTGACTTCCTCCAATGGTTGCTCACAATTGCTAGCTGTTGGATGTACATTTACTGAGTGCTAATTGCCAGTGGAACTGAACAATTATATACACACATACACATGTGTGTGCATTTGTTCCTAATAAAATATTTGCAAAGAAGGAAGAGTTCAGGAAGGATGGAAATAAGTAAAAAATCATGTTGTGTTTGACAAATCTTTTCAGCCAGAAAGAATGGGATTTTTTTGAAGTCCAAACATTTCTCCTCAGACCCTTGCATAGAGAACAGACTGAACAGACTGTTTACTTGTGACATTTTCAAAATGAAACAATCCTACCTTTGGTTCAGAATAACATCTGTAAACATTTATATTTGTAAAACAAAAAGAAGAAACAACACTTGGAATGTGTGTGGAACCAAAGAGGAAGCAAAAAGCATCATTTCCAGTCTCATTAAACTCCTCAGGGATTTTGTGTGTCTGTGTGTTTGTGTGTGTGTCTGTGTGTATTTTGTTTTATTTAATGAAAACAACCAAACACAAAAAGAAATTTCATTTTGATTTGAGCATACTGCCCTCTTTCCTTGGTTTGGTAAATTAACAATTGATTATTCAGCTTCTGCTGTAAGACTACTGACACTGCATTTATTTACCTCTCTGCAAATCTTCTCATTCAGAGCATTTACAGCTCCATAACTTCTCATGAATAATGTACCAACTAGGATAAAGGTGACACTTTCATATATGCAGCCTGATCTGATTAATTGAGACCCACAACATCCTATGATCTATGTTATCTCTTCCCGGCAGTTTATATATATTAGATTGACCTGAAATAGACTTTTAATTGATTTTTATCAACAAATCCAAAGAACTGCAGTTTGATTTTTTACTGTGTTTGGAGTCAGCCTGGAGCTTCACTTAAGTTGTGCTGCATTTCATACTTTGATGAATTTCTCCATCAAGATCACAATAAGCACCTTATTTATATATTAAAATGTTAAACAAAATATGGCATAAAGGAATAAGAGAGCAAAATGCAAAACCACATGCTTAAAGTCTTATTAAAATAGATATACATCAACAATGACAAAAAGAAGCTTGATACACCAGAAAAAAATTAATAATCCAGCATTCAGAACTGTGAAAAAGCTTACATATGAATTTAAAAACAAAGTCAAAATTCAGTGCTAATTATCAGTGAGATTTTGGAAGGAAGAGCGTTAATATGACACTGTAATTCTTCATTTGAGTTTCTCTGAAAAAAGATAATGTATTTTCTTCTGAAGGCCTGTGGCAAAGGAAGTTGAAGCCTCAGAGGCTCTGACTGGACCTTAGGAAAAGCTCCTTTCCCAGGAGGGTGGTGCAGCCCTGGCACAGGCCACAAGGGAGATGGGGGTTTTCTGCCATTTGGGGTTTCCAAAACTCATTTAGATAAAGCCATGGTTGCCCTGATCTAGTGTTGGGGACAGTTCTGCTGTGAGTGGGAGGTTGGACCAGAGACGCCAGAGGTTCCTTCCACCATGCCCACTGATATCTCTAAATAACAGGATGACTTGGAAGATGAGAGGAGCAAAGATCCACCTCGCTTGCTGGATCGCTTTCCACTGAAGGTTTCTTCTGCTTATCTGTCACCCCAGGCAGCCCAAGAACTTGTGCATGGCGAGACACCTTTTCTGGCATAGTCTCACCATTGCTGTATGCACAGAAAGTACTGCTTCAAGGGTCCTTCTAGTATTCCCCCGGAAACACACTCAGGCAACCTTGGGCTGCTTGATAGCATCCTTGATGGAGGACCACTCCTTTGAGTCCAGCATCAGCTCAGTCCTTGGTCCCCATTCCCATTCCAGCATTTCTCACGATACTGTGATGCCTGGGAACATATGGGAATCTGCATTGCAAATGTGCCTGACAAGACCTGAAGAGTCAAAGTTTTCATCATGTTAAACTGCATTGGAAAGGAGTTACAGATCCTAAAGCTATTGCAGGGTGTAAAATAGGAAATACAAGTGTGTACTAGATCCTGTCCTTGAGCAGATGGATGCAAATACACAGTGAAAAAGGGTGAGGTCACATTGGAACTGGCCCAATAATGACACAAAATGCTCATTTTATTTGTTTTGGCTACTAAATGCCCTGACAACAGTTATATAAAGGACAAAGGATAAAAAAGCCTTGGTGAGAACAACCAAGGGCCCTACTTATTTCTCTTGGTGGCAGAGGTATGGACAAATCTGGTAAGGACAGGATGAAGTGGAGCAGAGCCAGAGGTAAGTGGAGAAAACATGAAAATATGAGGCAAAAATGTGTCAAAATTGTGAAAAGCAAATAAAGAAATATAGAAGAGGGGAGGTAAATATGCAAAGGAGGAACAGTGCAGACAGTGGATAAAATGCCTCACGATGGGCTTGTATCTAATAATCATAGGAAGATCAACAATTATGCAAGATTCTGCAGACCAGAAACAGACAAGGAAAGAAAGCACGATACTGGGATACAAGCAGTGCCTCAAAATATCAGATTTCATACATTTATGACAGTAGCACATTCCAAAACGGCAGAAACAATTTTTTTTTAAAGCTCTGACTAGCACCAGATAAGGGAAAACCTGGCAGAGGCACACAAACAAACAGGAAATTGAATGGGAAGTAGACATCAATGCTTCTGCGAATGAGCAAAGCTACAAAGACTTCCACTGCATTGTGCCAAGGGAGAAAGCAAACCCAGAGCTAAGCAAAGAGAAATTAAAATTTCATGCAGGCTCTAAGGCAGTGTAAGACACAAACATACCAGAAAGGATATTCATCAGCCAAACAACACAGGAATCGTTGCTTTCAGCAGTAAATTAAAGGAATTCTGACATGAAATCAGAGAGAAATAATCCGTACAAAACCACAGGAGTGAAACAGGTAAGCAACATAAAATATTCAGAGCAGACGGTATGATGGATCTGCTAGCAAGAGAGAAATCCTTTCTGATAACCCAGTATGCAGATATTGTTGCAACTTCAGAGCTAGCAGCTTCAATGCGTGCTCAGCTTCAGGCACAACTGATCTCCTACACACTTTCTTTTGCACAGAGAAGACACGACCCTGAATGAGGCTGTGAAGACCTTGACCTGACAGAAATTGATACTGCAGAAAGCATCAACCACATCAGTCGTGGCACAGGTGTAAAGAGGTCCTAGGAAGCCCACCAAGTACCATGCCTGTGATCTTTTCAGGGATCCATGTCCCAGTCTATCATAAATATTAAGACATGCTGAGGGTTCGTTACTACCATTGCAAATGAAAGCAGACTGATCACCAGAACCTGATGTATGGGAAGAGAAACTTGGCTGGGAGTACAGGAAAACCATTCTGAAGTTGAAGGCTGTCCTTCAGGGTGGACTCGATTATGAAAGGTAAAACCAACTCCACAAATGGGTCCCTGGCCATTATGCTTCATACTTGGTGGAGAAGCTGGTCAAGCCTTCCGTCCAGCTGAGACAGGAGGGAATGTAAAGCTGCGCATCCTGTGACTCTGCTCTATCTAGCTTGAAGGCATTTAGCACATGAGTAGGTGGTGCTGTCATATTGCCCCCAGAAGTGTGCACACAAAGGGAAGAGAGGCAAGTAGGTGGGTTTTGAGCTGTGCTGCAGCTCCTGTGCAGTCCAGCAAACTACAGAGATATCTACATCTCCTAGGGCAAAAATATAGGTGCTTAAATGATTATGCAGTTTTAGAGACTGTGATTTAGCCCTTTGGGGCCTGATCTCACATGTGGCTCTCAATCAGATGGCATCTGCAGGGAGATCCGAGATGTAGAGATAGATGTCCCTCTAATGTCACTCTTTAGGTCTCTATCAGTTTTGGAAATTGCAACCTTACACACCCATAATAGATTCTAATTACACAGCAGTTTCCCATCAGTGTTTTTCCACTGAAGCCCACTGCATTGTGCCTGACTTGCATCAGTGTGACGGGAAAGATGGTGTGTCTCCATGGAGTGTAGCAGAGAAGCTTTTGGGGAGATTTAGGGCTGCTATTTGCTTACCAGCTAGCTTTCAAAGCAACAAGCAGACCAGTTATTTGGGGAATGGATCATAGAGGACAGAAACAGCATTATGCTGTTCCTTTCCTGGGTCAGGAAAGGAAAAGCTTATAGCCTGGGAAAAGCAAGTTTTTACATGAGACCTATCCAGCTGAGATTCCTTCTTGACGGTTTGCTCTGAAAGCAAGGAGGCAGGCTGGAAGCAGCCCAGGTAGGACCAGTTTCATATTTGGACAGCAGCATCATTCCCCTCCCTAGTGCCAGATATTTGGGCTGTTGCTATATGAAAGACACATTGCTCTTATTTATTACCAGCTTCAAGCACAAATGTTCCACCTCCCAGCATATTCTGCAAAATAGCACCTCTATCATGTTTGTTGAGTGGTTATGGGCTCAGGAGCTTCCCTTAATGGTTTGCTGATGTTTTATACACGCAGCGCACATGGAAGAACCCAGGTGACCGGGGCAACGCAGCATTGGACATTACAAAGATACTTTGGGAGAGTGGGTGACCTGATGCAGAAAGTAGGGCTGGGAGGAGAAATGGGGTGCTGAGAGGGCTCTTATTACAGTAACTGGTCATGGGAGAGCTAGGAGTGGACTGTCTGACCCAGACTAATGCACCAACCTGGAACCAACATTGCTGGAAATCTGGCTTGCTTGGGAAGAATTTCAGGTGTGCCCAAAGTTCTTGGGAGCTGATGCTGGCCCCATCATTTGTTCAGTAGGTTTCCATCAGAGATGGGATCTTGCCCCAGATGGAGACAACACTGTTCCCTAGTAAACTAGGCCAGTCATGTGGGAGGCGAGCTTTCCAGACAGGAAAGACAGTTAATGCCTTTGCTGCCTTGCCAAGACCCTCCTCTGTGCTTGTTCTGCATGTGGGCTGAGAGTCAGTGTCTGAGTGGGCAAGCATCAGCTGCACCCACTTCCACATGGCTCAGAACTACTTGGTCCCTTTCAGGGATCCCATTTTTTATGGTCCTCCTTCTCCTGTGGCTTGTGCTCCTTGCTGCTCATCAGTCCCAGGCTCTTGGGAAGAGCTGCCACAGCAGGAGATAAGCCTCTCCACCCAAGCACCTTTAGGGGCTTTCCAGGACCCCATGAAAAAGGGGCAAACTTATGCCCTGTTTGGCTACTTCCAGATTTGCAGTGCCAGAAGGAATGATGCTGATTAACAGCCAAAGAAAAGACTTCCTAGGTTTATTGGTTTCAGTCTGACGCTTTCCATCAGTATTTCTCATTGACAAGACATTTCAGAACTGTTGTGCATTGATCATGTGCAGAGAATGGATTTGGCTGGTTCAGGTCTTGACCCAAAGATTTAGATGTACCTCCAGCTCCTGCTTTCTGAATGTAGCTGTACAGAAATGTCTTATGACTCCAGAAATATTTATCTCAGTTACAAACAAGCAAACCTAAGCTACTCCTGACAAATGCATGCAGAAAATTCTTTTTCCTTTAGAAAGGAAGTAGGAGGGTGACAGAATCAGACATCATAGATCTGTGATTATGAACTAAATTATTGATGTTCTTATAATGAGTCAAACTCTTTATTGCATCTGAATGTTAGATTATGACAGCTAATGGTCTATACAGTCTATTTGCTATATTATTTATATCAATCATCTAAACTACACCTAGTTCTCTCAATGTGCGTGACTTTAAGGGTTGAAAGATTACTGCAGAGAAGAATTTGTGGATAGTAATTAAAATAAAAGCACTGAGTTCATCTCCATAGAACTTGATCTTTTCACTGATTTACAATGATCATTTACATATGTGATTTTCCTTTTTTTTTTTTTTTTTTTTTTTTACATGCAGGATTGTCAAGGGAGCAGAATTCTCATGAAAACAGCTATGATTTACTTCCAACATGGGGTTCAAGCTGGGAGGTAGCTGCTTAGACACTGAATTGCCTTGAGTTGCCTCCTCCTGTTTACCATTGTTTGTCAATGCATTGGGCAGCTGAAATGTCATAGGACTAAGATAGCCTTTTGCTCCATGAAGACCAAGAAAATCACTGAAGTCATAAGTTCAAATACTCAAACATGTGGACATACAAATTTGTACCATCTTTTTAACAAAAGAACAAGTTAATGACAAACAAAGTGTTCTTCTGGATAATTTACAAGTGGAGCAAATAGCTACATTTGTCAATTAATTATTCAGACTAAATGGTTTAAGCAGGGTAACAGTGATATCTGTTTATCTGCAAGTCATTTCCCAGGCACTAAACAAGTTCTGGGCAGGTTTTCTTCTCTCTAAGAGATCAATATCCCTCATGTTTGTCTACCATAATATTTACACCTGAGCAGGATTATTGGGAAGGGCAAAAGTTGGACAAAGCACCTAGAAAAGAAAGCCACAAGCAAATGCTTCAAACTTTACAATTCACATTTATTTTGAAAAAATGTTTTGTTAAAAATACTCCTACAAAGGCATTGGAGCAGCAGGTTTCTGTTTCCTTTATAAATACATCTGATTTATTTCTTTCTTTATTTTTCTCAGTAACATCGAAAGACATCTGACAAAGCCAGGGGAAGCCCTGGTCTGAATGGAAGACACATCCCTGTGTAACAAGGACCTGCACACTATCTCCCCATTCACAATTAAAAAAATACAAATACTGTCATGAAAAGCGTTACATTGTCCACAGGGCCACAGCCAACATACAGGATGATGAAGAGTAGGAAACCAGGGTTGGGGATGCCCCTGGAGCCCAGCTGATGTATCCTTGGACTAGTGTTAGGGGGATGACAAGATGTAGCATTGACTAGACACACTTGACTTTGGGCAGTTGAAGGATACACAGAATTTCCCCAGCCTATACTGCCAGCTCCTTCCAAAGCTGTGACAAGGAGGCCAGAGCCCAGCAAAATCTCCTCTCCCTACAAACCTTCCCAATGACATAGGCAGCTCCTCCACAAATCTTCCAGTGAAAGCTGACAGCTTCACACCTTGTCATGTTGGAGGTGCCATATGAGCAAACCACAGTAATCCAACACCCTAACAGGCAAGAGGATTTGTTGCCACAGTGCTCAACCACCCTCTTCCCTGCTACATTACTGCTACCTCCCCATCTCACCTTTCAGACCTCAGCGTAAGGCTTCCTTCCCGCCAGGACCTTCTTGCGTTCTCCCTTGCATTGCTGACCTGGGCATTAGTCTCCAAGTTAGGAAAAGATCCTCCCTGCAAGGACTCCTTTGAAATGGAAACACGGACAGCTATGTTGGCTCATCAGTTCCTCCAAAGCCCATTGATATATGGCATCTGGGGCTGCAGAGGGCAGTTTGACTATCTGTGTCCAGCTCACCCTGAATGAAGGTCTTTGAGGTCCTAGTTGCAACTCACCTGTGTCCTGCACCCCACCACCTCTCAGACCATCGCTTGGCCAAGTGAGTGGGGATCACGGCTTTCCTTGGGGCAGTGCTTTGAAACACCAGGCTCATTTCTCCAGCAGGAACTGCTACCTCTTGGCTTTGGCTTCAACCCCTTGAACACTCCCACAAAACTTAAAATGGGGCCTCAAATCACGCCCTGGGTAGACTGACTTCAAAGTCCATCCAAAACAGATGGCATGGCAGGGAGTGACACAAGGCCAGCAAAGCCTTTCCAAAGCAGACCTGGGAATAGAAATCGTGTCCTGAGACTGATGGGTGTGCTCATTTACCTGTGGGTAAGAGGCAGGGTTGGACCCTTTTCCCTGAACTATCCCATTGACTAAGGATCCTGCCACACCTGTCCCAGTTTCATACAACTTTCTACTTCTTTATCCAAGAAGATCTGGGATGCGAGGTGGCTGGTGTTTCCAGGGAGGAAAGGGAGGAAGACAGATAGGCAAGAGGGGGGATTTCTTCATGGGAAAAAATATAACTAAAACCAGGTTCCCTGCAGAGACATGCTGAGCAAGCTCCAAGGAAGGGAATCCTTGGTGATGGCCCAAACCTAAACGAACCATCCTGCCCTCCTATACTGAGGAAGGGACAGAGGGCAAAAAAACAATGCAGAGAACAGACAGCTGATGATGGAGGGCAAGCAATAAAAAAGAAATGGGTGCAAGGGTCACAGGCTGAAAAGTGGATGGAGAAGTCACTGGAGGAGGGCATCCAACAGAATGCCCCCCAATGCAGGGGTCTGTGCTTGGATCCATAAGTGAAGGAACAGATGCAAACCACCTATCCCTGATTTCTCCCCCTCCAGCTCCAGCAGGACAGCAAGGGCTGTGCTGTGATGTGTGGTCTTGGTTCAGGAGGGCCATTATTAAGAGGGAAGAAGTGAAGCCAGGACCTCAGCAGAAGAATCTGGATGATCTAGGAGAAGGACCACAGCCTGGCACACTGGAGATGTGTGCACCAGGGATTGCTCTCCTTGCAGAAGGGGCACATGTCAGGGCATCCACAAACTGCAGTTGTTTGAGAGCCCTAACTCACATTTAGTATCTCCAACTCCCTCACCCTCCAGGCAGTCTTTCCTTCCACCCTTGTTCAAACCAGTTTTTTTGCTGCCCAGATCTTCTCACTGTTTGACAGGACAGGGGTGACCAGAATTGGCACATGGCTGATCCTGGGTAGGATAAGCTGGGGTGTCTCACTGCCTTCCACTGTTGAGCAGCTTGGAAGAAAACTCTGGAGCGTGAAGGCAAGATGGTCAGTGCTTCTACTGGCCTGAGTGACATCATAGCCACAACTCGACTGTGTGACTCTGAGCGAGACCATACTCCAAAAGCACCGCAGTCTTTTGGGAACTCCTGCAATTTGAACTCAGCTGTTTAAACAGGAATTGTACCCTGACTTCTTTGTGGCTGTCAGTCTGTATTTCTTTGTACCTCAGTCCTGTAGAAAGCCTTGGCTTGCCTCTAGGACATGTGCTTTACTGACTGTGAGGTGCTCAGTTATGGTGGGACCAGATACAGTGGTCACTAGAAGGTGGGCTGGCCAACATGAAAACCGTAGCCCTGCAACTTGGATTCCTCGTATGAGGGTTGGGCTGTCCTACAATAAAAGCTGTGATTGACATACGGCCCCAGTGCTCCTGGGGTCAAAACCACAGGAGCTGGGATTTTCAGAGGAAAAAAAAGAAACATCAGACAGTTTATAAAATCATCAGCTAGAAATACACTTGTCATGTCCCTTCCAGTCCCTACCGGAGAGGAGAGCCCAGAGGGGGCCAAGCAAGAAGCAGTACACCAAACACTGTGTCCCTTCCCTGGTCTCCTACAGCATACAAGGCTCTGCAGGGGCCAGGACTACACAGCCAAGGACCCCTTCTGCTCCAGACAGGCCCTTGTCCCACATTCCTGGGCTGCTCTGCAGAGGGAAATGAACCACTGCCCATGTCAAATAGCTTTTCACTTATGCCATCAAGGTAGCCTAAGCAACAGAAGGGGGTTTTTATACGAATCTAAATTGTCCCCAGGACATAAAGGGAAAGTTCATCTTCAGAGCTGGGCCAGCACTCACAACTGAACCTTGCACTTAATACCTGTCTGCATCTTGTCCTGGAGCCCCCAGCACTCAATGCCTGCTCTGGGGTGCCTCTGGGATTTCACTGCATGCACCCAGCCCAGCCTTGAATCACTCCATTGCACCGAGACCTGTTTGCCTGTTTTAGGAGCTTGTCCCAGGCTCCTTTCCTGCATTTTCATCCTTGAGGCAGTTCTTGTGTGTCCATCTGGACTCATGGTTAGATACCCAAGCAACGAGCAGCAATGGCTCACACAGGCCCTGCCAACCTCCAGTGTAGAGGGGCAACAGTCTCACTGTCAGAAACCAAGCCATAGCAGAGGAAGGAAAGAAGGAAAGGGACCTCTCCTTAGGCCAGGATCCCCCTCTGTGCATAAGGTTCTCTGAAATGTAAAAGAAGGTTTCAGGCGAGGATACTTCCATACAGAGCTTCCACATCCAGAGCATGATGGACCATCAAGACAGCCTCCCTTCTTGTGCCATTACTGCTGTTTGAGGCACTGATGACACGTTGCAGCTCTGAGTCCCAGGGATGCACTGTGCTACACAAAGAATTGGGAGGAGGAAGCATGCGGTTTCCTCTGACATGGGAAGCCCTTTGGTTCCACAGAGAAATCCTTCACCAGAAAGAGTGAAGAATGGAAAATCAATGATGCCTGATAGACACTTTGGGCTTTTAAGAGGTTTAAAATGTGTCAGTCCCAAGAATATGACAGTATAAAAGAAGTGCTGTAAGAATGCTGTTACACACTCCATGCCCCCAGGCATCTGTGACCCAGAAAAACTGGAAGAGGTATTTTTGTGTTGAGGAGATTATTCCTCCACAAATTTGTCCAGTCATCTTTTGAATCCATCCAATGCTGTGCTCCAGCAGAGTTCCACCCTTCAATCATTGTGCTTTGTGCCAAAGAATATTCTGCTTCACCTGCCTTAGTGCTTTTATTGTGAGAAATAGCGACTGCTGTTTATTCACCTTACTCGCATCTTTCCTGATTTAATGGCATGAAATTTTTTATCATCATGGTTTGCCTCTGCCAGAACAAGAATCAAAATCTATTTATCTTTTATACTTCCCAAAGACATCTGGCTGTTCCTGAGGCCCATATCTGGATATTTCTTAGTTTCCGTGTATCCCTTTTGAGTTGAGAAGAACAAAAGTGTCCCCAGCACTTGAGAAACCAGCACATCAGAGATTTACTGGCTCCTAACAACATTCTTGTGTGAAGGCTACTGAATGCTAATATTTGTTAGCAATCAGAGACTTCACATTTATTCTCCACTAGCAAAGGCCAAGCAAGGATGTGGATTTGCCACACCATCTGTCTCAGGCTGGTGTCCACAATGCCTGCGAGGCACTGTTCACGTGGGGTCTGGTGCTTTTGTCAACAGACCAGCTCACTCACCACAAACTGGAGTCAGTGAGCTGGAAGTGCAGAAGATAGGCAATTTGGGAAAAGGGGTGATTTGACTGTCAGCTTAAACCTCAGGTTAGAATGACATGCTTCCCCCTAGTCCTCCCTGAATGCTTTCTGTTAGTTTTTGCTAGCATAGCTGTTTGGCTATTAAAGACTTGACAAAATTTAATCCTTTCCTCCTAGACTTAGTAGAAATCATCAAAAGATACAGCATGACATCTGTCCAGGAACTGAAGACCGACCTTAGAGGTAGAAGTAGAAGCTACAGTTGAGGCAACTGAAAAATTCCTGAAATTTACCGGCATGAAAAAACTGGAAAAGGGTCAACCAAACACTTGTTGTTCTTTTTTCATGAAGGCAAAACAGAGTTCCTGAAAAAAAAAAGAGGCACACAAGGTCAAATCTTGTGGCTTGTTTGCAGGAATGGCAGTCAGGGGCACTATGAATATCTAACAGTCTGTGGTTGGAGTGAGCAAGTCAGTGATCGTACAGTGCTACAGAAATGGGACTGCTGCTGCACTCCTACTAAGCACAGGACTGCAGAGAAATTTCTTGCAAAACTGAAGAAAAAAAAAGAGAGTGAAACTGCTGAATCAATTTTAAGACAGCTGAGAATGCAGATTAAGACAAAGATTTGTGGGGAGAGAGGACTTCTCACTTCCAGACCCAAATTTCTGCAGATAACATTTGTCAGTCAAGTTGGCAGAAATAACAGATGGAGAGCAATAAGGTGAATTCCAGGAAATATTTGTAGAGTGCAGGGGGTTTTCTAGGAGAACTATGGAAAATTGTAACACATATGGAAGCGAACACAGACCAAAATTGTGTCCTATCTTTGGGAAGGGCTCAGTAGCTACAAGAAGCGAAGTCATCCTAGAGAAGTCTAAAGACAAGCCTAAAATTTGACTGAAGATAAAAAAAAATATATATATATATATATTCTGCATAGTAGGAGGATTCTAGCAGCTCTCAACAATGACAAGATGATATCAGCAATACAGAAGAGAATTTTTTGGTGGCAATTGCTCATGAGACAGCCAGTGGCAGAACTGCATTGAATTGTGAACATGGTGGAACCAACATGACAAGCAGATGGGACCAGGGGTCAAAGTCTCAAACTAGAGCTCCAGGACAGAATGTGGTTGTATTGACTGCAAGCAGGTACAGCTCAGATCATGCAACTCTGACGACATGTCATTTGGCTTAATTGATCGATATAAAGGACTATTAGTCCTACAGCTGAAAGCATGTCAAACACCAGTTCACTAAAAGATTGCAGTGTAAAAGGAGGGGAAAGAAGATAATTTTTAGCATGCCTCTAATGACATTGGATAACTGCCAGCAGAATATAAAAATGAAGTTGGCACTACATCAGTTGTTCATATAACTTTGAAGGAGGAAATGCTAAAATCCTGTAAGTGAAGAACTTGCAAGTATGTAAAATTTTTGAAGATGGAAAAAGACCTACATTAAATCAGTCTTGAATTAGACACACAGGAAGATGAAATACATTAAAAAAATAGACTCCACTAAAACAAACCAGACAACAGTGATAATTCCAGACACTCTGGATTCATACATCCAAGGCAGCCACAGATTTATTATATCATCAGAGGATACAACTGTCAATGATGCAGCAGAGTTCAAGCCCTGACTCCAGGTTTCATATAAATCAGCCTGGAAAATATAACACTAAGTTTTTCTCAACTGCTCAAACCCACCAAGAGGTTTTCTCTACAGGCCACTGCTAATCTGCAGCCTGTGTGATGATTACTGGGAAGAACCTTTCCTTTAACACCAATTCAAAGAACAACTTCAATGGGTGTGGGAAAAGAATTATTAGTATAGCCAGCACCTAATACTGATAAAACATACTCTCTCCTTTACTCATGAAATGCCAGACCAGGAGGCAACTCTGCACTGGATAGCGCTTAAGCAGCCAGTGGAGAGCATGATCCTGCTATTGTGGCTGCCCAACAGTCCCTTTATGGCAGATCTTCCAAGCCAGAGCTACATGAAGATGTAGCACTGCTTTCTCCCCAGCCTTGCACGGGATACCATTTTATATGCACATAGTTCTCTTCTTGCTAACACTGGTGCATACTGGTCAATGATGCTAACAAGATGACTCCACTATATACTGACTAGCATGGTGCTGGGGGATAAAACTGCGTTTGAATTACATTTGAATTATAATACTAAATTAATACTGCATAAGCAGTAAACCCTGTGACAGCCACATTTACCCAGATCACATGGAAGCCCTGTACATGGATTACTGCTCAGTAGTGAGGACACTATGGAGAGGAGAAGCCAGACTGTAGCAAGCAGCTTCTCAGTTGCTGCAAGCCACAAATCTCCCTTAAGTTTATGAAAGGTAGTTCTGAGATTTTACTGGGGACGGGGGAAGATAATTTGGGAAGGGAAGTGCAGTTCATAGTGCCCTGTTTCTGTGTCCCCACAGCCGGCAAGGGCAACTGATTCTTCACGGCAGTGCTGTATCTTACAAGTTTGTCTTTCCTTTTCCCTGGCACACCCCTATGCTGTTAATTCCAGGTAAAGGGCTGGTAGCAACAGTTGAAAATGACCCACTAAATATATTTTAACTTTTTACTGTCCACATACGTTTTGCCACTCTGTCCCATGATGATCTGCATGATTTGACCTTATCACTGGCCAACCAACTTAGTGTTTTCAACCTAGCATCCTGCTTAGCTCTCCTAGCGGCTGCTTTCACCAGGCACGGGTGACCCTCAACAGCAGATGGCAGTGGGAAACAGAGGAGGAGAAGGGTAGGTCTGGGAGGTAGCTTGAAAGGTGGAGGGGAAATGTGAAAATTGCAACAAGCTGCCTGAAAATCTCACTGACAACATTTTTCTTAAGTATTCACACATGCACATATACACATGCACATGCACAACAGGATTTCACAGTGTCAATGTTAGCAAGTGCCTTTTCCCCTTGCTACATGTTCTCCCCGTGAAGTTGAATTTTGCCATTAGACTCATATTTCATAGCAGTACATTTGATACCCATGAAATAAATATGTTAAAGTCACTTCACTGACTCTGCCCTCCACTGGAGGATGCTCCAGAAGCATTTACAACCAAAGTACTTTACAGGAACTTGGTTCCTCGTGCTCTCAGGAGAGCTAGAGGGATGCAGAAAATTGCAGTGTTTGATGGTTCATTTCTATTTTAGGTCCAGTTCTCCATTAGTCCTACACAGTCAAATACAGACAGATGTCACAGCGATGCCTGGTATAAACAGATGGGAATGTGTTACTTTTAGTACCAACACCATGTGATTTTTGGTCAGAAGAAGAGACAAGGATGTGCTTTCTCTGTCCTGCAGACAGCTGCCACGGCTTTGGTGAGTTGCAGCACTGAGCTTGGTATGGTCCCATCCTTCACAGTGGGTTGGGTCTGGTAGGTAGATGTGTATATGCTAGCCAGCGAGGAGATTCAGTGCATTAAGACAAAATGTCTCCAAATGAAGAAGACCTGAAGTGCCCTTCCAAGCCCTGTCTAATAATGACTGGCTCCGAAGGGATGCTGCCTGGCCATTGCTCCTCCTTAGTGTCTGCAGAAATGTAAGGGATGGTAGAGAACAGTCAAGAATTGTCTGGGAAGGACAACTGAAGGGCTTCATGTGCTCCTTCCACATGGCTGCCCCACAGGAATTTGCTGGTGAGTTTTCTAGACAGACAGCTCTCCTTGCAAAGCTCCCTTGTATATAAAGTAGCCGGATGGCTGTGGCTAGACAAATTGGCACAGCATCATGCTTCCCTCACCCTGGACTGCCACCAAATAGCTTCAGACATGCCTTTGGGAAAGACTGACAACTGTTCCTTGTTAAAATACAGCGGCTACAATGTAAGATGGAGACACACCATGTGAGCAGTTCTCACTGCTCCTCCACACTTCTACAGAACAGGGTGCACCAAGAAGCTTCTTGTTTCTCTGCATGCCCTCTGCAAGCACTTTGTGTGGTTTAGTTGACACCATCGATTTTTGCATGCTGGTCTTTAAAAGTTGAGTCCACTTCCTGATCAGGAGCAGTGCTTTGAAATGCAAAGGCATTAAAAGCATCCCTCCACTAGATACACAGGCTAAAACAGACTGGATATAGGACAGGCAGTTGATTATGTCCAGGCACCATGTGCATACAGCATGCCTATAGTCCACTCATGCATCACTCTCTCTCCATCGTATTCTGCCATCTGAAAGAGATGCAGGGCAATGGCATTGCTGTCAGAAGGGATGCACTGTGGACACTGAGCGCAGCATACTCCCTGTAGAATACACTGGGTACTCCCTGTGTACCCAGCACACACCTGCTACTGATGTTCACACGACTACAGATGCACTTTTGGATGCAAGACCAGGAAAGTACTGTATACAAATGAAAAGACAATCCTGCGCTAGAGATTTCAGATGAATAAGGGCTGGAGGGAAAATTCCTCCAGTGAAGGCCCCTGGTGCTGAAGCTGTGCACCAAACTTTGGGACAGTGCAAGAGCTAAGCAGAGAACTCTCACTTGTAGGGAATGGTCTGCTGCCACTCCTAAGTGCTTCGTTGTCAGATCTGGTCTAAAAGTGGAAAATGCTAAGTATCTTATAAATGGCCTCATATTTTACAAGCAGTCTAGGGAGATGATGTCTGGCCACAGAGGCCTAGACAGCTTGGGATTTTCATCCATGGCAGACACACTTCCTCTTGGATTCAGCTCCCAGAAAATACAGCAAACCAGCTCCCAATGAACATGCTTTCAACAACCCATGCTGCTGAAAATGAGTGGAGGATGACATAGAAATGGCAGATAAGGGCTTGTAAACACAAGTTATGCTGGCCATGGCCACGAGATGCGTGGAAATATGCCACACAGGGCCAGAGGAAGGTGGATGGTAGTAGGCATGTTTAAAAGGATACAAGGTGGTGCTGAACAGGGAGAACAAGCTCATTTGTACATCCCTGCACTTGCTTGGTGGTATTTACACATACCAAAGACCTGGTCAGCAACTAAAGTATTTATTTCAGTTATTTATAAATCCACTGATTGACCATTCAGCTTCAACCACAGCATTTCACCTCCAGAGACCTGGGTTACCAGATCAGAGTTTTTGCCTTTGCTCTCCTTGAGGTGACTGGCTGAGAGCGAAGCTGCCTCAGAGCCCCCAGCTCATCGTCTAACAAAGGGACTGGGTCCCCGAAGGGCACAGAGCACATCTGCAGAGTTTGGCTACTATAGTGAACCATCCACAACCTGGCAGCTAACACAATTCAGACTCTGAGAAACCATGTGCCACGAGCTCCTCTTAGAGGACCAGGCTTACCCTGCATTTCTGTGGTCCATTCACCAATCTGACACCTTTCTAAGCAGTGAGACATTTCCAAAGGGCTCTGACAGCCAGCTGTGGAGTCATCATTCCCTCCCCCAATCCATCCACCCTCCCCTGTCTTTCCCTCCCCCCTGCAAAAAAAACCCCAAAACCACAAACCCTCTGTGATGCTGCTCACCCCTGCACCAGCAACCCTGAATTGAGCAGGTGGTCATTTCATCTTGGCGAACAACTGGAAACCCAACAGTTAGAAACATCTGTCAGGCCATGACAAATTGCAAAATAACAAACAAGCAAATGGGAGGAAATGTGCATATAAAAAAATTCTTCTCCTGGCATATTGTCAATAAGCTGCAATTTTTCCTTCCACAGGGAAGGGATTTAAGTTCTTGAATGATATGATGCTTGGAGATGTCATTTCTTTTTCATTAAAAAAAACCCCAACCAACCAAAAATTTCCAACCCCAAACTCACAAACTGGTGTTAACAAAACAAGGTAAAAGGACGAATCTCCCAACAATGACAACCGAAAAATAAAGGTACACGTCAGCATTTGTAATCAAAAACTACTACATACTGTACTTGGGAAGTCTTCTGGGAAAAGATCATTGGCATCTAGTGAGGACATCACTATAAGTCTTGTGCATATGATATGTATGAGACAATGATGCCATTGGAGGGTGGATGGACGGACCCTTAGGAAACTGTCACTCACAAAACTGTTCCATGACAAGAGAAAATAAGAGATGTAAAAAGGATTGGTTTTCCCCATCCCCACCCCCCCAAGCGTTACAGATTCTTTCTCATTTGTCGGAAACAGCCTCTTCTAGTCTCAGTTTATTTGTTTAAAAAAAAAAAAGTCTTCAGCTTTTGAAGAAGTCCGTCAATTTCTGAGATGCACTTGGTTCTGCAGCACCGGAGAGCTTCAGCTCTCTCTCCCCTTTGATTTGCTAAAAGGGGCTTTCAGGAAGGACTGCTGGCTGCAGGGCATTCCCAGAGCTGCCATCCCATGTGAGAAAGAGAAGTGCTTCTCGTGACCTTTCTTTGCATTCATCTTCTTGAAAAAGTCTCATTGCTCCAGAGGTGTGTGGGCCCAGCTGCAGCAGCCTTGTGCAAGAGGAAACAGATGAAGCTGCTCTCTTCTCTTCCTTTGGAGACTCCCATTGGTCTTGGAGCCCTTTTCAAGAATGCAATTGCTTTATTATTATTTAAAAATATTTCATAGTTTTTTGTGGTTTGTTTTTTTTTTTCAAAATAGCTGTCTTTTTTTGTTCCCTTTTTCCATTGTTTAAATTCTAGAAGCTCTTGGCAACTTCTCGTTGTTGATGACAGGGTGTTTCTTCCTGTTGCCATGATCCACAGAGCAGCTGCCTGTCTCTGGTCCGTGCAGAACACTCAAGAACTGGAGCTTGGACGTACAGGGGCAAAGGGGAGCAGGGCCTCAAGGAAGAGGAGTAGGAGGACACGTAGCTATCAAACCTCCACAGACTGAATTTGGTTCATCTGTGCTCTCATCACCTGGATACTGTTCAGTATTTTCTTCTGGTGTCCTGCTAAAGTGACCCCAACTCGCAGAATGTCCCTTTGGGAGGAAAAGAAACAAACACCGCATATATATCAGAAGACATTTTCTCACAGCAGAACAAGCCCATATATAAGCGTGGTGCATAGGGAGCTGAAGTCTCCATAGATTTATTCCATAAATGCAACAATGCATGCAAACCTGGTGAAACCTCTACTCTTTCTCTTTGACTCTTCCTGGCTTATCCTCCCAATCTTTCCATTTGCTACCTATCTGCAGCACCCCCAGAGTACTGGAACCTCATCAGAGAGTGTGAAACCAAATACCACAGGCTCTGCTCACTGCTTTGTAAGTGAATTTGCCTTAGGTTTTCTACCCTTATTTTGCTTTGTTTCTGTCTTTGCATGTTTCGATTCTCTCTCTCATTCTGTGACATAGTAACCCATTTTTTCCATCCCTGGAGACATACGAACAGGACGTGCTACACCTTCATCAGTGTGAATCTCACTCCCCCTGTGCAGATGATGGCTGTTCTTCCTACTTTTGCTTTGATCTGATGCGGCCATGAAGTGATAAACTTTTGCTACTTGTCCTCTTTGCTAAATCACAGCAATCTAATTTTTGCACTGCTTCTATTTTTTATAGATATTAGACATCTGGGAAAAATGAAGGTCATGCCAAGAGCATAAGTGTGACTCTGCATTGTCCTATCTGTGATCACTCCAGCTGAATTTGCTACTCATCTTCCTCTTGGTGGACAAATCTCAGTCACAAATTCTGATCAGGGAACAGATAGCATTCATAAGATGTTACCCATACCTGACTCAGTTGCCTTTTCTCCTTCCTTAAGTGTTAGGAATGGACTTTTATGAGGAAGTGTGGCAAAACCTTTGCCTGTTTTAGAGTGGAAGTCAATGGGCAAAGAAGGGTAAACGGGAGCTCCAAGGAAAAGTGGAAAAAAATCCTCTAGCATGAGTGGCACATGAGCCTGTATGTTTGCTTTAGAGCTTGCTTTAGACCTTGTCTCTGGTCAAACAAAAGGAGCCTAAAGAAGGAGAGCTGGGCGTGGGGCTATGCCACAGATTTACACATTCTGGCTGGTGGTTAACTGGTTGGTGACCACTGCTGGAGCATGCTTCAGCCCATGCCCTCTGAGATCGGTGTGAGAGTGAACATCCAAGACACAGCTTTGCTGCTGCACAGACTCCTGCTCAGCAAAACAACTGGAAACTTGCTAGCACACTACACAACTCTGGCTCCCAGGATGGTGTCCTTCACAGTCACTGCTTTTCTTGCTGCAAGGGCTTTCCATTCCCTCCTCTGCCCCAGCCAGATGCACTGAGCTAAAGAATTTTCCTCCTTGGAGAAGTTTGGCACTTTGACTTTTGCTTTTGTTCTGATTGGGAACAAGGACCAAAGTCTTCACTGACATCTGTAAACCAGAATAAGACTGTGGCCCTGCACAGCCTTGTGCTTCCTAAGCTTTCTGCCCTGGACATAGATCATTTGGTGGCCCAGGTGGTCAAGCAGGTCAGTGTTGAAACCATGTGGATTTGGTGAACTGAATCAGTCTTCAGTAAACATTTACACTTTGCTGGCTGTCCAAATTTGAAGAAAACAGTGTCTTATGGCGATTCAGCTCCACTTACATGATTATCTACTTCTGCAAAGACCAGCGAACATTAGAAGGTGGTTTCAAGTAATGTCGCAGCACTATTTCCCAAGGAAAAAGGACTTGGAGTGTCCTCTCTATTATTATGTCCAGCCAAGGAAGTGAGAAATGTGGAAGGGAGGTTTGTCAAAACTCATGGGGACATGAGCTGAGGATACCCTTGTGATTGTGATGAAGGCACTTGGAGAGGACTTGGAAGATATTGTGAGAGACATGGTAAGGAACTGGGAGAAGTGGCATTTAAGGGACACTGAGTGTGTCTGTGAAAAAACAGACTTCATTAGCTGGACTACCTGCAGAACTGTACGCTTTATATATATATATATATATATATATATATATATATATATATATTGCACATAGCACAACCTAGGCAGGGTTGGGTTGTGGTGCAGGTGTGATGTCCCAGTTTGGTCAAAGTTCATCTTCCCCATCCTTCAGATTTTATGGACCCTCTTTCTGTTGCATGCACACAGTCTATAGTGTGCCAGAATCATCCCCAGGGCCTTGGGATTGTACCACAGATGTACTGAAATAGTCAGAATTGCCATGTGAATTTTCTGGCAGCAAATAAGAACAAAAAGCCAGAAAAGGTCAGTTTGGCTGTTTGTGTGAATGGATTCTGATACATTGGTAGATTTAAAGTCTGGAATTAGGCACCAAATCCAAGAACCTTCCTGGTTACCAGACGTCGTTGCACTTACAGATGGCTTTAATGCTTGGTGCTTTCTTAGGCAGGGTTTCTAAAGCTAACTGCAACCAACCACAAATCTTTCACCAGAGGCATCAAAGCCCCAGCTAGCCCCAAGGGATTTCAAAAACCACCACAAATGGATTTCAACTGCCTGCTTTCTCTGAAGAACTTGCGAAGATTTTGCCACTGAGGAATGTTTATAGTGATGCAGGAGAATTCAGAACAAACTTGAAACCATCTGGACTTTCAGAGGCCTTTCTTAGATAGAAATTTGTTTGCAGCATGCTTGTCTCCATTGCCAATACACCATATATCCAAGAGGACTGAGAAGTCTAAAAGTGCTCTTGAGTGGCTGGAGAATTGCCTGGTGCCGGCCTGAAATCTCCATTTGTTCCATGCTGGGGTTTTGGGGACCCTTGTGGGGGGCTGTTTTCGCAGTGAGGACATACATTCTGCAGATTCAGAGTGACAGACAGACACACTGTCTGGAGACAAGATAGCCTGCAGAATGGAGTAGTTCTGCAGAAACTGAATACACTAAAAGTGGGTCCACAAATCAACAAATTCTATAAAAGTAAAACTACATCATGTGAAAATAAAAACTAATTCAATAATGACCAACTGTTGTTAAACTACTGAGACTTCTCCTTGTGCTTTGGGACTAGAAGCCTGGGCACTTACTCTACAGTCATCTGAGATACTACGTCAAAGGTGGTGAAGCCAGCACTGGCAAAGCTCTCCTTGTACTGGCTCATCTTGATGGCATCCAGCCATTCATCCACAGTGTTGAAGCTGGTATAATCCGGGATTGTGCGGTCAAGTAGGGGGAGGTTCATCCTGCAACACAGAAATGGGGAATGAGCAGAACAAACAGCAGCAAGAACATGTATTTCCGCACCCTCCATCAGCTGGAGGGACCTGGAGCAGCATCATTCACAGGGCCTGCACCACACTGTATTATGAAGTACCACCCAGAAAGCACTCTACTCAAATGAGGGAAGGATTGTGCAGAGCATCACAGAAGTCTTTCTAGATCAGTTTGTACAGGAGGGGTAGGAGCTATCAAAGACGATGGAATGCAGCTCTAAAATCCTGGCTGCACAAAGGGAGAAAGTACATTCTCATAATGCGGCCAGTGCTTCCCACAAGTTGGTGTATCCCCACCCAGTCCAGGGAAACATCATACTGCCTGAGGAGGCTTTATTTGCCTCCACTGCACATGAGACTGGACTACCAAAGCAACCTCATCCATCCAGCAATCACATGTACATGAAACCAAGATCTCCTCTAACTGTGCAGAGTACACCGTCCAACTCAATGAGCTACCTGTGTTCACCAGATCTAACCTGTCCAAGAAGAGGGACCAGAGTGACCTCGACATCTTTTAACACCCTTTGTATAAAGCACCAAACAACACAGGCCAAGCTGCCTCTAAAATAGGGAGGCCTAGAGAGATGGTTCCCACCAGGACACAAAGGACAGCAGATCTGCAAATAGAAGCCAAAGGACAAAAGGAAGACAGATACATACCCAGAGGAGAGAGGTGCCATGGCTTTCAGGCTGTTAGGATTTCGGATCATTTTATCTAAGGTGTTGACAATTTGCCCAAATTTGGGTCTGTGGTTTCGATCCTTCTGCCAACAGTCAAGCATTAGCTGGTGCAGGGCATTTGGACAATCCATAGGTGGTGGCAGCCGATAGTCCTGCTCGATAGCATTTATCACCTGCAAGAGAAGAAAAAGAGATCAATACAGTTGCAATAAAACCTATTTAATTCATAATGTTCCTTTTCTTGGATTCTGAGGGTGACTGGCATGGCCAGCCATACTGCAGCAGGGCTGCTCTGCCTACACTTACTGCTGCCTATCACCTCTGGCAACACCATGCACTAATCTCTAACTCCCAGCACTGTGCATGTCATGTTGTCCTCTGAGGTGATGCCAGCCTTGCTTAGCTGAGATGCAGCCTTGCTGACTACTTGTGATGAGCCATGTCCACCAGTTTCCTAATCTGGGGAAAGAGAGCATCCCCGCTACCTTGACAAGGATGTGTGAGCCCACAGCTCCAGGCATGAGAAAGGTGAGTCACAGAGAAGGGTTCATGTTTTCAGGCAGGTACACAGCACAACACAACAGCTCACTGGGAGGAGAACATCTCCATCCAGTGAAGGGTCTGCATGTGAGTTACAGACAGGGGAAGCTGCCTGTGTTTTCCTTCCTCCAGTGGTGCTTTCCACCCCTGCCAAGAAACCAGCCCTTCCAGGTGACAGGGTCGTGCCATGGGACAGGGCTGGGTGCACTGAGCCAGCAGTAAGAGCTGGATCTCCCCACAGACTCGCGCACACGCAAACTGAAGCACACAGTGGGGAGGACCAAGACCTTGGTCAGCAGAACCTGACACAAGAGAACTTTGCTACAGCATGCAAAGAAGGGTTGCAGCACACCTTGCCTAAGCCACCCTGCAGCTCTGTGGGCCAATGCAAGAAGGCTTTGGCTGCTGCCTGTTTGGTCTCTCCTTACTGCACCACAGGACCTGGGAAAATGTATGGCCTTGCAACATTCAGTGGAAATAGCACGTGCACAAGGGCTAAAAGATCTTCTTCAAGGGGAATCCCACCTCCCTGTCACCCTGCACCTGTAGCCCTCCATCCTCTCCTGTGTAATGAAGGAGGATGGAGCTGCACAGCTTCTTCCAGGGGCATATGTTCCTCTGACAGGGGCATGTGACAGGCAGGCTTCTCCCACCTTCTTGGCCTTATGCATTCTGTGGTCATACAAACAGCATGGGCACTGAAAAGGCAAGCAGAAGGAGCCTTGGACAGTAGAAACAGGCTTGTGCGTGGCAACAAAAAACCAGAAGTGAGGCTAAAAACCAGAACTGAGGATACTGCAGTAACTGAAATCAGGGGCGGCAATTTAAAATGACCAACTCTCCACAGGGATGATAAAAGAGGGAGGGAGATTGACAGAACCTCCTTCAGGAATCCAGAGGAAGGACCTCGATGTCTCTGGCTAGTCTTACTGTATGATCAAGGCTTCCATGGCTTTGTCCAGCCATGTCTTGCATACTTCCAAGGACAGAGGTCTGCCTGATGGGCTATGCCAGGGTTGTACCACCCTCCTGGGGAAGGACTAGCCAGACCCATACAGCAGCATGGTGAATGCGTTGTTGAGCAGAAAGGCTACATACAGAAAATTGAGGATACTGCAGTTGGGACTGGGAGAACAGCAGGGAAGGGTTGGTAGAGAGGAGACACTGGAGGTGCTGTGGCAGTAGAAGGCTGCTGCTCCAAGGGAGGGTAGGTGGCATATCCATGCCAAGCAGTCCAGGGTGTGAGGTGGGGCATCTGGCAGCGTTTCAGACAGACTGTGGCTTCAGGCAGGGAATGGATTGGGAGGTTGCGCCAGATACTGATGTGCATGGCCAAGGTGCTGGGCAGGCTGACCGGAGACAGATGGGGGCTGGCACCACTGCTGCCAAAATGTGCCAGATGGAAGGAGTCCTCCCTCCCCTCTGCCCCCCAGCTGGACATGATGGTGCTCCACTGAGCTTGTGAAGGTCCAACCTGAGGCATCGCTGGTGTGCTTTGTGCAGCTCTTGGCTCCCATTCAGGGATTCTCCCAAGAGGTACAAGCTGTCCCCTCTCCCAGCTCTCTGGATGGCAGGTCTAACCAAGACAGAGGGGAGAGGAAGCACGGGGAGAGCAGGCTGGGGAGGGTCATCACGCAAGCATCAAGCGTTTGTCTCCGGCATGGAACGAATGGTTTCCCGACAAGCTACCCGCCTTGTTGCCATCAGACACATCCCGCGAGGGGGCACAGGCTGCACTCTCTGTCTCCTCTCCCTCCCCAGCCTCCCCAGGCGCTCACACCCCGGGGTCAGGAGGCTAATCTGCAGTGAATATCTGCCACATGCTCATTCGCAGGGAGTACCAGCTGCAATTAAGTGGTGACAGCTACTGGGGCACAATGTCCTGCGGCAGAAGAAGGGGAAGAAGAGGCTGGGGACAGGCGCCACACATCACGCTGTGCCAAAGAGAGAGGCACAAGCTCTGCCATCCCCGCCAGCTGAATCGGTGCTGCTGCAGCAGAGGGGCTGTGGCAGGAGGAACCATTGAGGGAAGAGGTCCAGGGAACAAGGACAAGGGAGGGGGATGGCAGAGGGCTATGCATACAGAGGGATGCTGAGGCAGGGAGAAGGGCACTGACACCTGGCTGCAGGAAATGCTTGAAACTGCAGGCAATAATGAAGTCCTAACGGGAAGGGAATTGTCCTTTCTGAGAAAGGCATACCCCTAACTCCCTTCCCTTTGGCTCAAACAATTGATGCAAAGACTTTTCTGATACGCCAGGGGCTGGGGCAAGGCCTTGAACAGCCAAAGGTGCTAAGATATCATGTATCTGCTCCAGGCATTGGGCACTTACTTGAATAAATTCCCCACCAGGCACTAGGGAGGAAATCATCGCACTCTGGAGAAACCTGACATGGCATGGATGGAGTTATATTGACTTGAAAAAGGTCTGATTTGCCATTGGGGTGGGAGGACTTGCAGGAGTCACGTGGGAGCTTAGCTCTCACTCTGTCCCTATAAGGCAGTGTTTTTTCAGGAGCCCACAGGATGATGGAGATGAAGGTGGCAATCTGAAGGCTTCCAATGGGCTGCCCAGAGGCAGCTCTGAAACAAGCTGGAAGCCAGGCAGATGCTGTAACATGCAGGTTTGCAAGACCCAGGCTTGCAGCAGAGGGGGAGGACAGGCCTTCTGTGTACCAAGGGTTGACCCAGGACCTTGGTGTTAGATCCTGAGGGTTCATGGGTGAAGACCACATGAAGAAGGGCAGCTCTTCAGAGAGACAATGTTACAAGAGACCTGGAAGCCCCACACCAAAGGGGTCTTCTGGACACACACATGTGTAGGTGTAGCACTCTGCAGGGCACTCATTGCCACTGGACAGATGGGTTTGACCACCCAGATATGAGGTCAAGAGAAACAGGGAGAATGGCATTGCTATGATGAAGGTGTTGACTGCAGCTACAGGTCATCCTTGTGTGGAGGCAAGGGCTCACAGAAACTGCCTGGGTGCCAGGGAACAAGGAGTGCACGTAACAGTTCCACCTGAATTAAAGGGTCATAAAGTATTTAAAATTAAGCATGTTCTGAAATACCTTGTGATTTTGGCTTCTAGCTGCATGCAAGTTTCTTGGCTTCTTACACATCACAGTCCAAGCTTGCCATGCGAGATTTAATAACCATATAGTAGATGTCCTTGATCATGGCAGGGGGGTTGGACTAGATGATCTTTAAAGGTCCCTTCCAACCCAAACCATTCTATGACTCTATAACAGACTTTTACCAAATGCCTGTGGTCTCCTGCAGATGAAGATCTGCCTGCTGCTCCAGGGGCTCTCAGGTCAGTGGCAGCATTTCATTTTCCACCCGCCTGCTCCTTTTCCTCCTGGGCATCTGTCTACCACCACTGAGGGTGCTCACATTAACCCTGTTGTACTACAGTGCATGTTGTACAGTCCCTACCCCCTGCCACAGCAGTACAATGGGACCAGAACAAAAGCCAAAGTTATCTCTATTACTTCTTCCAAAGGTGTTGACCTTGGACACATCTCTCACGACAGAGAAGGCTCCGGACATGCCACAGGCTGCGTCTAGCTGTAGCCATGCTTTGGCCTTGCAATGCTCCCATATTCAGTGTTTCTGCTCCTTGTGTCTTAACAACTCACATCTTGATTGGTCATATCCCAGTAAGGCCGCTCGCCATACGACATCACCTCCCACATGACTATTCCGTAGCTCCACACATCACTGGCCGATGTGAATTTTCGGTACTGAATTGCCTCAGGTGCTGTCCACCGTATTGGGATCTTCCCACCCTGCAGTAAAAAACCAAAGAGGACGGTAACAGAAAGAGCAAGAGGAACTGAAAAAGATGAGTGTCCAAAATATGTGCCTCCAATATGCTGGTAAAATCCTAGAAGGAAGGGACCACAGGACTATCCCTAACACTACATCAGGATGGCTTTGGCTTGTCTAGCCATGCCTGGGAAACTTTCAAGGATAATGATTCCCCCCATTTGTCTGGTGACCTGTCCCAGGGCTGCACCACCCTCTTGGGGAAGAAGCTTTTCCTGTTACTCACCTTGAACCTCCCAAGCCGCCGTTTTGTCTATTGCCCCTTATTATATCATCTGGTACCACTGCAAAGAGTTTGGCTCTGTCTTCTTCGTAACTGCCCTTCAAGTACTGCAGGTCACTTAGAGGTGTCCCCTCAGCCTCATCTTCATCATACTAAACAAGTCCAGCTTCTTCCACCTGCCTATTGCGATAGCAATCTTTGGCATGACAAAATGCCCATTGTGCTAGTAGGGTCTTTTGTAGAAAAATGAATGGCTATGAATGTAGAAAAATCCAAACTGATCCCCTTTGAATCTCCCTCCATCCTTTTGCTGTCACCTAGCTATCTCCAGAGCAGAATAAAAGGAATTAGAACACCCTCCTCTTCAGCTTTCTACATCTGTAGGCACCTTGAAGTCAGTGAGTCTTGAGTTGAAGTCCTCGTGGGTCAGTCTGTTAATATACATGATCCAGCAGTTTTTGATCCTGCCCGTTTGTCCTGGTTTCAGCTGGGATAGAGCTAACTGTCTTCCTAGTAGCTGGTACAGTGCTATGTTTTGAGTTCAGCATGCGAAGAATGTTGATAACACTGATGTTTTCAGTTGTTGCTCAGTATTGTTTAGACTATAGTCAAGGATTTTTCAGCTTCTCATGCCCAGCCAGGGCACAAGAAGTTGGCACAGGACACAACCAAGGCACCTGACCCAAACTGGCCAATGGTGTATTCCATACCATGTGACGTCCCATCTAGTTTAGGAACTGGGAAGTGGGGGGTGGGGGGGGGGCAGGGAATCGCTGCTCGGGGACTGGCGAGGTGTCGGTCGGCGGGTAGTGAGCTATTGCCCTGTGCATCATTTGTACATTCCAATCCTTTTATTACTACTGTTGTCATTTTATTAGTGTTATCATTATCATTATAGTTTCTTCTTTTCTGCTCTATTAAACCGTTCTTATCTCAACCCAGAAGTTTTACCCTTTTTCCTGATTTCCTCCCCCATCCCACTGGATGGGGGAAGTGAGTGAGCGGCTGCGTGGTACTTAGTTGCTGGCTGGAGTTAAACCACGACACCGTTTCTGGAGACAGAGGCGGAGTGAACACCTTTAGTATGGCATGCTTGGTCACTGATGGGAAATGGGATGGACAGGGTGGGCACTGGGGTCTCTGTCATCCTGCTGGGCAACAGCAGCTCTGGAGAAATCAGAAGGACTCTCCACTCCCATAGAGGAGTTATGCACCAAAGTGCACAAGAGTGGTGTACATGGCATGGAGCCACAGGGATTGTAATTCTCTGCTTAAGCCCTTGCAGCCTCCTAATTTTCCACCAGGGTCTTTGGACTTGAGCCATTCACAACTCAAGGGACCTTCTGAAATGAAAATCTTCCCCTGTGCAGAAAAATAAGCAAAATTGTCTGCGTTTTGGGGCTGTGAGAAGATTAAGGAACAATATATTTTGTTGAATAACAACCATGTCTTATTAATAGGGCTCAGACCTTATACATGCTAGAAAAATTAAAAATAGATAACAAGTTCCTTAATCTTCTCACAGCCACAAACCTCAGACAAAATATTTTGTTTTCCACAGCACGGGGATACCAAGCATTCCATACCAAACATGATGTCCTCTCCATCAGGGATACTCTTAAGAGAGCTCCTGAGAAGCAGTGGATTTAAAAAATTACTAAAAAAGAAGTCCTAAAGTAGAAATTACAGACTGGGTATATTTGGAGGATCCTTGTGGGAACTTACTTCAGTGAGGCCTCCCACCTCTCTGGTGATCTGACCCAGAGCTTCACCGCCCTGTTGGAGAAGAAGATTTTCCTAAGGTCCAGCATGAACCTTCAAAGCCATAGCTTGTGGCTGTTGCCCACCCATGGACACAAGGTTTCTGGGATAATTATAATAAAAAACACTCATGCATCTTGGGATATTTAAGGATGGTGCATTTTGAAGAGGAAGATACTATTACTTCTGGTATTCTGCTATAGTGGGTGCATGTATTCTATCATTATAGATAATGTATGTCCTGCTACAGTGCCCACAGTTCAAGAAGAATAAATTAGAGATGACAGAGAGAAAAGCTACAGGCACAATAACAGGAATAGAAAACAGCAGTAAACACCAGAAGTTCCCATGTATTTAACTTAACAAAGGGAAAATTAATTGGATGTAAGGATCATGTTGTGAAAATAAATGTTGCTAGTGTTTCTAAAAGCCATAGGATGACTGTATAAGATCAAGTGGTTGATGTTTGAAGCTACACAAGTTCAGATGAGAATAAAAGTGTACATTTTTAGGTGTTTGTTAGGTATCCAACTACTGTTACAATTCACTAAGAGCTATGCCAGACATCTCATCACTGGCAGCTCCAAAAGATCTGGGAGAGATCACTTCCTACAGATCATGTCCCAGCTCTAGCAACACTTATTTCCAAGAAGTCCTGTCATAGGCATTGTACGTAGGCATTGATCCTGTAGCATCATTGTAGAGCAATGCTGTACGCCTTTGCAAACAATGGTATTTATGAGAACTCCTGGCTGCAAGCTTACTGAACAACAACAGAGTCTTCAAATTATCCTTTGGTCCCAGTGCACGTTCTATAGCCTGAGACAGGCCATGAGTCTTCAGTGGCACTAGCGTCACTTGTACTGTGGCATCCCTGGGAAGGTGTTACACGATCATGAAGCCATTTCTGGGAAGGTTTCTCTGTCTATTTCAGGCAGACTCTCTGGAAGACCAGTATCTAGTACTGCAGGGCTTCGCCCAGCACGCATCCACACTTCAGTCTGTCATTCCTGGGGCTGAGCCCTTGACATGACATGAAAAAGGATCATGGCCTCCCAGACAGCAGGGCAGCACGATTGGACAGTGATAGTAAAAAAATCCCAAATGTGCTGCTCTGGCAACAAATCTGTAAGGGCAGCATCTCGGTGGGTGGGTATTATGCATGATCCCAACTAAGGGCTTTACCAGGGACACGTATATGTTTGCAGACATGTTTGGAAGAAGGCTCAGTTATCCACAGGAATGGCTATAGGGCCCATCAAAAGCCACTGGACAACTGGACAGGACCTTGCAAGAGAAAATCTTCCTTGGTACATTTAATTGGTCTTTCCCATCTAGCACCTTATTTCCATTGTTGGCACCCTGAAAAAGTGCTCCCCATGTCAAGGGGGGATCTCCCCCCTTCCCTCTCTCTCCCTGAGTCCTTCCTTCACCACCCATCCCTCCCTCTCTGGAAGAGCAGCTTTACCAGTGCACTGGTGTAGGTGGGATCAGAGGTGTCGTCCTCCAGAAAACGGGAGAGGCCAAAGTCAGACACTTTGCAGACCAGGTTGCTGTTCACCAGGATGTTGCGGGCAGCCAGGTCCCGGTGCACGTAGTTCATATCGGCCAGATACTTCATGCCTGCCGCAATACCCCGCAACATCCCCACCAGCTGGATCACTGTGAACTGCCCATCGTTTTGCTTAGGGGAAGAGAGGGAAAGAGTCCACATGAGAGGAGCAAATTCACAGCCCGCCACTGTCCAGCAAACAGCCAGTAGCCTCTTTCTATGCTGCTTGTCAGGACACAGCTATGCCACGAGTGCGTACGTTCCCTCTCAAAAGCAAGAGGGTGGAGAGTGGAGAGCTCACAGGGGCTGGAAGTCACCCTCATGCACCCTCTTGTCATTACTACAGATGGCTGCTGTCATCCAAAGGTGGTGGATCTGCCACACCTTGCACAGGAGTATTCAGAAGGGGCAATCTATTCCTATTAAGCAGGTTATCTCCCTTCATCACAGCGAATTATCCATTTCAAACTCAGACCTATAAATATATAGACAGAGCAGCTGGAGGTGAAGTCCTGCTGTGTTAAAGCTATGTCAGACTGTTCCTCCCCCTCCACAGAGGCAGAGTTTGCACATGCATCTGTGGGCATGTATACGGGCAGGCACAGCCTTTTGCTAGTGTGAGTGGACAGAAACACATAACAGATGACAGCCTTGGTGCCACCTCCACCTCTGTTCCTGAGACACAGACCTCTGGACTGTGCAGCAGCTGCCCCAGTGGCAGGGGATGCTGGGCAGTGAAGGGCACTTGTTACACTGGCACAGGGAAGGGAATCCCCTCCAGTCCTCCTCCAGCCCAACACAATCTCTGGAGCTGCATGCTCCTGGGATCTCATACCCGCAAGAAGGAGTCCAGTGAGCCATTCTCCATGAACTCAGTAATGATCATGACCGGTGAACTCTTGGTCACCACTCCCTCCAGGTGGATGACGTTCGGGTGGTCAAACTGCCCCATGATGCTGGCTTCACTCAAGAAGTCCCGTCTCTGCTTCTCTGTGTAACCAGACTTCAGGGTCTTAATGGCCACAAAGATCTCTCTTTTGCCAGGAAGCTTGAGATGCCCACTGCACACCTCACCAAATTCCCCTGCAAACAGAAGGAAACAGGTAGGGCTTGTCAGCCTCCCATACCGCTGCCTTTCTCCCTGAGGGACCCTGCTCCCACTGGCTCCAGCTGTGCCCACCTGGTATGCCCCTGAGCTGACCACCCATCATCCGATCTGTGCTTCCACCCTCACTCCACACCAAAGACCTCCCTTCAGGTGGACTCATCATTGGTAAGGAGCACTGGACAGGTGACTATATGCACATGGGAACTCTTTATCTCCAGCACTGGACCACCTTGGTCCTGCTAGTCCAGGCTGGGGCTAAGTATAAGACCTTAGTGACACTAGTCTTCCCAGTACCTGTAAGAAGGCTAAATCCTCACCAAAGCCTGGGACCACAAAGGAGACTGCTGTTGAGGGTCAGCCAGACATTCACAGTTCACCTACCTGCCCCGATCACCTGCTCGATTTTGACACAAGAGATATCGATTTCTTTTGCAAACTCCCTGACAGCCTCATTGGGATCTTCGTAGGTGAATGGATCAATATAAATCTTCATCCCTGGAGTCACTGCATAAAGGTGAAGGAGAGAGTCAGACAGACACATGGAAACGGCACAACTGATGGTTGGCATCAAGGAAAAGAGAAACCTATTCACGTGAGGGTCTTTTTTACCTCAGCAAGTCACATAATCAAGGGCATGAAGCAGACACAGCAAAGCAGTTTGACAAAGAACATGCAGAGCCATATTTGCACAGGACTGTTAAAGCTGGATTATATTGAATATTGGCCCATAACGAATATTGCCCCATTGTTGGGGCAATGGAGGGCTACATTGTTAGCTAGGACTGCAAACTGCGACCACAGAGAACCAAATCCTCTGCAGCAGGACAGGGCTTTAGCAGATCCAGAGGAAAAGCAAGGGAAGCACTTGTTCTCAGGAGATGGTGTGTAGGCACACCAATGTCACACCACACTTATCATGCTGCAACACTGCAAGAGGACTGTTTGTGGAGACTGCAGCTCTGCCCCGCTGGCCTCCTCTGTGTCCTGCTTCCACCTCAGCACACCATTCCCTCAGAGGCATGGGAAAGTGGAGGAGGAGACCTGGGCTCAGCACTCAAGACAGGAGATGGGGAAGGTCTGCCTTGGGATGTAAACGGAGGCACATGCTGCTCTTGGTTCTCTACAGGCATTCTCTCTATAGGGGAGGCAGCTCTACGCATCTGGTACTACAGACACAGCCATCAAGCCAGACTGAATCCTCCACAGGGGTGTCTGTGACCCTTCCAGGGGCAGTGCAAGCAGGACAGACAGTCCAGTCTGCCTGCTGTTCTCCTGACAGGTAACCCTTTCTGAGGCTGGGTTCTGTCTTGGTAGCCTCGACATGGCCAAGACAAGCTGAAGGGACACTGGGGAAATTGCAAAAGCCAAGCTCTTCCTGCTAGGCAGACCAGAAGACACAGCAATATGCTTACGTGAAAGGCAATGGCCATGGGACCTGGTGAGGTTGGACTGCTGACGCCACATCGCGCTCTAGCTACCCCATGGGACAGCTGCAGTCCTCCCCTTTCTATACTCATTTTACTGGCCTCTGGCTTGCTCCAAAATTGGGGGTATTTGGAGACCAGAGCTCACAGCTCACTAAATAAGGACCCCAACACAGAACCAGAGGCATGACTCCCAGCTCCACAAGTAGCGCGCTGGCAGGATTCACAGGAGCTGCTGCAATGCTTACAGGCTCTCTGCACCTCGTCAATCTGCTAACCCTAAGCTGTAGTCTCTCCGCAGCAATCACTGGTGGGGAGCCGAGCAGGGATTGTGCCTTGGACTGGTGTGTTGAGTGACAATGTGGCTAAAAGGCACCCCAGGCCTGTAATCAATTCATCTGCAACTGGTGGCATTGAGCCTGTTCCAACAGTCGTAAAGGCACAGCTATGAATGCCATCCCAGCCTGAAGCTGTCATATTATACACCAGACCCCAGGAGAAAGCGTGAATGTATGTTTACACATGCAGCACGGACTGACAAACAACTGAGAGTTGCATTTACATAATCTTTCCTGAAGAGTGTCATTTCTCCTGGTAAGTTATAGCAATGCAGCCAGCACACTGCTGCTCTGGCACAGAGCTGCAGTTCAGTGCTCTGCCTTTTGGGAAATGTTTCCTAGGTAAATGCAGAAGCAATAGTGAGTCCTGTGCTGAAACACTACTGATGTTTTCCATTCTCTGACCAAGGCTCAGGTTTGTACAGGAACAAGGTAGAAAAAGGACAGAAATCCTGAAGCTGCAAATATAACAAGGTAAATAACAACTGAGATTCGAACAAAGCAGGATTATTGCGATAGGTCTCTAGTGAGGAAGGAGAAAGGCATTTCAAAGGGCATGCAGCCAGGGGTTAATAAGGGGAAGGAGCAGGCACTGGGGTGAGGCAGGGTGTGCAGTGAGGCTGAGAGCAGGAATGCTGGATGTGAGGGAGTGCCTTGGAGTACGCAGGGATGTTGGAAGAGGGAGGCTGCAAGCAATTGTTACATATTGTATTATATATATACCTATATATATAGATATATCTCATATCTCCTAGGATTCTGGGAGCACTGGGATGGGCTCTAGCAAAGGCACCATGAGGTATGTGGATTCCTGCAGAAGGACAGTACTCTACAGGAGGTGGGTAGATTGGGAAAGGGGTCTCACTGCTGCCTGCAAGCTAGGCAGAGCTCAGGAGCTGAAAGCAAGACGTGTTGGCAGGGGCTGCACCGCAGAAGAGGGTGAGGCTTCAGAGATGTGTGTTGGATGCCATAGGGGGTTGTAGAGCATGCACTGCATGGTTGGCACGTGACAGCACGCAGGTCTGGAGAGCATGGACTCTACAAGGCAGGGCAGGGATCTAGATCATAGGGGACTGGTGGGGGATCCAGACAGCACGTAGGTCCTCCTGTCTACACATGCACATGCCTGCCCGATTAGGTGGCCTGAGCCCTCCCCGCATGCCGCAAGGAATGAGTGAACAGGAACACAAACCGAAGAGAGAGCGGACCCCCAGGCCTGGCGGGGGGCCGTGGTACGTACTGTGGCCACTGGTATAGTGCTGCAGCTTGTCGGTGTACTCAGAGTCAGCACGCTCAAAGCCCCGTCTTCTGGAAAGAAAGGGAGTCCTGAGCACCAGCACGGGTCCATGAGAACTGAGAGACACACTCCAGGGACATCTCTTTCCCCCTCCACCTTCCTGTCCCCACTCTCCTCTCCCCTACCCTTGCCACCCTCTGTCTTCAGTCAGAACTCCCTTGCACAGCCCCAGCCCTGGGTCATGCGCTCAGACTGACCTACCTGTTGCACACAATAATGATGACGACTACAGCAATGAGGAACACCAGTCCTGCTGCAGAGGAGCCGATGATGAGTGGCAGCTTCTCCTGGACACTGGTCTGGTACTCGGCTGGCACGCAAGGAAGAGGGAACAGGTTACTGCCGCACAGGATGGGTCTACACTAATGAGTTCATCAAGGTCAGACCGTGGCCCTGAGCACTGCCCACACTTGCATGGCTATTGCTAATAGGCTTCCTGGCAGGGTTTTGGTCAGGCATGGCTCAGGTCGGCTACGACAGGGGATGTGCCCCTGTAGGAGGGTTGGATGGAGCTATGCCTTTTGGGTGGGTAAGTTTAGTCCCATGGATGCATGCATGCTGTGCCTTGTTCCTTGGCCTCAGGGACAGAAAACTGGCTTGGCCTGTTTTATTTAGCAGCACACATTTAGAAAATAGAGGCCCAGGTCTGCATTTGTCATCCACAGCTGTGCACATGAAAATCATAAATTTCAGTTCCTCTAAATCCAACTGAACGAACATGCCCTCATGCCAGAAAACTTGGTAGAAATTGGCCTAGATTATGCGATTCCCTCCATGGACTACCAAGTGCCCATGCCTCTCTCCAGGTCTTGCCAGGTTGAATAAATGCATCCGACTTGCCAATGCACCCTTGAAGGGACTAACAGCAAGGGGACCAGCACTGCTGCCAGTGCATCTCCATCTCTCTAGTCTCTCAAGTCTCTCTAGACTCTGTGTCACCTTTATGCAGAGGCAGCTCATGACTCACCTTCAGTCATGGTCTGGAAATACATCTTGCCACTGTACCGGCCATACCCAGCCACAGTACGTGCCCGCACCTGGAAGACGTAGATGGTGCCAGCTTTGAGGTTTTGTACTGCCACAGTGTTGGTGGGGCTCTTCACTGTTGTCGAATTTAACTCACTCAGATCCTGTCAAGAAAATAGAAATCTGTCATCAGAAAAATGAGTCCAGAATCAGGCGCTGCATTTCTAGAAGGAGGAAGCACAGGAGACCAGGGTAGCATGGGTGGAGAGACCACCATGGGGAGACCATGGGCCTCAACAAACAGGTCATTTCTCTGAGCCTGACTCCCAGCAGGGAGACACAGAAGCAGGAATGGGAGTACAGATATCCCTGGGCTACCCACCACCTCTCAGGAAAGGCTCTGATGAAGGTGTTAGCTAGAAATCTCAGGTCGCTTCTCCAAGCCTTAAGCTCAATGGGGATGTGAACTGTCCTTCTTCCTCACCCCCTCCTCCTGTGCCTGATCCAGCCTCAGCACCCTCTCCATTTGCTCTTCCCTATCGCCCTTTGCCTGTGCTGGAGGTAAAGTCTAGCTGAACACAGGGTTTTGGACCTCAGGAGAAGTACTGCTACCATCCCGCTGCCCAGAGCCTGCTTCACCAAGGACCATGGGTAGGTTTTCAAAGCTGGGGAACCAAAGAGCATATTTAAAAGTGACAGTGAAACTACTTCCAAATTTCTGTCCTACCCCTTGTGTGCCGTTTTCCTAGCTGAGGACTTGAGCAGTCATATCACAACGGTATAAATGGTATTGCACTTGTGTAGGTGATGGATCCATCACTGCCCTTAGTAACTATGCCCTTAGCTGAGCATCTAGAAGCACTAGTGGATGGGCCACAATCTCCCTGTGCTAGCTACTATACAAGAGAACGGACAGTCCCTGTCCCCCCCAGGGACATGAAGAAACAGGTCAACAGAGGAGGATGAAAGGTGGTACTGAATGTGGTGCCTCCTATGATCAGGGCATGGTGGTCAGGTGCCTGGCAGCCATGAAGTCCTGAAAGTCAGTGCAAAGCAGCAATATATGCAAACAGCATGATGTTTCTGGAAAACAGAAAAATCTTAGGAAAGCCAAGCTGTGAGTATGAGCCCCTATAAAAGGAGGCACAAGCATGGATTTTTGAATCAAATTTCTGTAGCTATGTTGAAAGTGCTCATCCTTTCTGGTAACACTTCTGATCTGGCAGGTCAGGCTGCCTTGGCAGGATCACTCACTGGAACACATCAACAGCTGACAGCTCAAAATCTGAGCTGGCAAGTTTACAAGCAAGTCCCTGAGATGTGCTAACTTCAAGTCACTGCAAAAGGCTCAGCAAGCCCAAGGACTCCCACCCCACAGACTCACCAGAGAGGTGAGATAACCTCAAAAGAAGTAGGCAGGGACTGGCAAAAAGAAGATGTCAGACACACAGTTTTTGCAATCCCATCAAGTGGGACTGAAGGTGTGATCAAAGGACTGGCCTTTTGTCTCAGCTGTGAAATGCTACCAGAGGGGCATGGAGGGATTGTTTCTCATACCGTACTACCATGAGCTCTGAGTGAAACTCCCAGCAAGGGGCAAAGTGTCCACTCCTCCTCACCAACTTCTTCTGCAGTGGACTCCTGAAGAACAGAGGGTATCAAAGAACCAATCAGGCAGAAGGTCCCATCTTGTGATGAACCGAGGAAACCTCACACAAAGGTGCAAGTTGCACAGGCTGTTGCTCTCTTGTGCTGCTTTGGCTGCCTGCAGGCAATGGTGAAGCAGAAGTCAATGGAGAGTCTTGCACTCAACTTTGCACACCCTTTGCCTACAGGGGGCTGTGTCCTCAGCCTCCTCAGCTGCTGGACCACAAGATGAGTCAGAGGTTGTCTTGCCCACCAATAAATGATGGAGTTTGCCTTTGGGGGCTGCTGGTCTCCTTTCTTTTCCACTCTCCACATTGCTAGCTATCTGGTGACTTTGCTTTCATGGTCATTCACTTCTGAGAACGGCACTGGTGCCTTCACTCAAGAGAATCTTCTGCACAGCCAGAAGCTGTGGTACCAGCAACATTAGAGATCCACAAAGAACAGTCATTCACTACAGAGCTCCATACAGCACACCATGTTGAACCAATGTTGTCTTCATGTTCCTGGAAGAGCCTGGTGCTTTCTCAATTAGTCATCGTGCTGGAGCAGAATTGCAAGTGGACTGGCATTTGCAAGATGGGTTATACTCATGACCTGAGTTTGTGCAGACTATTTGTCTCAAAGCTGCAAAGCAGCTGAAAGACAACATTCATGGAGTTAACTGCTTGTATTAAGCTTCTGATGGAGCAGTGCTGTGGTGTGGATGGCTGGTAAGAGAGTGGTCTGGCAGGAACATGTTTCTCCAAGTTGTGATGGGGAGACCCTGGCTGAATGCCAGGTGCCCACCAAAGCCGCTCTATCACTCCCCCATCCTCAGCTGGACAGGGGAGAGAAAAATATAACAAAAAAGCTTGCGGGTTGAGATAAGGACAGGAGAGATCATTCACTAATTACCGTCACGGGCAGAACAGACTCAATTTGGGAAAATTAACTCAATTTATTACAAATCAACCAGAGCAAGGCAACGAGAAATAAAACGAAATCTCAGAACACCTTCCCTCCACCCCTCCCTTCTTCCTGGGCACAACTTCACTCCCGGATTTCTCCACCAAGCCCCCCCAGCGGCACAGGGGGACAGGGATGGGGTTTACGGTCATCACACGTTATTTTCTGCCGCTTCACCTCCTCAGGGCGAGGGCTCATCACACTCTTCCCCTGCTCCAGCGTGGAGTCCCACCCACGGGAGACAGTCCTCCACGAACTTCTCCAACGTGGGCCATTCCCATGGGCTGCAGTTCTTCACGAACTGCTCCAGCACGGGTCCTTTCCACGGCGTGCAGTCCTTCAGGAGCACACTGCTCCAGCATGGGTCCCCCACAGGGTCACAAGTCCTGCCAGAAAACCTGCTCCGTGGGCTCCTCTCTCCACACATCCGCAGGTCCTGCCAGGAGCCTGCTCCAGCGCAGGGTTCCCACGGGGTCACAGCCTCCTTTGGACACCCACCTGCTCCAGTGTGGGGTCCTCCACGGGCTACAGGTGGATATCTGCTCCCCCGTGGACCTCCCTGGACTGCAGGGGCACAGCCTGCCTCACCAGGGTCTTCACCACGGGCTGCAGGGGAATCTTTGCTCCGGCGCCTGGAGCATCTCCTCCCCCTCCTTCTTCACCGACCTTGGTGTCTGCAGGGGTGTTTCTCTTACATGTTCTCACTCCTCTCTTTGGCTGCCGTTTTCTGTCTGTCCCAACTTTTTTTTTCCTTCTTAAAAATGTTATCAAAGAGGTGTTACCACTATTGCTGACTGGCTCGGCCTTGGCCGGCAGCGGGTCCGTCTTAGAGCGGCTGGTATGGGCTCACTCTCTCTCGAACACAGGGGAAGCTTCCAGCAGCTTCTTACAGAAGCCATCCCTGTAACCCCCCCGCTACCAAAACCTTGCCAGACAAAACCAATACAGTGCAGTCAAACATGGAGGCTTGCAAATGCCAATAGCACATCATTCTGCAGGGTAATGCAGAGCAGCTCTGCAGATGCCTGGGAGACCTCCACTATGAACAGCATTCAGGAACAGTTTTCTCTTCTGAAAACTACACCACCGGTTTTATCCATCTGGACCTGGTGCTGAAGGTGCCTGGGTATCACTGGGTTGTTTTGGAATTAGACTAATGACAACGAAAAGCTTTAGTACAGATACACAGACAAGAAAGATCAAGAAAAGATGAGCATGCAGAAAAGCAATTGCCTTATTTGTCTGATCAGGCCTCAGCACTCCCTTGGACCTTTCCCAGGCAGGCTAGGAGAGAAACGGGTCAGGAAATGTTTACAGTTTTAGTGCTTAGGGGCTTGGATGAATTCTCCCAGGCCCTTGGATGGCACTAACAACACAGTTGTTTTAAAATCATTTGTCCAACTGTTCGAGGGAACCTCATCCCTGCTCCTGGAGGACTTAAAATTGAATGCAATGGGCATGCTTAGAAGACAGTTTATAGCCTGGGAAATTGATGTCTGTCTATCTCAGAAAGGTGTGCTAATGCTGGTGGTGCTCTCTTTTAATCCCAGACCGCAAGGAAAGAGCATTTACACCTCTCCACCCTCCCTTATCAGACCTATTCTTTCCCCTTGGCATATTGCTCAGCCATCACCTCTCCAGCAATTCACTTCAAACACTTCTCCCCTTTCACCGCTCTGGGCTTCTCCAGCAGGTCCAGGGCATCCCAGGTGGTTTAAAGTCCAAATCCCTTTGCTGTTTCTCCCAGCTTGTTTTTTGCAGAGATTTGGTGTTTGTCTGTTTGTTTGTTTTTCCCCCCCTGCTGATTTTGGTTTGAGTTTGGAAATCCTAATTCAAAATAACACACTTATTTCCTCAAAGGTTTGATTTTGAGTCCTTGTCTGGTTCCCCTTTCCCTGAGCCAAATTTAAGCTGAAACCAAAGTCTGATCAACAAAGAAAGAGTTCCTTGAAACACAGATAGTCTGTGAAATGCTCGAAGGATTTGCAAAAATTGTTTCTATAAAGTCATGTTTTATCAGCCAAAAAAAAAAAAAAGCCAAAGAAAAATGTCAACCGACTTAATTTGGCAGACAGCTCCTCTGTGCGTCTGCACAGCAGCAATCTGCTGTGGTTCCTGAAGCAAACAGAGCCACACGTACAAAGCTAGTCCAAGACTGTATGCCAAATCATCACACACATCTGAATTTCGGCCCCCATGGGATCGAATATGTTAGGAAGGATGCTCAGATGTGGTAACAGGGTCCTGCTGGCCACTCTGGGGGTGGATCCATGGGGTCCACAGCTCACAGACTCTCATGGGGAGCACGACTTGTGGGGAGATCTCAAAAGCATTTGGCCTCCCAGCCAGGTATCTGATCAAGTGAATTGTGGTAAGAGTGTCTGGATGCCTCTCACAAGAAAACTGAGCCCCAGACAGAAGCAGCATGGACCCTGGGCAGGGACTGGGACTGCAGGAAACCCAACACAAGGCTCCCTGGCAAGGTTGCCTCTTAATATTCTTGATCTCACAGTCTTCTCCAGACAAAGCCCTCTCCAAGTGTTTAGGCAGTATGGGGGGAAGGGGCATCCCAGCTCTCGCTCCATCCTGGGGACAGGCGGGAAACACCAGGCAGCAGCTTTGGCCCCAGGCTTGGGGATGCTGGTTTCCAACACTGCAGGCTGGAGACCAAGAAAGTCCTCTGAGCCAGCCCGGGAGCAATGCTTCCAGCTGTCCTTGGTATGAGCCCTGGTGACACCCAGTCCTGGGGATGCTGGGCTCCTGCCAGAAGCTCCTGGGCACCACAAAGGCTACAGCCAGCTCTACTCCCACCTCCACCACCAGCTGCCACAGGTCACCTCTCCCCAACCCTTAACCCCCCCCAGCCACCCCATGCCCTTTCCCCAGCATTGGCTGGAGATATCAAAGGGCTCCTGTGCCTCTAAAATATTTGCATTAGTGACTGAACTGGGCACAACGGATGGGTTGAATGTCTTCAAACAATTACAAAATACTAACTTACAGCATACCCTAAACCCAATCACTTTGCATAACAAAGAGACCTAATTATTCTTTGCAGTGCCTGACACTGCAGTGGGTCTCCAGTTTCCACACTCCAGGATGAGTTTGGCGACTTTGGACAAAAACTACTATGCCCTTTCTAAATGAAGACAACACTCACTTTTTTAGTAAGACAAACATTGGCAGGTGCCTCTTGGAGGTTAAAAAAAATATACATTAAGGAGAGGACCATAGAGACCAGACACATCATTCAGTGTTTGTGTAACAATCTGCACTGATTTGCTCTAACTATATGTGAAAGAAAATCATAATGTTGCCTCCGTACAGGCATTTTTAATAGCATCTAATAATAGCAATGTTATAAATAATCTGTGAAATGGAAACAAAAATATACCTGTTTCAGGTATTGTGAACAGCTCTTTTCTGTTAATGCTAAACCACTTATTCCAATTTTTTAAATTTAATTTATGTCTTTATATAGAAGAGAATCAATTCAAAATGAAGAGCCAAAACACTTTTTATACAAGATGCATATGCTGCTATTCTAACATTTGAACTGTTTTCATGTTAATAAAATATAATTTTCTACTGGGGCAAAACCAAATTCCACTAGAAACAACTTAACTAGCTCTAGAGATATTTTCTGAGCATTCAGAAGCACATGGGACAGTTTGCAGTGAAACATTTTGGAAGAAAATCACCTCTGTACAGACTGGCAGTCGAGTGAGAACACACCTGGGATGTGTCACACACCCCATCCAAACTGCAGTATTGATGTGAAGCAGGGGAAGAGCATGGCACATCCAAAGCTGTGCATTTTGGGACTGTTCCCAGGGATCAAGTAAATGGCTTTCAGTTGCAGAACTCAGTAATCCAATGGCTAGACTAACATCAGATTCAGCTCTGCCAAGCAGCCAGAGAAGGATATAGTGTCATTGTGTTGTTGAAGATGCAGAGGGTCTTGACTGCACAGACGAAGCATATGAAGACCTTGGCTAGTGATGACTAGTGGTGGATCAGACCTTGAGTATGCAACTGGGACTTCAAAGTAAAGGCTGACACACACAGAGGAGTTTGGGGAGAGACAAACCTGCTGCCATTGGCCAGGCCCTGCCTCTAGCTCTTGGTTATTCCACCTTTTTAACCTGTTTCCAAATCCTCTGAGATTTGCTTGCTGTGGGACTAAGCTTTGACCCAATGATCCCTCTCTGAGAATGACATACATCTTGGCTGGGGAGGAGATAAAGACATGTCTTTCTTCTTCAGCCAAAGCACTAGCAAAAAAATATACCAAGAGGTTCAAATAATTCTGTCCCTCTACTTCACTCTGCTGAGACCCCACCTGCAGTACTGTGTCCAGCTCTGGAGTCCTCAGTACAAGACAGACATGAACCTGTTGGAGTGGGTCCACAGGAGGGCCACAAAAATGATCAGAGGGCTGGAACACCTCTCCTGGGAGGACAGGCTGAGGGAGCTGGGATTGTTCAGCCTGGAGAAGAGAAGGCTCTGGGGAGACCTTATCAGGGAGAAGCCTTTCGGTACTTAAAGGGGGCTTACAAAAAACACAGGGACAGACTTTTTAGTAGGACCTGTAGCAATAAGACAAAGGGTAATGGTTTTAAACTAAGAAAGGGTAGATTCAGGCTAGATAAAAGGAAGATATTTTTTGCAATGAGGGTGATGAAACACTGGCACAGGTTGCCCAGAGAGGTGGTAGATGCCCCATCTCTGGAAACATTCAAGGTCGGGTTGGATGGGGCTCTGAGCAACCTGATCTAGTTGAAGATGTCCCTGCTCATTGCAGGGGGGGGTGGAACTAGATGACCTTTAAAGGTCCCTTCCAACCCAAACCATTCTACGATTCTATGAAATACGAGAACAGAGAGAGCCTCAGCACCAGCATGCGAGGCTGCTTGCGTTGTCCTCTCTTCCAGGGCTAGTGCTCCACCTGAGAGCTTGCTGCCATTTAAGGCATTGCCTGAGTGTGGCTTGGGCCACTTGTCCCCATGATCAGGGACATGCTGTGCCCTTAACTCTGCCAATGGGGCAAGCAGATGCTCACCTTGCAGTTGGCTGCGAAGACCAACCACAAACAGCAGCTTCCCCTTTAGACATAAATTCCCTTTATTTACAGCCTCCCCCAGAAAACAGAGAGGAGGGGGAAGAAAGAAAGAGGGGCAGAGATTAAGAGAAAATAAGAGGAGGAGAATGAACTCCCTGAGATCTTCTATCTCTATATGCTGAGGGTCCCTGGGGAGAGGACCCCACTTGCTTTCCAGATCTGTCTTGTTAACTACTCATCCATCTTGCCACGTATTCTGGGATCATTTCCAAGGGTCAAATAAATGGCTGTGATTTATGCAATATAGGTCAGGACCTATTTAACAGCTTACAAAGAAGCTCCCCCCCTGCTCCCCGTTCTCCCTCTGGCTCTTGGTGATGAGAAAATAGGTCACAGGCAGGCAGTGGGGGGGGATTAATCATTTCTTCCGGCAACTGCTGGGAAAAATATTTTCAGTTCCATTTAATCATAAAGCTTTTTAATTAGTTAGTTTGCAATTTTTAATGTATAGTTTATAAGCCCTTGTGTAAGGGGGCAGATTCCTGGAAGGAGAAATCTCCTGCTCGCCACCTCCCCCAGGTAGCACAGATGAAGTTCACCAGCCAGGCAGAGCTTGGCAGGTCTTGGGACCAACATCAACATGGTCTTCAGGTCTCTCAGCAGCCACATAACTCCAGCCCCATGGGATGGACACCCTGGCACAGCTCTGGCTTGCAGGCCGTGTGCTCACCTGGGCAGGAAGGAGGTGGAAGGGGCATGTTCCTGAGGGATGAAAGAGCCAGAGCTGTGCGACCCCTTCACATCAGCCTCCCCTGACTCTGTAGTGCAGTTGGTACCCTCCACGGGAGTATGGGACAGCTTCTCCCTGGTACAACACCTGAGTTCAGGCTGCTGCACACTGATGCCAAACTCACCTTTGGTGTAAACACGCTGATGGACAGCTTTATACAAAATCTCAAAGACTGGACACTCAGCTAGTGTGGTTCAGCCTGGGACTAGATGCTGCCTACCATACCCATTCCCCACTAGTGCCCCAGTAGGGGAAAGGGAAAAATTAGACCCTGGACCCTGGCTACCCAGGTCTCCCTGCAATGGGTCCACCTGCCACAGGTGCTGGAGAGGTGAAGGGAGAAGCTCCTCCTGAAAGACCAGCAGATCTTCCACATTTGCAGTCTCTACACAGGGTCTCCACCACTGGGCTCTAAAGGGCTGACAGCCACTGCCACCCACATGACCAACCGCAGCAAGAGAAGTAACCTATTGATCAACCAACTGCTGTAGCCGGTCTTATGCCCTCACATGAAGCTTTGTACCACCTCCTCTCCCATAAACCTACAGCTGAACCCTGCCAAGGTCCCGCAGTACCTTCTCATAATATTGCAGCTCATAATCCAGGATGACTCCGTTGGGTTGGTCAGGCTGAGACCATGAGAGTGTAATGCTGTCCACGGTGCGGCTGACCTGGTGCATGATGGACACAGCTGAAGGAGCTGGAAGAGAGAGCAAGAGAGAGGCCTCAGTCAGATGCCTGCATGGGCAGCACCTGCATCCCCTGGCTGGAGGCAGGCAGGTGCATTATTGCTATTTGGAGCTACTGAATTCACTTCCAGCAGTGGCAGGGCTGTCCAGGGGTCAGGAGATCCTGGCTTTTGCTGTTTGCAGAGAGCAGCTAGAGGAGAGCAAAATGTTTCCACTGCTCACTAAGAGTTTGGCATTAGAAACCATGTAGGGCAGTGTCTCAGGCAGTAAAACAGATCATTCCCAGGCAAAATGAGCCCAAGGTTGGAGCAAACACAGCCTTGTTCCCCTGGAAAAGGACTACCAGCCCAGCAACACGCAATTCTTCCTGCTTGCTATGGGGAAGTAGGGGGTTTTGTACTTTGACATTTGCATAGAGAAGCTTTACAAGGCAGAGGCAGAGGCAGGCAGCTCCTCTCTGCCTTGGTGTGCTAGGTCTGCAAGTTGCACATGCCAATCAGGGAGGTGCATACAGCAGCCTGAGCATGCAACGCAAACCTGACCTGACATGCTGACAATGGTGAGTCGCCCGCCTCCTCAGAGTGCCCTGGAAATAGCACACCCACAGACGCCACTTGTCCCACTGAGCACAATGGGACCTTCCAGCAGCTCCTCAGACAACGCAGCCAGCTGTCCACCCCTTGCACTGACCTGCATTGCCTACGTGGCTTGACACATGGCCAGGTAGGAACAGTGCAGTCTTGGCTGGTGCCACACCTTGGGAAAAGTGCCCTCCGGGGACCTGTGCTAACAAGTCCATGGGGCAGGGACCACAGCGTGGAGCTGCCACCTCCCTGTGAGACTCTGACCAGCTCTGATCCTGCTTGCTGTGGACCAGGGCAGGTGAGCAAGCAGCCTGGACCGCTTTTAATCCGGTTGGCTCAGGTATTGATAGCATGGATGCCACAGCATTGCAGGTATCAGCCTACAGCCCCCCACCCTTGCTGGAGCGGCCGACACACACGGATGCATGTGCTCCCTGCTCTTCACTGCATCTGAGACTGGTGAGCCGAGCACATGTCCTTGCCCGCCCTGCACCCAGCCTGCTGATGGCACTGCCAACACAGCCTCCGTGGACGTCAGTCCGAAGGCCATCCCAGACCTCACCCAGTGCCAGCCCAGCCTCAGAGAATGCTAACTCCAGCACAGCGTTAGCCCTGGCACACCTGCCAGCGCAGATTCACTGCTTCAGCAGCTTCAGGGCAGAGGGGAAGCCTCAGGGGTGGGAGAGGACTGGAAAGAGGTAGCGAGAAAGCTTCCCCATCACTTGCATGCCAGGCCTGGTTACAAATGGATGCAGAGAGGCTTGCACTCAGAAGGGGTTTTACCAGGTCCAAACTTTTCAATATTTCATAGAAGAACAACTCATTTGACAGCTCTGAGAAACAGCTTGGAGGAGCGGCACACAAAGCACAGCACCTCTCACCCATCTTCAGTCTGGTTTCCCTTGGCATCACAAGCAGTGACAGAAACCATGCCAGCTGAGGACTGCAGACACAGCAGTAGTAGGACTGCACTACTTGGACCAGTGTGGCTGCAGCATGTTCTTGCACATCACTATAACGAATTACAGCTGAGCAACTCCTCGCAAAGCATACCAGCAAAAGCCATTTTTATGATCCACTGTCTTTGCCTCTTCATTACTGGTTTTCTGGTTTCACAGCACTTGGCTCCCAGGATGTTCAATGCCTCTGTGCCAAGGGGCGTAGGGGCCAGGTATGAGTAAAGCAAAACCTGCCACCGCACTGCTGCACCACTTCCCTTCATCTCCCTGGGTTTCCCCACCTTTGAAAGAAGGTGCAATGCAGGTCAGCCTCAGCAAAATGTTGGCAATCTCTGGTTTTGTCCAGCACTTACTAAAACTGAACGAGGGCAGAGAACTTCCATCATTGGAAGTATTCAAGGTCATGTTGGATGGGGCTTTGAGCAACCTGATGTAGCAAAAGCTGTCCCTGTCCATGGCAGGGGGGTTGAATAGATGACCTTTAAAGGTCCTTCCCAACCCAAGCCATTCTATGATTCTAACAGATTCTGAGACCAAAGCCTCACCTCCTCCCAAATGCCAATCCCTCCATCCATTTCTGGTTAAGCCAAGTCTCATTACCCACCAGTCTGAAACTCTCTGTATCATTTCAGATGTTCCCTTGCTCTGTGGCATACAGCACTGCTTCCCTCCACCTTAACGTCCCAGTCCCACCGCTTCAGGGTCCATATTTACAAACTCCTGGGATTAGTTTCTCATGCTGGTGTTAAGATAAAACATAGGTAACACAGGTAACACTTCTGGAGCCTGTCAGCTCTTGCCAGAGCTTGCTGCTTCCTCATCGACACAGATTTTACAGGACATCTGCAATCTCCAAGACAAACATTTCTCTCTGTGGAGAAATGCCTTGGAAGGAAGATGTGACCAAGCTACAGATCGCCCTGCAGAAGGGATTGGGACTGGACTGAATATGCAGCCAGAGGTCTCTCTGGCACATCTGAGCTGCATGTGCTCTGGGAACTGATCCCACACTTACACAGGCTATTCCAGGACACGGGCTGCACACACCCAGACCTGTCTCACCACAAAACTGGGATGTGGCAATATCCCACGATTTAGACACAGGTTCAATGGCTGACCTTGCAGCTGGAAAAGCTCTTCAGCTCCAGGTCCCTCCAGGTAGGAGTGAGGTCCCTGGGATGCTCTTCTCCCACTTCCATGCATGTGTGAATCATTTGTGACCAGCCATGGCCCAGGCAGCTGTGTACTTGGTGAACCTGCCCTCATCTGGCTCAGAAAAAAGAACCAAATGGATGAGGTGGGGCTCATCTAATGAGCCTTAATGAGGCAAATACACTACATGTTAGGAAGGAGGCAGGTGAGATGAATGACTACAGCAACTTCAGCGCTCTTCCTACACCTGGGGCAAAGGAGAGTCTCTGGATAGGCAGGAACCTCCACCACTGCGTCCTCTCAGTAACTGCTCTTGTTATCACAGACATCAGTGAAATGCACAATAATAAAATCACAGAAAGCCTTAGGTCAGAAGTGACCTCTGGAGGTTTCTAGTCCAACTGACTTTCAGAGTAATTTCAAAGTCAGATCACTTTGCTCAGGACCGCATCCAATTGAAATGTGAGTATGTTCAGGGATGGGGATCTTACAGGCCCTTGGAGCACCAGTGCCCAGCTTCCTTGCTCTTGTGGAAAAGAAGCTTTTCCTTGCACCCCATTAGAACTTCCTTCATCGCACCTTGAGGCCATTACTACTGTCCTGTCACTGTGCACTTCTGGGAAGAGTCTGGCTCTGTCTTCTCTTTAAACTCCCTTTTGAAGTGGAAGACTGTAGCTAGATGCCCCTTGGCCTCCTCCTCTCCAGGCTGGCCAAACCCAGCTCTCTCAGCTATCCTCATGTCTTGTGCTCCAGCCCCTGGCCCATCCTAGTGATCTGCTCCTGCTAGACCTGCTGCAGTTTATTGATGTCTCTGTAGTACTGGGGAGCCCCAAAGTGGACAAGTACCCCAGATGTGGCCTCATGAGTGCCAAACAGATGGGAACAATTAATATCCTCTATTTTTTGCCTGTGCTTTTGCTAACAGAGCGCAGCATGCTGCAATGCTACCAAACATGGTCCTCATCACACATCTTCATCACAGGTGAAGGCAACAGCTTGTGCAGAAAGAGGCTCCCAACTCTGTGAATAAGGGATGGGCTGAGACTGGATGTCTGAGTTTGAAAGCAGTTTCGTGGAGTCAGCCAGACCTCAGAGTGACTTTCTGAAGTCTAGTCAGTGGGAAAAGCTTCTAGCCGGATAGCAACACAAACGCTCAGACAGCTGGTATGTGGCAGCTCTTGTCCCCTGGAGCAAACAGTTCATTCACAGTCAACAGCAAAGCTAGTGAAGACCCATGAGTTTCTGACTCTTCACCACTTCCAAGGCTGGAAGGTGCTGGTTGCAATTCTCTGCTCTGCCCCTAAGTCCACATGGGAGACCTTGTACAAATCCACATTACCCTTCTGCACTGCCATTTTCTACCTGGAAAATGAGGCTAGCCATCCTGTCTCGTTTTCACTCCCTGCCTGTCTTATCTAATTTTACTGAGCACTTTCAGAGGCAGAGACTATGCTAAGGCGCTTGGTTCCCCAGCAGTATTTAATGCATGTAATATAATAGCTCAAAAGGAAGGAGATGAAAACAGTTGAAGTGAACACAAAGAGCATCTGATCTGGGATAGTGCTACCTGGTGATACTCTCATCACAAGGTGTGCTCCAGCTCTGACAGAAGCATCAAGCACTTTGTGATCAGCCTAAACTACAATGTAGAAAGCTTTACTGCCACAGGACATGGTGAAGTGACAAATACAACAGAAAAGACTGTGAGAGATACACACTTTCTGACATGTGATGAACTCAGCTGAGCAAAGATGGTAAAAGTCTCGAAATATCTAAGCTGACTTTCCTGAACTGTTGTTTCTGAAAAAACTAGACAGATTCCCTCCATTGGGTTTCTAAGTATTTCAAAGCAAAGATTTAATAAACTGAAAAAAAGACCACAATAAAAAAAAAAAGGTCTTTGTTCTTCTAGTCTGCTTTGTGCCAAGCCCTTTCCACGACCGGCCAGCATAGAGCTGGGCTGCTAACACCAAAGATTCACCGGCAGCATTTAACCTGGCCCTGTGGGATCGGTCACCTTGTTCCACAAACCATGACTCCTCTTTGTTCCCTTGTGACAGAAGAAACCGAGCTTTAGGGACCATTTCAGGACTATTTCCAGGTTGGAAATGGTCCCTAAATTAGTGACAATTGCCCAGTGGCACAAATTGCCCAGTGACAAAGACACTTCCTCAGCTGTTGGCTTGCCTGGTTGTCCCTTACTCATGGAAGGTGTTTGAATTAAGGTGCATGGGGAAAATGGATGCTGGATAAGGGACCTGCCCTGTGACACATACAGGAGATCAGATTTGGAGCATCCCAGCTCTCAGAGCCACTATCACTTTGAGATGTCGCCCCCATGAATGTGTAAGCAGAGGCAGATTTATCCTGATGCTGTCTCCAGGTGTATGTGTGCAGCAACAATGCACAAAATAAACAGAGCTTCATTTCCACAGCAGATGGAAACTTACTTTTCATGACTGAAACCCTTGAGCCCCAATGTCACTTGGAGGCAAAATGAATCATTCGAGTCCTTGAAAGGCACTTTTCTATATCCTCTTTATCTGGGACGGCCTCAGATTCTTCAGACTCCTCTTAGTGGAGCCCTGTGGCTTCTCCAAATTGCTGGAAAAATAAACCAAGCCAAAACCACCACTGGAGTGTAAAACAACCTTAATGAAAATCCACCAACTTAAAAAGGCAGGTGACCTGTCCCCTGCTGCAACAAAATTTGCAGCACACAGGGAGGGGAGGCAGCCAACAGCTCTCAAGTGATGACCTCTCTGGGGCAGAAGCACGGGAGGGATGCGCGGGATGCTTCCATGGTCCTTGCCCCAAGTGTCCGCACAGCCACACAACACTGATCACAGCCAGACCCTCGTCTAGGCTGGGGCTTGGGGCTTCAGCAGTTTACCTTAATCCACCAGGAGCTGAACAGACTTCCCTGGCTTGGGGGCAGCTCTGCAGGATGAATCTCTGGGGGTGTGGACAGCTCTTCTTGTCTGGCTTTTCTGCAGCCCACACAGGGTACAAGAAGCTGCCTGAGCTCAGCTACTGGAAACTCTTGGGAAGGATGGGACTCAAGATGTACACCATCCTCAGGTCTTGCCAGCAGAGCCACATACCCATAACCTCCCCGAAAAACACAGGTATAACCACTAAGTTTTCCCAAGGCAGTAATGACAGCTAAACCAGCAGTGTCCTCACAAAAAATGCTGGCTCAAGGTGTCAAGGTGGACATGTCCAGGCAAGGTCTCAAGTCCCACTGCACAGCACATTCAGGCACCTTCATGGAAAGATTGGGATCTTATGTCCTGCTTGACTGACTGTTTCCCAGGAAAACTCAAACACCTACTGGGGCGGAAACCTAAGTCACAATGGGATTTGGCAAGAGAAGCACCAGAGCTGCAAGGCTGTTCAGCCTATGGAGTATTTAACCTTCCCAAAAGCAGTGCAGCAGCTTCAACAGCACAGAGAACAATGCTTCACGTGCACCCCGAGGTTGGTCTTGCCAGTGTCAGGGTGGGTCTGATAGACATCCTGAACAAATGCACTAATCTAGCAAAAGGGTAACGGGCAAGGAAAGGCATCCTGTCCTCTTCTGGCTGTGCTTTGTCCCAGAGCCATGTTGTGGACTAAGTCTACCAGTGAGACAGACATAACCCAGGCACCATGGTGCTCCAGCCTCTCCCAGGTCAGTGTTTCTGGCCTAGGTAATCAGCTTAGGTGCATTACTCATGTCTAGCTGAAGTAGTTGGACTAGATGATCATTGTAGGTCTGGTCCCTTCCAACAGAAATATTCTATTCTATTCTATTCTATTCTATTCTATTCTAGGGACTGTGCTGGGGAAAGGGATGAACCAAGAGACTCAGGTACCTCCACATCGAGGACAGCACAGCCTTGAAGGCTGACGAGGAAGACATTCACCTGTGAATTAAGCCCTCTTCTCCCACTGTACCCTTCAGTTCCCAGTAGCACCAGATCCCAGAAGTGCTGGTGGGATGGGACCCCTGGAGTCTCTGGTCCAACCCATCTGCTGCATGATGATCCCAACAACACATCAGGGAAGGTGGAGCTTTGTTAGCCAAATCTTTAAACCTCCAAGGATGGGACTTCTCTAGTTATCAGCCTCTTTGTATTAGTTTTTGATTAGCTCCAGAAATAAAATGACAATTTTTGGTCATAAAGCACAATCTTTCTCTGCCACATTACCATAAATCAGCCCCACCGTGTCCTGCCTCCCAGTCACATTGAGCATTTGAAAAAGCATGTCTTCTAAAGAAAAAAAAACAAAAACCAAACCACACCAAGAAGAAAAGAGACCAAAACTTGTGGTCTGGGCCCTGATTATGAAACTGAAGTCACTCCAGCTTTTGCTAACGATCCCTATCAGCAGAGCCTCCTTGCATTACAGAACAGCATCTGGAGTGTGTGACGGTGCTTTGGCTCTGCTTTCCAACCTGCAGTTACTGCTGACAGATGTGTGAACTGGGAAAAAATCTCCGTGCCAGTCTCTGAGGATGGTGAATGGGGCAGAGCCTCTCGCAGCTCTGCACCAGGCATGCAGCCAGGTGGATGGAGGCAGGGCAGCTACTCCCAAGGACAAGAAGCAGCAGTTTCTCATAGCTCAGCATATACTTCCAGATAATTAAGAAATGATGATTTGTTCAGGAAAGGGATCCTATTTTAACCTATTTGTGACTATGAGTCTCTCTCTACAGGCTTATATCCTTGCCTAAAATCATCTCCAGGTTTCCCTCTGACAGAGCTGCCCCATGAAGATGCTGTGACATGCCGGCTAATACTTCTATGGGCAAGGAACCAGAGAGCTCCATGCCCACCAGCCTCAAGGGCTATTTACACAGTCTCTGCTAAGAGAAACTGAAACCCCAGGTGGCACAGATCCATCACAGCAGAGGTAGCTTAACTGTTGCTGATCCCTCCACAAGAGGCTTTGGATTCTTTAACTAAAGATTTGCTTGATCTCAGGTATGGACAAAGGGGCATGTTGGTAGCACTGCTAAGCCTACGGCTTGCTGTAGCCAGTATTTTACTTCCGTATCAAATAGTTACTTCTTTTGGCTTGCCTGCTGAAAATTATAAAAAAGATTAAGGGAAAGAAGGAAAGGGAAGAAGACAAGAAGGAAAGAAATTCTTGTTTTCCAGAAGAAATAGGCATTTTCTAATTGCAGCAATACCTGAAAGAAGGTCACGCTGACCGCAAAACCCAGGGCAGCTTGATAAGACAGTGCAAGAACATGTCAATTTTGCAGAAAATTTGGAAAAGCTACCGTAACACCCAGGTCTGAACACCTGCACGAGACTGACAACAGAACCCAGGCAGCGAGTTAAATATAGCTGAAATGCTTGTGGTTGACCCTGTGCATATGTTATAGACAGATATCCCATTTTCTTTGAGGACTTCAAATTATGATGAGCCCACCGTGCCTCTTGGGAGGTTTTCCTCATGGTTACTTGCTCTGTTCTAAAATGCACATATTATTTTCAGGTTAAAATTTATGGACTTCAGCTTCCAACTCCCGGAACTTTTCTGGTTTTGCTAGCTAAATTAAGGAGGAGTCTAGAAACAGAATTTTGTCCTTGTGAAGAAAACAAAAATCATGAAAATATTCTTTCAGTCTTCTTTTCTATTATCTAAGTAGACTGAGTTTCTTGAGTGCTTCACAGATTTATCAGCCCACATTTCAATCTGATGACTCTGTTCCGAAGCTTTTCCAATTTTTTGTTAACCTCCTTCTCAAATATAAACCTCAAAACTGATCCCAGTACCCAGTAACCATCTCTTTTAACTACGGAGACAGCATCCACCTCCTCACTCAGGTCTGATATTCCTCTGAGTGTGTCCAACATGACACTTCTCTGACTCAGCCCAGTCCTCAAAGAGCTTGTGCAGAGCTGCTGTTCCCTCTCCATAGTGCACCTTCACTGTTTTTTTTACCTATGCCTCGCAGCTCAGGGAAGGGAGGAGATGAGATAACTGCTGCTTCCTTCACTCCTTGCACCTCCCTGCTGATGCAGGGTCAGACCAAACGCCTCAGGACCCAGGCTGTTTCTGCATTTCCTATAAACCCCATGTCCTGCTGGGAGTGGGGTGAGAGATCCTAGATGCATCCGAAATTAGTGTAATTGGTGAAACTGCTATGTAAAGCTTGGGGCAATTCATTATGATAAACCTGACAAAAAACAGCAGGGGGGCATCACAAAATGAAGAATTGTATTGGGTGAATGAGAAAAAAATAGGCCAATTTTCCTCCTTGGTTTTACGTCTCTGAGTTGTACTATTCAGAGGCATTCTTAGGCAGCTCATGTGTTTCCCTCACCAACCTATCCCCACGACACCAGGTTTTCTCAACCTGGCCAAGCAAGACAGGAGTCCTCACGACATCTACTGGGGCACCCTCCTCTTTTATTTGGACAGCAAGAGCTTCTGTTTGGGAGCTGTTGCCTTTCTCTCAGCCCTGCTTTTTCAATATCCTAAGGTGACCTCCCTCCTATGCCACCTCTGCCTTTTCGGTACACAGAGACCAAGAATAAAGACATGAGAGTGTATCAGGACTCACTTAACAGAACAAGCAGGCATCTTCCTCACAGACATGGAGCAACATAACCTGACGCCCCATGACACAGTCTGGTCCCTTGTGCATGCTGGTTCATCTCATCCCAAGGGACCCATCAGGGCTACAAGCATCCTATTTCTAATAGGCTTTGATAGCAGAGGCCAATTTTCTGTGTCAGGCCCTGGCTTTTGGGCCACCACAACGGCCAAGGGCTGCTGCCACCAGTTTTTAGTAGGTCTGCCTCCCAGAGATGTGATGCTGTGAAACAAGCCCACCTCCAGCTACACACAAGGTAATGTCCCCAACACTTCAGGGCCACTTCAGAGCCTCTAGAGCCTGGGTGCTGCTGTGAAGCCATGGAAGGTCGAACTGCACACACTGGGAAGCTGCACTGCTGCTGTAAAGGGAGTAAAGGTGGACCAGACACTGCCACCAGCCAGAGTAACACTGCAGGGAGCAACTCAGGGTCTCGGACTCCCGAGGCAGCATCTTCTGCATTGCTCCCCGGCCATTTGATGGGAGTGTTTGGTAGGGCTGTGTGGCTTCAGCCTCTGGACCGTCTGCCAGGGGACACCAGGATCTTTCCGCAGCTTCTCTTTCATGACCTTTATACCCATTTGAAATGCTACCAATTGCAATCTGCACCCCATTTTGCAGCTAGCCCCCCACTTTCTTCACCTGCCAGTCCTGAAAGGCTCAGCCTTTCACTCCTTGCCTGCCAGTGGGTCAGTGCTATTAAGATCCTAGTATAATCAAAGCGTCTCCATTTCTCTGCTGGCTTAGCTGGAAGAGTCATGTTACAGGCAGCAAAACCCCTATCTCTGATCACTTTAATACCACTAACCCGTGTCATGTCAGACAGAGTCAACATTTGCTCTGGAAAACACGACAGAGAGACAGCAAAGCCAACCCGGCCCATGGCCTCTCCCCAGCAACACTTTGAAATTACCCAGGGGAAAAAAAAATGGTGAACAGCTGGGAGTTTTCCAGCATCTCCTCAGAGCTCTCCTGACAGATCTTGGTCCCTGGAGTGTCAGGTTACAGGTCGGGGAGAACTGCTTTTATTATAGGAGGGTCAGCAGGGAATTCTGGCATTTTCAATTACCCGCATGCAGAATCAGCTGTGATCCGGGGTCAGGATTAACTGCATGACCCCCGGCTGAAGACAGAGTGGCAGGGAAATGCACCATGATGCTCCAAGGCACCAGCTAGTCCAGAGGCCACAGGACAGGGCAGTAAATGGGGAGATGTGGGGGAGAAAGTTGCTGATGGAGAATCTGGCAGAGATTGCCTGAACTTCTGCAACTGCCCTGCAAATGTGGCAAAGACAGAGACTTGGAAAACTGTGTGGTAAGCGGGCAGGCTTCTCTCCCGCTGTCTTTATCCACAGACTCGGCCTCACTGGGTGACCCAGGTAGCTCCAACATATGGGAACTACATGGGGAACATGATCCCCTGTGGGACCAGAGCAGGGCATTCCTCAGCACAGGGATCCCAGGAGGCCCCAGAGCTCCTTCTGCACTTCAAGCCCTGCACAACACCAGCAGCTCGCTCCAGCGAGACCAAAGGGTGGTGCCATGGCAGCAGCGAGGACGGTGCTATGATCAGTCATGGAGCAAGGGCTTCCCCGACCTTGGAGCCACAGGGCCTGGAGACACCTAGGCTGCGATCCAGGCTCCAGCAGTGCCTGAAAAACAGCGTTTGAAATGACAGGAGCACACAATGCCTCCGTGCAAGGCTGCGGGCAGGTGAACTATGCATGCAGGGCTTAGATGACCTCTGTTTCTTAAGCATGGGACAGAGTGGAAAGCCAGGACAACTCACTCTGCACTTCCCTGTGGACCTGAATATCTTACTCTGGTATCTCAGCAAGGGATGCCTAATCCAAACCAGCTCTCCTTTCTAGCCCCAAGGCATCCCAGTCTTACATGGTCCCCAGCAGCTGACTGTCACTGTGCAATGGTCCAGCTGTCCCCATCCAGTCCAGGTCCCATCACTGACCTCAAGGCCCCGGTTCTTCATGCTCCTGCTAGACTTAATCCTCAGAGTCCAAATGCATGTAGGTATCTAACTGAAAATTGATTTATTCGATTAAATTCTCCATTTTTTGCTTCTCCAGGTAGAGCTCTCTCCTGCCATTTAAGAATCGCAGGCTTTCACACCCTGCTCTGACCCAGGCCCTCCTAGAGAAGGGATTTGAATTTGGGGTGCCTCCCTCCAACACCAGCACTGAAAGCACCACAGTAAAGAATACCTGGATGAGAAAGGGAGGAAAGGAAGCTTTTCCTGACCTGCCCTCAATGATGACCCTGCTCTGCATGGTAGGTTGGGCTGGAGACCTCCAGAAGCCCCTAACAGCACTTCTGTGTGTGTGACTCTGTCCTGCTAAAAGGGTTCACTATTGCTTGGACTATTAAAACATTTGTCCACCCGATTTCTTTCCCAGTGTCCTCCCCTGTGATGTTAAGTTCAGGAGCCACATACTTCTGAAATAAATTACCTCCAACAGAAGCTGAGGAAAGCAACGCAATGTCACAGGGATGACAGCACTAGGGCTCTTTAATAAATAACATTGGCCCTCAAAGCACCAAAAGTTGCAGGTCTGAGGTGTTCACCGAACTCGCCAGAGCTCTAGAAAACTGGTTATTTCACAGCCTGTGAGGTTTTTGTTTCCGAGGTTCCTGGCAAGGTGGTTCCATCAGGCTGGTACCCACACTGTTTGTGTGTGTTGAGTGTCTGGAAAATTTCCCAGCAGGCCCAGCCTCCAGCCCCTTGAGTTTGTAACTACAAACGCTGGAAAATCATAAAAACACAGCCATGCAGTCCAAAGCTGGTCCTGGCTCCAGCCCCATTTGAATCAATGAAGGCTTTGGAGTAGATTACAGCCTTTAAAGCAGTTCCTAATGCCACAAGCCCAGTGACTTGGCCCGGGCAGATGAAGGCTTTTGGCTGTCTTTATGCTCTTTGTTTAATTGCATTTGCAGCCTTCATTTGCATGCTGCCATTCTGCCTGTGGAGGAGGGCAGGACTTTGTTCTCAGCACTGAGAGAAGATGCTCCAGAGGATTCCAGCATCCCATCACGCAGCCTGCTGGAGCAGGTTTGGGGTCACTCGGCACCAAGGTCATCCCCACCTCCTGGCCCCCTCTCCACATGGAAACCTCATCTGCTCCAAATCAAGGCGATGTCATCAGCAAAAGGCTGGCAGAAAGCAGGAACATTGGCAGGAACCAGCCCTCCGTCCCTCCAACTTGTCCCCCAGGTTTTCAATAAAATGGCACTTTCCCAGAAAGTGCCAATTAGTTGCAACAAAAAAATGTTTTAGGAACACACTGATTTTGAAATTTCAAACACAAAAAACTTAGACCAGAGAAATACTTCTTGAAAGAATGATGCCTACTGCAGGGCATCTCCTTGGACCCACTGAGTCTTGCTAATTTGAGACTGAACTTGCTCCCTTGCTCTCTTTCATGGTAGACTCCATCAGGCTGGCCTCCCTCTGTGCAGGGCGGAGGGGGGGTCAGGGGGGATGGGGGGGTGGATTTTGGATATATCAGGGTTTTTTCGTGGAAAGAGCATTTCCTGCCCAGCCCTACCAACGCAGCAGCCCCCTGCACACTTGCCAATGGCAGTGATGAACATGGACCAGGCTGCGGTGAGACAGGCATGGTGAGGATCTTACTGCCTGAACCGAGTCAGACAGAGACTTACCATTTTACACACAGACAGAGGGGACTACTAAATCACAGAGACCTCGAGATGGACCAAGGGACAACCGGCCAGCCGGCTGCATTAACCCGATTTGCTACAACCATCTATTATGGTCCACATAAATGCACCACTGAGCAGGAGCATCCCCCGTAGTGTAGGCTCAGCTGTTCAAGAACTGTGACCCTGAAACTGGCCTCCCATGTGTCTGCAGCCTTGCCTACCTGTCTCCAGCATCTCCACCTGCCCGAGTGCTGGCACTCAGTGCCTCGTGAGCAAGCAAGGCAATTAGCACTACGGGCTGTGTTTGCCAAGTGCAGCAGTAAAGATAAATCACCCCTCCTGAACACGTAAGCAAAAGGTGAGCTCCTGAGCCACTCCATCAGCTCCCAGCACTTGCACACAGCAGGGACGGCGGCATGTTGTGGGGAGAGGGGGAGGCGCTGGTTCACCAGAAGGGACTTTCCACCCCATCCATCACGGATGGGCTTTTGTTTTCTGCCCAAAGTCAGCTCCAGATGCTTTAGAACAGATTTCTGAAGCCGCAGGCAGGTGTGGGAAAAATGATCCTCAAACTCACGGAGTAATTTATGCAACAGGGAAGCCTGGGAGCCAGCAGGTGGAGAAGCCCGCGGAGCTGGTAGAGGGCGGAGAAGAGCATCTGCTAGGAAAGCTCTAGCAGTGCAGCCCATACCCTGCTCTGCCAGCATCCCCCCAACTGTCCACTGTAGGAGCAGAAAGAGGAGTCCTGAGGAGCCAGCAGCTGGCAAAGCTGCTACCATCTGGGAGCCCTGGCTGCAGATGGTCTCCAGTGGGCAGAGGAGAAGGGACTTGGGCATGGCAGAGTCCCTCCTGGGCACCCACCGCCGGCTGCTGCAAGCTGGGGGGATGCAATGAAGGCAACAGGCAGGGCCACCAAGCAAGAGGAGGAGGGCAGCAAATGTCAAGCTGCATCTGGTTTTGGTGGCAACAGCCCCGAGTATGAGGCAGTCAGGTTGAAGGTGGGAGCTGGGGATGAAGGAAAGAGAAGAGGGAGAGAAGGGCTGCAGAGTCAGGATGGTTACATGGGTCCAAGTGGAGGGTACAGTCTGGCTCTTAATGCTGGATAAGAGACACAGCCACGGGGATGTCAAGGTTTCAGGAGGCTTTGGAGCCTGGGAGCAGGCCAAATTGTCAGAGAAACATCCAGTGAAGTCCCCAAAAGAAGAAACCTGGGACTTAAGGGACCTCAGGAACAGTCCTAGAGTAGCTCAGCAGACATACTTCTGCTTGCTGTCACACAAGCAAACAGGCTTCTGCCCCGGCTCCTCCATGTGGATGATGGCTCCACAGCTCAGAAAATTTCTGATTTTCCACCTAAACACTATCACCAGCCGCTCTGTACCATCTGCTCTTGTCCTTTGGCTTTAATGGCTCTTCTCCCTTTCTGGTGCCCCTCCAGCCCAGCACATCATTACAGGCAGAATATAAATCACCTTCAGCGAGACTGAACATATAGTGCCTTTCTGTATCGGGGGCTCTCCTGTGTCCTGCTCATCTCATCAGCCTTTCTCTCTACCTGCCACCATCACAGTTCAGCTCTCTTGATTGAACATGGGTAACGAGGTGTGCACGCAGTGACCGTATGAAGCTCCACCCAAGCTTTGTGCAATGGTAGTGAGACTGCTACAACTGGTGAACATACTTTGACTGATACAGCCCAGTCTTGCATGTGGGTTTTTACACTGGAGAGTTGTCTCTTTCCCATGGTCTGTCACCAGGTCCTCCTCAGCTGTCTCCAACTGACAATTGCTGGCTTTTTTGTTGTTGGGCCCCAAACACCTGGCCTCACTCTTTCCATTGTTGAATTTCACCCTGATTCTGTTATTCTACCTCTCGGCATCTTCCTGGAGGTATCACAGTTCTCCTCTGTCCTAACAATGTTTGTGTCAGTTTTCTGCACAAGAAATACCCTACCAGATTTTGAAACATCAAGAAGTATGAGACCACTTCTCATGGACCTCAGTCAGCCACCTCAGTTCAGCCTGTTGCTTCCCCATTCAGGTGGTAGTGGTCTCTCATTCAGGCAGTTTCTGGACAGACTTCCAGCTTTACTAGTAGTTTTCCAAATCAAATGTTTTACAGGTCTCCAGACAGGCAGAATCTACTGCATTTCCTTAGAAATCAGTGATCTCATTAGGAAAAAAACCAAGAACAAGCTACACATACTCATGTACAAGGATTTGATGGGCCCTCTGTTTCTTGATGTCTCAAGTCAAGCCTGGTTGCCTTTCTGAAAGATGCTTTAACCAAAGACAGGACTGAATGTGAGGATAACTGACATGCAGGCTGATCTAAAACATATCTTGGCTTGAACCTTTGAAACTTAGTGTAACAAATCTTAGTGTAACAAAGAGCAATGGCCATAAATCATAGCTTGGGAGGTTCAGATTAGACATCAGATTGGAAAAGTTCCCTCACCAGGGGGGTCGTGCAGCTCGGGACAAATCACTGGAAACACGAGGAGATCTCTGTTTTGGGGAGTTACCAATAATTGTCTACCCAAAGCCACAGCTGCCATGATGTAGTGCTGGCAGCAGTCCTGCCGTAGGTGGGAGGTTGGATGGGAGATCTGAGATGCTGGGATGCTAAAATCTCCTGCCTTTCATTTTCATACTGGAAGGCAACAAGAAAGAGACGTTCACAGCTTTTAAGTTCTGGAAAACTCATTCCAGCTCTTTGAGGTGATTCCTGCATACGCTTTCCCAGGTGGTTGTTTCACAGACAAGTAATTCCCGACTGCAGCCAACTCAGGACAAGGCTGGAAGCAGCACGAGAGAGAACAGGAGATGCCATGACTCCCTGCTTGTGTCCAGAGGAACGCAGGCCACTGCTGTGCATCCCTCTGAAGGAGGAAGCCAGCCAGATCTTCTGATGCAAAACAAAAGTGAGAAGATAAAAGCAAGAGTCCATGTGCCCCAGGACATACAGTTCTGTCTCTGTCTAGCCTGCAGCATAACTAATATGACAAGCAAACAGCAACCTGGATGGCTGGTGAGAAGTGCTAGTCCCTACCAACCTTATATCTTCACCGTGTCTGCTACCCTGGCCCCACTCCTCTCTCTCCTTACTCTTCCTCCTCAGACTCCTCCATGCTCCCTGTTGCATTTGGCAGTAAAGCTCATGGACCATGGCTGCAAGGGATTATTTTTTTTTCGTTGAAGGTGAGGGAAAAATCCTTTCTTCTGTTGCTTTGCAATTCCCAGGATCTCTCTCACCTGTGCTTCATCACTCACGGCTGAACTCCCCGGCCTTTTGCATAAGGACTAGACTGGACTCAGTCCAGTCACAGGACATTCACAGCAGAGCAGAGCCACAGCCCATGTGCTTGCTTTGGACTACTGAAACATCCAGCTGTCCTTGAGCTCACAGGCACCTCTGCGTTTTGTCAGGACAGCCCTGTCCAAAAGACACTGCCTGGCTAGGATGCAAGTTCCTGGGCTGTGATAGCCACCAACAAAACAGAAACTCAAAACCTGATGATGTCTGGCATGAACCTGGTGCACAGGTGTGAGCTGCACATCTCCCCAGCCAAAGGACCCATGTTGCAACACACTGCTGTAAAGTGCCACCTAGAATAATAACGCAAATAATCATAACAAGTTATCTGAATCCAAAGAGAGGGAGAAATTGTGCCAGTAAACTCTGCTGCTGCAGATGTTGCTCCTGATGGGTTTATCAGCAAAGTGTATCGATTTCCTCTGTCACACACTAGCTGGTATTCATACTGTATTAGCTGTTTATGGCTCATTTTGGCTCTGTTTGCAGCCAAGAGCCTCTGACATCAGAGTTAATCCTCCCTTCTTATCCTTTGTGACAGAGCAGTCGCTCACAAAAGGGGCACATTCCCAAAAATCTTGATGTTCTCTTTCAGTCACTGGGAGGTCTTGAATTTGTCTCTGGATACTCTGGAGCCCAGGGCTTTTGCCTCCTTTCTCAGATCACAGAAGCCACAGTCTGTTATCAAGGGGTGCTACTTAAGTCATCCCTGCCCAAGGAGATCTTTCCCTCGGTGACTTTTCCAGGGCACTCAGCCTCCCTGTGGCACGGATGGAGCCTGCAAATCCTTGCAGCACCAGGACTCCCCACCCTCCCCAAAGAATGGCCACAAACTAGCAAGCAGGGTCTGTGTGTTGTCACCAGCAAGAGGGCTGACGCCTGGCATGGCTTTCAACTAGTCAAGTGTCATTATCCCCAGCACTGGGCCACACTCAGCTCCTTGACCCCTGGCCTTCCCTCTTAGGATGCTGGCATGGCTTTCAAGCACCCTCTTGGCACAGATCTTTTGTTCTGGCATGGCTGAGAAAAGGCTTTTGATGGCACCCGGTCTCTGCGTGATGGGCTTGTTTTCTTTGGCCACATCACAGTCCCTTAAGACAGGACTGGCTGTGTCAGATGGCAAGTCCTGGATCTCCCTCCTTGGAAAGCTGCTGAGGTTTGAAGGAGAGGTACCACTCAGTTGCAGGGTGCAACAGGGAAGCAAGTGAGCGTGAGTTGGGAGATGTACAGCATGGAGCTGGAGGTCAGAAAGAAGCCAAGAAGAGAGGAGAGAAAATACAACCTGGCCTCAGAGATGACAAAAGATACTTCCTAGGAAGGCAGAGGGGATCTATGAAGTTTGCTGGAACAGGTAAATTCAAGTTGGCTGAAGATTGACTGGGGAGCAAGGAGGTGGTGGGAAGGAGATGTTTATTCCAAGCTGTTTTTATTTATATTCTGCTGGTCCTGGTCCTTTCTGATTTTCTATACTTTGAAAAGGGAAGCATCACACCTCCTGTTCTAACAAAACCTGCCCTTCTGGAGGTTAAACACCTTTGGTCTTTTTTAGAACACCCAATGCAAGAGAAAGGTCCAGGAAACCACCTCTGAGCATGGGCTGGCACTGGCTGCTCTCTTTCGACCAACCTTCTCTTAAGAAGAGACGTGGTCTGTCCCTTAGGGCTCCTCTCTGCACTGTGGTGTCTAGACTGCTGATTGCTTTGTTGGTGGGACTGAAAAGATGACAACATTACAGGGAAATGCAAAGGGTAAACCTGGGTAGTCTAAGGCCAACATCAACTTGGCCAATGCAGAACACAAGGCCATGGGTCCAGGAGGAACTGCAAAGGATCCAGTCAAAGGTGACCAAGGCAGCCTGGGGCATAGGGCTTATGAGACATGGAGAGAGCTGGGCTGGCTAAGCCTGCTAATGAAGACATTAAGGATGAATTTAACTGCAGCTACAACTGCTCGGAGCTCTGTTAAAAGAGGGTAGAAACTCACTCTTCCCAGCAGGGGTAGGCGATGCAACAAGGGGCACAAGCCACAAATCAGGCTCAAAATTATCTTTCCCAGGAGGGTGACTTAGTCCTGGGACAGGTTAGCAGAGACGTGGAGTTTTGCAAGACTCAGCTAGAGAAAGCCACAGCAGATATACTCTTGGTGATAGTCCCACTGCAAACAGGAGGGTGAATCAGGGATCCCAGATGTCCCTTCCACAAACCCTGATGGGATCCTATGGCTCAAATCAGGCACGGCAGCATGACTTTGTGGAAGTAGCTCTTGTCAAACTGTCTTGATTTTTTTCCTGAACTCAGGAGTTCAGCAGACTGCACAGACTTAAAATGTGTGAGACACCAGGCTCAGTATCAGCATCATCTGCAACACATGAAATTAGTTTTAAATAAGGCTGGCACTCAATAGGGACTCACACTGTGTCCAGCACACTGGAGGCAGCAACTCTCCTTAAAATTATTAGAGATCTGGGAGATGATATAAAAACATTGCTGGCAAAACATTCATAAAGTATCCAAAACGGCAGTGTTGGGAATGACAACTTCTGTACAGAGCAATGATCACGGCTTGATGGATGAGCCCATGAAAACGATTATAAGATTGTGCTTGCATCTGGAAACCAAAACGCAGGTCTTGCTTGCAGAATGGGAGACTACATCGAGGGAAGCAGCATCTGAAGGGACCAAGACAGAAACCACCAGGGAGGTAAGAGCTGCCCGCATGGCTGAGTGAGGTAGCACTTCACACTCGGATGTGTAAAGGGAACAGCGAGACCAGCAAGGGAAGTAATTTATCTGCAGTACAGCTGCTACTAGGTACAATACCTAGTTCAAAAAATTATGATGAAGAATACAGAAGTTTTCACAAGGAGCTGTGGGAAGATCCACATTCTGGAATGACACCTCATAGCAAGAAAGCATGACTCAGCTTGGCCTAATTACCTCTTTTTTTTCCTTGAGAGAAGCTACCCACTGCCTGTGTCTATGTGAGCAGAAATGTCTTACTACCACAACACAACAGCAAAATAAGTTATGTGGATGTAAAGGCCAATGTTAGTGAAATCCAGACCTTGTTGGAGAGGGATACAACAGTAATGACCACACACACCTTTCTCTGAGAGAACAACAAGGTGAATGGCATGTCACCTCCTTCTCAAGTTTCCTTTTTGGGATGACAGTCACCATACCATCGTACCTCCCAGTGCCACTCCTCTGGCCACACTCAGTACCTGCCCTCTGGCTGCTCTACGGGGATCGTTTTCCTACTCTCTCACAGCAGCTTCTTCTTGGGATGCTGAAGAATTTATGGTATCTGAAGGTTAAAGATGCTGCTGCTGGTGACGTGGCATCTCTCCTGTCTTGAAAGCACCAAGCACAGGTGGTCCCCCAACAGTGGTCCATTTATCCCTGGGTGAAGCAGGGCAATTTTGCCTTGCTTTCTTCATGGCTGGGAGGTCCCTGAAGGACAGTGTAGTGGGCACTTTGCAGGGAGGCCATCGTCCAGCTGTGGCAGGAGCACAACCCCATCACATATTCGGTGCTCTGCTCTGCCTGAGATGGAGCCCCAGCTGGCTGCTCAACCCAGAGCAAAGGCAGAGGGAGGCTGTAATCACTGCTTCCCCAGGCTCATGCCTCCCCTCCCTCTGCACAGTCTCCTCTCCCCACAACACACTCCATTCTCCTGTCCCAGCTCTGTCTTTGTGTCTGCAGCTTCTGTTACCAACTGTTAATGATCTACATCAAGGCTGCCAGGCGGTGCTGAGTACAAGCGGAAGAATTCAGAGCCTCTAATTACAGAGGAATTAGCAAGCAGACAGTTACTGTTTAGTGCTAATGAATAGATACATAAAGAGAGACATCACACAGGCTGAGAAGTGTGAGCCCTGATAATAAAGGAGTGTCAAACAAGGAAAACACAAGGACGAGGATCCAGGGGACTGAAAGGATTCGCCTGCAACTCATCTTTCTGGTTTTGCTAAGGTGGAAGTAGCCACAGGCCATATATGAGGGTAACAAGCACACCACATAACTGCAAAGTGCAAAATCCGAGCATTAAATAACTCATCTATAGTGCAGGACCACGCTGGGGGTGTGCAGAGCCCCTTCCCAGCCCCAGGTAGCAACGCACCAATCCCGTCTCCATCAGCTATCTCTGTAAAGGAAGTGGCAACAGGTCACCATCCCAGACCAATTCCTCATCACGTGCAGATGTGTTCCTGCTTGCAGTCAAGCCACAGTTCAACGCTATGCTAAATCTGCCTTCAGGGCTTCTGATACGGTATTGAAAACACTGTGAACCCCCAGCTCCCAAGCTAACGTAAGACCATAGGTCACTCTGCTGGTTCATGTGCAACCAAGATATTTTTGCAGGTTACCTCTGTCTCGGTGCTCTGCATGCCCAACCAAGTGATGCCCATCTGCACCACTGCTGCTTTACCCCAGACCAAACACCTCCTGTCCCCTGCAGCCAGCACACACCACAGTTTCCAGCCAATTTAGTGGAAATGCAATCATCTGCGACTGCCAAATTCAGTCTTGAGGGTCATGTAGTGTCCAGGGCAGCCTGGGGCATGTTCACACTCCCCACACACTTGTTTGCAGTGCTCAGAGGGACCACAGAAACTCACTTGCTCCCACGCATGCTTGTACCTTATTGGCATGCTTCCACCATGCAATTGGATTAAGCAAAAACCAGTCCCAGTCTGCTCCAGTTCCAGATGGCTTCCAGGTGGGCTGAGGAGAGCAGCCCCTGACCAGCAGATCTGCAGGACATCCTGCCACCAGCACAGCTGCTGCCTGGGGGCTGCTGGTGAATCTCCCAGGAGCAGCGCTACCAGCCCCCTGCTGCATCCCTTCCCCCAGCAAAACCACCCTGCATGGGGGGAGCACAGCAAAACCCCAGGCCAGCACAGAGCTGGGCACCCTGAATGAAACCCTTCCAGCTCTGCTGCTTGGTCTTCTTCACCAAGGTGACTCTGCAGTGGCACAGGACCTGGAGCACATTTCCAGATGGTCCTGGAACTGCTTTACAACCTCTTCTGTGCAGCTTTCCTTTGCTTTCACAGCCTGTCTTGGCTTTCTCTGCAGTCAGAGCAGATTGCAGCTTGCCTCAAAATGCTGGAGCTAATCTTACCTTCCCTCCTCAAGAACCACGAGCAATAGCAGGGGCTGCAGCAAGGCTGCCAGCAGTGGTGAGCACTGCTGCCACGTCTGCAACACACTGACAACACGTGCAACTGATGCTCCAAGGCAACAACCTCAGAAACAGTCACACACCCAGTGGTGGAGAGGGATGCTGAGAGACCAGGGGACCAAGACATGAGCTGTTCTGCTGTGATGATGGGGAGGGCAGCTCTGCCTTGGGGCACACTCCAGCTTTCCACTGAAATAAGGGATATTTTTCACACCCGAGGCTTGGGATTCACCCAGGAACTGCCGAGCCGATGCACTTTGGTCATCACCAGCGTTACGGAGCAAGCGACACCACGCTGTATCTCACCCCACCTCTTCTCCCTGTCAAGCCCTGTTCACCCCACAGGGTTTCATCCAGCACCTCTTGACCGGGAGATCTCTGCCCACCACCTCCCCTTCCCAGAGACAGTCTGCTGGGAGACACAGGTCCACGTCTTACCAGCCTGATTGGTGGTGATGTTCACTGATGCAAACTGTGGGGAGAAGGGGCTCTGGTCGGTGACGCCATTCACCGCCTGGATCTCAAAGGTGTACTGGGTGTGGGCCAGCAAGTCGCTGATGTAGATGCGGGGCTCTGTCAGGCCCAGCTGGCGGGGGGCGAACTGCACGTTGTCCCCGCAGCGCGTGCATGCCCCACGGCCAGAGCCACAGCTCTTGCAGATGATGTTGTACACCAGGTCCTCCCGGCCCCCCGAGTCCCGCGGTGGGGTCCACTCCAGCATCAGAGAGGTCTCATTCACGCTGGAGATGACGGCCTGGGGGGCAGACGGGATGGCTGTAAAGAGAATACACAGAAAGGTGTAAGAGGCAGCACCCTGCTCATCGCTGCAGGACCAGCTGCACACCATCCTTTTCTGCATCCCTGGACAGGACTCTGCAGCAGGCACACTTTGAGCTGGGTGCTTCTCTTGGTGTCAGGGATGTGCGGAGCAAGAGAGGCAGCCATAGGCAAGAGCAGGAACAAAACCTGTCCTCTTAACCCAGGCTAATTTGATTATGTGGTATCCCCGCCAAAATTCACCAGTTATTTTTTGTAGCATTTCTGATTCCTGGCCTTTGCACTAATCTCCTGCATGCCAACACATCCAGGTATGGCCCCACAGTGAAGCCATCCCACTGCCTAGAATAGCACAAAATAACCCAAATTTCTGTCCTCTTTGCATGTGCAATGTTTGCAAGTGCAGACTGGCCCAAGGTAAGAAAGACCCACACCTGCAAGGCTTCTCTGGAAAAGGTGCTCTGAGCCCTCTGGCCTCCTCCAAAATCCCACTGAGACACATGCCTTTGTTAAGCATCCCTTGGTGCTTTGACTGATGAGTATCTCCTTTCCCAGCCACGTGTGGCCCCTCCCCAGTTGCCCAGAGCCCACATACTGGTGCACGGCATGTCGACAGGATCGGCATCTGCCCGGTAATATCCATTTCGGCACACGCAGTTAGTGGCCCCTTCCGAAGTTGTCCGGCTGTTAATCGGGCAGTGGACGCATCCTTCATCCCCTTGGCTGGCCTTAAACATCCCCGATGGGCAGCCTGGAAGAGAACCAAAAGCAGCGGTAAGCAGTGTGGACGGGGGCTGGCAGGGATGCCCGAAGCCTGGCAGCGTTGCCAGAAAACACCCCTCAGGGCTTTGCAGAGTCCAAAGCCAAAACCTGACAATTTGAAATAAACAAAGTGGAGAAGGAGCAGCTGGTTTGAAGGCTCTGAGGAGGCAGGCGCTGCAGCTCAGGCTGCCTGTAAAGATGGGGAGACGTGTCTCCCTGCTAGTCCCCAGCCATGACCGGAGAACAGGGTCCACGCAGGGAGTCTTACGAATGCAAAGGGAATTTTTAGCCACTGCCACATAAGAAGATGCGAGCGGCTGTACCAAGTCAGACCAAAGGCCCATGGTGACCAGAATGTCCCCCCGCCAACAGTGGCCACGAAAGGAGCAGGGCATGAGCCAGGCACACGCATTGCCCACAATACCTTCTCACCCTCCAACAATTTATATAGCTCAGGGACTTTCCAAGAGGCAGGCTCTTTGCATTTAACATCCCTTGTGAGATGTTTTTTTTTTCCACTAAGTTACCCAGCCATTTTTTTATTCCATGCAAATGTTTTGCGCCCATTTTATCCTGCAGCACAGAGCCCCACGGTGTAATTGTGTGCTGCATGAAGAAACCACTGCCCTCTGCTTTGAAGCTGCCCACTGCCATTTCATTTGATACAATCTCACACTTGCATTGGCAGTGAACACTCAATCACCATCCACCTTCTCCATGACCCCTAGGGTTGCACAAACCTCCACCATGCCCCAAACAAGTTGCATAACAACATTCACTATTTTATTCTCTACTCTTTTCTCATAATTAGCAAAGTCCAAATTATTATTTAACCACCAATGTACCAACTGGACTACCTATTATAGTCCCAAGGTCTCATTCCTGAGAGACATCAGGCCATCTCACAACCTATCTCTGTGCATGTGCATGTGAAGTTGGCATTGTTTTCTCCCATTTCCATCACCTCATGTCTACTGAATTCCAATTGCCTTCTTATTCCCCGGCCACACAATCTCATAAGGCCCTTTTGCAACTCTCCATAGCCAGTCCATGTCTTCGCTACTCAGTATCATAAGCAAATTGTCACTTCTGCCATGACCGGCAGCAGCGTGCTGGGATCTACCTCCACTGGGGCTCAGACCTCCAAGCCACTCACAGATGAAGAAGACTCTCCATTAGCAACAGCCACTCAAAAAATTGTTGTTCAGCCAGGCAGGGTGGGCAAGGGTGGCACGGGGGGTGCATGGTGCCTACAGCAGATGGGTGGTGAAGGCTAGATCACAGTGTGAAATACAGTATTAACAGATAGGGCACAGGTGCCTAAAAATATCACTGCAAAGCTTTAAACACCAGAAAATCCTTTCCAAGTCAGGGGATCACCAATGCCAGAGCAAAAGCTCGGCTATAAGCATTTATCAGCATGGGTCTTGGTGATTACTCTTGGTTGGGACTTTCTGCCGCTGTTAATTTCTTGTGCAGCATGAAGAGCCTGGGGGGTGGCAGGTGGTTTCTGCACTGAAACGAGTTAAACAAACTTCTACTTCAGTTCACTGCCAAGGCTTTCAGGAATGAGGCAGATCAGAAAAACAGCCTGAGAAAAAAATACGCTCAGGGTTGCTGTAAGCAAGAGCTATTACTAAGAAGTATCTGGTTTTTTATTTGGGGAAAAAAAATTTAAAAAAGAGGTTTTTTCAGTTTTCACTTCCCTTCCTTCAAAATTATCTTGACTTTCCAGTGACAAAAGCTCTACAGAAAAATACCATCAGCCTTCCTGCTTGCAAAGTCCCTCCTGCCTCCTACAGTCAAAGGATCTGTTGAAAAACTGGCTTCTCCTCATGTTCCTGGATCTTTTCACCCTTCCTGTTCCCTATCCCCCACGCATTTGACTCCATTTCTGTACCCTATTCCCAGCATGTGCCTTGGTACAAACCCATCTCAGAGGGTGTTAAGCTGTTGGGAGAGGTGATGGCTGCATAGTTCTCCGTTACAGAGAAGTGATTGTGGCTCTGTACCTGAAATGATAACAGGGTCCCCGTGCTAATACCAATTTTTGAAACACGATAAAGCCAACACACAAAATTGCTCTAGTCTGACATTCAGGGTGAAAAACAGGGTCATTTGATCAAAGATGTTTTAAGACATGGGCCTCTTTCACCTTCCCAAGGCTTATTTTAAAAATAACAACTTTCCTATAAGGCTGCTTCTGCATCAAGATAGAGATACATCAAAAAAAAAAACAACGCCTATGCTGCTGAGATTTAGCAACTGGCCCTGAGAGATAAAAAACATTCCCCAGGTTTGGCCTGGCACAGGCCAACAGCTGCAATTAATACTTCTGCTCTTAGAGTGGGACAAAACTTGAGGGCTGAATGATTGTTCACCAAAAATTACAAGCTGGGATGCTAGAACTCTTTGCACGTGCCACCAAAACATGGCCAGAAGTTTCGGCAACTTTCTTCCTCCCCAGGAAGTCCTGCACACCGACATGGGATAAAATAATCCTGGAAAATCAGAACTTCTCCAAAGATAAATGTCCTGAAATCATGCTGAAAGACAGGAAAATCATTGAAATCTGATGCAAAGCCCTTTTTTATTTTTTTTCTTTTCCCTCAAGTAATGACAACCTCCAGAAGTAAAATAAACAAACATTGTGTTCAAAACTGTTTTGTTCCCTCCAGGTCTTAGTCTGGGAGAGAAAGCAGCTTTTAATTTGGAATCCACCCAATTTCTTGTTTCCAGAGCAAACAGAAAATCAAAACTGAAATCTTCACACAGGGGCTAAACCCCCTCCTGTGTGAACAGCGTGAATGTTCTCACCACTTGCTGGAAGACACAAGGACACCCCAGTTTTCAGCCCCGGATGGTGACAGCAGCTTTGGGACATGCTGCTTCACTTTAGCCTTGTGAGGAGGGCAGGGCCAGAGCATCCCTAGAAAATCCTGCTTGGAAAGAGGAAATCGAAACAGCGAAATCACACAAATCTCTACCCTATCAGAGCAGCCTTCATTCCAGGAAGGCGATAACGGTGACAGCGGCTCTGGCCCCAACACTGAAGCAGAGGCAGTTTGCAGCTTCCCACGTGGTGGGCTCCCGCACCTCCAGCACCAATCAGAGGATGCTAATAGGGGTTCACGGGAAACATATGGGCCTTTAATTGCCTCACTGCTGCACATAGGCATGGATGGCTGCCTCGCTAGGGTACAGCTCAGCAACAGCAGCGGGTTTGCTGAGTACTGGCTGTAGGTCTCTCAAACTAGACTGGGAATGCCTGAGCAGCACCACGTGTCCTCATTTGCCATCCACCCATTCCCGGAGCATGGAAAGGTGGCCGTGCCTGCGAAGGCACGTGTTTTGGGAAGGCAATGACATGAAGAAGGACCCATGAGGGGTCCTGCCCTCCCCTGCAGGAGGACCATGCCAGGGATCTGGGAGGGAAGGCCACTTCTGCAGCTTCCACTGCTGGAGGCAGTGCGGGCATGAGGTTTCCAGCCCTCCTTCCCCCTAGCACTGCCTGCCCCAGGGCAGCTCGGCAGAGAAAGGCATCACATGGCTCAGCTTGAAGGAAAAGCCTTTGGCCAAACCTGCAGGAGGGGCCGCAGAGGTGTTCCCTGTTTGCTGGCCCTGTGTCCCACTGCCTTTCTGTAACCAACTTTTTAATTAATCCAGTGTGAGCTGAGCAGGCTCCAAACAGGCTCCTCTGCATCAAAAAGTGCCCTGGCCTTCAGAGCCCACATCAGACCACTTCTGCAAACAGCTCTCTCCTGCAATAAAGGTTTCCAAAATGGCACCTTCAGTCCATGCTAATGGCTTTGAGGAAGGGTCCTCCTTGTTTCCCTTTGCCTGGCTTTGTTTCCCCTGGCAGCAAGGCTCCTTCCACTCAAGCAAGGCATTTTTAATGGCTGATGGAAAACAGGCAGCCCCGGCTCTGTCAGTTAGGATCCGCCAAGAGTCTTAAATCCCCAGCCTTATCTCCCAGCTGCCTTTCTTATCCCTCTGGGGACGAAGGCAGGGGGCAGGCAGGCTGGCTCTGCAGCCCGACATTGTCAGCAATCCCCGGTGCCACGGGGCCCTGAGCTGGTCGCCTTGGCTGCATCCTGCCTCTTGCCCTCCCCCGTGCTTTTGGGAGCCCTCTCCCATGGCCCTCCCCACTCCCTCTGGCATCCTAATCACCTCGCAAACCCTACACAAGCCTCTGGCTCCCTTGTCCACACACCATGGGACAGCTCTTGCATCGATCCCGCGCCAAATGGGTGTCAGTGATTTGCTCTTATGGAGAATAGAGAAAACAACATCCTGGGCCATGCCAAGAGGACAGTGGCCAGCACATCGAGGGAGGTGTTTTCCCCTGCCAGGCACTGGGGATGCTGCCATGGCTAGATTGAGGCTGCCCAGTTCAAGAGCAATATGGAGGAGCTGGGATGGGTTAACTGAGGTAAGGGGTGGGGGGCTGGGGGAGGGTCTAACTGCTGCTGCAGCTATTTGGGGGCAGATGCAAAGAAGACAGACCCAAACACTTCTCATGGTGCCAGACTCTGTAACAAGGGACAAGGACCACAAGTTCAGACTGGACATTAGGAAAAGCTCCTTCTACAAAGGATGGTGCAGCCCTGGGACAGGCCACAGAGGGGTGGTGGATCTCCTTCCTCAGGGGGCCTTCAGCTAAATGCCATGGCTGCCCTGAGCTAATGCTGGTGGCAGCCCCCCTACAAGTGGGAGGCTGGACCCCAGACCACCCTCCACCAGCACTTGTAGGTCTCTGCTGCTCATGGTGTGTTTGTGGTTTATGATGTTGTCCTGTACAGAAGACTATTATGTCCAACCAGCTCTGAATTTACCCCTTTTACCTTTCATCAGCCATGCCCTTCTTGCAAGATGAGGTGGGTATTGTAATGACATTGTCACTTTTCCCATATTCTTCCCCATTCTGCCCCTTGCACCTTGACTGTGGTTTTTAGTTCTGCATGCAAATGAGTCTTACTTTGTCTCACCTGCAAAAGTTGCCCATTCTCTGCTTGTTCCTGTCCCCAGGCCCTCACACAATGGTGTCTGTCACCTTAGTGAAAGGCTGGCCTCTGGACTACCCAAAGGAGCAATGCTGCCCATTGCCTTTGGATCTGCTTACACTTCTGCCATGGCCTCTCCAGCCTGGACATTTTAGTGCTGGAAGGAAGCGGACTCAATCCTGCCTTGCAGGGCTGCAGTGCAGGAGGCAGGTGGTAACACCCAAGCCCCTTGGACTTGGCATTGCAGTCGGCTGCTAGCTCTCAAAGAGAGGATCTTGGACCTCTAGGTGCCAGCTCTCTACACTCATCCTTCCTGGGGCTGCACAGGTCCTCCAGTTTCCTTCCTGATAAATTTAATTAGCAGCCTACACTGTTACCTCATACTTGAGATAAGCAATTAATCCCGTTGCCAGGTGCTGTCACTGCCAACAACTCTGACAGCGTTTGGAGAGCAGAGGATAGAAATACAGAAGGGAAAACAGGGTTAAATGAGATTAACTGAAGGGGAACGTGGTGCTCAGCCGACTTCTGTGATGTGGATTCAAGAGTTGTCAATAAAGGAAGAAGACACAATGCAAATGTTCCTGTTTAACCTCGTCATTCTCCACAGGACAGAAGTAGAAGCAGACGGCACAGGCCTTCAAAAGCATCCTCCTGTTGCTAGTGGCTTTTAGATAGGTCCCCATGCCATTGACTGGACCAGCATCCTGTACCTCACCAGCAACTCAAGGAGATCAACTGGGTCACATCACCTCCCCAGAACACAGGCACCGCTGCTCCGGCCTCACAGCTGGAGGTGCCAGGACTCCAAAATCCACATCCCCTACAACAGTGCTCCCCAAGCCACCTCATCTGCCTCCCAGCTTCATCACAGGGCTCCTTCAGACACAACCCCCTTGGAAGTGCCCCCGGCAAGGAGTTCCACACTGCACCCTGCCTGCCTGCAGCTCACCACCGCCTGCTTAATTTAAGAGGTCATGATCATCCACACTTCCACTTGGTCCACAGGCAGGCACAGAGGAGCAGCACTGGGTCCACGTAGGACTGTGACAGGACCTTATTACTGGGGTGTCACGGAGGTTTGGAGAACACCAGGCGGGGCAGAGTGATGCCCTGTTTTGGGAGCTCCACAAAAAAGCATGCTGGAAAGTCCTGCAAGGGACAAATAGTCCCTGACCTTCTAGCCAGGCTGTCCTCAGCCCAGCCCAACCAAGCTCCAAAGACCAGGAAAACTGCATGGGCCAACAATTCAGCCTCTTGGACACCATGGGACAAACAGATAGTGGTCATCACACACCAACTCTGCAGCACAGCCTGGGCCAAAGCCGGGCAGTTACGGTCCCCGGCCCTCCTGCAAGAGCATCACCACCAGCCTGCTAGCCAGGACTACCTTAGGCAGGCAGCAGCCCCATCCAAACCCTTGCAGCTCTCTCCCAGTGCCCGTGTACCAGCAGCAGGGCTGAGTCCTCACCTGGGAGGGCCTTTGTGCTGGGGGCTTGCCAGCAAATCCCTCCTGCAGCTTCCACAGGGTTCACAAGGTCATCTCCCCGCTAGCACCACTCAGAAGTTCAAGCATCTGGCGAGACTGCCACACCTGTGGGCACACACACCTGCAAGCCCCCCCCTCCCACCGACCTGCTCTGGGCGGTACATCCATCAGCAGTGACAGGATTCAGCTGTCAGGAAGAAACGCTTGGAATTTCTTACCTGCCTGGTCAGCTTGGTTCAGCCTCCCCAACCCATCATGGGGGCTCTTAAAGAGAAACGGAAAGCTTTCTGTCCCTGCCTGAGCATGGGGGACTGGGGTGCCTCCAGCATCCTCAGAGTACAGATGGCGAGGACCATAATCTGGCATTTCTCCTGCTAGAGTCGTTCAGCAGACACCCGAGGGGAGAGGACTTCCCTACCCAAAGGAGACACAGACCTGTATGTTCATCATGATGCTGCAGACCACAGGTGACTGCAGCCCCAAGGGCACGGTTCACAGCTCACTTCCAGAGGCCAGCGTCCCTGGGTGAAGCCGAAACCAGATGGCAAGTTTACAGGTCAGGAGCAGAGCTCTGGTGGCAGCAGATGCTTCGGACCTCCTCGCTCCTGCAGACACTTGAAGAGCACTCTAGGATGTAGCTCCAAGACCAAGCTCAGCAGCCAGTGGTGCTCTCCTGAAGCATGACATCCACCACCCTGGGGATGTTGGGTGATGCCAGTCTAGAAGCAATCCCAGTCCCAGCACATGAGGTGAGCAGGACGCTGCCAGCATTTGTGCAGTTTCAACCGCAAAACCTTGTCTCAGAGGCTTGGCATGCACGTAAGGACCTAGAGCTTCAGGTGCTGGAAAACGGCATTGCCACAGGAGCCCTGGGGCAACTCACATGGAGCAATGCCAGCCTACACCAGACGAGGTGCCGAGCCATGAGGTTATTTCTGTGGAGCGACGCACTAGCAGAAACATCAAATGTCATGCTCACGTTATTCAGCCTCTCGTTTTCTTCTGGTGCACAGGATGGACTGATGTGTTTTCCAGCCTCTGACAGCAAGACTGCAGGGGTTTTTGGTTTTGATTTAGATTCCTTACAATATAGTAATTTACTTTATTTTGATATTTTAAAAAACACTTTTCAGGCAAGCAGCATGTCCTTCTTCAACAGATGTAAACACTGCAGAGCTACATACTGAAAGAGCAGTTGTTTAAACGGTAAGCCAGCTTTCTCCAAGTGGTCTCCAGAAGAATTTAGCACTTTCACATTTTGTTACTTTGTTTGGTCTTGTTTAAATGTTTCCCAAAGCTTCTGCCTGGGAGAGCTCTGCCTCTGGAGAGTGGTATGTTAACCATTACGGGAACAGCTCCCAACCTTTTAACACAGGGCAAGAAGAAAACCAAGCAAGCAAGTGGTGACATCGAAGTTGCACTGATGGAAAACCCCTAATCCTATAAACCCTTCCTGCTTTAATTGGTGCTAAAACAAAGATAATCTTATCTCAGCCCTATAAAAGAAGGGATAGGATGTACTCTCTAAAAGCCCTCATAAACTTGGCAAACATTCCATGTTTCGAGCCCAAGGAGAATGGCTTTAATCCTAAAGGAAACATGAAAGTAAAAAGGGAGTTTTTCCTAGACAAGAGCCCTTCAGGTGGACAGTCTCCCCAGCCCTCTTGGTCCTGGTGTAAATCCGGAGTCACACCCCCAGCACCACAGGGCTTCTGGGGACAGGCATGCACGGCCACAAAGACCAGACACAGAGACTCAGGGGACCAGAGTGGCCAGGGACCATCGCAAGTCTGCAAGTCTCCAGGTGTGAGCAGAGCCAGGATCAGGCCCCTAAGTGGACTTCTGCCTCCACTTCCAGGGACTCCAAGTGCATCTGGTGCTGGTCAATGTTTTTATCTGCGAATCACCTGTCTCCACCCAACTCCCTTATCCCAGATGTTGAAGGAGCAGCTTTCAGGGTCAGGGATGCAGTCTTGAGACTGGGTCTCTGAAGGACATCCCTACCTGTCCCAGAGGCTCCAACCCCTACAGCCAGTGCACAGAAATGTTGACAGCACTGTTCCCAAATTGCTCTGCCTTGACTTCCCATGGTATGAGGACCAGTGCCCTCCCACCCCATGCTCTCCTTTCTGTCTCCAGCAGACACTCTGCAGACCCCCTCTAGGTGCAGTTCCCAAAGGAGCCCTTCCAGGGTACAAGCAGCTTTTTATGTGGAAGTGGGGGTGGCCAGGAAAATTTGGGAGTGAGCATGTTTAATCGTTACATTTTAATGCTGCTTAGCACCCAGTTTAGACAAGTTTAAAACACGCCAGCTGGTTAAGTGCCAGCAGCCGCTTTCCAGATGACAACATTGTTCTTTGTCAGCACTAGGTGCTGAGTGGAGCTGGCATAAAGGCTGATTAAAATGGTTAGTTATGGTGGTTTAAATCACTGGGAGTGTAGCTGCACTGTAACTTACTTTCCTTCCCAGCCTGCAGTGAGCGGAGAAGCTGTAGGCACGCAGCACCGCATAGGCAGGGAGGTCACACACTGCCCAGGGCGGCTGCACGCTGTCCACGTCCACTTCCCAAAACGCCCTGAAGTCTGCTTATGGGCTTATGAAGGGCAAAACCCAAGGAGAACCAGCGTTCCTCCAAAACAAGCTCCCAGGTGCTCTGGCACTTGTGAGATCTGTATGGAGCACTGTCTCAGTTTGGGGTTCCCCAGTGCGAGGAACATTCTGGAGTGACTCCAGGAGAGGCCACCAGGACAGCTGGGGGATGGGGCACATGGTGGGCAAGGAGAGGCTGAGGGCTGGACGTGAGCCTGGAGAAGAGAAGGCAAAGGAGAGACCTTACTGCTGCCTTCAGCTACCCAACGAGAGGGTGTAAAGAAGTTGGGAGCCAGACACTCAGAGGTAGAACAAGGCTCAAGGTGACACATGGGAAATTCCAGCTTGACACAAGCAGAACTTTTTTCATCACAAGGGAGGTCAGGTATTGGAAGGAGGGCTCAGAGAGGTGCAGGGATCTACATCCTCGCAGTTAAAGCCTCTCCCAAGGGACTGTCATGCATTCTGGTCACTCTAGCTGCCCATCACCAAAAGAGCTTCCACTTCTCAAGCTTTTGGATGCCCAGCCTGCCCCCTGCTCCATGGACCACTGCATCCCAGCTGCAGGGTTACAAGCACAGCGAACGGGGTTATGCAAATGCACTGCTGGCCTGAAGGCAAAAAAGAGCCACTTACACCAGGAGTGCAAAGGTCAAGCAGTTGTTTGTGGGAGCAGCCTGGGGAAAAAAACTCACTTTTTTACTTTGCTTAAATTCACCGACTTTGCTAAATCAAATCTCACTTGAAAGTGACAGTCCCCTTCCCCCAAGCAGAGTCCCTTGGTGCTGTCACCACGCACGCCTCATGGACCATGGCGCCAGCCTGAGACTCCAGCTCCATTTTGGAAGTCCATCTGTCCCTGCCACCTCTGATTCACTCACATCCTAACAGGCACACTTCTGGCCCTTGAAAGTCTTCGAGGTTTTCCAAACGACCTGAGCTGAAGCAGCTTCATCTAGCAACGAGCTGCCGCAGCAACGTGGTGTGATGGACTTTGAACCACTGTGTTTTCAGCCTGCAAAGGGAACTGCAAGAAGAAACCAAATCATGGCGCCTCAAGCCAGCTGATCTGTTGAAAAGCTGGGGCTCCTTTGAATCCCATTGCTCCAGGGAAGAGGAGGATGTACAGACAGCCTCTGAGAAGTCCATCCCTACAAGGCGCAACATCAGCTTTAAGCCAAGGTTGAAGAAGGAGTGTTGTAACAGCAAGGTTGACGGTGAGCCACATCTCCTACCCTAGAGAGGGCATAGCTAGAGCACTGGTGTCTGTCACTGCACCCATCCTCAGTTCTGTGGTGGGTCTGTCTGCAGTGTCATTTAGGAGCAGTCAGCTTGCGAGCTCAGCACTGCTGATGAAATGAAACACACAAGTATTGTAATCACAATCAATTTGTGATGGGGAGAGAAGTTTTTTTTAAGCATGCTGACCTGAGTGCTAGAAATTTTGGCAATGGCAGCAATAAAACCATTAGAGCAGCCTCCTCCCCAGGCTCTCATGTGTGTGCATGATCACGGCACTTGCTGTATGCAACCATGTGCCATTTTTTTCCCCCTACACATAGGACAGACAGGACTTAGGAGCACACTGGCTTCTGCAGTAACAGGCAGCTGTATGCACAGGATCTATCACTGAGTGAACCATCAGCAGGAAAGAGAGAAGCAGAAAGAAAGATAAAAGCAAGGCAAATGAAACCTCTCCAGAAGAGCTTATCTTTCCCTGTATTTGATAGACTTTTTGGAAAATGTGAATGACTGAGTGGTATGGTCATCCCTTGCTGGCACTGCCACCGCATTCAGGGTCCCTGGATGCCCAGGACCTCATTTGGACATCCAGGCTGCTGCGTGTTCACAGCCTCATCTGAGGTCAACCTGTCCCATGGTATCACCACTCCAGAGGACAGTAAGCACTTAACCTGACTCTGCTACAGTTTCACCCCAGACATGTTCAATGTTTCCTTCTACTGACAAGAGCCAGGCACTCAGAGGCTGGGTAGAGAGGACCAAAGTCGAAGGAAGGAAGCCACGGCTCTGTAATCAACACATATATTTTTGACAGAGAGCAGAAAATAAGACATGGGGCTGCACAATAAACTATGAGCACAGAAAACTACCAAAACCCCCACCTCTTTCCAAACAGCAGTTCCGGTCATCTCATGCAGTGAGAAAAAGCAGCGTGGCCATGCCAAGATACTATGTGCCACAGGTGTGCATGTAAGGAGAGTTGAAGTAGGGATCTTATATATTATTTTCTAGGAAATCTTCTATAAAGCCTCCCTATTTTGTACAACTCTGGCGACTTCTGCAATTCGTGGCTGAATAAATACCTGGGAGCAATTTCTACTGTCAGTATTCCCTCTACACTCAATGCATCAACTTGGTAGTGGTGTTTGTGCGGTATCGAGGGTTGTGAGGGATCAACATCAGAAGGAGAAGGTTGAACTCTAGGTCCCCTGTTCTCATTTCACTGACAACTTTCTCTGAAAGGATGCTCTGCTGAGGGAAAAGCAGAAGCAAATAATTATCTGTCTATATCCATCAGGAGCAGCATTGTATGGCAGGACCTGATTGCCAAGCATGCCCTCTCAGGAAACACAGATGGGAAGAGGCAATTTTCAACAGCTCGTAATTCCCCTTATTTGGGTAGGTTTTGCCTGCATCCATCAAAATGCACCTTCCACACCTGAAAGCTTTCTTCCACTGGATTTCATACTTTCATATTCCCAGACTTTCATATGCCCACTGGAAAGTGGAGAGGCCTTGCAAAGGCGTTGCAAGCAACTTGAGACGGAAAAAATGTGAGGTTGCTCAAACACGAGGTCGGGAGTATGCTGGCTGCTTTCAGATACATGAAAGTTGAACTCAGTTCCTGCCTCTGTGCATTTAAAAGTAACTCTCAGTAAATCATGGGTCTTCCCCAGCTTCCGAGATTGCTGGGGCTCTCCCATCGTGCTTGAGAGCTTGCTGCCAGCATCGAGCATGCAGCATGAGCACTGAACAGGTTCCCAGAGATGCCAGCAAAGCCACCAAGGACAGAAAGTACAAATAAAACACCATGAATAATAATCAAGATTGGCTCAGAAAAAAAGTTGTTGTTGTCCCCAGGAAAACGCAAATTTTTTTTTCAGTAAAAATTAATTCTGGCCAAGAACTTACAGTGAAGGAATAAAAATACATCTTAAAAAGTCACACACTGGCAGCAGTGGCTTTAAATAGGTAAGCATACAATACAAGCAGTTGATAAGAGCAGCTAAACTGGGCAGTGGAAAAAACAAGGCCTGTAAGATTAACAGCAACAGGATGGAAATCAAGAAGGCAAGAAAAATGAAGCCACAGTAAAGATATGTGCCTGCCCCCAAAATATGGCAAAATTGTCCATTGTGACACAGAAAGAAAGGGATATATAATAATACAGTGTATGCACAGAGAAGGATCGTTTCATAACCGACGCTTCCTTAAAATTTTTCATTCCCCCTGAAAGTAGGAAGAGTATCAGTGATCAGCTCCCAGTGCCAGGCAGGATTAGATAACTTGTACCCAAGAGCTTTAAGAGTCAGCCAAGGAAAATTCTCTGATGCGAGTGCTGGTGTTCATGAAATCAGTCATAGTGAGACCATTTCAGGAGACCAGACGCACTGATAACACTGCGGCATATGATTTTCAAGGGTAAGAGATGCTTAGCTCTCTTGGCCAAGATGATGGCACCACTGCCATTTTGCAAAAAGTGGTGCTCAGCACCGTGTGCTGTGTTGAAGAAAACAGGGTGAAAAGCAGTGTGGTTGCTGCAGAGAATGGGCTGAGCATGACAGCTCGATATGAAGTTGCAGCAACGGATCAGCAAGATCCTCAGATGAAGGTAGCAGAAAGCACCCAACATGCTGGGTCAGACTTGGAGGTGATGTGAGAACTGTGCACAGGCAGCTTGGTACAACCAACAATTTCCTGGTCCCTCAGCAGCTGTATAAAAATACAGATAGATTTGGGCTTCTTAATCCACAGACTGCCCAAGCACCGAGGTCATTTGGCTGCAAGGACTCCCAAAAGTCCTTCTCCAGGGAACCTTCACTGCATTTTCCCCAAGGTTAGCCTCTCCTGAAGCCCACAGCAGAGCTGCAGCTGACACAAGGATTTCCTCTGTCTGCAGAGATGAGGATAGCAACCATGCTTGCCTAGGTGGGAAGCAGCTGGGTTATTCAGAGCAGGGCCTGTGGTTGGAGAAGGGTTTTCTTCAAAGCACGAGGCACCTGGAGCTGTTCCAGCCAGGGCTGGGAGCAGGACAGATGGCACAGCCCCGCTAATCCAGACGGGCAAGCCAAGCCCCGGACTGCGCAGCTCCCTGGGATGCTGCCAAGCACGAACTCCCACTTTAAAGGCCCCACTTGCTCTTACAGATTAACACGGCCCCCTGAGAAGGTCCCGAAGGGAGACTCTAATGTTTGAGAAGATTTGTGCCCTGTCTGATGAAGGATGCTGTACTGGAGCAGAGAGGGGAAAGCAGAGGCGGGCTGGAGCACGGGGTGCATGTCCCAGCCCGCTCCTGCAGCAGTCCTCACTAATGGAGTGCAAAACCCCAAAATTCCCCACCCTGACACATCTGCATCCTTCATCCTAGCAGGGCACATGCTGCAGCATAGGATGTTAACAAGGAATTGCCTTATCATTAGGGCTGCATGAGCAAAACTCGAGCTGCCATGCTCCTCGAGGTGAGGTCTGTGTCTTTTCCTCTCTCCTGCTCCTTTTGGCTCCATCTGCAATACAGAGCCTGGTTTTCCATGGAAAGGCAAAGTCAGGGGCAAGGGCACGCAGACCTGACTGCAGTCAGCTTGCAAGTCAGAGCTCTGCTTGGCAGGACAAGGACCAATAGACCCTCTTGTGCAAACAGCAACTCCTTACAAGCTCCTTACAGCATCTCTAGGATTCTACAGCTCTTCCTGCCTGGTGACTTCTCCTCCTCTCTCTCTGGAGTACCTCTCCCTGCTGCTTTTGTTCCTGTGATTTCATCTGTTCCCATGGGAAACCATCATTAACTGTGTCCCCAGCTTGTTCTCTGCCCGTCCTCCCACACAAGGATCTCAGCAACCCTCATACTCATCACAGCGGGACGTGGAGCCTGCTCTCCTCCCATGCTGGTCCCCAGCAAGGAGAACACACAGCTTCTTGCGTCCCCATCTCAAGGAGACCTCGCACAACACAGCACATCCCTGGTTAGGGACTCCTCCAGGCAATGAACAGTAAACCTGAGCAGGCACAGACATCACGGACAACCCCACGCTCTCCCCCTGCACCAAAACAGCAAAGGGATTGCAGCTCGCTATGCCATAAAACATGGTTGATGCAGGCAAAGCAGCAGTATGAAAGAGCATGGGGGCAGCTAATGACGTGACCTCCAGCTCATCTCCAGTCCCCTGTCTGGCCAACACAGCCTGTTCTGGAGGTGGCAACAAGCTTGGGGACTGGTAGGGCTCGGGTTGTGCAGTGGTGGTTATTCATCCCTGGGAAAGCGCAAGCAGATGGTGCACAGCAGCCTTGCTTCTCCCCTGTGCTAGGGTGCCCAACTGGCCACCACTGCCCTGCCAGTCCGTCCCAGTACAGGCAGTGCCATGGTACTGGAACCCAGATGCTCACAGGACTGCTTTCTCTGATCTAGAGCTGAAAATTAAATTAAAACCGCGACAGGGACAGTTAATTAAAGCAGATTAGTGCGAGACTAATTAGGGACACTGACACTGCAACCATCAAGCCCTGTGATGTTAATTAGCTGTTCATTAATGTCAGCTCCCTGTTCAGTACAGAAATATGAACTGCCTATCTCCTGGGCTTCATGCACAGCAGAGCACACAGCACCACTCGGTTGCCTCCTCCAAGGGCACACCCAGCCTCCCATCACCTCCCAGCAGACACCGTCACCACCAACAGCGAGACCCTCACCACCATCAACAGTGAGATCTTCACCACCACGGAGCACAGAGACATGGCCACCACTGACAGCAATATGTTGTCACCATCCTGAACCACTACAGCCCCCGACAGCCAGGAGGTCCCCAGCCGCACGGAGCAGCAAGACCATGCCATCATGAACTGCATGACACCCCAGCACCTCCTGTGAGCATCTGCCATGTTCCTCATTACTGGACACCATCCCCTGTGCCACCATCAGGGAGCCAAGTGATGCCCAGCACCCACCCGTACCACTCCCTAAAACTGGCACCCACTACTTCCACAAGATGGACCTTCCCCGTTTCCCCTCATTCTTGGCCTTGAAAAGGTACTAGGACATAGAATCATAGAATCATTTTGGTTAGAGAAGACCCTTAAGGTCACCGATTCAATGCTAAGTCCACCACTAAACCATGTCCCTAAGTGCCACATCTACACCTCTTTTAAATACCTCCAGGGTTGGTGACTAAACCACTTCCCTGGGCAGCCTGTTCCAATACCTGACAACCCTTTCAGTAAACAATTTTTTCCTAATATCCAATCTAAACCTCCCCTGGCGCAACTTGAGGCCATTTCCTCTTGTCCTGTCACTTGCTACTTGGGAAAAGAGACTGACCCCCACCTTGCTACAACCTCCTTTCAGGTAGTTGTAGAGAGCGATAAGGTCTTCCCTCAGCATCCTTTTCTCCAGGCTAAACAACCCCAGATCCTTCAGCCGCTGCTCATAAGACCTGTTCTCTGGACCCTTCACCAGCTTCATTGCTCTTCTTTGGACACGCTCCCATCCCACCCTCATGGCCATAGTTGGGACACAAAAAAGAAGGCTAGAGGACTCTGGAGAGACAAAGGCAAAAGAAAGAAAATCCACCAAGCTCCTTGGTGTCACTTTCCATCATCACAAGAACCTCTGTCCTGCCCAGTCTGGGAAAGGCAAAGAAAAAACAAACAGCTGTACCTCAGGAGGCCAAGAGCACACACAGGTGTAGGGAGCACACAGTGATTGTAGGGAGCACACAGGGCTGTAGGGAGGATACACCGGCTGTAGGGAGCACACAGTGGGCTGTAGGCATCACTCATGGTGCTCTACGGAGCACAGACAGGCTATAGGGAACATGCACAGCGGCTGTTGGGAGAGCACAGATGCTGGATGGAGCACACAAGGGCTGGAGGGAGAAACACATGGGTGGCGCAAGCAGACACGGGGTTATATGGAGCACACATGGAGCATGAATAAAGGTTGTAGGGAGCACACACAAGGGTTGCAGGGAGGACACAGGCGCTGTAGAGAGCACACACTGTCTTTAGGAAGCCCACACATAGTTGTAGGGAGCCCAAACAGCAACTGTATGGAGCACACACAAGGTTATACAGCATACATGCAGGTTGCAGGGAGCACACGTGGACTGTAGGGAGAACACACACGTTGTAGGGAGCACACACAGGGGCTGCAGCAAGCACACACAGACCATAGAGAGCACACACAGGCTGTAGGGATTTCACACAGCCTGTAGCAAGCACACACAGCCTATAGGGAGAACAGGCAGAGACATTAGGGTGCACAGATGGGGCTGTAGAGAGCACACAGGGGCTGTAGGGAGCACAAATGAACTGTACTGAGACAAACAGGCTGTAGGGTGCACACACAGACCGTAGGGAGCACACATGGGCTGTGCAGAGCACATACGGGTTGTATGGAGCACGCACGGGCTGTAGGAACTACACACAGGGCTGGTGTACGAACACAGAGGGCTGTAGGCAGCACACACTGGCTGCAGGGAGCACACACCAGCTGTACGGACCACGCATGGGGCTGTAGGCATCACACATGGTGCTCTAGGAGTACATGGGGGCTGTAGGGAGCACAGTCGGTAAGGAGCGCACACCGGCTGTAGGGAGCACACACCAGCTATATGGACCACACACGGGTTGTAGGCAGCACACGTGGTGTTGCAGGGAGCACATAGCCAGGCTGTAGGGAGCATATGTGTGGCTGCACAGAGAACAGACACAGGCTGCGCAGAAGACACACATGGGGGCTGTAGGGAGCACACACAGGTCTGTAGGTAGCACACACCAGCTGTGCAAACCACACACAGGGCTGTATGAGCACACATGGGCTGTAGGAAGTGCCTGTGTGGCTGTAGGGAGCACAGAGGGGGTTGCAGGGAGCACACACAGGCTATAGGGACAACCACCAGCTGTAGGGAGGACACACAGGTTGTATAGAGCATGCAGGGGGCTGTACGAAGCACACACAGGCTGCATGATCCACACAGAAAGCTGTAGGGAGCACCCACAGGGTGGTGGGGAGCACACATGGGGTAAATGAAGCACACACAAGCGTACGGGGTAAACAAACGAGGTGTAGGGTGTACATATAGGCTGTAAGGACTACACACAGGCTGTAGAGAGCACGCTCAGGGGCTACAGGGAGAAGGGTGTAGGGAGCACACGTGGACTGTAGGGAGTAAACTTAGATTGTAGGGAGCATACACCGGCTATAAGGAGCACACAGGGGGCTGTCAGGAGCACACGTGGGTTGTAGGGCTCTTCATACCAGCTGTACAGACCACACATGGGGCTGTACACATCACACATCACTGGGACCACGTGCAGGCTATAAGGCGCATACACACCAGGCTGTAGCAGTGCACATGGGGCTGTAGGGAGCACACACAGGCATAGGGAGCACACATTCGGCTGTAGGAAGTCCACACAGACAGTATAGAGTAAATACAAGCTATAGGGAGTAAACGCCGGTTGTAGAGAGCGCACACAGGGGTGTGCCCTGGAAAACCAGCAAGGATGCTCACACCTCTTCTAACCTGTATCCTGTTCCAGCACTGCAAAAGCCTCTTCGTATGATGCATCCATCACCTTTAACCAGCTCTGGAGAAAAAAAGTGTCTTGTGTCTGGTGCAAACTGGTGTTCGGGTGGGAGCTGAGTGAGGACGTCCTAATGGGAAGCAATCAGACTCCACTGCTTCTCCTCCCCCAGAGCATATTTAGAGCTTTCAGAAAGAAACAAAACTTGTTTATCTTAACGCTAATCAATTTATAGCAATCAAAATAAAACCCATTAGGAGCCATTCCCCATTTGAATTTCAAAGAGGCTTCTGACCCCAGGAGGCTCTGAGCTGATTGATTAGAAATTTCTGACACTAATGTGTGTCTTCGAAGGGTCCAGTGTGGCTTTAATTCCTCTCTCCTGAGACACTGATCGCGTGTTAACATCTGTCAGCCCCTTCCTACACTTAGGGGAGGGAAAATTCATGAGCATACTGAGTTGCATGGCACAGCTGGGGAGAAGGCAGCATTTGCTGGCTTAAACAGCTTCCAGAAATCCCTTGGGGCAAATCATTTGCATGATCCTTTTCTCCTTGGGCAAAAAAAGCTGGAGTGCACCAAGAAATAAAAAGCACTGATGCAGAGCGGAGGCAGCAGGCGGAGCGGTTAGAGCTCAGGGCTGAGATTTTAGCTTTTGCATCCCAACTTTGTCCCTGACTCCTTGAGTCCCTTGGCAAGCCTGCTCCCTGCTCTGCGTGGGGGTAGCAGCAGAACACAAAGAGCAAAGAAACATAAAGGAAAGATGATTTTTATTTGCAGTTGGAGTCAGATGTAGGAAGGAGCCTTCATACTTCAAGACGGAGCATGATTGGTCTATCAGTGTTTTGTATCATGGTAAAGACTGCATCTGTCTCCAGTTGAGGACAGAGTTACAGCACAGAAACCACTGGTCCTGGCATGGCATCCTACATGGCTGGTGGACATAAGCTGTGTGTTCAGGCAGAGACGATGCCCTGCAAGACATGCCACCTTGAGGGCATCCCCCGGTGACCACAGACCCATTTGCTGGAGCTAGACAGACAGACACAGCTGGACAAGAAAGTGCATTTTTCAGCAAGGAGATTGAAATAATTGAACTAGCAATGGAGGTATTCTATCAATTTGCCGCCATGTTTCTTTGTCCGATGCAAAAAATCTGAGGGTGGCCACACATGTTTAGGCTAAGGGTATATGCATGGTCACGTGCACCTGCATAGGGGTGATCATCAAGGGGACAGCATGGGAACAGCATAATCCCTTGCATGCTCTTCCACCCGTACAAAGTAAACGGGTGGAGAAGGGGTGAGAGGAGAGGGGGTAAATCTGTCCATGCAAAGGGGATGCAGCAAAGACCAGCAGGCAGCAGGCTCCCTGCTGCCTCCACCTTCCCCCTGCAGCTTGCCCTCCCCAGTAACAGCCCCCTCTGCGGCATTCCCAAGCGGGACCAACCGCCTCTCACTTTCAGCAGATTAAAGCAACTAATCTAGTTAACGAAAGCAAATCAGCCCAAATGAGCCACTCTCCCCTGCATCAGGGCAGTGGGTCACCAGGAGTGAAGCTCTCTGCCCCTGCCCGGTGCCTGGAGCTCCTGGCGAGGATGTTGAGCCGCTGTTCCTGCAGTGACCAGACTCGCAAGGCTGGGCCTTTTGCCTCCCCGGCAGGCGTGCAAGACGAGCAGGTGTGCAAGGATGCACCTGGGACTCGGCAGGAACCTTCGGCCTCTGCCCCCACCTCGTCTGGGACACAACCAGCCAGGTTCATCACGCTGGCCCCAGGTGCAGAAGGCTGAGCCTGCCAGACACGGAACGTTGGTCTGGGGGTGGCAAGGTCAGTGGGTGCAAAGCTCCCTGGGAGGGAGAGGGATGCAGCGGCCGGGGCTCAGTGGGGGCAGCAAGGGGTGTCTTGGGGCACTCCGGTGGATGCTGTGGGCTTGTCTTGGGGCAACACATTACAGACAGCATATCCAAAGATGCCACGCTGGAGACTTGCTACCCTTCGGGCCCTTCTGCAACCCAGAAGGGAGTGGGAGAGGAGTCTCTCCGCTGCTGACACCAGAGGGAGGAACTGCTGCCTGCCAAGCTGCTGTACTGAGCTCTTGCCCAGGTTTCACATCCCTTTGAACACCTCCCTCCTTCTCTACCAGTATTTCCAGCTGCAGCCCAGTGGCCACAGCTCTGGCGTCCAATGCCCGCAATGCCAGCAAGGGATGGGAGGCACAGGGAGGGCTGTTGGCAACACCTGTATGACGGTCCCCTCGGTGGGTGCTGCCTGCAGGGACCAGGGTCCTACTGCCAAGCTGACACTGTCCATCGGTCTCACAGGCACTGCTGGGTCTTCCTAGCCCCCCTGGGCTGGCTGGTCCCTCCACAGCTTTGCACAGATTTGGAGGCTCTGGACCCCAGGGTGCCGCACTTCATCCAGGTGGCCTTTGATGAACCTGATGGTTGGTCCTTGGCTAAAGCCCAATGCCCAGCAATGAGCCATCTTGTTTTACATCCTCCAAAAGGTGGAGAAGTCTCTCATCTCATTAGCTTGCTCTAGTGGTTAATCACTTAGAAACACACGCCTAATTTTTTTAATTTGTCTAGCTTCAGTTTAACCCTACCGGTTCTTGTTATCCCTTTCTTTGCCAGATTAAAAAGCCTTTTAGAGGCTCATGTTTCCTCTTAGTAATCATCTCACCTCTTAATCTTCTTCATGAATTCTTTCTATTGAATTCTTTCAGTCCTTCATGGAAGTGCATCTTCCATGGCTCTTGGGGACCATGTTTGTGTTTCTCTGCAGCACCCTCCAGGTTTATCTTTCATATCGCTCTTGAACCATGGAGAGCAGGGCAGTTTGCTCACATGGAGGCATTTTTCTGGCCTCAGTCTACAGGACAGTCAAATTTTGCATTTACCTTCTTTATATGAGATGTGGCTTAGCATGACTTTCCAGACCTCCTCACTTACTGCTCATGGTTTCACAGGTTTTATCAGCAGAGATTTTCAACTCCCTGCTAGATGCAGTTACAGCAGGTCTGCCTCTGGGCACTGCTGACCTGTAGTGGGGTCTCCTGTCCCTGCATGCCACGCTAACACCTGAGGAACGTAGAACCCAAGCTGGCGTCAGCACCGTACTGAGGTTTTTCTATCCATCTCCAGTGCAGAGGTGGTGCTCGGGTCGAACTTTTTCCATGGTCCTGGCACATGATTTTTCCTGGCATCCCAGCAGGGCAGGTGGGAAGAGACTTCTGGGGTCTCCAGGCCAGTCTCCAGCTCATAGAAGGGCTATGCCCAGCCCTAAATCAGGGCAGCTGCGGCTGCATGCAGCCAAGACTTGGAAATCCCTGAGGATGGTGATGCTCAACCTCTCTAGGCAATTGTCTCAGCTTTGCCAAAGTCCATCCTGAGCCTCTCAAGCTGCAGCTTGTGGCTGCTGTCCCTTCCTCTATGATCTGGCACCACTGATGGGGGCTTGGCTCCATCCTCTTTTAATTGCCCCACATGGAGCTGTAGCTGTGCTTAGATCCCTTCTCGGGTTCTTCTTCACGGGGTCCCCTCTCCTTGTGCCAAGCTCTAGCCAAGGGCTGAGCAACCCAGCTAGTCAAAGCCGCATCCCTCCGCTGTTCTGCACGGCATGCGATGCAATCCTCTTCTGCTGGCTGCTCAGATGTTGGCAAAGGGCCTCCTGAGACAAGAGATAAAGTGGCTCTGCTAGCCTAACAGTGGTTAAAGAAACCGCACTGAGATCAGGAACAGAGCTCAACATGTCAAAAAAAACACCAGCCAGCCAGAAAATCCCAGCAACATGACGCATTCCCTAGTGGCATCCAAAGTTCAGGCCCACCAAGGGTGACCAGCCACTGCATAAAGAATGAATAACATCCCCACGAGTGCACATATTCATGCAGATGCTGAGGGTGTTGATCATCATGGTGCCAGAACAAGGAGCCAACCTGAGCACCCACCTGCAGGCTGGAGCAAGGGGTGATGAGTGACACGGCGTAGCCTCCTGACGTTCCCAAATTAGCTGGGTTTACCAGAGCTAAAGCCACTCGCAAAGAGCAACAGCAAGATCTCAGGGTGCCGAGTGACTGGGCAATAACAAGGCAAATGAAATTCAGTGGTGACAAAAGGAAACTAATGCACTTGGGGGAAAAGAGCCCTAATTATACAAACACAACGATGGGCATTAAATTAGCTATTAACATGCGGGGAGGAGATCTCGGCAGCACTAGAGATAATTCTCTGAAAACGTCAGTTCAACGCTCATCCATCATCAAAAAAAATGAGAAAATGTAAGGAATTATTAAGAAAGGAACCCAGTGCAAAACAGGAATGTTATTAAGCCATTGCATGGAGCCACATTTTGAACAATGCTTGCAGTGGTGGTCACCCTTAGACAAGGTCAGGAGGTAGATGATAGGAATGATTAGGGATACAGAGCAGCTTCCATATGGAGAGTCAATCAACTCAGGACCTTCCATTTGAAAAGAGACTACTCAGGGAGGTATATAAAGCCATCAGGAATATAGAAGACATGAATGGGAATAGATTGCTTGCTATTTCTTACAGTAAGCAAGGACATATTTTTTAACGTGGTGCATAATTAAATTGCATAACTTACTGCCACAAGACACCGTGGACACTGAAAATATGAACAGCGCGCCAGAAGACAGGAGGAATCATCACTCTATCTGTCCCTTATTTATCCTACTGTCTGGCCAGTTCAGACCTTTGCAAACCAATAAACACCAGGGTGTTTCTGGAAAGGTCATTTCTTTTCCATCACACACGCAGTTGTGCTCAACACGTGGGAAACTCTCTTGGGCACCTACTGGATGTGTTTCTGGGTCTGTCTGGACCAACTGGTCAGCACCCACAGGACCTGCAGCTACCAAGAACTGCAGTCAACAGTTTCCCAGGGGACATAACCTGGACAATGTCCATTTCTAAAGCATGCTCCAGCTCCAAATATGTACCTTCTGGTGAGCCAAGTCAACACCACCGACACCTGGAACAGAAACTGGAGGGGTTGCCAAATGAAGGTACCTTGCTCCACTGAGCTGGCTAAGGACAATCTCCATCTCCCATGAGAACAGCAGCACCCACATGATGTCGCACTAAGGACCGTGGACTGTTTCCCAGGAGCCCCAGCATCCCACGACGTCACACTAAGGACCGTGGACTGTGTCCCTGCAGCCCCAGCATCCCACAGATGTGAACACTGCAGCAACAGGGCCTCTGAAGCCCTGGTCTTTGCCCTTGCAATGGGTATCTGACCCTGCCCATCTGCCACCCTTGCTAAATCCACAGCACAGTGCCTGCGCGTGCATTTAAACCTCTTCTAGGAGGCTGCTCCAACTCCTCTGCTGGCCTTCAAGAGCCTTCTGTGGAATAAGAAACCACCCCAAAACAGATCAAAGATGTCCACAGAGAGGCTGTTTAAGGGGAAAGAGCTTCTGGGCTTCCCATTTGAAGGGTATGTTTCCCTTCATGCTCAGCCCAGTGATTAGTGCTCGCCAGGGAATCGGAGCTGCAAAATGAATTTGAGAAGACAGAGCAGTGTCAGGCTGTTAGTAGCTCAAAAAGGATCTTGGCTCCCCTGAGCCTGAAGCCTGAGCACTTACCATTCAGGCCCCCGTGATAGATTTAACAACCAAACGCTTCCAAGGCAGGCGGTGGCCTGCCTGCTAGGCTCTCCCGCCCCGACTCCTCCCAGAGGAGACCATTAGCACCTGAAAACGGAGAAGCCATGGCCTTGGCCGCAGCATCTGGGCTTGGAAACGGCACTGCAGAACGAGGCTGGATCCATAGGAAAGCCAGGGTTATGAGACAGCTTCATGTGCCGCCGCTGTGCCGGGGCTCATATTTTTGGAAACAGCATCCCAGAGGGCTGCAGTGGATGCTGCTTGTTCTCGCGCCAGCCCTGACTGTTTTGGAAAGTTTGGTTAAGCTCCATTTGGCTGCCTCTGAGTTATTCAAGCACAGAAAGGGGGGTTATTGGTTACAGGAGGTTTCAGATTATTTTTTTCTGAGCACAGTTCGGTCGGGAAAGCATAGATTTGGCCTGCCTGGTGCAGCTCCTGCAGTGAGGCGAAGCAGCAAGCTTTACGCATGCAAAGTCACAGCTAACTCAGCAGAGCGTTATTTAAAAGGACGTATTCAGAGCTTGCAGCCTGGGTCTGCTCCGTCCCGTCTCTCCAGCCGGGGGCAAGAGCCACCTTCTCTGCAGCCCAAATGCCTCCATTACCATTCATCCCCCTTCGTTTCTCTTCACGCCCCCAGCAAAAGCCACTCTCCCCGTGCAGCACAGAACCATGTGCTGCTTTACCGTGCAGAAGGTTTTGCAGGAAAGACTGGACACAGGCGGGCAGGGCTGCTCCAGGCTGCCCTGCAGAGTCAGTGCTGCACCTCAAAACAGCCTGGGAGCCCGGGACACCCCCTCCTCCTCCTCAGCTGCTCGCTAGCCGTAATGCTGATAATAAAGAAACCTCTGTGTGTCTCCAGGGAAGCGGGACTCAGAGAGGGGCACAAAGACTCCCGCAGCTGTGTGTTTGCAAACAACCCAGCTGAGCTGTGAAGAGGGGCTGAAAGCAGTAATTGTCTTTAATTAAAGGAGGTTGGAGGCATCTCAAGCTTTGACAAAAGACATTTCCAGTCTGCTAACAGCTCCAGCACTCATCGCTGCTGCAGTCGCAACCCGGCCCGTAGGTTCGAAGGCAGCGCGTGACAGCGGGGACGCGGGCACGCCAGCCCAAGGGTGCAGATGCAGTGGTGCCAGGGCGATGCCACACACTCGCAGGGCACGAGAGACATGCACACCTGCAGTCCAAGGAGGATCCAGCAAGTCAGCACACAGCAGGGCAAAATACCCGGGACCCCTGCAAACCTCGCACTTTGCACCAGATCTGAGCCAGATGTGTCTGTGTCGGGACCCAGCAGCTGTCTGAAGGCATCCCAACCTCCTGCCTGACCTGGCTGCATGTGTCTTTGTCTAGGGGTGTCACCTCCACCCTGGCTGGTGTCTCACCCCTGTCCTGATCTGCCCTGGTCACCCTCCCGCAGTGGTACCCACACCCCGCCGTGCCTCACTGGGGAAGCCGTGGTGCACACGGAGGTGATGCCCACACGCAGAGGCTACAGACCAAACACCAAGAGTGTTATTGCTGTGGTTCCTCCTGTGCTAATTAATTAATCCTGCTAGTTAGTGAGCTACCTAGGCTGGCAAGGAGCTCTATCATGATGCTGCATCCTTACAAGCTCACGCTGAGCTAAGCAGCCCTCGCCACAACAGGAACACACGCCGCACCAGACATCCATACGTATGGATGCTGTCCCTGCCCCAAGCCCTCTGCCAGGGCTGGCCCTTGCTCCCAGCCACGCTCTGAGCTTCAGGGAGACAGCAAGTGAGCTCAGGGTACCGAAATATCCTCCTCCCCTCCTCTCCTCTGTACTTCAGGGATGAAGCTCCCCAGGGAGGGCGTATTGCCCACCATACACGGCTCCCTCCCTCCCACCTGCGTTTGCTTTTGGCCTTCCAGCACATCAGTGTGCAGGAAATCATGGCTCTGGTTTCCATGGAAACTCCATCGCAGCCCCCCCTGCAACGTATGCAACGTAGTCGGGCTGGTGTGGCAGTGGTGGTCCCGCATGTCCTGCTACCCCATCCCCAGCTGGGCAACCTCCTGTTTTCCACCAAAGCCTTCCTCACCCCTACTCGTGGCAGTGGCCAAGGCAGCCCTGGTGCCAGGCAACCCAGTCTGGAGGGAGGACTTCTGCTGCCAGAGAAGTGTGTCATGCTACCCTCTCTTCTTTAGGCAGGACCGAGCAGCAAAACTGCACTTGCGTCCAGTCTGAACCCTCTGCTCAGCTTTGCACATTACGATCTGACCAGTTTCCCACGTGTACCCCCTCTTCCCACACCCCCAGCCGCTCGATAACTGCCTTGCAGCTGGAAGCACTAGAAAACCAGCCCTTGCACCTAGGCAAATCCCCACCGTGGCTCCTGCAAAGGTGCAGAGAGCCAAATGCACCCAAAATCATTGAAGCTGTTGAGGACGCACAGGCTGCGTGTGAAGTGCACATGCATTGGGCTCGACATGTCCTAGAGGAACCATTGTGCATGTTGGGCAGGTCTCCATGTGCATATTTTTGCCTGGGAAATCCTGGAAAGAGCAGCCGCACTCTAATTCAAGAGAAACAAAAACAAACTGGGATCGCTTCCATCTGAGCCAGACAGCAAAAACCTTTCCAGAAGCAAAAAAAAAGACCAGTTCTAATTATAGGGTATCCTAAAGATACACACACTTAGATTTGTCACTCTATTTGCAAATTAACCATACTCATGGTGGCAACAAGAGTAAGCAGTGGGCATGATAAAGTTCTTCTTCTGGCTTCCTAATCCTCTTTAGAAAGCAGAACAGCCAGTGCAAGCAGTAACTGAGGGTAAACCGGTGCACCTTGCCATTTCCAGTGCTGCAGACCTTTTGCAGGTCCTAATGCTAGGATTTGCATGGCTGCAGCTGGAAGACCAAGCTTGAGAAAGCCTGGAGATTATTTTTCCTACAACAGCTACCCCATCTCTTATTCTTCAGTCGGTGCCACAGGTTCACTCCTAGGGTGTAAACTGAGAGTAAAACACCAACATTATTGCTTGGATCAATGGCCGAGCTGACGTAGGTGATGGTAACAGCATAACCACTGTACTTGTGAAGGTGACTTAAAATTACAGCATCGCTTGCCTCCTCCAAACAAGAGGAAGGCTGGTGAGGCACTACACACCGGGAAGCGTGCTGTGGACTGCTAGTAGCAATGCAATGGCAAATGCAGGCAATTTTAAATCCATCATTGGGGTGCACAGCAGGGAAAGGTGAACAAGAAGCTTCTCTGGGCATGAGTCATTCCCCGAATGTTTCTCCTAATCCTGTTTTCCCCGCTTTTACTCTTTGTTTTATTAACAAGGGCTGTGCCTATACACCAAAAGGCTCAGAATTAATTTTGCTCGCCGTATTGCAAGGAAAGGCCTGCAGCAGTAGCACTTCCACTGCGGTAAACACTCTTAAGCTTCATGCCTTCAGCTACAGGAATCCTCTGGGTGATGGCTGGCATGAGAGAGCAGCTCCAGCATCCACTGCCTGGGCAGCCCGAGGCATCACCTTCTCTTCCTCCCTCATCACAGCTCCCTGCAAGCCAAAAAGAGTGCTGTAGGATCCTGAGCCATCCAGGTGGGGTTGAACAGGGAGGTTATCTGCCAAAATAATGCTCTTGATCGTGGTTACAGCAATACGGATGTCTGGAGAATTGTCACTGTCACACAAGACTGGAGGGATAAGGAAAAAGGGAGCGGAGGGAAAGGGACAGAGGAAGACTCATGAAAAATTATCAGTTTCCACCAAAATGCCTCAAGAGAGAGATCAGCACCTTAGAAAATCCTGGTTAAGGGTCTGATGCCCAGCAGTGTCCCACATCCCACTCTCCCTTGATGCTCCATGGACGTGGGTGCTTCGATCCACTGCACAGGGCACCAGCCCGCACCCGTTTGCTCTGCACGCCCCGGGAGGATGCAGACGCCGTGCTCAGGAACGGCTCTCCTGAAGGGCAGGGAGAAAGGTGGAATGGCGTGATGGAAACCACCCACTAATGTCTGAGAGCAAACATGCCCCTGATGCTGCATAGGCCCTTCCCATGTCTCCACAGAAAGCCTCCTGGAGAGCTGATGCTGTAAAAAGGCAGATATCATGCATTTAATGGAGTGTGCCATTTGCTGTTTGACAAATATTATCTGTTACTACAGCCGCTTCAGAAGTCACTACGATCTTTTCAAAAGCCATCCAGGCTGGGAGAAATGCCATTTGGAGCAAAGCATCCACGTTACTCTACTTTATGGGCTCCACTTCGGGCTGCACTTTAATTCTTACTAATCTTGAGGGTTTGGGCATTTTGATAGTTTGAAATGAATAAAGCCTTCATCACGTGTCCGTTTATTGTTCACTCTGCTCCTGCCTCCTGTCACAGCTGCAGGTGTAACAACCGTGGTACTCTTGGGATCATAATGTTTTGAAAGTAAATTGCTAGCTTTGGTTTCAGACTTAAAAATTGTCTTCTTGAACACAGGGTCTCCGTGAGCTCTGAATGTGACAATAGTCTGAAAGTGCAAAAAGACTTTGCAAGTAGGAGCTTGTCATCCTCAAAAATTATCAGTGCCCAAATACTGAAGAACCAGATATTCCCTCAAAATACGTTTTGATTTTGCCCCATTAGTCACATGAGCTATTTCTAGCCATCGCCCACCAAACCTGTGGACCTCCAATGGAACCCTCACCTTGTGGTCCAGGCATGCCCATCACCTCCCCAGCTGCCGCTGCAGCATCCCTGCAGTACCCACAGCCCACCGCAGAGGAGTGAGCCAGCCAAGGTGCTTGGGATGTGCTTGACTGCAGAACCGTACACCCATCGGCCAACTGAAACCAGGAGATGGGTTTTTGCAAAGGTCTCTCTAGTTTCCGACACAAGGAGCAAGGCCAATATCCTCGGTTTACCTCCAAGGACTCCAGGAAGATGCTAACACATTGGCAGGTGTCATTTCAACCCGCTGAAGTGAAGAAGAGCTCTCTGTCTTTGAAGACCTTGCTTCAGAGACCTGGAAAGGCTTCACAGGAGTCACCTACCTGCAGAACACACTGTGTTCACACAGGTCCCCCCCTTTTGGATGCCTTTCAAAGAAAAGGATGCGGGAGGAGCAATGCACTGAGGTGGTAGCTCTGGGTCTCAGTAGGACTTTTTTCTGTCTCTCCTTAACAGGGTGCTTTCCAAGTGACTCACAGTTTCCTGCACACCCTATACTTTGTTCCCCATTTTCCAGCCTGTAAGACCTGCCATTCTGCAAATTACTAGTTTCTCATGTACTACAACCAGTTTCCCCACTTCTTGGGCAGATGCTGGACTCCAGCAAAGGCATCCGAGCTAGGTGGGCCCCATGGCTGCCACTCACTTGGAGGAAGACTCCTGCTGAAGCTCACTGGTAGGGAGGATGTCAAGGATGCTTGTTCAGAGCATCTTCTCTGTAAATGTACACGTGTTCCAGTGCAGCCACAGCCCACCCAAAGCACGGCAGCACTCTGCAGCCCTGCCTTAAAGCAGCTGCTGGCCACGTCCCGCAGTCTGCTGGGCTCTGCCCTTTCTTTCCTGTCTCTTCTGTTTTTAATACCTAGCAAGATTTGGGGGAGGGGGGAGTATTTTCTCTTTTTTTTTAGACACCAGTTCCCCAAATGCCAAGAAATAAAAGCAACAAGGGGATGCTTCAGACACACCAAAACAGCACTCACCGCACTTCTGCCTGGTTTTGCTCTGCAACCTTCATGCAACTCCTTCCTTACTGTGTTTAAGTTATCACACCCGCCTGTGCAAGGACCGGGTATCGCGGATTGGTGTCACCGAACTTAAGGTCTCCTTCAAAATATGAAAATGTTGTGTATTTTCCTTGGCCAAACCTAATTTAACATTGTTTGAAGTTTGGTCTATGTAAACATAGCCATTGTGTGAGCTATGAAACACTTTGATTCCATTTCCTAACCTTTATGGGGACTTTTATGTATGCTTTCCAGTGATATACTATGTTTCTAAGGCATATGGGGAACAATAAAGAGTTTCCCTGGAGCTAATTAAGCTAATCATAGCTTCTAGATTAAATTTTCTGGAAGACTTTTACCTTGTACCGCTAAAATAAAATAACTGTGCTCTTACAGAGTGATCATCTGTCATCAGACTAACTTTAAATTGGCGTCTCTCTCTGCAGAGGATTGTCTGAGGTTATTTCCCAAAATTAAATGTTCAAAATAATCTCATGGTTTTGGCCTGCCTCACAGAAAAATCTCAAATGAAAAAAAAAAATTCCTCAAAAGCAGCATTTTCTCCAATTTTCCTCAAGTTACATAGGTTGAAGAATATTCTCCTCTTGCCCCATAAAGTTTCAGCACTACACTGAATTCAGGGAAAAACCCTCCTTGCCTCCCAGATCCCTGAGCGCTTTGATTCAAAGGAAAAACTAACAGTAAAAAACACGTTCCCTACATTTTATGGCAATAATGAGTTAAAATCCTGGAAGCCTGGGCCTGGATCCCAGCTATTCATTCCAGTTCCTATTAATGTTTACCACTTTTCTCAGGAAAAAAAAAAAAAGGGGGGGGGGGGGGGGGGGTAAGGAGGCCTGTGAAGAAGAGAGAGGAAAAGCAGGAATAAATGCTGCTCTCCCGCTGGCGTCGGCACGGGGTGCTGCCAGAGCTGCTATTCTCCCCCTCACACGGGTGTAGCAAGACCAGGAATGTGGTATTTGATCCAAAACGCTGTTTCATCTGTAAAAATAAGTAAAGGGGAGATTTTCTTATTGGTACAGATGCCAGCTCCATGAAAGCACCCATGTTACAATGGGGCTCCCGTCTCTGCACCCCGGGCACAGTGAGTGCACATGGAGGGTCAGAGGGGACATCACTCTTTCTCTGGTGGAGACCCTCCAGCTTTGCTCTCACCCACCTTTTCCCATCTTCTCACTGATCCCAGCACAGTGAAATGCTTGGGGAGTAAGGATGGGGGAGCAACCTGTCCCAAAGTTGGAAGGGGAGCAGAGAACTTCCCTGCAGCTTTGCTGGGGAAGACCTTGAGTAGAGAGAAGAAAGGGCTCATGCAAAGGGACTGGGAAGCACCAGCTATGGCAGATAGCTGGAATGCAAAACTCCACCATGTCTCTCCAAGAAATCCTGGGGATGCCCATCATGTCCATCAGGAAACTCCCAAGGGGGTTTTCTGGACCTGAGATCTCCTTCCTCCAACCCAAGCGACTCATAACCTACCCATACTAATAAATGAGAATATGCTGCTCCCCTCCAAGTTTCCAGTGGGCTGCTCTTGGGTTCTTCTGCATCCCACTGGGGTCTTTCCTACACCTTCGCAACAGGGCTGGGAGTGCTCTGCAATGCTCCTGCTGTTCAAAAATCACATTCTTGTGCTGGAAAACCTCTTCTCCTCCCTTTCTCTCTAGAGAAAAAAACTTTTGTGGAAGGTCTCAGCCCATCCCTTGTCCTGGAAGCAAAATGAGAAAGCAGTTCTCATCTCCTTTGCCTGCTTTTGGCCACGAAGGTCTAGTCCCTCAGAAGCAGCATTTCCTATTCTGAGGTGAGTTGTCCATCTCCCTCCTTCGGCAGCAGATGTCTTGCCCCATTCCTGGATGACCTGTGACCCTCCTTGCGAGGTCAGTATCTCTTAGGGCTTCAGACCACTAGGAAATAAACACCTCAGCCCCCTGATCTGACACCACCGTGCTCTGCTAGGCTCCCCCTGGTCCTACTCCAACCTCCAGAAGCCCAAACACAACCCAGGAACATGCAGAGGACAAGCTGGCATCTCCTCCGACTCCAGGGTGCACCAAGCAGGCTTGGAGTGGTTAATAGCAAGCAGCTGCAATCCCCACCACAGCCCTAATTGGATTCACAACATGGAGGGGTCACCAAGAAGCAGGAGGGAGAAGAATCAAAGCAATGGAAAGACGATGTATTCTGCTTCCCAGACGGAGAGGGAGGAGAGGGAGAAGCCCAAAGAGCAGTATTCACAATGACATCGAGCCACGGCCGGCTGGGAGCATTCAAATTGTCAACAACCCTGTAGAAAAGGCAGACAAATTCCTCTTTTGTACTTGGGAAGAAGCCAGGTGATGTAATCATCTTATAGGATGATGGTGAAATACTTTCCATTCCAGCAGTAACTCAAGATGTTAAATAGCAGCTGCTAAAGTTAAACATTGTTAAATCAGTATGTTAGGATAGCATCTACCTAAGAGTTTTTAAAGAGATGGCTGATGAACCAGTGGACAGTTAATGTTCACTTTCCACACACCATGAAGTAGTAGGATGTTTCAGAGATGTAGGAAAAAGCTATTTGTTAAATGAGACAGTCTTGGCTATTTTAGGACTGCCACTGCAACATCAGTACCAGTCAAATAAGGATGTGCCAGCTACAGGATTTGGTCAGCGAAGGATTAAAGGAAGGTAGTAATAGTAGTGCCAAACTACGTACATTTATGGAAAACAGATTAAGGCAAATTAGCCTCGTATGGTTTTTTGATGCAATTACAAGATTGGCTGGGAGAGGTAACAGCGTTAATGCAACGCACCCAAACTTCTGCAGAGCATTTCCCTTGGTAACACATGATATTTTGATTCAGAAATTAGAGGGTCCACCGACACTGTGAGACATATTCAATGCATTAAAACTTGGGGAGCTGATACTGCTATGGTCTGAGATCTAAGCAGGGAATGTGCAGAGAGCAGGTCTGTTTCTACTAGAGCCAACAAATTTGGTTCATGCCTCTGGGCTATTTAACATTTTTATCAATGACCCAGGAGAAAGCCTAAAGCATTCCCAATAAAGTTAACTGATGACATGGAAGTTGTAGTGTGGTAAATACTGAAGATGATGGGTTCCTGATACACAGCAATCTGGATGCCTCGGTGAGCTGGACGCAAGCAAGGAATGTGCATTTCAGTACAAACACATGTCAAATCACACCTCCAAGGACAAGGATGTGGGCCACAGCGGTTATCTGCTCCCAGTCCCACCAGCAAGGACAAGGATCCTTCAAAAGCACCTAGAGAAACACCATTGCCAAAATGGTTAAAGCAAGGGGGGTGCAGGAAGACAGAAATCTCAGCATCCCCTCCGGCTCTCAGCTGAGCACGTACAGCATCCTGTACGTGGGATGGTGGACCTGCCAATGGAAAGGCTAAAGCAGTGCCAAGGGCCAGGACAAGCCAAAAAAACTGGCTGAAAACCTTATCAGAGGACTGGGGGCCAGGGATTACTCTTAAACAGGCGCACAGAAAGCAGAGGTGTGGGGGTGGACAAAGTTCACCAAGGTCCGAGTGCCAGGCTCAGCCGGGGGTAAGAAGGCAGGAGCAACCACTGGAAGCATTTAATGGACAATTCTCCATCTCTGGAAACATTTACATCACGATTGGCTGTATCTGCTCCAGCTCAACCAGGAATGCTTCCTGTAAGAACTTATTACCCCTAGGGCCTTACAATTTATTGGCTGGGTTCAGCATTATCAGTGGAGGCCCAGACCCGAAACAGGCAGGGAGCCATAAATAGCCTCTTATCTTCAAAACATTACGTACTTATGGGATGTGACTGTAAGACAGCTAGGACATACTCTTCTCCAGCACATCAGAAAGCTGCACGCCCGTCCAAGCCCTTAGCATGTACTTGCCCCCCTCCGAAACCCAAGCACAGCACAGCTGGGACAGACCCCCACTGCTTCCCACACCTCTGCGATGGAGGAATAGCTCTGGGTCCTCCACACACACACGTGTACGTGCATATCACTGCATCTGCATCCCCAGCACATGGTGGGGTGGTGGCAGATCTGTTGCACTGGACCTCAAAATAACATGCAAGCATAGGCAGGGAAGCCCTGCATGGAGCCCACCTGTAGAACATGCATCTGCAAGGGCACAGCCCTACCAAAACCTACCAGCCAGCCCCAGACCGGAATACCCCATGTACCAGCCTGCTACAGCAATAACCCTGGAGGTCAGGTCATGCTTCTCCCCTCAGAGCTGGACTGAGGTTGACTCAGTGCTGGAGCTGACCTGGGAGTATCCAGCTGGGTCAGTGGTGGAACCGGGCTGTGGTGTTGCTGGGGCTGGACAGGACCAGCACCCTGGGTGCTGGAGCTGGGTCAGGACCCCCACATCCTCCCTCCTGGCTATGCCCCCCAGGGAAGGAGTAGGACGGCAGTGCCGGCTCCGAAGGGGACAGGCTGTTGAGCCCTTAGGCTCCCCACAGGGGTGGCCCAGCTCCACCTTGAGCTGGAGAAGACAGGTGGCAGCCTGGATCTTCTACAGACCACCTAGGTGACCAGGTTTCTCCTCTTCCCAGCACGTCACCAGCTCCTCTCCTCCTCAGAAATGCCCCAAGGGGTGACGCCACATGTCTCTGATAGCAAGAGAATGTCACCACCAGCTTCCGCAGGGCAAAACCATCTCTTGTTACCACAGCAAGACCAGGACTCCCAGCACTCGGCGCTGTATGAGTGCAACAAAGAAGAGGCTGCCCACTGCAAATGCAATGATACAAGACACACGGGCAGATGTTCTTCCTCCAAAGATGGAAAGGAGCTGGAGCTGGACACAGGGTTCGATAACTAGGATCAGCAGCCAGTGGCTGCCATGGCTGAGCAGGCAGAGACCCTTCCAGGCAGTGTTCGTCTACCGTCCAGACCAAACAGAGAGAGCAGGCAGCACAATAGCTCAGCCTCCGCCGTTGCAGAGGGGAGCCAATGAATAAGGGAGGCAGAGAGAGAAATGCGCTTAATATGCTGCATGGGAGGGACAGGCGGGGGGAAAGGGGGGAGGCGGCAGACAAAGAACAGGGAGATGGAGAAAAAAGACGCAGGCAGGGAGCAGGAGAAGGTGAAGAAGGGAGGACAGGGCTGGGCATACTGGGCTGGGGGGGAGGCATGTGCGGGGAGGTGCATGCATGGAGCTCCTTGCCAGCGCAGAGGAAAGGAGCTGGGAAGCAAGCGGAGGAGCGGAGCGAAAAGGAGCGGGCAGCCAGCCCCTCACAAGGCCCTGCGGGATTGGCAAGCCAGGCCCAGCAAAATGAAAATCTCTTAACCACACAGAATTGTTAACTGCCCCCAAATCCTTTTGTGCTGGGGCTGCAAGCTTAGAAGAGCTTAAGCTGTTAGATGCATGAACTTCCTCCATAAATATCCCTTGTGTACACTGCCGTGAGCAGGCTTGCACTGTATTAGCCAGATGAAAAGCCCAGCGGAGAAAATGAGCAACTTGTTCCAGCGCCTTGCAGCTGCACCGAGGGGCTGTCTATTCTCAGGATGCCCTTTTCCACTGGGACCCCTTTGCGGGGCAGGACCAGTAAGCCATGTCCCCCACAGTCCCCGCCTCGTCCCGTGTGGGTGACTGAGGCGCATGAGAGCACTTCACCCCGAAAGCCAGCTTGGATTTGCTTTTGTTTTGCTTCTGGAAAGGGGCCCAGATTCCCTCCCACCCCTTGAAACATGAGAAAACCTGCCGGCCACATGTACAAGTGAGTCCCCCAAACCAGGTGGCCTGTACGCTGCTTCTGCGGGGACCGGGGACAAGGAGATGACGGGAAGTGGGCAGGCATGCAGGGATGCATCCCAGAGGTCCTCCTCGAGTTGAGCTGGAGAGGAGAGCCCTTTCTCTGCCCAGCTGAGCTGGGGCCACTAGCCCCTTCCCCAGTCCTCTGTAGGGCTCACTGGGGGGGCCAGGAGAGGATGGGGATGTTACAGCTGTCCTGCCAACTCTGTGGCTGGCTCTCCTCCCAGTCCCCACTCTTCTTCTGGGGGCTGCTGGGGTAAAACAAAGGCTGTGTCCCAGTCTGGCACAACCTTGCTGTCCCATCCAGCCCCAACTGCACAGCCCCATGCAGGAAGAAAGGGGAAGAGGAAGGGGAAGGGGAAGAGAAAGGGGAAGGGGAAGGCAGCCCTGGAGCCAGCTGCCCCATAGAGACGGCGGGCTGCCGGCCACCGCATGATTAATGATGGTGGGGAGCGTGGGGCCGGGCGCACGCCAGCACCGACTGGAGAAACAGCTGCCGAGGTACCGGACCTCCCAAAATCCTGATGCTCCACAGACAAAGAGAAGACCCGGCCTCTCCCTCCTGCTCACTCCCTCCACCTTGGCCCCCCACTCCTGCCCGCTCTGCCTCCCCTCCCGGCCCTGCCGGGCCAGGTTGCAGGGACAGGGCTCTGCATAAGGAGTCCTGGGAGCCCCGGGGCATGTGAAGGGACCATTCCTTGGCTGGGCTGGCAGTGGGACCGGGGAGCCCCAAGAAACCATAGCTGCATCAGAGCAAAGCGCTATGCAGGGATGGGTCCGCTCAGGGGAAAAAAAAAAGCTGAGATGGAAAAGCTGACATGAATCATTTTGGCTTTCTGGTGTTGCTATGAATGCTTCACTTGGGTGTCGTAAAACACCCATCTTCCCTTCGAGGCTGGGATTAGCCAGGCTCCCTTTCCATACTGTGTTGCAGCAGTATTTTCTTGCTGTCCCCATCCCCAGCACTATCCCTGCTACAGCTGGAGGACTCTTGATCACCCCAGGCTTGGTGGTAAAGAGACATTCAGTGGCCCAGTGGGGAGTAGCTCAAAGCACGGATATTAAATGGCACCCGCAGCACATCAGGACCTGTAGCTTGACGTGTGAGCAGCCCAGCCACCAGCAGGAGATGTGGCGCCCTCTCCAAGGGGACCATCCAACCTGCAGACCCACCCAAGCATGGCCAGAGACTGTCCATCCCCCTTTCCAATGTGTTCATCTCCCCACTACGAGCACCTTCCCCATGCTTGCTTGGTGCTACCTGGCCACCCCTTCCTACAGCAAGAAGAGAGGAGACACAGCTCCTTCCTTGCACTCTGCAATGCCCACCGACATATCTATAATTGATCTCAAGAGAAACCCCGGCTCTCCTCGCAGTGTGCCAATGCTATCAAAACTGTAACGGGATTTTGAAGTTCAGCCAGGATAGTGGGGAGAAGAGTCCATTTGCCAAACACCACGGTTTGATCTGTGCATGGTACAGCCACAGGTGCCCATTAAACACGCAGCTCTCGGGTCGCCACCTCTCTCCCAATAATCCCAGCAGCTCCTTTCTCAACCTCCCCAAGCCCATGAGTGACTGGGGAGGAGCACAGAGATTGATTTGGCCACAGTACTTTCAGGGAGGCTGGTGCAGAGCCTCTCGCTTTCCCAGGATCATGCTGTCCCCATGGTGCTCAGCTGAGCTGAGCTGAGCAGGCACTACCGGAGTCTGCTTTGAACATCTATGGGGGAAGGAGAACATCATTTACAGGGCAGAAGACCTCTGGTTGCTGAGGGAGGTGCCCAGACTGGAGAGATGAGCCTGGGCCTGAACAGCCTATGACCATGTCCCACCTGGGGTCATTTGCACTTCACCAGGAAAGTGCTGCAGACAACTTGCTCCCTCCCACCACATCACCTTTGGGTGCCTGCACTCCCACTCCCCTCACCCCAGAAGCACTTCAGCCCACACCAAGGCACAGGGTACAAACGGAAGTGAAAACAGCCCCAATATTTTGGGAGCTGACTGCAGATCGGTGGCACACCCCATGGCTACAAATGAGTGCATCCCTCCAAGACCTGGAGAACATGGAGGGCACCAGCAATAGGCCAGCACCCCTGGACCCAGTGGCTCTGAGGACCCAGAGGTAACGCAGAGCCTCTGCAATGGATGAACGAGCCCGGGGCAGGAACTGAGGAGCTGGAGGAGGAGTCAGCATCCACATATATGCTGCTCTTCCATGACCCCGCATGCTCCTCTCCCACCCCTGCCCAAGGAGGTCACCCCCAGGTGGCTCGTGCAGATTCCAGCTGCAAATCCCAACTGCCACCGCCAGCACAGCCCACCGGCAACGAAGCGAGCACACAGAGCGAGACCGAAGGCAAGCAGTTACCTCTGCAGATGGTCCCGTTTTCCACTGACTCATAGCCCGCCCGGCACATGCAGCGGCCGATGGGTACCAGCCACTCGCCATCCCCGTTGCAGTACAGCTTGATCGGCACGTCTACCTCCTCTGCGTTGGTGATGCATGTCCCCCGGGCTGCCACTAGTGAGGTGCTCTCTGCTCCTGAGAGGGTTTCTTGGAAGACAGCCCCATTCTGGATCACACGGGGACATTTGCGGTAGAAGACACGGACAGCAATCAAGGACATGCAGCCTCCATAGTCCTGGAAGGCCAGGTAGAAACCATTCTTGGAGACAGGCCCAAAACTGCGCACCTCGGTGTTAATCTTCATCACCCGTCCACCTAGGTCCACCTGTGAGAAGCTCTCGTCAGCAGCAATTGTGTCCACCTTCATCCAAGGATTTTCCATCCAGTTAGGAAAAGTCTTGGTGGCTGAGTCAAAGTCCGACTCAAAATAGTAGAGGTTAAAAGTCTCCTTACAGGAGCCTGGGACATTAGGGATGCTGCTGCAGTCCCGGACGGAAAATTTCATCTCCACATGGATGCGGTGTGCTCCTCGCCTCCGGATGTACTTCGTCCGGAGCCAGTTGTTTTGGCTGGATTCAAAGACGTTGCACACCTGGTAGGTGCGAATCGTGTTCATGTTTTCATCATACCCGCTCACCTCTTCCCACTGCGGACACAACACAGAAAGTCAAGAGGCTGCACCAAACTGATGTTCCCCAACCACCTCACCTCTGCCCAACCCCGCTGCGTGACAAGCGGGCAAGCTTGGGCAGTACCAGCTGCCCCCCACCAGGCCCACCTCACCACGCAGGCAGCCCCATCAGTGCCAAGCACCTCGCCCTGGCGCAGCTCCAGCACCACCCTGCAAGCACCCCATACCTATGCGCCTCTGTCCTGCTCTGGCAGGGTTTGACCCACACTGCATGCCGGGCAGGCTCTGTACTTTGGGGAGAAGGTGGCCCAAGCCCTCAGCAGAGCTCAGGGCCACCTCGCTGCCAGCAGCACCGTGCTCCATGCCCAGATTTATGGTAAAGCATCTCTGCTGGGTGGCAGGGCATGGTAAGGCCACGCACCTCCTCTGCAGGCAGTAATGTCTTTAGCAGGGGCTCCTGCCCGTGGGCTGCACTATACAGCAGAGCCTCCCAGCAAAGTAACACGATGCCTTTAGCAGATGTATTCCCACCGGTGCCGCTACGGTTACAGACGTGGCAGACAGGACCCGCTTTCTCAGGAGCATGTAACATGGCCGTAAAACCTCGCCGGCTGCAGCCTGAGCACCAGTTCGGGCGGCTGGCTGCGCAACGGGCCAGTAGCCAGTGACCTCTCCCCAGAGACAGGAGGGAAGGTTTATGGGAGGCTGGTTGACCCCGCTGTGTACCCAGAAAGGCAGATGCTGGGCTAGGTCCCACTGGTAGCCCTCATCCCTGCCCCTTCAAGGGCCAACATGCTTTGGAGTCCCTCCTGCAGATTTGTACAGGTCCCAGCTCCAGCTGTCCTAAACTGGATCTATGGGATGTCCTATGAGCTATGGCACGACAATAACATCCTTCTCAGCAAGACAGCTCGGAGCTGACATATTTCCCCATGGGAAGCTCAGGCCAGCTCCCCCCAGCCGACTAACAGCTGACTCTGCCAGCTCTGGAGCAGTTTCTGCAGAGCTCAGAGCTGCTGTGACACCGCCTGGTCCTGTCCAGCTCCCTGCCATTTCCCCAGGCTCTTTTTCCCCAAATCCTTCAGTGCTTGCTGTTGTCTTCATCCTTTGCAGGATGGGGAGACTTCAGGGTGGAAGGTGATGTACCAGGCAAGGGCAGAGCTGCACTCTGTAACAGCCAACACTCCTCTGCAGTAAGCACAGATGGGGAAGGGTCCTTGTGGGAAAAGCACCTTTCACCCAGCTCATTAGAGCATCTCCCCCAGCCCAGACCTTTCTGGAGGGCAAAGCATCTCCCTGTGCTGCCCCCTCCCCACCCACAGCACCCTTGTGATGCCGATGGTAGGGACCAGGGTCCAGCTAGTGTGTGACAGTCCCAGCCAGCTGGAACGGCTTCCCATGAACTCATTCATAAGCCTGCTCAAGTGGAAGCCAAGCTGTTTCCCACGGACGTGAAACCCTGAGCACAAGCCTGCCCTGGATGCAGGATCACGACACCCAGGGCAGGGTGGCAGCACAGCCCAGATCCAGCACCAGTGCCAGGACTGAGCTGTGCAGGGAAAAACCTGCAGGAGCAGAGCACCCCCAGCCCCTCAGCCTGCAAACGGCCTCCCAAGGGCACCCAGGACTGCAGAGGGAGGCTCATGAGATGGGAAACAGATTGCTCCTCGCACATCAAGACTAACAGTCCAACAGAAGGCTGTCAAGGAAGATCCCCAAACAGCTCCAACCACTTCTGACTGGCAGTGGCTGCAAATCTGCTGCCATCACTGGGGGAGGAGGAAAGCATCCTCACAAAGTGCAGGGGGAGTATTTGCTTTATCTTCCAGAAATAAATTTGGTGTGGTAGTGGAAAATTGCAGGATCTCCCCATTTTTTAGGGCACTAGTTCAGAGCGGGGGTGAAGGAATCAAGGACAAGGCACAGGGAAGCAGTTCCTTCCCCTGCCCTGCCTCTGACATGGCTCTCCCTTGCCTGGACCACTCCCGACACCCACTCCGAAACAGCATGTCAGCCACCAGCACCCAAAGATGCCCAGCACTGCCCCATCCCCATCCACACCTGCACAGTCCCTGGGGAAGGCTCAGGACATGAGCCTGAAGAGCTCAGCCCTGGCCAGACAGGAGCAGCACGTGGTGGAAAGAAAGCCTCTACAGCTTGGGGATGAACAGTAAACAGCAGAGGCAGGGCATGGGGACACCCACAAGTGGCACAGGACCTCCACAGCCAGGGAAAAAGCAACCGTTTGGGCTTTCAGATCTCTAATAATCACCAGAGGCAATGAACAGGTGGAGCACCCAGCAGCTTTTGTCTTCCAGGTGATGCTGGCTGCACCCAAACTTGCCAGTCACCCATGGGTAAGATGCCCTGCCTTGTCCTGCCAGCGGGCACAGGGCCGCACTGGGAGAAGCCGCGATGGCACTGCAGTATCGGCACCCGTGACATGCACACTGCAGGGCACGATGTGCGCCACGTCCCCCCAGGGGCCTGCCCCTAGGTGGGGACAGGAGGCAATCCCACCAGCAACGCTGGGGCTGCGCTGGACTTTCCAGACAGGTGTCTCCCCCCTGACAGGGATGGGGGACCTGGGAGCACCCCGAGGGCCAGGCTTAGGACCCCCAGCATCCTTCCGCGTCCCTGCAGCAGCAAGCAGGGGGCTCCCCGAGCTCCCTTTTCTCAGCTGGGAGAGAAAGTCACCCCCGTGCACCAGCTCCTACGCTTCCTCGACGCTTAATTAGAAGCCTCTCCCTTTCTCCTCGCTCTCTAATTAACATGCCGGGAGCTCAAAAGAAGAAGGCAGCACAATAATACGGGGAGACGGCTTCCAGCAGGCCTAGGCCTCATTACCGTAGGGCTGGGGAGCTGGGAGCAAGGCGTGCTTTACATATGGAAACACCACAAACAAGAAAGGCTGGGCGAGGAGAGAAAAAGACTTGACCTCTGCTCCTGCCTATTGTGTGCCCATCATCCCCCTTCAGCGGCCAGGCCGGCGCTGGCGAGGCGGCCGGGCTCACGGGCGGGCGTAGGGCTTTATCATGGTGATGGGGGACCGGTGCCGGCAGCGCCTGCGCCGCAGCACGACAGGGCAGCCAGGCTGCTCGGGAGCTGGGTTTAATCTCCCTGATGGAGGCTTTTCTTGGCCGTTTCTTTTCTTTTGCCAAGTCGGCTCGGGGAGGGGGCTTGCTGTCAGCCTCGGGGTGAGGTCCACAGAAACGTCTTCATCCAGCCCCTGCGGAGGGTGGCTGGAGGGCAGGATGGAGCCTGAGTCACCACCTCCGCGCACGGGGATGGGAAGCATCTCCGGGCTTTGGCCGAGCTGGATTGGGCCACCCAAGTGCACGGGAGCAGGTCTGGGGCTGTCACACATCGGGGCTCCACGCTGCTGCCAGCCACAGCCACCTCAGCCAGAGGTGGGCAGGATGCTCTGAAGCACCTCGATGCCCCACGCAAGCCCTGTGGGACATGGAGGTGGCTGTGGCCACTCTGGATTTGTCATGAGCAGGAGGGTGCAGAGATGCACTGCCTTGCCCAAGCTCTTCTTTAAAGGAGCTTGTTCTGGGTGGTCTTGGGATGTGGCGCAGGGAACTCTTGGCACTGGTAAAGCAGGGAGACAGTCACTGCTGAGCCCGCAAACGTCCCTCCATGAGATGCCAGGGATACTGGACAGTCATTTTGATTTCAGGACTTGATCAAACAGCTGCTGTGGCTACAACCTCACAGGCCAATGCCCTCATCCTTTTCCGCTACAAGTGACAGGCAATGGAATAACGAGTGAGACACTGGGGACAAATGACGGTGGCCTTGGCATTTCGTTTCTCCTCCTCCCTGATGTTTAAGTGGCTGCAGGTCAGCTTTACTGAGGGTATGATTCCTCCAATGCCATGCTGGCCTGATGCTGTAGGTTGAGAATTACACTCCTCCAGCACTGGGGTATTTTTTGGAAGTGTCACCTCCTAGAAAATTACTGGAAACATCAACTGTCATCCTCCTTTGTGCTCTTCCCCCTAGACCTTTTCATGTGGCCAAGGCACTTTGCTTCAGTGGCTGACTTTTGTTGAACCAACCCACCTATGTTCACATGCAGCAAGGAGACCCCAGACCAGGCTCTGGGCTCCCATAAAGCAACAGGATAACTTACCCCTGATGGAGGATGCACCGTCCAGCCCAGCTCTGCCGTTGCCGTTGTGGAGTCCATCAGCGTCTCTGCAGGAGGAAGGTGAAACAAGGAGTCAGTGGCCATCTGGTGAATGACCTGAGGCTGGCGAAGGGGAAAGAGGTGGAGAGGAGCCAGGCCAGGACCGCAGCCATCGAGCCCAGCCTGCGCCAATCCCTCTGGACAGCTCTCAGCTGGGGAGGAGCCAGCTATAGGTCCCTCCACCCATCCGCTTCCTCATCCATTGCCCGTTGCTCCCTGGCCCCCTTATCTCCTGCAGTGCAGGGGGCACATGCTTTTCCACCCATCAGCCCAGCTGGACTTTCCTCCTCAAAATCCAGATTCAGGGCACCACAGTCCTGGAGCAGCTCTGCTGCTGCACATGAGGAGCCCAGACTGAGCAGGTTTCCTCCTTCCAGTTTCTTTCGCAAAAGGAGGATCTTTTTTTCTCAGCAGTTTGCATGGTAGGCAGAATCCTTGATGATGTGGTACCACACAGGAAGGAACAGCACTTCTAGGACTTAAAAGTACTAAAAAATTAAACCAGCATTAAAGCTGGTTTTCCAGGCAATTTGGGTTGAAATAGGTCAGGCGATGCTACCACTGACCAGCACAGAGGAGAAATCTGCATAAGCCACATGGGTAGCAAAGTCTCCTCGTCCTTTCTGCAGCTCATCATGCTTTCAGCAATGAAGTTTTTTCATCCCAAATAGCTATAGGTTGGCCTCACTATACTGATGGCATGAGAAAGGGTGCTCAGGTTATGGCACCCCAGTACTTGGGCTAACGTGTGTAGGAGTTCCCCCCCATCCAGCATGGGTACGGGCCAGATGGCCCTGTCAGAAATACATTGGACAGACACTTCCATGAGTGGTTTCCACAATCCAGGTAACTTTCCATCCTCCAGGTCTGCGGTCGCATGCTCGTTGCAACGCAGGGATTTTTCTGCACCGTGCCCAATGCTGATGTTTTAAGAAAATAGGACAATATTCCGCTGTTTAGGAAATGGGGTTTAGAAATAATGCCCAAAGGTTTCAGCACACAGAGGCTGGGCAAGGGAAAAGCATGATGCTTGTGGGACAGACCATCCAGGCCAGCATACGGCCAGTGATTCTGTGGCTAAGACCAAGGTGATGCCCACAGAAGAAATTATATCCCTCTGCTCTGTAGGGCGAATGTGAATCTGCCCCTGATTTCAGCATGCGCACTCAGGATGCCAACTGCATTTGCAGGGATGTTGGAAAGCATCCATCACACACACAGGCAAGATACAAACATGAAATTCGGCTTGCAGCTTCACTTTCCTTGCCCTCCCAGTTAACGTAGGACAGGCAGGGAAACAGTCCAGCTTTAGGGTTCTGCAGCTCTCAAGAAAAAGCATCTTACATACAAGGTGTACACCCACTCCACATCAGCTCACGGAGAGCGATAACCCAGCAGAACGCCAGTATAGTTGAGATCTCCAGCCACCATCTTATAACCCAATAAATGGTGCCAGTTCCCATGGCCACAACAGGGATGGAGAGTTACTGGCTGTAACCATGTCCTGTTGCTGCTCCTCACCACCAAAAAAACAAGCATCCTGCCATGAATCCCCCAACAGCATCTTCACCCTCTCCACTCTCACTACGCTGAACAAAAACAAAGGAAGAAAAGCTCAGCCTTGAGCACACCCATCATTTAAGAGACAAGCCTGGATGCAGAAATGACTGCTGTTCAGCCTGCTCAACAGCACACGTGAACTCCCCTTTTCCCATCAGCAAGCCAGAGAGTTCCTCGGCACAGATATGCTCCTTGCACCAACTTCTGGCAGTAAATCATTTTCAGACTGTGGGTTGTTCGTTACTCCTGGTTAGAGCCAGCAGTTTCCAGTTCACAGGAAACCAGGATTTCAAAATTTGGTTTTATTCCAAGAGTAAAAAGCAAAAATAGTTCTTTTCAAGTTTTCCCACTAGGAAGAGTTCTGGAAAACAGCTACTCCAGAAATGTTGTCATTCAGATTTATGAAATTTCTTTTTAAACTGAATATTTGTTTACATAGTTCCATAATAGTGTTTATTTTATCAGAGTATCTGGCTTTTTCATTAAAACACCAGTGGCACTTTGATCTGAAAAGAAAACAACATTTTTCACCCAGTGCTAGCTAGAAGCTGCATTACTTTTAAAAAAACCTTAAATTTGTTACTTTGTCTTAACTATCAATGACAGTGGTGCACAGTAAGTATATTAATAGCAGTGACTATAACGTAAAGGAGATATACTCTAAACCAGTATAAATAATTCCCCAAATAAAAATAATATTTTGAAGTATTTTGCATTTTAAAAAGCCTTTTATTTAATGAAAACTCAGTGCAACAGAAATGTTGTGCCCGGTGCATTACTGCAGAGCACGCTGCCCACAGCCCTCGCCACTGCCCCTTATCCTCAGCTGAAGAATTGCACATCTCCTTGGAGCTAAGCATTTACTACCCCAGCTAGCCCAAGGACATCTTGTTTTGACACGAGACAAGGAGGAGTAGAAATTTGCAGGTTTTAAGCAGGTTTTTCCAATGGTCAATTATCTTCTTATAAAAAAAGATCTTCCATTAATTTTAGTCTGAATTTACACTGTGCGGCTGCCAGCTATTATATTTTCTTTTACTTGTACAAAGGCTTTGCTATCCAAAACCTCCTTTCCCTTTTGTGGTGTCTAAGGGTGGCAAATGAATCATCTCCAAGACAACTAAATTAGCTGAGCTTCCTTATTCCTCCACCTAAACCAGGTTCCTTTCTTTGAGGCTCCTGTTTATCAACCTTCTTTGTGTAGGGTGGACTGTGGTCCCCATTGCACACAGCTGTAACATCCCAATGTGCCCCTTTTTGCACAGCTTTTCTACCAAATTGCTGCCCTGGCTAAAGTCCATTTGGAGATGGTTTGGCATGTTAGCACTTAGCAGTAGTTGCCTGAATTACAGAAAATTGTGAATAACTGGTCCCCGTGAATCAGAGTGAACCTGGTTAGCCGCACTGACTGCAAAAGTGGGTGTGGAGCCAGGATGGGTTTCAAAGGTGGTCGTGGGTTTGCTCCATCCTCCACTGACGGCTGACTTCAGAACACCTTATTGACCAAATAACAGCCTGCCACAGAGTTATCTTGCCCATATATTTGGCCAGGAGCACCCCTCACCCTCCACCTGAGGTCAAGGAGGCCACATGGTCCTCCAGGGAAGATCACTGTCTCATCCCTGAGAAGTTTCTTATTACCAGACAAAAGAAGCACATTAATTCATTTTTCAAGCAAACAAAATCAGGAGTGGTGTCCAATGAACTAACATATCCCTCATCTGCAGGGGCTTCTGACTGCCTCTCTCCCAGGCTCAGACCTGCTCAGATCTCCACAGCAAGAGGCAGTGGTGGGCAGACTGCGGTGGGAGGAAGGCCCCACGAAGACGCAGCCAAGCCCCACTCTGATGTCCCATACTGAAAGTGCTAGCACAGAGTCCGAACTAGCAACCAATAAACCAGGAAGGTTGAAAAAAGCAAGGCAAGGCAAGGCCATACCACCCACCTCAGCCGTGCAAAAGGCAGACTGAGATTCCCCTAGGGCCTATTCCTCCTTCAGCTGGATGGGGTTTTATTGCTGCAGGGGGACTGCAGAAGCTCATCAGAGGAGTTTGCAAGATGATTGATTGTGGTCTGCAAGGATCTACACCGGGACAAAGTAGCAGCAAACAGAGCTCCTTAGCCTGTGAGGGAAACTGCAGCTACAGCTTTGCCTGAGAGCTGAACCTTGTCATACAGAGTTCTGCTGCAGGTGCAAGCCCTGCACAAGGCGTAAGCAGCCCCAAGGAATGGGAACCCCTCATCCTCCAGAGGCAGGTCCTCCACATGCAGCAGTCCCGCCAGGGCTGCCCTCCGCACGCTCAGCCCCGGGCAACTTCTGCACCCACGGTGACCCATGCTAGGCCACCATCACCCTATCTGTATCTCACCCAGCAAGTCTCCTGATCCGACCTGTGGCTGCCTCACGCTCCTACCCTGCTCCGGGCACCCAACAGGACCAACTCCTGCACCGGGGACAACAAAGATGGACCGATTTCTGGGTGGGCAACTCCAAGCCCAACTGTTAGTGCCCTGCCAGTCATGGAGAGGAGAAGGTGCCTGCTTCAATGAGCAAAGTCAGCAGCTTCACTCGCTGCCACAGCCAACGCTTTCACAGTGCCATCCTGCCGGTTTGGCAGCGCCAAGTAACAGGGTGAGGGGCTGGTGCCTCGGGAGCCCCATAAAGACCCAACATCCAGGACAGAACCACCCCTGGCAATGATGGTGACGACACGGAGCAAAGCCGTGTGGGAGTGGCAGAGGTGGGTGTCTGGCGCCTGGCCCATCTCTGGTGGCTGGCGATAGCTGCAGCTCAGTGAAATGCTCTCTCTGGAGCAGCATTTTTCTCAATATTGTTGTTTGTGTTCTTTCCTCCCGCGTGTTTATCTGCAGATTCACATGCTACCCACGGCATTATAAATAAATCTGCAGCTGCTTGAAACCAGCAGACGCAACTCTGGCCTGCTTCCCACCAGAAACTGCGCTGCTCCCCACGGGACGGTTAGGAGATAAGTGCCTGTCCTTTTCACTTTGAAGATGCTTTCAATAAGCAACTTTCTGCCAGCACTGGGGCCCGTCACCGGCACTGCTGCTTGCTACGAGGGCATGCCAGGGCTCCGGCTCAAGCACTTTGCATCTAAAGATGCGTCATCACCACCATACCAACCACCTCCAGATGCTCAACAGCTACGCTAAGACACCATCAAGCTGGTGATCTGCTATGCCAATGACCTGGGTGGGGGGATCCTACACTTCTGCGTGGTCTTCTTGCTGCTCAGCCACAAGTGAGATGAGTGTGGGGATCTCAGCTGCACCAGCTCTTTCCATCTGGCCAGGTCGGGACTGAGACTGGTGGGCAGACCTGGGAGGGGAGGACAAGACTGGGATCATTTTGGGTGCTGGCAATGGGATGGCCAGGACTGGGAATAGAGAGTGACAGGACCAAGGGACAGTGGCAGAGAGGCTGGAGGGGCAGGGGATTAACAGAGGAGCTGTGCACATTGCAGACACACTTCTCTGTGTCCGGAAAAATAACTTCCATGGAGTTTTGCCAATTTAGACCAATTTAGAGCATATGGCCCTGAGTTTCTCAGAAGTCCTGGCAAATCCTTCACATTCACAGGCTCCAAACTCATCCCGATAAAGAAGCAGCTGGACAAATAAATAGCCCCACAGATAGCTGGAGCCTCCACCCTCATTTTTCCACCCACAACTTTTTCCCTTCCCCTTTCATTTCTCATGCCAGCTCCCCCCTCACGGTAGGAAAATTGCCAGCATTTTAATCCTGGTACAATATCATTAACAGAGGGAGCAAGCTTCTTGGTTGACCCAGGATCACATCAGCTGTGGCCAGTGCTGGACGTGCAAAGCAGGCAAGAAGTTGCCCAGACCTCTCTGATGGGCTGGGAGCAAAGTCATCCCAAGGCAGACATGGGGTGCACCACGCCTCGTCACCATCTCCCAGATGTGACCTGGAAGCCCACCTAACACACCTCATCAGATCAGCCCAGGCTGGAGGGATGCTGCAGAGTGGGCTCTGTGCCGGAGCCCAGCTGGGTGGAGCAAGACCTGGATCCGCACCGGAGATGCTGCAGCTTGGGACAAACTCCTCCGCACAGGCACACGTGCTCCTGAAACCGCGTTTCCAGCTTGGCCTCAGGCACAGCCACTGCACCCCCATGCAGGGGGAGTGGCTAATGAGAAACCCATCTGTCCCCTGCCCCAAGGAGCCCTTGCTGCAGATCTATTTACCCTTCCAGAAGTTGAAAGGCTCCTCTCTGCCTCCTGTGCTTTACTGGAGCCTTATTATAATATTTTTGCCAGCGAGAGCTGAGAGGGGCTGAGCAAACCCAGTGGCCCTTCTCTGCAGCCCTGAGCTTTGCTTTGCCTGGCCAATGGCCAGCGGAACAAACTGAAACCCAATCCCCCCCAGCCGACCCGCTGGCGCAGGAACAGCACGCTGCATTGTGAGCTGGCGGCTACAGGATATTTTGGATACTTCACTCAGGGATCCACTTAAACTCCAAGAGGGAGAGTGATTGATAGGGAGTAAGAAGAGGCAGTTGCCTGAGCTGGGATGGGGACTGCCAGCATCCTACCCTGTGCCCAGAGCCCCAAAGGCCACCCCAAGGGCAGCCGTATCGGGTCATGCCGGTGGTCCCGGTGCTGCAAGAAACCCAGCAGACAGGTAGCTGGTCATTCAACCCTTTTCCCTGGAAAATTAGGTCCAGCCAGCCTCAGAGACTTAAGAATAAGGGTGATGTCCGGCATCTCCATCATTCAGAGTGCCTCTGACTTGCCAGCCAGCCCCCCCAGGCTGATAGTCCTGGGGGCTAGCAAGGCACAGAGCCGGGAGGCCTGACCCTAGAGATAACACACAGCGCCAGCAAGGGAAAGATGTCGCCACTCTGGGGGAGTCATGGAGCCTTCCTGTCCCCTCAGTTCACCAGGATGTCACCCAAGTCTGCCTGCAAGCCCTGTGAAACAGGAGCCAGTCGCAGAGCCAACAGTGGAGCAGGGGATGGTGCTGGAAGCTGGTGGGGCTCAGCAGCGTCCACTGGGACACTTTCACCCATCTACTGAGTGATGCTCAGCTGCTTGTGACACTTGGAGACAGGACTGGTGTCAAACGAAGGGACATCCCCAAGACGTCCTGCCCTTAGCACAGCAGTTCAGCAGCCCCACGGGAAACTCCCCCTGTGTTTTTCCACACCTTGCCAGGGGGGCTGCCATGAGCTGGCCTATGCTTTCTCCCTTCCCACCTAGATCCCTCCATTCCCCTGATTCCCCACACCTCATCTGACCACACACATCACTGGACCCATCCTCAGGGGACCAAACCCAGGGCTGATGCTGCTGTCCAGAAAGAGGGACTGCTGAGGCCCTTGGCTCCCAGCTCTTGCTAGAACGGGAAATAATGAAAGAAGGGCTCAGAGCAGAGCTGCACCAGGCCATCGGGCATACGGCACACCAACGGGTGAGCCGGGAGCCAGGGCCAAGCGCAGCCATGACCCAAAGCCAGCATGCTGGGAGGAGCAGGTTCACTGCTCCTCTTCCCAGCCCCTCTTCTCCCTCCTCTGAAGTCGTCAGCCATGGCAGGCGTTGCCCTGCATGGTGCTGGCTGCTCCACTGCTGGAAAGCTCAAAACCAAGGGGAAAGCCCAACTCAACAGCCCCAGGGGTCCTGCAAGTCATCCAAGCACGTGTCCTGCTTTCTAAGCACACAACTGACCATCAGACCATCGCTGCCAGGCAGACAAGCACTAAGAATTGCCCTTCTCATCTGCCCAGCCAGGAGGGGTATGGCCCAGTTCTGGGTCTCAGCTGATAGGGGCTGGGACTGGGAATTCAGATTTTGTGATCTTTCAGCCTGGGGCCTCTGCTGAAGAAGCAGGTTAGGCTGGATGCGAGGGCAGATCACACTCCGTCCAGCTGCCACATCGCCCCCAGCTATCGCTGCAGATGCATCCTCTCTGGCCCAAGTTTCCCAACACTGTCTGCCCCAGAGGTCAGCAGAAACATGATAACCCCACCACAGACCCCAGAAAGCTGCTGCAGCAGCACCAGGGACTCACGGTCCTTGCTGGCAGCATCTGTCCCAAAAGGAGCCGGGACTTGTAGGTGGTCTGAGTTCAGCCGAGGGCAGGCTGCCAGGAAGAGACAATGCAGATGCTAAATGCCAGCGAGCAGGGGCCCTCCTGCTGCTGCCGGGAATGCAATAGCCACAGATGCAGACGTTTAACAGCCATTGCTACTGTCAGTGCTAATGACTTGGTCCCTGCAGTGGCACCGACCCCACCGTCTGCAAGACACTTTGCAGGAGGGAATCCCAGGGTTAAGCGAGTGTTGCCCTCACCTGCATCCAGCCTCATCCACCTCATCAGGACAGGCCCAGCAAAGACTAAATACCCCACCGAGCCACCTCCCAGGAAGATGGAGCAGGGCCATGTCCCTCCCAACAGCCTCCAGGTCCCTCTTCCTCCAGGGGGCCACAGGGATGCTCTGGGATGTTGGAGACCCCATGCCCATCTGGAGCTTCTGCAGATGCTCCGGCCCCAAAGGAGCAGGCTCCACCACGCGCTGCCCTGGTCCAGCTGTTAGCATGGCACAGCCACCATATGGGGCTGACCCCACAGCACGGATGGACACACAGCTGTCACCGCTGGAACCCAACCACGGAGCCCCTACCATTGGTATGCAGCAGCAGATGACACTTATGGCTCCTGGCTGCAGCATCTGGGGAAAGAGTTGCTTTATAATGTAATAACCTGCTCCCACCACCATGCCCCGGGGCCGATTGGTACAAGGTGAAATGCCATGGGTGCAGCACTGTACCGCCCAGTCCCCTTCGATACCCCAGACCCACTCTCCTGTATCCCAGACACAGCATCCTGTATCCCCAGACCCACTCTTCTGTATCCCCAGGCACAGGGGTGAGGCAGCCTTATGAGAGTTGGGATACAGCAGGAAGCCTGGAGGCTGCAGAGCATCACCAGGCAAGCAGCACGTGCTCAGCTCTCACATGACACCCATCCCTTTTCCCCACTAACCCCTGCCCATCATCTGGTACAATGAGCACTGAGGGGACCAGGAGGAGCAACATGAGCCCGGGGCATGGGTTTCTGGCCAGCTCTTCCTCTCCTGCCCCCTGGGGCCACTGCCACCAGCCACCCCCACCCAGAGTGGGGACAGTGTGTGCAGTGAGCCCCCATCCCACCTCCCAGCACCGCTGCACTAAATGAGGTTTTGTCACCCTGCATGGTGGCGCAGGCTGTAAGCAACTTGTTCCCAGCAGGCTCCAGAGCCCTGCTCAGCATCCCGATTGAGCTATCCTTAATGGGCTTCAATTTTAATTTGCTTTTATTGGAAAACACAGATGGTGATCCCCCCCTTCCCCCCCCAACCCGAACATATACAGGGTAATAACATTTATGGGGGAAAGATATTATCTCCAAACAGCCAAAGCTCCTTCGCCATGCAGTGACACACAGCTGCGCCGCACAGCCCTGGGCCTGGCTCGTAAAGGCAGGGCCACACAGAGCCACCGGCATGGCGGGGGCGAGGGGAGGCAGGACAAGGGTCCAGCAAAAGAGAATTAAAGACCAGGACTAGCCCCTGGTGCAGCCAAGCAAGCCTGGCAGATTAACCTGGCTAACTTCTTTTATGACTGGGTCTTTGCAAAGCAACATGGGGAGCTGCCCAGAGCGGAGGGATGCCCAAAACTGGTGCCCAGGGCTGGAGGGCTGTGGTCTACCCCTGCCACCGCAGCCAGCCCCTGCCTGCAGCCTGAATGGCTGCTCTGAGCATCCCTGGCTCCAGCCAGTCCCCTGCAACAAGTTCGTGTCAGAGCTCAGGGTGGCTGTAAGGAGGTGACGGCAGCACAGGGACAGGCAGGGATGGGCAGGCACTGCTGCACAGGCTGCTACAACAGCCCCAGTGAGCTGGGGTGGGGAGTCCCCCAGCAAACAACGAGCATCAAGCACCCAAATGCACCGGTGCCTGCGGATGCTCCTGCTCCTCTGGCACTGCCGGTGCTGCTGTGCACAGCCCCAGACCCCCTTTCACACACCCCCCACTGCCAAGCACACAGAGCACGTGGCTGAGCAAGGATGCCCTCCGCCGCACACGTCTGGCTCCGTGCATCTACCTGACAGCCAAGTATCCCTGCTTTTCACTGTTTTCACTGACAGGCTGTAAATTGGCTTCTGGTTGGCAGCTCCAAGCAGGAACGGCTTGGGAGGAACCGCAGGGCCAGCTGCAGGCTTGGTTTTGCCAAGCCACGGAGGGATGCCCCATGCCCCAGCCTGGCCATGGCAGCAGGGTGCTTCAGATCAGGCTCCTGGCTATGGGAAGCCTCTCTCCAGGACAGATGCAGGAAATCCCCAAATCCCTACAAGGAGCTTGGCTTCCTTCTAGCTCCTCCTGAGGCCAGAGCATCTCTCCTGAGGCCAGAGCATCTCTCCGTCACCATCCCTTTGGTATCTCTGGGAGTTTGCTCGCAGCCACGCCAGGAACGCAAACCCTGTGTCCCCTCTGGGCCCCCCCGCTGCAGATAAAGCCACATTGGAGCCGGCAGCTGCGGGCAGTGGGTATTTTTAGCAAGTTGCAAACATTTCCTTCCTTGGGAAAACCCCATCTTCAATACCTCACCACAAAGAGGGATTCCTCCTTCACGCCCGGATAATTCATTACACACTAATACAACCTCCCCAGGCAGCCGGTTAAACCAAGGGGAAGTTTCACCAGTGGATGCTGCAAGGCTCCTGCTTGCTGGTGGCCCTGCCCAGGCAAGATGTGCTCCATCCATCCATCGTTGTGCTGCCCATCAAGCAGGAGCCAGCCAGCTGCCCTCCATTGGGAAAAAGCATCCCCAAAGCAGGCAGGAGATGGGCTGTGGGACTGCAAGGAGAGAGAAGCCCCTCCAGGGTTGAAATCTCAGGTACGACTTGCATCTGTGCCACAGCAGAGCTGCCAGCACCCACAAGGGCTGCACTGAGGAGCTGGGGGACTGGGGACCAGCACAGGGGTGGAGAACGTCCACACCAGGATCTATCTGCAGGTCTGCAGACCAGCCTGGAGAAGGCGGCAGCAGTTTATGAACCAGCTCTGCTGCTCATGGGACTAGAGAAGAACACATGCCAGGGTCCAGGCTGCCACTGGGATGGGGTCCTGGAGATCCCAACGTTTGTGGAGACTCAGTTCCATCACAGAACTAATATAACCAATGTGGGTAATCACAGAGAGAATCTCACTTTGAGAGCTGAAGAAGAGGGCATCAATGAACTGAGGATGAGCAGTTGCATAGGTAAAGACAACCATAACCTGGTTACATGTATGTGGGAAGAGATTTTTGCACCTGCCAAAAAGAAACACACCCAGAGGTGGAAAAGGGGCAATTTCCAAAAGTTGAAAGGAATTATTAGCAAAAATTGATTAGGGGGCAAATATAAACAAAAACAATGAAGAGTAATTACAGCTAGCTTAAGAAGGCCTTGCCAAAATCTCATAAATCTGTGATCATAAAAGAAGGCGTCTTTAGCTAAAAATTATCTTGGCTTTGAATAAAAGAAAAAAATTGCAGTAAAAATAAACATATTGTATAAATTAAAACCAGGGGAAGTTGGCAGCAGTAAATTAGCAGTTATAAGATGCAGACAGTTGCGAAAGGATGTATCAACGAAAAAATCGACTGCCAGCAAACATAAAGGACAGAAAAAGAGGAATTTTTAAATACACCAAAAGCAAACACAACCAGAGCTGTGGTAAGGCAAGTCCACGGGGACGCTCAAGTGTGAAGTCAGGCAGCAAAGGCAGATGCCCCAACACACCAGCCAAAAAAAAAAGGGCAAAGCCAGGACGGACGAGCAGATGTGGTGGCTGCAGGCTGGGGACCAGCAGTGACATGGGGATGCTGAGAGCCACGGATGTCCCTGAGACTCCTCGCTGGCAGCATCCTACCACCCCGAGGGGCTGTTCACCCTGCCCCATCCAAGAGCAAGGCATGTGCGGTGTCGGGGCCATGTTAGAAACTTCAGAGTTGTTTCCTGATACCAGCAGCACCCCCAAGACAACTATTTGCTCTCAAGCAGCTCCTTTGTGTGGTCAGTGGAGCCCCTACAGACCTGCAGGGTGAGGACAGCCCCAGGACCAACAGCTCTCCTCTCCCCTGCCAACACTTTTTGCCGTGCACCAAGCAGGGACAGCACAGTCCGAGGATGGCAAATGATTTTCTAGCATCCCACAGGGCTGGTGGCAAGGAGCTCGGGGGTCTTGGTCCAACCCCATCCCCACCACAAGACCCGGGCAGCTGGGGCTTTGCCTAGCTAAGCCTCAGAGAGCTCCAGGGATGGAGGTGCCCCCGCACCCTGGGGACATGCTGCAAAGCGATGCCAAGATGTCCAGCTGCTCAGCAAGCCCTTCCTGGACCAGGAGGGTGCCCAAAACATGTGGTCCAGAGAGGCCACAGTGGCTCTACAAGTACTGCTGCAGGATCAGTCCCAGCCCTCTGGGCATGATCACCAAAACCCGGGAGGAGAAATAACCCATCGGCTCTGCAAAAGCCGCAGCAGTCTCCCAGACAACTCAGCCAACATCTTGGCAAGAGTCAAATTAGAGAGATGCCCGGGGCGTTAGCTGAGCAGCTGGGATATAGGGCAATATGACAAGCATCGGGGAGGGCAGATCCAGATGAAAAAACAGGCAGTTTGGCCCCGCGCTGCCCATGCTATTCTGTTACTTCCTTGCTCTGCATCTCAGATGCTTTGTCAAGGAGTGGCAGCAACAGGGACACCCCCCTCGAGCAAGCTTTGAGGATAAAGCAGCAGAGGTATCAGCGTGGATGTTGGCCAGACATAGCTGTGAGCTCGTGGCTCCTCCACATCCCTCCGCACGGCCAGTGCCACCCCCAGCCAGCACAGATACTGCACAGCTACTACGCACAGCAGGACAGGCAAGCACAAGCCATCAAGAGTCGACATGGGGAAGGACAGACAGCTGCCACTGTGCTTCTGCAGTGAGGAAGGTCCCTATTTCATTGCCTTTTCTCACTGCAGGTAAAAGCCTCTTGCACGTATCGCAGCACTGCCCAGCTCCTCCAAGCGTGTCTTTGCAAGGAGGAGGTATTGCTCTTCTCCAGTGGCTGGCAGGGAAACTGAGGCAGGCAGTTCTCCCCACCACCTGCCCCAAGAGAGGCTGGGGAAATCAGTGAGCGTGGAGCACCTTGACACCTTGCAATGGCTTTGGCTTGGCACTGATCAACACCCTGGACCCTTCCAGCACATGACACTGAAGTGACACCATGGTGACCAGCACTGCCCGTGCAAAGCCAGAGACACACGCCCCACAGCAAACTCCCCCACAGGCATCTGTGGACCCCACGGGGAAGAGGTGCCCTTGAGACAGACTGTGTCTGCACCCTCTTCCTGGCACCCCAGACCTCCAGTGCTCTTTGCACGGGTGCGTGGTGGGGACTGTGAAAAGATCCACTGGCTGCATCCCCGCTCCTTCCCCACGTGCAAAACCACCCTGGCAAGAAGAGAGCAGCCCTGCATCCTCCAAGAACCAAAGGGTAGGCAGACAAACACCTACAGCTTTGCAGGATTAGAGCTTGCTGTCCAAGCCTCATAAAAGTACCACACTTCCAAAATTTAGTGTACAGGGTGACTGAGGCGTTACCTGACAACCTCCTCAGCCTTGACATGGGAAATCAGGCGAAAAGTCTTGTGCAGGGAATGCACCATCCCCCAAATTCCCTACTCAGCATGAAGCAGCCTTTATAAATCAATGTCTGCAGGAGGAAAACACGTGAGGGAGCAGCAAGTTCATCCTCCCCTTACTGCTGCACTCCTGACGATCCTTGAATCCCACAAGTGTGATGGGAAGGGATTTCTGGAGGGCTCAAGTCTCATCCCCTGCTCAGGGACAGACTGATCTGTAGGATGTGCTTGAGCACCCAGAGATGTGCCTAAACCCCCAGAAGCACTAAAAGAAGAGGACACTGCTCCTCTCCCATTTCCCAACACTGTGCTTGGTCCTCTGCCATCACAACACTGCTCTCCTCACCCATCTGCACAGCTCTTGCAGGGGGTTCTGCTCCCCGAGAGCATCCCGGCAGGTCTTGCTGTCACCATACAAGAGCCTGGGCCAGCCAGCGGCCACAATGACCGAGCCATTGGAAAGCACCAGCACCCTGCACCGCTGTCAGCGATGCTGGAGCAGATAGGCTGCTGCCTCTGGGACGCACAGGGAATTTATGGCAGGCAACACATGTAGCCTGGGCCGAGGGTGACCACACAGATGTCCTCAAGACCAGACCTGACCACCAGGCAGAGCGCGAGCTTGCACACACAGTTTCGTACGTGGTCACTGCATCTCCTCCAGAGCTCTGGAAAGCTTGGCAAGCTACCAGTGCCACAGAGAGCCCAGAGGCTGTGATGCCACTACAGCCCAGACATGACCCTCCAGCTACCTGTCCCCAAGGCCAGCTGTTTTCAAGCAGATGGTGAGCACAGCCCGGGGCTCAGCAGCAGCACCGCTCTTCCGAACAGGGAAGCTGGAGCAAATCCAGCTGATTTGATCTCAGCGAGTGCAGAGCCTGCCTGCGGGAAAGTTATCCGATACCTCTCGCCATCCACAGGGCAGCATAGCTGATGCAGCAACGCTCCTATGGGAGATGGGCTGACACCCCGGGCAGCCTCGCAGGGCACCAGGGCTCTTCCAATCCCACCAGAAACCCTCCATTGCAAACGCCATCAGGCGCTGCCAGCTTCGAGAAGTCCCTCTTGCCATGACACATACCTGGCTGCTCACCGAGAGCACCTGGAGCACGAATGCTGCCCTCTAAACTGCTCATCCCAAATGCACAAGGCGAGTTTTCCCCAAAACCCACATCCCGATGCCAGGAGCATGTCCGCACCCCACTGCACCCCAGCAGCTCAGGCACTGCAAAACATCTCCCTGGGGTGAAAAATACCTCCTCGATTTGCAGAAGGTACCTCTCCCACCCCTGGAGGATGCAGCACTCCTCCGTGTCTCCTGATTTGTCCTGCCCAGAGAGCACAGGCACCGGGGCCAGCTGCCTCAGCACAGCCGCCCCCGGCAGAGACGCCGGCAGGATGCACAGGGCTGCTGGCCCCATCTATCCACTCACACTGCCTGGGATTTATAGATGAAAAAAAGCCCGTTGGCTGAGCCTTTGTTTACTCCTCTTGGACCAAATAATTAACTCTTGACGCAGTTCTGACTCACAGGACGTGGATTTAAAGAACTTGGTAAAAATGTCCTTAAAGCTGCCCTGCTCCAAGCATGGGCAAAAGCAAATTATAATGTTCCCTGTACCATGGCAGGACAGTGCCAAGCCCAGCCTCACCAGCTCTACACACCCACTTGTCCTTGTGCCATGATGTCCCCAGGCTGGGACTTATCCCCAGGGAGAGTCCACAAGGAGCAAAGCCCTGCACCAGGGAGACTGGGAAAGAAGACACGGAGGGATGGGAGAGGTGGGGAACAGGAGGGAACATCCCTGCAGGAATTCAGTGTGCCAGCTGGGGAGTCGACGGCTGCTGACACCCAGCTGGTTTCCATCACAGAGGAGCTGGGTGAAAGTGAAACAAGACAATTGGACCTTCAGTGCCTTTTATCGCTGATAACTTTTTTTTCCTTCAGAGACCACATGTTTGCCTGATGGGGTCACTGATGTGAGAAAGCCCCCAAAAGTGAAATGTTGCATTGCAGAGGCACAGGTGACAGGAGAGGACACCCAAACAGTTTGGCCAAATACATGGGTCCTCTAAGGTGGCACCCGGGATGGGGCAGAGCACACAGTGATGTTCCTGGGAGCAGAGCCCTCACCAGCATTCGCTACAGGGATGGCGCAAGGCTTGCAAATGCTCATTCAATGCTTGGGGGCAGCGCCTGCTGTGGCTGCCTCCCCCCCCCAAAAAAAGGCATTTTCTGCTGCCCACTGAGCAGAGAAACATCAGGCCCTGAAAAACACAACACTGAGCGCTCACAAACCAAATGCATGAACAAAATGGCTTCCACCCCTTTTTGCTGCAGGGGAGGGGGCAGCGAAGCACCCTGGGCACTGACACCCCCACAAGCCTGGGGGCAGAGGGGACTCCCACCCCGAGGTCTGGGGCCAGTGGCTGTCTGCAGCAGGGCCAGTTGTCACAGACGCAGCAGCGGGTGTCCAACCACAAGGACGGGCGAACAAAGGACAGTTCACGGCTCCATCGATCGGGAGGTCAGACGGGTGAAGCGCGAACATCTGGTCCGACACTCTGCTCAGCACCGGCTGAAGGACTTCCCTGGGTTTATTTAGCCAAGGGCGAGTCTTTCAGAAGGAAGCATCCAATATTGCCGTTAAATTTCTGAGAACGGAAAGCCCTCCCCAGCCCTGGTTTGTGGCCGTGGGAAGGAACCTTGAGCAGCACAGGGTAAGTGCCAGCCGATGCCGCAGCAGCCGTGACGCATGCGGCTGGGAGGTGCCCATATGCAGCAAGGTAACCCTGATCAGTAGCTTGTGTCCAGGCATCTTTGCATTTATTAGCATATCCCCTGAAACTGAAGCTTCAGGAAGATGCGCATTATCAGGGAGATGTTTGCTCCATGGTACCTGCAGAGGATGGGGTGAGCAGACCCAGCCCAGCACGCTCCCGCATCGGGCACTGGGAGCAGGGCTTTAGCACGACGTGTTGGCATCCGCTGCAGCCGAACACAGGCTTGCATGGTCCTAAGCCAGCCAACAGGCTGGCCAGGCTGCCTGGCCATCCCTCCAGCCCAGCACGTGCCCAAGGATGGCTGGAGACAGAGGGGTATTAGCTGGAGGGAAGAGCCCCAGGGGTCAAAACCGGTTTATGAGAAATCAGTCACCTTTGATCTACAGATTATGAGCAATAGCGAATCGACTGCATCCCTGGGTGAGCTGCTGCACAGTTAATTAGACACGTTATTAAAAACATGCTCCTCTACCAGTCTGAATTAGTCCAGCTTCCAAGCCACAGAGTCCTGCCCTGCTAAATTAAACAGACCTTCACAATTAACAAGCCTTCCTCCAGGCTGGTACTAACAGATGAGCCAGAAGACACTCCTTAATCTGCTGGATAAAGCAAACGATGGGCAGGTTTTCCATACCTTGAGTCATGACTGTAGCTGGTTTATTTTTATTTTGATACTCCTCCAGCTGCAGACACCAGAAATGGACCCAGTATCCAGGACCCAGCATCACAAGGAAAGGATAAACCAATATGACCTGGCTCACCTAGCAAGGACCTGATTAGCTCTTTCACTCCAGGGCAATGCATTTCAAAGATTTTTCAGGCCCAGAGATTTCCTGGTTAGCATCTCCTGTCCCACAGCTGTGGACCACGCTTCCTGCTTTCAGGTATTCCACGGCCATACTCAGACACACTTTTGTTCCCCTGATGGACCAAATTGTCTCAGGTGTAACCAACCCGTCCTCTCCAGTCTCTATTAATACTGTCCTACCACTGGAACTTGCTGTAGACAGGAATCTCATTAGCAATGCTGCCCAAAAAGTGGTGATTTCCTACGAGCAGCCAATTCCAAGCCCCTTCAGGACATGCCTGTAAATCCACATCTTGGTGGAGCACAGTGGGAACCCCCCCATACTCCTAACACTGCAGAATTGCACGTAAATGGCTTGAAACCCCTGCTTACCCCTGCAACAACCCTTAGGGTGACTCATCCGTCCCTCAGTTTGAAAGCACCAGGTGCTGCCCAAATGCTTTTCTCCACGCTAAAGCACTGCGTAGCACACATCTCCCATCTTCACAGCCAGCCTGAGCAAGAAGGTATGTCCTCAGGGGAGCTTTGTGGCCCATGATAATAAAAAGCAAGTCCTGCTGCTGCCCTCTTCCCCTGAACCCCACATCTCCACCGGCAGAGCAGAGAATGGACAACCCCCCTCAAAGAGCATTGCTGTGAGCTTAGTTTTTTTCCTTGGTGTGCATCCTTCATCAGGTTTCAGAGCTGGCTGTTTCATCTTACAAGAGCCACCCTGGCTGCCTGTGAGCCTTGTGGGGACCACGCATGCTGGCTGCAGGACCCAGCCCTCCCCAGACCACCCGCCATCGGGTGAGCCTCCGCCTCGCTTTTATTAGAAACACACAGTCACGAAACATTGCAAGTGGAATCCATTACACAGCATTTAGTACGTATCATTTGTATTTCACAGCCAGCAATCTTTCTGATTTTACAGGGAAATGGCTATTAAAAACCCCACCACGGCTGATGGGAAGGAACAGGTGTGCCAGGTGGCAGTAGGGATGGAGGGAGCGTTTCCAGCTCCGGGATGGACCTGCTCCCATGTCTGGACATCTTTCATAGCCACAGCCTCTCGTGTCACATCCTCCACTTGCGAGATGCTGTTGGTGTGCGGGAGAAGACAGCTCTTCTGTCTGCAAATAATTCACCCCATCTGACTCAGGTGCTTTCTGAAGCTGGGATACGATTGCAAATTATTACTCCAAGGAAAGAGAAACTGAAGCACTCCAGCGTTTAGGTTAGCATCACTCCTGCGAGGTATTATGGATGTCTGCAGACATTTCTAGTTCGTGCACAGCAGGAGTGTTGTGAACCATACCTTAGAGATAAACCAACTCATGGATTAGTACTCTTCTACCTCCTCCTAGGTGCTTTGTTCCCCAGACCTCCAGGACAGGATCTCGGGAGCAGGGGGGGTATCCATGGCCAAATGGGATCATCACCACTGGGGCAATGCTATTCATGTAGTATCAACATTTGGGTCAGGGTAAGTAGAGAATAAAAAACAAAAACATAGTTTAAAACCTGAACCTGGCCATTCCCAGAAAGATTGTGATTTCCTAAAGAAAAGACTGAAAGGAATGAAGAGAAAACACAGCTTTCACCCATGCCCAGCTAAGCAGAAAGCATCTCATCCCACAAACAAGAACAGCAAGTGACTCCAGGATGGGCGTCTTCACCCAGGAGAGACCTTTTCAAAATATAAATTGTGTATCGGGAGGTTCAAGTAGGATATTAAAAGATTATTTAGGACATTGCTTCCTCAGGAGGGCTGTACAGCTTCGAGGCAGGCCACTGGAGAGGTGGGGGATCTCCAGCACTGGGGGTTTTCAGGACTTGACTGGGCAAAACCACAGCCACCCTGATCACTGCTACAACTGCGGGAGGGGGACGTTAGGGACAGGGACACCAGAGCCGGATGTCTACTCTGATCAAAGATGGAGATGCCTTGTTTTACTGATGTAAAATCTTGTTCTCCTAGAATGTGAGCAGACACAGCAGGACCCCAAATCAATTGCCCAGTACATCTCCTGTACAATGATGCAAGCCACTGTCTCATCCAGACCTCTTGTTTGCCACCCCACTGCTCCCTTCTTCTGGCAAGTGGAGCTACAACACGCAGCTCTGAATTTTGCCCCCAGGAAGGTTGGCTGGAAACACAGGCTGGGAAATACTCTCATACATCATCCAGACCTATCTCCACTTTAACCATCCAAGGGAACTAGGAGCCACCCCATCCCACTGACAACACAACCCCTTCTGCCTACTCCAAGGTGCCCATCTGTTTAGTATTATAACTTATTTGGGGTGGCGGGGGGGGGGGGGGGTGGGGTGGGGGGGTGGATAGCATTGCTTTCTCTTTAAGCAAAAGCAAAAATCCCACAGATGCACAAAGATGGCAAGGCATGAGTAAGGCAGGGTCTCCCTGGTCTAACACCAGGCTCATCAATATAAATCAGAAACATGCTCAGAGTATGAAATGGTGCAATGACACATGTGATGGAAAGCCAACACGTGATGGACACAAATGACCCAGCTCTCACCACCAGATTTCTGCTTCTCACACTGCCTGGAAACACTGGTGCCTTGTACCTGTCAATATCTGTCATTGTTATGCTATATCATAACCTGTGATCGGCGAGGACAGGCTCGTTATATAATTTTAATGTATACAGTGCATTAAAGACCCCGAGGTCTACAATTTTGGACCTCATAATGACACAGAAAGAGGACTGAATCACTGGACTGGAAGCATGCAATTGACCCAGCACTGATGATCACAGCCTGTGTTGGCCAAAGGGAGGACAGGCCAAACCTGAAATGGCTTTGCTCATTGCTCCAAATCCATTAATTTCCCAAATCTCAGAAAATTCACAAGCAGAGTCAACCAGGAAACAGGAGTGAAAAGTACAAATGAAAATCAGAGGGCTTTTGGACAAGATGATCTTGTGAGGTCCCTTCCAACCCAAACCATTCTATGATTCTATGACTCAAAGAAAAGTTTAAACAACTTTTTTTTTTTTTTTTTTTTTTTTTTTTTTTTTTTTATTTAAAGGCTACAATTTGACAGGCTAAGAAGATAACAACTTCATCCAAAACCAACCTCAGAGTAACAAAGCACTGGTGACAACCACACATACAAAGGCAATACATGAGAAATGGAAGGAAAGTAAACGGGCAACTCATATTTTATTGTGACTGGCATGAAGTGAAGCAAATAAATACAGGAAACCTATGGAAAAGCCATGTCTGGCATGGCTGAAGGCAAGAAAAAGTTATGGTGGTATTCTTCTTTTAAGCACATAGACAAAATGCTAAGTAAAAATGTTAAAATTCACAGAAACATAGACAAAAGCATTGACAATGCCCAGGAATGGATATCTGGAGATCCCATCACCTTTCTGGGCCCTGCTTCGCCTCTGCACCATTTTCACAGCAATTTCTGGGGGCTGGTTTTTGTTTTGGGGGGTTTTTTTTGCCCTACATGCAATCAGAGCTTCCCTTGCTGCAGTTCTTTTTAACAGTTTGTGAAGGATGGCCATGGTCAGTCAGTCTGTGTCTTTATTAGGAAAGTAGGATGTTAATTCCATAGCCCTCAGGAGGACAGGGCTGCTTCCTCCCGTTAGTAATGCAGGATTCCTTAGCTCATACATAACTAACGACCCAGGGACCGCCTGGCTGTAATTCTCTTCAAAATCACACACACCATTTGCAGGCGTCTAGCAAATAACTAAGACTTTGGCCACAGCTGGAACAGATGCGTCAAGACCATGCAGTGACCAAACAACTTGGCTCTTTCTACATGGCCAACGGCCTCGTGGAGGTGAGAGAAGCCACAGCCATTGTTTATCTTCATTTCTGGGCTTTTCCTTATGACGTTTTCATAAACAAGCCCAAGGAACCATGGCCACATGAAATTCCTGTACGACACCTCCACAACAGGTTGGAAAATCAAATTCTGGGACTAGCCATTAACATAAAATTGGAAGAAAACCACAAGAAAGCTCCACAGCCTGGTTCCAGGACTGGTCAATGTTTGCATGAGCAACTGGGCAGTGGAGCAAACCTACATAGCTCTTTCCAGCACCATGTTTACAGAGAGTATCCCCATCTCCAAGGGGGAGAGACATGAGGCCAGAGCACTTTGGAAGGCAGGAGGAGACTTTAAAAAGATCTTTATCACTTGCAACAGCACCCTGAGGAAAAGACGGTGCAGATCCATGAGCCGTACCATCCAGTGGAGAGCATGAGGCAGGGGACAACTTCTGACTGAGAAGTATCAGAGCTTATAACACTTCAGGGACTGGAATGGGGAGGGGGAGAACTAAGAAAATCAAACATATTTCACAGTGAGAGACTCAACAGAGTTCAAGAACTAGCAAGCAAGAGCCCATGAGGGGACGCCTGGGAGAAGAAGAAAGCTGGTAAGTGCTTGAAGACACTAATGCAGAAGCATCTGAGTGCATAAGAAGGATCACATTTAGCAGATGCACTAGGATTATAACACAATGAAATTGTGGGCATTCAAGGTCTTGCTCAGTCTGAAAACACTTCTGGGAAAATAATGAAAATGCTGATGTAATTCAAATCATAAAGAATTAAAGAACAGGAGTATAATTAGCACCAGTCAACATACTTCTACAGGAAACAGGTCTTGTCAAACAAATCTGATTTCATTCTTCACTGAGATTACAAGTTTGATTGATGAGAGTAACTGTGTACAAGGCAGGAGGCTTTCTGACTCCCGAAACCAGGAGGCGTGACAGCAGCACGGGGGAGCAGAGCCAGCCGTGCCAGCAACAGCCCAGCCGTTGCCTGGGCGTACAATTCCATGTCGCCAAAAGCATGCTCAAGGGATTAAAAGCTGATTAGCTGGCAGATTCCAAGTAATAGTTCCCAGCATTGGACCTCAGTGGGCTCTGCAGGAACCAGCCCCAGGTTCATTTTTGTCTTACAGTCAGCACGATGGGGAGGAATGAAGTAAACCGATGCTGAGGTACCTAATGCTCTTCCAGGCTCGCAGAGCATCCTCAGGTAAAGGATATAGGATTCACCTCCCTTGGCGTTTGCCATATGAAAAAATAATGCTTCCACTTTAATGCAGTTGTTAATTTTCTACAGATAGTAGTGACAAAGAGAAAAGGGCCTCTGAGGACAAGCCAGATGATCTAAAACAGCCATCCCAGGCAGGTGGACTGAATTGCCCTCTGCAGGATACTAAGGGGGGGGGGGGGGTCTTGCTAACAGCTTACACTAGAAACCACACTTTTGTGCTGGTGATTAAATTGACCAAAACATCTTCAAAAGAAAGTGTGTGTGTGGGGGGGGGGGGGGGGGGGGAGCACAATCCTTAAAATAAATTAAACTCTGCTAGGAAAAGCACTGGAAAGTATGGTCTCCTCCAGCAAACGCCCATTGAGCTGGTGTGGCTCAGCAGATGTGAGCACCAGCCAGCAAAAACTCCAGATGGTCCCAGTGACATGGTGGCACTGATCAGGGATAGCCCCCTGCGCCTGGCTCTGGCACTGCATCACGGATGCTTTTCCCACCAAACAGACGTTCGCTGTGTGTGAAACAACGGGACGGCTTCAGTCCTCTTCCAAGCAGGCAGGTGTCACTGAGAGGACTGCCATCACAGCCAGGACCTCCTTGGAGCCAGGAGGATTTGGGCTAAGTCTGGGTGCACAATCAAATGATGACTTTGCTCTTCCTTCCCTTCCATTGCTAGGAGAGCAGGAGCATAACCAGGAGAGATGACTGTCCCAGGCAGGAGCATCTATGAGGTCCCATAGATGAACTGCACCAAGACACAACTGAGGTGTGCACAGACTTGCCTCAAGGATGCAGCAGCCAGGACAAGCAACATCCTCAGCACCACCCGCATCCATCCGTTCCCTGCCCTGTGGCTCCCCAAAGGGTGAACAACAAAACTCAAAGCACGTCAAGAAAGTCCCACAGATGGTATTAAACCAGGAGCTCTTCTATGGCAGGCATCACACACGAAGGTGAGGGTGAAGGTGAAGGTGGGAGCATACCCATAGATAGAAAAGAGACCAGTTGGTGCCCAGCCCAAGCTTTAGGATTTTCAACAGCTTTTGGGAACTTGCTCAAGCTGCAGCAGAGACAAGACAGGTCTGAGATGTGCTGGGAGATGCAAGAGGAAGAGTCCCAGGTCCTTGCCTGCCCCAAGGTCAGGGAAAACTCTCTAGCACCCCAGCAAATGGTAAACCCATACAGAAAAAAGCCCTCAGCAATGAGGAGGGAGCAGCTGCTGTTGTCAGTGCCTTCTGGGCTTGTCACGGCTGCCTCTTACCCCCTGCCTCCCCAGCCAAATCCTCTGACATCCAACACCGCCTCTGCCAAGCCAGCCCAGTTGGGTTCCCCCATTAATGCAAGCAGAAAAGCCATCCTTTAGGGGCTCCTTTAAAGCAGTGCCCTCCCCCCCCCCCAAAAAAAAGAGTTAGTCAAAGCAAATGCCAGACCCATTAAAAGCAAAGGACCTCACAGCCAACAGAGGAATGCTTGGGCTTGATGGACTGTTTATAGAGTCTTTTATAGGAAGGATGGGTAACCTAATCCCAACTACAACATTTTTTATGCTGTTCTATGAGGGTTCAGCTGTGATTAAACTGTTGGCACAGTCCCATGGCACATAAAACCATGGAGACCAGCAAGTCTCATCTCCGCCAGAGCCCTGCAAATGCAAGCGGCAAAACTATTCCAAGCATTAAAGGCTGGCGAGCCCTGCCGTGGGCCATCCCCACTCACACCTCCAATGGGCCTCGCTATCTTCAGAGACCAAAATAAAAGCAACTTGGCAGTCGCTGCACTGATCTCTAGGGAATATTTACCCCTGCTGCAGTCGAGAGTAGGGCAAGGGATAACCACCCCTCCAGGACTGTTTTTGGGTCCCAGAAGCTGGGTAGAGGAGATGCAACTGCTCTTGCAAAGATGTGCTTTCAGCAGTGGGCTTCAACATCCTTCTCCCCTAGAAGCAGTACCAGGACCAGCATGGGACCCTCCACCACCCTCCTAAGACACTGGATAAATCCCACAGCAACATTTTCTGAGCTGTTAAAACACTCAATTTTGAGCCAACCTCCCTAAACCGAGATGATCCAAGTTGTGTGTCCCCACTGTCTCTACCAGGCTGCCACTCCATACCTGGAGCAGAGACCGTGGTCCCCAGCATGGGCAAAGCCCTCCCAGGAACCAAACACCTCCACTTGGCTCAAGTAGATGTTGACCCCGGAAACCATGCCCACCTGGGACAAACCACCCCCAGGGTGCTCTAATTTGACTGTCTGAGAAGGAAATAAAGAGTTGGAGGGGGAGCTATTGGAAAAGCTGTTTTCTCCAAGCCCAGGCTTGGCACAGGGTCACACCAAACTCACGTTGGAGGACAGGCTTGTGCAGAAGAGCCAAGCCTCTCCTCCAGACCCTCAGCTTAGCTGGAAAGTGGAAAAGAGTGGGGGCTGTGGGGCAGGAACCACCTCTGCTACAACGCATCGATGGGGACTGTACATGGGATGTGCATCCTCGGAGCGGGACCGCTCAATGTCAAACCGGCAGGGTCTCCCTCAGCCCCGCTGCTGGCTGGGATTTCTTCAGGCAATTTGAACATGATGTTTGTTTCATTTATTGTTATAGAATTGGAACAGAACCAAGGCTTTTTTTTTTTTTTTTTTTTTGGCTTTGTTGACTCATCCATCAGTTTGTCTGGTCACCCTCATGATACTCCCTGGCATGATTCATCGTCTCCTTCGTGGCCACCACACACCCATTCCAGGTGGGCTCCCAACACCTACGTTAGCCCATGGCCAGGCGAGGTGGCCTCTCAGAGTTAAAGCTCTGGAGCACAACGAGCACAAGAACCTACCACTGATTTCAAACCCTTCTTCTGCATCAGATAAAAGACACCACCACCTCAGAAACCCTGCCTTGAGCATCCCCAGCCACAGCAGCCAGGAGAGGCATGTGTCCCTCAGTGCACAGCTGGGCTTTTTAACTGGGATGGGACTTTCCCAGCAGTTTTATTTTAGTCCTGTGCAAGCATACAACACATTCCTGCCGCCAAAGGAAAGGAGACCTTGCAGTCCTTTCAGATGCTACCACCTGAGTCCGTCCACCCATGGGGTTTCTTCTTCCAGCACATGTAGCACAGCCCCCGATGCACCATGCACAGGGCGATGGGCACCCTGATGGAAGCACTACAGGGTGGGCATCCCACCATGGCTCGATGAGCTGCCGGCACCCCTGGGAGACCCACAGCAGGGGCCAAGCCCTTCTCCACCCCTCTGGCCACTGAGCAATTTGAGGCTGGTGGACGACACACCCAGGGCTGACCTTGCAAATCCCTTTTTTTTTTTTCCCTTTTCCCTCTGTAGCCCACACACCGAGGACCTCCCAAACGCACGGTAAAATGCCAAATCAGCTTTCCAAGGGCTCAGCACCCACAAGCAGGAGCTCAGGTCATATTTAGGCCACCCAAATTACAGGGCAAGACTTGTCCTTGAGGGTGACCTGCTTCGCTTCCCCCAGCACAAAGCCATATGGGCAGCCCCTGCCACCCCACCCAGCACACCATGGGGATGTGAGGGCTCCACCAGTCCCTCCTGTTGGTCCCCAAACGTGCCACTCCCAAAACTACCGCAGCCCCTGGCAGTATCCCCTAGGCATCCCTTACTGTCCAGTCCAAAATTCAAAGCTCCCCCCCCCTGCAGCCCCACCTTTTCCTACAGAGAAACATATGCAAACTGGGACCAGCAAAGCAGTGCTGCGGGACCCAGCCCGGAAAGGTTGTACTTCACCCTCAGCCCTGCAGATCAGCAAGGATGGGCTTCTGCAATGCTGAGGGATGAAAGCAAATGCCAGGGATGACCCAGCTCATCCAGCTTTTGGCACATGCCCACGTGCCCCACACATGCACACCCGTGAGCTGTGTCCCACCAGGATGGGGACAGACACTTGCTCAGCCCCAGTGCTTGGCCCAGAGGAACCAGCCTGGATGCACTCCCTGGCAAAGCCTTACTTGCATGTGCCTCCTCCTCCTGCCTGTCCTGTGACTTGCCATAAACCAGTGGAGCCCAGGAGACCTCCCCAGGCACTGCTCGACCCAAGGAGGAGCATCGGCAACCTCCTGGAGTGGTGCAAGGTTTAGCCAAATCCAGGAACAGAGACCAGACGACAAATGGGAGCAGCTGCCAGTAAATTCAGCGTTTCCAGGGGATCTGTGTTTATCAAAAGCTGTCGCTTTCTAGCCAGAACAGGTGTCAGTCACAGCAAAATCTCATGGCAGCTATTCAATCTGAAGGCACAAGAGTTTGACATCAGACCAAAAAAAAAAAAAGCATCGTTAGCAACTTCTCTGCTCTCCATCTTGCCTACAGCCTTGGAAAAAGAAAGGTGAAGAGCCAAAAGGAGGAGGAGGATAAAATCAGGTGTATCAGGTACTGGCTCTGTGCAGCAGCAGCGCAGCCACCCAAAGCAGGCATCTCCCCATCACCAGGTGATGCTCAGAGCAGATCTGCCCCCCTGCCCCCCCCATGACAAAGCCATATCACGATCATCACCCAGCTGCCATGGGTGGACTCAAAGCAGCACCCACCTACCCCAGGACACTCCATCACACACCTGAGCTGGCCTCATCCCACCTGCAGACTTGCTAGCTGCCTGCTGCCTGGAGATTTACACCGAGCGCAACACAGAGCAGACCTTGCACTGCCTGTTCAACACTTCCCACTAGCCAGACACCAACCCCTACTAATGCTGCCAACATCCTAATTAGCACCTTTCCTGTGCCTGCCCTGCTCCCGACTGCTCTGCATCTGTCTGAGGACTCTCTTTGAGGTTTCCCAAAGGTAGAGCAGACAAATGGGGACAAGTCCCGGAGGTGCTCGGCACCCCTTCCCCTCCAGAGCAGCTGGCACAGCCGCCTCCTCCAGCCCACTCCAGCACCCCGCTGCACTGCTACGTGTCTGCCGTCAAGGGATTTCCACACAGCATCATGCACACTTCTGTGTTTATCCTTTCCGAGCCTCCAGAATGGTGCTAACATGCGCCAAGGATGGGAGAAGCCCAGGAGGGTCCTTGTTACACAGGGACTATCCATCCCTCTGCAAGGCGGGTAAAAGGAGCTGGGCTTTGTCCCAGTTTTGGCATGGACAGGGCGGCTCCAGGCTCTGTCCGAGGAATGCATTTGCCCAACCTGGCTGGAAACTGTCCCTGGTGGGGCTGCTCTGCTCTGACTGCCTCAACCCGCGGCCTCACTGCCACATCATCACACCCCGTGCCAGGCAGGAGCAAGCTCCGAGGGGCAGAAATCTCCATCCGACCCCTCAGCATGCTCCAGCACCGGGCAATTAATACCCTTTCACCAGCTATTCCCCACATCCAGGCACTGGCTGCTCTCTGCTCCCAAGGGAAAGACAAAAAACCACAACACCGGCTTGTTTTCCCTCCGGGAGCTGCGTCCGTTTCTACGCCAAAGCAGCAAGGAAGGCACGTGCCTGCTCGCATTTAACACGCAGGTGCTCTCCCAGCGTGCACACAGGCAGCTTGCGCGCCGGGGCATGCATACAAAGGCTGGGGACAAGCACACAAAACCAGCACTCAGCCACCTGCAAGGGCATTCCGCAAGCAACCTTGGAGGTGACAGGGATCCTGCAGGAGAGATCTGCAGGAAACGCTTTCCCCAAAGCTGGCATGCCACAATTAACTCTCTGCAGCCTGGCCAGTCCCCCTCCCTGCAAGCAAAGCACTCCAGCCAGCTCATACACCTTGTTTTATTTTATCTGCGCTGCCCCCAGTTCAGGCATTTTTCCTGCTCGCTTTGTCCCCTGATACCAGACAGGCTTAAAAGTAAAACAAGGCAAAGATTTATTAAGTGACGCTCACCGTAAAGGTTTCCGAGTTGCAGTTGTAGAGCCTGGAAACAGGATTACAAGCAAAGCAAATCATGAAACGCAACTGTAACCTCTGCACGGCGAGATGTGACCCCTCACATGCTCCAGCCCATCTCGCATCCAAGCACGTGGCGTGCACTGGCTGGGGCAGCTGCCCAGCCAGCTCACAGCCGCTCACCACTGCACAAACCTCTCTGTGACGGCCGGGGCTTCTTCAACCTCCCTGCTGCTGCACCCAACTTGTTTAGCTGGCCTGACCCCGATCTTCAGCAGACTTTCTACCGTACCTTGCCTCAAACCAGCTGCGCGTGTATTTGTCAATCCAGAGCACTCCTGGCTCTTATTCATGACCACAAACAGCTTCTTCAGGCACATCCTCAGAAGAGGTGGTAGATATGGGATAAAGGCATCGTCCCCAGGCATGTCCTAGGACCAAGCCCATCGTCCCCAGGCATGTCCTAGGACCAGCATGTCCTAGGACCAAGCCCTCTTGCTGGGTCAGACCGGTGAGTCCCATCACCCCTACCTAACAGCTCAAACACTGGCCGTACAAAAAGCTGAGCTTGCAAGAACGAGGTGCATCTCGTGAGAGAAAGGCTCGAAGCCAGACTCACGGAGGCAGCACCTTGTCCACACCCCGGGAGAATGAGCTGCGAAATCATGGGAAGCAGCAGGAGGGGAGGATGCTGCCAGCTACCTCACCAGCCATGGCCACCGGCCCTGCCTGGGGGGACTGAAAAGTGGATGCAGGCAGATACAGGTCCTGGTAGGACACACGCACCAGTCTCTTGGGTGAAAGCAACCACGCACCTGGAGGCATCTGAGCAGCCTGTTCCTGCCCACTTTGCCCTCAGACACATTGTGCCCAACCCTCTAGTCTCAGCGAGCAAGCCAAGCCAAAGCACTTGTGTTCCGTGGCCACCCCGCACAAACGAGTGGCCTCCTGGGAGGCTCAGAAAAGCAGGATCTCCTCTGGAGACTGAAGAGCATCCAAGGACTCCCTGTCCCCTGCTCCAAGACAGAGTGCTCCAATCAGTCCTCCCTTGCCCTGAGAGACTCTGGGATAGGAAGAACCTGTATTGCCACACCACGGCGCATGGGATACTTCTCGTACACAGCCTCTCATGACACCTGTGCACCAGGGGTCCTGCATCCCTCTGCTGAAGTTGTCCAGGCTCACAGAGGGTCTGGTCAGAGGGTCCGAAGGGTCCAGCCCCTGTTTGACCCTCCTCATCCTCCCTGGCTCTCCCCTGCCTCTGCCTCACAGCAGCAGAGAAGTGCTGCAACAGCCTCCCCCAACAAGGGTCCCTGCAAGCCACGGTGAGGACGTGCAACCAGAGCTCACCAGCCTCTGGCAGGGCCCCAAACACTTCAGGGACGTGTTTTGGGACCTGGGACAACACTTCCCAGGGAGCAGGACTTGTTTCAGCCTGCTGCCGGGCAGACGGACCCCAGATAAGCCCGTCCCAGCCGGGCGCAGGCAGCAAGCCGCTCGCCGTGCGATAACCATCACCTGGGACGCAGTTCGTCCTTCAGTCCGCTGACGACTGGGTGTCCCAGCGGCCCCCAAAGCCTGGGTGGGAGCAGAGGGGAACCGAGCCCTTTGCGGCCAGCCCAGACACCTCCCCCTCCCCTCCCATGCTGGGGGCTCAGCAGCCAGCTGCAGGCTGCCCAGGAGCCCAGCCGTGGAGCCCATTGTTCCCTTTGTCTGGCCTTTTAAGCACGAGCCCACGCGGCTCAAGGCGTCCCCTCCACCGTGGGGACGTTCACATGCTCGGCCACCCTCGCCACCCCCTGACCCGCTCAGCCGGCGGGCAAGGGGCTGAGCACCTCCCCTAAACCCAGCCTTTGTCTCCTCCAGATGAACCCTGGACTGCGGGTAGCTCCTTTCCTCCTCCCCCAGCTCCAACTAGATGCTCTTGCCCTCCGAAACGCCAAGGAGGGCAAAGGCATGCGCCAACAGGCATTTTCCAGGGGACCTTACCCTTGTCCGGCCACCCTGCCAAAATCAAGAGCCTGCATAAGGCCGGGAGGTGTTTCTGCACCCGTAGGGTCCACCATCACGGCCAAGGTGACAAGCACCCGGAGCGATGTGGACACCCCCGGCACTTTGCCTTGGAAGCTGCAGATGGTCTTGAAAGCCAAGCTGGGAGCTGGCAGGCGACGGGGCCCCCACTGCACGTGGGCATCCAGCATCAGAGCCTGGAGAAGACGCCTTAGCGTTTGGGACAGACCTCAAATACCACATCCACCACAGGAGGCTGAGCCAAAGGGATTCCTGGTTTCCCTCCCACCTCCAGCAGTGTACCAGGGGGACACCCGGGGGGGAGGTACAGAAAGCACCCCACTTTCTGCAGCCCAGCATCAAGGGCTTCCTGATGCCCCTGGTACCAAGGACGGGCAGGGGTGGGCTTCGCCGTGCCCAACGCACCCCTGCTTCCAACCCTCCATCGCCCTTGGTTTTAAACCTGCTGCTTGAGGACTCAAAAGCGAGTGAAAAAATATAAGATCATGAATTGTCACCCCTTCATCACCCTCTTCTTCACACCTCCCGCGGTCCAACGCACCGCTGTGCCCCCCCCCCACCGCAAGCTGCATCTTTTCTGAAGCCCCCCCCGCCCCTGTACCTCTCCTGTACAAGCATCTTCGCCCTTCTTTCCCAGCCTTTCCCAGTTCTGAGTTGATGCTTTCAAAGAGCCATCCACAATGACTTTAAGATCTCTTTCTTAAAATGCTAATAAGTAATTTAAAGACTGCCACTGTGTATGCATGGGTTTAGGGTAATTTTTTCCATGTGAATCCCTTTTCATTCATCACTGACTACATTTAATCTGCCACTTTATAGCCTGGTTATCCAGTGTCATGAGATCCTTTTACAATATTTTAAAGACAACTGTTGTTTTTATCATCCTGAATAATTTTGTATAATCTGCAAACTTTCTTGCCTTCGAGTTCCCACCCCTTTCTAGTGCATTTATAAATACATCGTGCAGCGCAAGCCTCACGCTGACCCCCGTCCAGTAGGAAAACTGACTCTTTGTTTCCCCCTCTTTAAGCAGATTTTAATCCATAAGAGAGCCCTTCCTCTAAAATTACTGTTCTGGAGTCTCCTGGATCACCCAGGGAGCTCTTCTTAAAGGATGCTTGTCCCATTTGCTCTGGTCCAAATATTCGTTTTACCAATTTGTTTTAAAATATAAGCTCTTCTGCCACGACTTCAGGGCAGTCTCTCAGCCCTGCCCTGCAAGGAAAGCTCCTTGGCAGGAGTCCCCTTGGCCACAGCCATTTGGGGGGACACTGAAGTTGTTGCCATCTCCCCAAGTATTCCATCCTTGTTGGGTTTAACCTCCCAATTCTCAGTTGTTGAGGGGCAACTTGGAGGGATAATTCATTTCTTCTCACAAGTTATTTTTCAAACTCCTCTCAGCCTGCCATATACAGTTTTACATTCACCACACCTCAGTTTTTTTCTATTTTCCCCTTTTAGATACTTTCTGAAGAACATCTTTTTACCTCTGGTGACCTCCTTCAATTTGCCATTTAATCAAGATATATATTTTTTTTTTAAACCCATACATTAAACGGACGTGTGTGTTTATTCTAAGCTTTAATATCATTTCCTACATCACGTGCAAGTATTTCACTATTTTAGCCGCTCCCTTTGGCTAGATCCCTCATTTTGCCTTACTTACAAAATGTTACTGTGTAGTATTTTTAAGGGCTGGTCTTTTTATGGATGCGATGGTCTGCCTCTAAGAGAGGTAAGGTGGAAAGAACATAATTTATTAGACCTACTGATAAAGCTTCACCAACTTTTGGAGCTCACCAGCCCCTTCTTGTGCTGCCCGGGAGACTGAACCTGCTCCCACAGAGCCAGCCCCATGCCTCGCACGACATCGCACGTGATGCTCAGGTTGAAATCAAGAGATCCTCCTCTCGTGGACTCTCCAAAGAGCTGCGATTACTCAAAGTCACTAAAACTATAATTTCTGAATAACGCCCCTATGTGACATTTACGGAGGCAGGGACCATCCACAATTACAGCTGTGCTTTCTGCCCTCGTGGCCCATTTCATCTCCCTGAACGTTTGGCAATCAGTGCTGCAAGTCGCGTCAAGAGGGGTAGCAGAGACCTAATGCTGCTCCCTTCATCCCCAAGCACAGAAATTCAGAGAGGGGCAGATGGCATGGCATGATCCTCACTTACTGCTTTGCCTTCACCCTGCTTTGCACAGTGGGAGGGCCGGCACACCCCGCACAGCCACCCCTGTGCCTGCACCCTGGCACAAATCACCATCCATCCAGCACATTCCCGAAACACCCGATATTGATATAAAGTCGGTATCGATATATCGCTGCACACACCCTCCGGGGCACCTCTCCTTCCTCACACCCTCCTACCTGCCACCTCCCAGCCCCTGAGGGGTCCCTGCCCGCTTCCAGCATCCCCAGTGATACCCCCCGTGCTCCCCGCATCGCTGGGTACCAGCCAGGGCAGAGCCCCCTCCTGACTCCCCCCCCAGGTGCTGCCTCTCCCTCCCGCCCGCACCGCACGTCAGCGCCTTATCGCAGGAGGCCCTGACGTTACCCCCTTATCTAACGGCTGAACTTTTGCCTCCGAGGATCTCCTCGCTACCCCCATCCCAACGCGATCCAAAGGGCAGCCACGCTTCGCTCCGGCGTCTCTGCAAACCAGAAGCCAGGTTTGGGAGGGATTGCAAACCAGGATGGGAGCCGACGGGGGGGTCTTTCTTGGTAAAAAAGGACTTTCTGCAGGATGGGAAGCTCCTCCCAGACAGACCCACACACAAGCGCCCATCTCAGCAGGGTCGGTCTGTTGGCAGCAGGCGCGTGTTGGGGCAGCGGCGGTGGGCTCAGACTCTCGTTTATCACAGCTCAAGCTGTACTCGCACAAAAGCACTCGGGCCTCAGGAGGTATCTCAGCATCCAGCGTCTACCCAGCTCCTCAGGCAGGTTTCGCAGCCCCGCTGGTGCCCACCCCTCTTCACAGCCAGCTCAGGTACGTATACACAGACGGCCACTGACTAGTGCAGGCAGATCCTTAGCCCATCTGCAAAGGGGACTGCTGCTCCCATCCTTGGGCGACAGCTCCAAAACCCCTTGGCAGCACCCCCACAGCCACGTTATGGCCCCTCGGCACCCACAGATCCCTCTGTAGGGTGTCACAAGGAGCTGGGGGACATCGGTGGCCGCGCAGCTCCAAGCCCTTGTCCCCTAAACCTCCGTCCTCTTGGCATCTCCCTCCAGCATCTGCTCCCTCAGCTTTTATCACCCAGAGTACCTGGAAATACAGCAGGGATCGGGAGCAACTGCTGCTCCCGCCCAGGTAAAGCAGAGGAGCACAGTGGCAATGGCAGCTACACGGACGTTTAAGTCAGGCACCAATTTATTTGGTCTCCAAAAGGAGTTTTCCCTGCCTCTGCCCCGGTAATACAAAGGGCAGGCAGGTGCAAGGAATGCACCTCGTCAAAAATTAACACAGGAAACAGGGCTGGAGAGGGGAGGCAGCAACAGGGAGACAGGCAGCACATGACCGACCCGAAACCACGGTCTCTGCTCCGCACCTCAGTCCCATTTGTCAAAAATTCTTTTCCAGCCTGGACTCAGGACAGCATTTGCAGATCTGGAGTTCAAACACATGGGGTGGATCGGCTTCTTGACAGATCCTCTGTTTTTCTCTGGACCTGCTGCTCTGCCGCCAGTGGCGTGTGCCGGGCTCACCGGGATGGTCCCGCAGCTCCGATGGTCCTGGCACACCCCAGGCACACACCACCCCCCTGGAGCACCAAGGTCAAAGCAACTACTCTGGCACGACCCGTAACCTCAGTGGGATGGCTAAATTCTTCCTCCACTGAGACCACAAAGCCAGATGCAACGAGGCACAGACCAAGCCCTGTGTTCCCTGGCACCCCCCCGCACTGCCCTGGGCCTGGGGGAGGCTGCAGAGGTGCTCAGCAGTGTCGCAATCATGTGTCAAGAGAGGTGACTACATTTTAACAATAAAATAAGTTATAGCATACATAAAATACAATATACTGTATCTTACGTACATGTATGCAATATAATAAATGTGTAATGTATATTGTGTACGTTATAATACATTATTAACTATGTAGGACAGCAAAGGTCCTGTCTCCAGCTTACTCAGAGGATGGGCACGGGTGTTCGTGTCCAGCACCTCAGCCACGGCGTGCCCCAGGGATGCCCACCCCAGGAGAGAACACGGCCCTCCCGTCCCAGCATCCCTCTCCAAGCCCAAGGCTGGACTCAGGATCGCGACCACCTGGCACAGAAGGACGCGCTCAACATCGAGTCCCCTCACCCGTGATGCCGCTTCCCAGCAAGACTCATGCCAGGCGATTCTCCCTCGCCCATCAGAGCCTGTCGCTGCCTCCACGCTGCCGGCTCCCGGGCTGCCTGCACCCTCACAGATATTAGGGCCATCTCATTTCTTCTTTCGCATTTTTTGGCACACGGCTGGCTTTCCTCCAGCCCTCGGGAAACTTGCCAGCACCTCAAGGTTTATGAAAAGTTAACTCCAACGGGGTGAAGAGCGCCTTCAGGTTCCCCCCCCCCCGCCTCCTCGCATGCGAGTTAGCTGGGCTGTTGATTTTAAAATACCTAAGTGCCCTTCCCAGCTCTACCCAAAAATACCTTGGAAGTATCAGTACTCCAGATACATGTGCAGCATATGCCAGCAGGAATACAAAGAGGAGCCGTTAGTGATAGCGGCACTGTTACCAACCGGTGCGGGATCCAGACCCTTCCAGGACTCCTTTGTTCTTGACTTTCTGGTTTTGTTTTTTAAAAAAAAAACACACAAAAAAAACTTTCCTTTTATAAGCCTGAACTTTCTCAGCTGCAGATATGTTACCTTGCAACTGCCTTAACAACTGTATGCAATTCTTAACCTCTGCTTTATGTACGTTGTCATCCACCTCCCTGTTTTCCATATTGATTTATGTTTTATGTTCTTTTCACATTTCCTTTTAACAGAGCCAGTTTTAACCAAACAGCCTTTCCTCCCGAGCCCGAGACATGCATTCTGCTGGCCAGTGAGTAATCAACTTCCAATTTTCATGCACACTCCTGTTTATATTTCCTTCCCTATCGGCTTTGTTTCTAATTAAGGTTTGTTAAATGCAAGTGAATATATAGCGTACAGAGAAATATAAAGCATGTAGATAAATAAACACCACACACACAGGCACACTGACTAAGGCTGCGCTTTCAACCACGGATCCCAAAGCACTTTGTCATGTTCATTAACAAAACCTCGCAGCTCCCTTGGGAAAGACGCTTGTATTATTTTACGCCTTGTAATTAGGAAAACTGAGGCACAGAGGAGACAAGTGAAATTACCAACATTACAGAAAAGCTCTGTAGCAGAGCTGAAAACAGGACTCAAGAGGCAGGATCCCTGGGCAAATAACCATAACACGTTCTTCCCCTGAACAAACCTTTTTTGCCCCCATTTTGGCCCTGGGAATTTGCCGGAGCTGCTGATGGCAGCGCGGAGGGCATCGCTACCACGGAGGTGCCCTGTGGCCCAGGGGATGTGGTGGGCTCCAGCCACCACCTCCTTGGCCAGCGGCTGCTCTTGGGTCAGTCTGCCTGCACCGACGGGGCCCAGAGCACCCGGAGGCGCAGATGGAAGCTGTGTCCAAGCATCCCAAGGAGCCCCGGGAAGAGGCAGCTCCCAAAGGTGAGGAAGGAGCAGAGGCGCGACCGGGGAGCCGCGTCCCGCACGCTTTTGCCTTGCCAGCTCTCCAGAAGCCTTTGCAAAGAGGGAAAGGCCGGGACACGGTAGTTGGTTGCCTGCATCGGCACCGTGAGCCACCATCGCAACTCCATAACACACAGAAGGCAACAGCAGGGGCACGGGGGGAACCCCACTGAACCCAAATCAACACATTCAGCTCCAGATGGCGATGGTCGCTGGAAGCATCGTGCAGGGCCCCCGTTGACCATCTTCCTGGGAGCGTCCCCATCCACGGAGGAGCACACCTTACGGTGATCACCTTGGGTGGGCGAACCCCCCCGCCAGCGCTGGCCACCCCTGCATCCCCAGACGTATCTTCCCCATCCCTTGGGATGAGCCCAGGCACTCAGGCATCCAGTCCCCGCTGCTGCCGCCGTGACCGTGGGAAGGTCACCCACGTCTTCAAGCGTGCAAGAGCCCCAGGAGCCGGTCACCGATCCCCCAGCACCACCCGGCAGCTCCCCTCAACGTGCGGGAAGGGCAGGGTGGGGTGGAGATGTCACCTTGCCCCTGCACGAGGTGCCTGGCTCCCTCCCTCGCCATAGTCAGCAGCGTCGGCTCTGCACGGCCAAGCCCGCTCGGGCCCCGCTGGCCAAGCACAAACCCCATTGTAAGTGTCAACACCGCCAGCTGATCGGGCCAGACGTCCCACGTGGACACGTATGCTCCCACAAACACGCTCATCACCCCAACCCTCCCCTCCCCATAATTAAAAACATACTGGGCTCATTTGAATAGCAGAGCTGGCTAGCGCTCTCCACTGCAACGTAAATAGTCCTATTTATGCCAAGCTCCCATATTGTAAATATCACGATGTATAGCTGGCCAACACATGAGTCATCTCCCAAAACTCCAACTTAATAAATGGTGCCTCATCTATGTTCCAGACAAACACCGTCCATGCAGCTCCCACCGCCTGGCGCCTCCACGCCCAAGGCCAGCAGCGGCCGCCCAGCCTGCCTGCCAGCCCAGCAAAGCCGGGGGGGACAGCAGAGCCACCCGGCCCCTCACCAGCTCGAACATGGCCCTCCCAGGATAGACAGCCCGTGGACCGCGCTGCTCCCAGAATGAGCCGCTTTTTTGGTCCGACACCTTGCTCTCACCCCTGCCCAGCCCGGTTCTCCGGCGCTTCCCGGGGCGCCCGTGCAGCGGGTGGGCTGGAGGGAGGCAGGCATGGCTGAGATGGGCTTGGGAGCAGGACGAAGGGTCCCCCCTTGCCTAGACTCTCCCACCGGGCTCCCGCCCAGCACCTTCCCCGCACAGCCAGCCCCGCGGGAGCTTCCCCACCTGCCGCCGGGCTCTGCTTTGTCTGAGAACCGGGGGGGAACTCGGCGGGGAGCCCAGCTCCTCCCGGGGACGCTGGGAAAGCCACGCCACCAACGGGGAGCCGGCCATGAGCTCCAGGATGCCGGCAAGGCCTTGTTGAGGTGCGCCCCAAAGCCTCTCCCAGCAGCCGGCAGCGGGCACGGCGTGGCAAAGCCCGGGCATCCCTAGGAGAGAGGCTCCGCGGTACCCAACCGGCACCGGGGGACCTGCTGCGGGGGGGAGGGGTGGGGGGAGAGCAGGGTGCCGGCGAGGGATGCCCACCTTGGCGAAGGGATGGCGGAGAGAAGGGCAACGCAGGGATCGAGAGGGTCTGGGGACGAGGCAGGGGGCGGGGGTGGGGGGGGCGGACACACGGACGACGACACGGGAGGGGCCCCCAGCTCCGCACCGGGCTCCGGCGGCAACACCTCCAGCCGAGGCAGCACTTCCCCAAAACTTCGCCTCCCCTCCAGCGCTGCGGAGGGGGTGCGGCGGGGAGGGGGGAAGGGGGAGGGGGACCGAGTGCCACCCTCCCCCCCCCAGGAAGGAGAAAGGGAGAAAAGACCCCCAAAAATCAAGCCCGGAGGGGGGCTCGCCCTGCCCCAGAAGGGCCCCCGCCCCCCCGCGGGCCCCCCCTTACCTTCCACGGCGGCGAGCAGGGGCAGCAGGGCGAGGGGCAGGCAGCAGAGCCACAGCGGCCCCATGGTGCGCGCCGGGCCGGACATCAGAGGCGGCGCGGCCGGCGCTCCATGGAGGCGGCGGGGGAGCGGCGGCGGCGGCGGAGCGCAGAGCCGAGCCCCCTCGCTGGGGCCGCCGCCGGCGCGGGCACGGCCGCGGGCACGGAGCGCACCGCCGGCCCCGCCGCCGCGGCCGGGCCGAGCCACCGCCGCCGCCGCGCGGGGGAGCGCCCCGCGCCGCCCGCCCCGCCCCGGGGCGCCGCGCTGCCGGCGGGGGCGGCGGGCGGCGGGCGGCGGCGGCGGGCGGGCGGCGGCGGGGCGGGGGGCGGCGGGGGGCCGGCGGCGCGGCGGGGGGCGGCGGGCGGGCGGCGGGCGGGGGCTCCCCCCGCCCGCCGATGGTTTCTCCCGGAGCTGTCGATCATCCAGAGAAAGCCGTGATTTCAGCCCAAATCTTCCTCGCCGGGGTTGACTGCGCGCCGCAAAAACCGGGGAGAGGGGCGGGGGCAGGGGGCGGAGGGGGGGGTTCCCGGAGGGATGCCCCCGCCTCCGCCTTTCCCACCGCCCGCCGCTCCGCTCCGGCCCGGCGGCCCCGGGCCGAGCATCCCTCCAGCCGGGGTTGCGTCCGCCTGGCCCTCGGCCCACCGCTGGGGCGGGCGGGGGGTGTCCCGGGGAGGGCGGCGGGGCTGGGGGGCGAAGGTGGTGGAGGGGAGCGCGGGCTGCGGGCAGGGCCCAGGGACATGTCCAGCAGGACAAAAAAAACCCCAAACAAACAGGGAGTTGGGAAAAATCCGTGGCTTGTTGCTGGCAGGCTCCGAGCAGCCCTGACCGCCCCCCCCAGACCCCCCGGAGTCAACCCATGAGTTGCCTCATTTCCCGCCTGGGGCAGTTGTGAGCTTACACCGGATGGGGTCAAGCAGGACTTTCCCAGAAGGTGCAAGCTGAGGCCCAGCTCCACCTCTCCACCCCATCACCCAACAGCCCTGACTTCCCCCTGCGCCTGGGAGGCAAATCTGCCCTTTGGGCGCCTCATGAGCCAAACCCTCTTCAGGACATGGGTGACCGTTACCAGGACTGTTTGCCCCAGGAGGTCCCCTCTGCCACCACGCTGACGTCTCCTCCTCACCCTGTCCAGCCTGCTAGCGTCCACGTTGCACCCAGCAGTGCCCCTCTGCTCACCTCCCAGAGCTGTGCCCCTATTTCTTCTGGCTGGGAAGGAGGGTCTAATGCATCCTGCAGAAAGCACACGTGTGTCCTGGAGGATCTTCTCTGGGAAGGTCACACCCTGCCTGCGGAGCTCTACATGAGCTATGCAAGGTTCATAGGCCAAGAGCTGAAGAGCCACTGGACTGCCAGGATGGATCCCTACCCTTCAACTCATCGAAGCATCTAAGGCACTGAAAAAACAGCCCTGGCTCACTGCGCTCTTCTTTCCCTTTGCTGCACTAGCAGCTTGAACGTCTTGGGTTTCCTGCCTTGGCCCATGGCAGGTGACTCATTTCTTGCCAACCACAGGTGTGTTTGGAGGAGGTCAAGTCTCCCTCATGGTGTTGGCCATATGCGTGAGCCAAATGGGCTTCCCCAACTCCATGTGGCCAACTACAGGCTCTGATCCCTTTGGGAGCTCGTTTCACTGCAGATGTTACTGGTCCTACAGGCTGGCCCCACATTCAATGCAGCAGGCTCCAGAGAATCTTCCGGCCCAGGTCCATAGTCTGTGGAGAAGCTTTCGTCTTTAGTGCCTCGTTAAGGTTCACTTTTGCATGGCGAGTGCCCAATTCATTACAGAAGGAGGCAGAAGGGCCAGGGACAGCCAGTGGTCTTGCTGCTCCTGCCTCCAGACATCTTCCTCTGCAGAGCAAGGACCCCAAGCATCCCTGCAGTTACCCACCATCCCAGCGCTCTCCTGGGGGCTCCCCCATTTCCCAGGGTCTATAATGGTCCCCTCGCTCCCCGCTGCTCTGGAGCACCCAGCGTTTCCCACCAGATGTTAGAAAGCACTCACCATTTCCAAACTCCTCAAACCATCATTTAAATCCTCCCAGATCCCAGGGCTGGTTTAGTGTCCTGCAGTGCCCTAGGTAGGTATGTCCCAGAGGATCCGCCCAGTTCTCTAAAGCGACAGCCTAGAGTCCAAGAGCAAGCAGCAGCCCTGTCTGTTTGCCAGAGTCCACCCAGACCCTCAGGATTTTCTTGCAGCTCTCCAGGGCTGTGTGCCAGACACAGTGGGAATTTTGTCCTGAGGGAACAGTCACTGGAGACCTTCCCTCTTCTTCAGCTCCTTAGAGCATCCTCTTAGGCTGGTGCTGCTGGAGATGGGACCTTGGATTACACAGACTTATTGTCTGACTGCCTCGGTGACTTTGAAGTTCTTATGTGCTCCTTGGAGTCCAGTTTGTCCCCTGAAGATGCTCTTCAGAGTCAGTCATGAATGGTGAGCACCAGTCCCACCTCATGCCTTCACTCTGCTCCCAGGAAGGGCTTTCTATGACTGTCGCATCCCTTCGGTGTCCCTGGGAAGGCCTGCCAAGGCCCCACAGTGACCTTCACAAACTTGCTATCGTCAGTGTAGGGAGTGCCACCAGCCTCCACCTTCTGTCCTGAAGTCCACGAGCTTCTCCAGTCACCAAGCCAGCAGCCTGGAGCAGACTACCAAGTGCCACAAAGCACCATGCCATGATGAGTGATGCTGAACCTCCTCCAGTGTCCTTTTCTGTACCTTCCTCTCACTCTGCACCAGAATTAGTGGCCTTTGTGGAGGATGGTCATGGACCAGGGAGCGCTGTACATCCTCACTGCTGTCCTCAACCTGGCACAACAATGTGAGCTGATGCTCTCCTTGCTGCCATCTGGTGACAAGTGGCCACAGAACTGTGTCACATGGACCTGACCACCATCGGGCAGCTGGTCCCACCTTGGGAGCCAAGGTATATTGGTTTTACTGGTAGTTGCTGCCCACATCTAGCCCTTGGGCAGCACAGTCGTAGGATGCTCAAACCCTGCTGCAAAAAGCATTAGATAAAGCCTCGTCTGGGAAAATAGCAGCACTGGGGTTACAAAAATGGGACAGCCATCACTTCAGTTGCATCTATCAGGTAGTTTACATCAAAAGATGGTTCCCAGGCAGACAGAGCCAAGAGAGATGACATCTAGGGGACATTAAAATGAGTTTGATGGTGACGCATTTAACGCAGCATCTTCAGTTCCTGGTGCAGGAAGAACAGGTTTCATTTGCACATGAAGCCCTTGGCTCATCACACCTGGAGGAGGTGGCTTCCTCTCACCCTCCGCAAGGTTAAAGAGGTGCAGCAGGTGACATCCAGGAGTCAAGGGAGACACAAAGGGAAGCAACATGCATGAAGCAGCTTCCATGCAATTGCGGATACAGAGCTGTCGTTGCACAGACGCAAGGCTCAGTGCAGCCATCCTGGCACCAGGAGTGAGAGGGAGCGTCACCCAAGGAACCCCAGCTAACAGAAGGATCCAGGAGAGGCTTCTTCTTGGGGTCCAGGGAAGCTCCATCCCCTGGAACTACTTGATCAAGCTCAATCTCCAGTTGAAGGAGGGGGCAGTTAATTTTGGGCGGGCAGGATGAGGAGTGAGTCCCTCCGTGTCACCTAGAGCAGTAAATCTGCCTGTAAAGACCTGCCGAGAGCAGGCAGGCAGCTGGTCGGGGGCCACGGAGAGACACCCTGCGGGAAATTGGCACCCTTGCTCACATCTCTGCATGTGAAAGGAAAGCTCTTCAGCTCCTGGCTGAAACCCTCAGGCTCCGAGGAGCCTCGAGCTTCCAGGGGCAGGTTGGGAGGAGGAAAACGTGAGCATATTTTTACAGAAATTGGAGTCTCCCTGCAGCAGCAAATCCCGTAAAAGCAAAACCCAAGTGAAAAGCAGCTTCAGCTGTTCTGGCTCTGGCTGTGATGGGCTTGGCCCCAGGCCAGTGAGTTAATTCTGCCTATTAACTAATAGTACAGTATTGTCGGCAAAGATTCATTGCTAAACTTATGTTTTTAAGATATCACTTATCATTTAAACACTTAACTCTTGATCCCTGAACATGTACAGGCACCATGTAGCCCTGCAGCCATGCTGCAGATAACCAAAGCCACCACTGGTTGGGGAGGCCGGGCAATGTTTAACCCTTTTCCCGCTCTTTGTCTGAATGATAAATTGTCTTGAGTAGCACTTTCCAAAGGCGAGCAGGCCCTCCTGCTCAGGGACCGCTTATTATCACCTACTTAATGTTCCTGAGCTCAGCAGGGATGGAGGAACTGTTCCCAATAGTGGGTTTTTCTAACCCCTGTGAAGGGTGTGTGAACAGCAAGAGACCGTGTGGATCTATGTGATTGCAGCCTGTCACCGAGAACAGCCTCCCTCCATCATTCCTTGCCTTTCCCGGTCACCCCAAATGCTCTGCAGTCTGGTGGAGAAGCCGGGCTGGTCCTTCAGGAGGAGGCGGGGGAGCAGTAGGGGCTGAGCCTTGGGTGCTGCCCAGTGCCTCATGGCTCAAGATCCCCAGTCCCTGATCCCTCATGGCTCAAGATTCCTGGCCCCTGATCTCTAAAGAGACATTTTGGGGGGACCTCAGACGTCTCCCCCCATCCCATCCCCCTTCCCAGAGCGGACCAGCATCTTTACGAGCAGTGCTGGTCTCCAGCCACCATCCAAGGAGGCACTGACTGCACCCACTGCCATCCCTAGCCCACTGGGGACGTTGTGGTGAGGTTTCTCTGTGCAGAGTTAAATCAAAATAAGGCTTTTACATCCCTTTACACTTTGTGAGGGCACCTGGCCCTGGTTTGTGCTGAAATGTGACACTGGAGAGCCGTCCTCACTCAACCTGTTTAGCATGTTGCAGGGTTCTGCCCCGGGGGGAGCTAACGGAGGAACCAGCAGCTCCCTCCCCTTCAGCTCTTTCCTCTGGCATTTCTGAGGTCATCTATTGCGAAGTGAAAGATTCATGCATGTTACGAACTCTGCCACTACCTGATATCAGAAGCAGGAGGGGATGAGACAGAGAGGAGAGGAGGAAGGTAAGAGGATGGCACAGATCAACCAAGCATCAGCCTGTGCTGGGACACCCAGGAACATAGCAGAGCCCTAGAAAAAGCTTCAGGCAAGAATTTAACCTCTTTGGGGAGAAAAGGGTGGCTCCAGAGAGGAGCGAGAAGTGGAAAGCAGCCGTATTTCTGCTGCCATTACAACGTCTGAAGTCAGGTTTTAGAGCCTACAGCTAAATTGGGAAGCAAAAGTCAACTGGTAGATTGCATTAAAGACTTGAAGAGTATCACACTCTGAAAATGAAAGAAACTTTTGAATGGTATCCATGGGAACAAATTAAAGAGGCACTTTTGAAGCATTTAAAATAGATTTAGAACTGTAGAATTGGGCAGGAAATTTGGGGTATTTTGTTCAACAGCTAATTTGAACCCAGCTTATGACAGAGCCAAACACAGACAGGTAAACCTTACATGAGGTAGGTAAACCTTAGATTAGACACTGCAGAAATTATCTGATCGTGGCTGCCTGTTAACCAGCTGTAGAGTTAAAAGAAACTTTTGGAAAGGTAAAGTTTATAAAAGTATCTCCTTCGGGAATGCAAACATGTCAGGTGTTCTTGAAAAAGTTGATATCATAAATAAGCAGGACCTTACAGAGATAGAAAGAACAAAAATTAGGTAAAGAGAAGGCAAGTTTAAATAAAAGTATAAAATAACAAGGAACTCCCAATTTCCCAGAGTGTAGAGAAAAGCAACAATCAATCAAGAATATAAGTTATTACCCTGTGTTTTAAAAAATATATCTTAAAAAAAAAGGGATTTAGATATATAGCAAAGAATAGGTAGAATGGTCACCAGAATATCACGTTATGTATGTAAATCTAATCCAGAAGACTTTACAACCACAAGGCATAACTGGCAGAAGGTGGGGTTTGTATTCTGGAAAATATTTTCATTTCAGTCCTTGATTATTTTACGGTTAGCCAGAAATAGCAATGTTAGAGAATAAATCTACCCAGTAGGCAACCTCTGATGAAAAACTGCCAGGCATTACTTACTCACAGAGGTAATGACATAAAAGGATGCACAATTTAATTGCTGTCATTTTTAACGATTTGTAAAAGAAAAGGATGTAACCCAAGCTATTTTGTGGCAGGGCATCCACAGTCCAGAAGCCTTCTGGAAAATAGCTTTAAAGTTGTTCAAAGGAAACTAGAAAAGCTGAAAAGTCAAACTCAGGTCTCTGTTTAATACTATAAAATTACAGGGTGGCATCCTTGAAATTGAGAATGCTGAAATGGCATTTAATAGGAAACTGGGGAGAAAACTACCTGTTTTTTGTCAACGCTGGTGTTAAAAATAGGAGTTTTGCAAATGCTGGTGAACACTATGAAAAAATGCAACATTATGTGTTATGTTCAAGGCACTCAGAAGCAAAATCCTCCGGTGCCCTGAGACGGCGTAGGTTTACGAGAAGGCAAATATAGGATCAAAGGCAATGGCATGTTGTGAAATTGCTCTTTTCTCCTAAGAGGTGATTACAACAAAAAGGCAGACCTGAAGGAGGCAACCACATCTCCCTCCACAGCAGAAGGATGGAAAAAAGACAGGTTGTCTGGGTCTTTCCAAAGAGAAGTGAGCTAAGGGAGATGCGGTGGTGTGGAAAAAGCGGACAAAAGCCCTCCAAGGTCTGGAGATAAAAGGTCAGGAGGCAGTGGGAACTGTGCCGCATGCTGTATGATAGGCATTTCACATTTTCTCTTTGGGTGTGGGAATATCCACTCTGTTAAGGTTTTGGCTAAAATGTGACTTAGCTGGAACGAGCCCTCCAAAGTGAGAGAGCCGCTGGATGCTGGCAAATGCGTGCACAAGCTCTTCATGCTAATATTTAATTTTTTTATTGAACACTCATCGGAATAATAAGCTCTAGCACCACGTTATCTTCTCCTGCCCGGGGACAGCTGGGGGATGAACATGGGTTGTGTGCAGGCAAAAGCACACAGACTGCAGAGGCAGGAGAGCGGTGGGATGGGACAGGGCAGCATTAACAACGCTCAAGCACTGTGGCGGTGGTGGGCAGAGAGCTCACGTCGTCGAGGAAGGAGAGGCAGGGGCTTGCGCTGAAAATGTGAGCAGGAATGGGGGGGTCAGTTTGGGGTTGGGCAGAGAGAGAGGAGGCATCCCTGAAGGGCTTGAGGTGTGTTGGCCATGGCACCGGAGCAGAGACCTGCTCTGTGTTTGTCCGCTGGCAGGGAGTGGGAGGAATTGCTGCCCAATTATCCAAGACGGATGGAGCGCGGCTGCCCCTGGAACAGCCTGTCCATCTGCTCTTTGGGTTGCTGCCCCGGTGACACGAGGGACCTGCCAGCAAAAAAGTGCTCAGGTGACTCCCCTCCCCTCAACACGCTGTCATGGAACCACCGGGATGAAGCAGAGCTGGCAGAGAAGTTGTGCAGGTCCCTGCCACGCATACCAAGCACAGGGCACCACAATGGTCAGAAAGGTCATGGGTTTGTCCTTTCATTGAGTCCTTCAGTGTTGCCGGTGGAGGAGGCTCTTTGCATTTTTCCATGCAAGACTTGGTTCTTGCAGCTACTGGGATGCCCTCAGCCCATTGGCATCAGCATCCTGGCTGGTCTCGGAGAAACTTCTCCTTCTCGAGCGCTCCTTCGGGGGACTCTCGTGAGCAGCTGGGGCTGCTGACTCGTCCTGTGCTCATTGGGATATGTCCGTGTTCCTGCCCTGCCACAGCATGAGGGTGAAGCCCCTCACCACCCTCAAGGGGACCAGGTGTCTTGAGGGGTGTTGTGGTGGCCAACGTGACACCAGCCTGTATGAAAAATCCCAGTAAGTTATAGAGAACTACTGAGGCTGCTTGTACAAGGCAGAGGGTGTGGAGTTAAAGACGACAAGACGCCCCTGTCCTGGACAGAGTTAAAGACACCTGGGTAAGTGCTATCTGCTAGGGGAGAGTCCATGGGGCTTCTGCAAAGGGGACTTCTGCTCCACAACCCCTTGGAGCCCTTCAGAGTAGCCAAACACACACAGATCAGTGCAATCTGTTCATGTCATCTGCTGTGGTTTCCAAAGGCTTTCCATTAAGTCCATTGCCAAAAGTTTTTTAAGGAAAGCAAGAGGCCAGTGGGGTACAAGGGAAGTTCCTTGTCTTTTTAATTAGTTAAGAGATAGCAGTAGAAAGGAGCAAGCAGCAGGCACTATAAGCAGAGGGAGGTCACCAGTCAGTCCTGCAGGATCTGAGCTGGGACCTGTCTTCTTAAACAGACATGGCAGGAATAGGGACAAGCAGGGGGGGTGACAGAGGATAAGCAATGCACATGGGGAAAACAACCATAACCTCACCTGCACAGTGACAAGCTGGCTGCTCTCTCTCTTTTCCCATAAATGAACCAAGGCTGTCGAGTGAAACTTGTGTGAGGTTCAGGGCCAGTTTCAAAAAGATTGGGGTTCAGGAGTAAAGGAGGTGATTCTTCACATGGATGGGAGATGAACTGTGGAGGTCCTCGGCAGAGCTGGGGATACACAAAACTCAGAGCGATTCAAGTGGAGACTGGACAAGTTCTTTGAAGAGAGATTCAGGAGTATATAACACACAGGGAAACCCATGGAAAAGAAAATAGTTGGGAAGTTTTCAATACACATCTTTCTGGGCTCATGCAGCCCTCCAGCCTGTCTCCCTTCTCCCATTAAAACCCTTCCTGGGCCCACAGGAGATGTTGTGGATGCTGGAGGTTTGCCCCATAGGTTACACCAACCTCTGGACTGACCCACTGCAGATGCTCCCTGGCATCAACATGGCACCAGCGCATGGATGGGGACCTCCAGCACATCCTTGCTGACCAGCTGCCAGCCCCTTTCATGCCAAGCTCAGCTCCTGAGACAAAGGCTGCCATATCCCCTTTACTCGTCTCCAGGCTGCTATCAGAGAGGTCTTTAATTTGGTTTTAATTAAAACAACTCTTTGCTCTTTCCTTTCCTGAGATGGGTTTTGTTCTGTCTGGAGAGCTGGCATTGCCAAGAGCCAGAGCTGCTGCATCAGTGCTGGGCTGGGGACTTTTAACAGGGGATTTAGTGCAGGGCACTGGAGAAAGGGAGCAGAAGGAGGGGACCAGCAAGCAGCTCTAAGGGGACCATGGGTGCTCCATTGCCTGGAGGCACAGAAATCACAGAGGCCTCCAACCTTGGGATATGGAGGCAGGGATGTGTCAGGCTGGCTTTGTGCTGAATACGTTGCTCAGCAGGTGTACTAGAGAGGAAATCAATCAGCCCCTGATTTACCTGGGAGGACAGATAATTCTTCTCAACTGGTTTTTTAATTTGGAGTCAACTTCCAGGACCACTGTTCAGATGTCTCTGAGATAAGTGATCTGTGTTGCTCCAGTCAAACAGGATTCTCCTTCTTTTCAGACCAGCAAAACTGTGCTTTGTAAGTAGATGTTCCAGCTAATGAGGTGTTAAGTGTAGAGGGAATCACAAGTACTTGAGGGCAGATCCAGCTGCTAGTAAAACCAACAACCAACAACCAGCACCAAGATTGTCCTCAACTTCCAGGAACAACTTCAGACAAAGAAACTGTCCTAGGGGCAGGATCAAGAAAAAATTGGAAAATGCAACCACAAAAATATGGCTGTATGTCATGCTACAGCTGCATTATGTGGCTACATATGTTCCCTCTTCTCAGGCCAACGGAGGAGTCTGATGGCAAGGGGCATGCTTGGAGCAGACACAAACAGTGGCTTTTAGCTTGCAGAGCACAAGGGGCCTACCGGGAACAGCCTCCAGAGCCCTGAAATACCACAGCTTCCTGAAGAAATGGCCACAGAAGATGTAGTGGATTATGCCAGTGAGGTTTAGCACAGGTATCTGCTCCCCAGGGAGAAGAGCTACGTACCTTGCTTTGTTGTCAACCAGGAGTCTTTAGCAGCGTCAGCAATGCTGCAGAGGAACAGCTTCAGGAGTAGCCTTGAAGCCAAATTTATCATCTGCCGATTTTGTTTGCCTTTGGAGCAACCCAAAAGCCCAGCTGCACCCAGGCTCAGTAGCACTGTACTCCGTCCCTCAACAGCGGAGGGCCCAGCCATCTCCATCTGTCCTCTCCGCGTTGCAGCAGTACTGCCTGTTTGCCTCTGCCCAGGAACAGCAGGTCCTGGCACCACCTGGCACAAGGACAGAGGGGATGCACAGGCAAGGGGAATGCAAATGCAACATGCTGGGCATTGCAGTGACCTGGTCTTCAGGACACTTCCACATCAGAGAAACAAAAAAATCACAAAGGTGTTTTCTGAAAGGGACTTCCTTAGTCTTACACCATGGACACAGGCTCAGCTGGCACATCAGCTGGGCATCGAGGTTAGGGAGAAAGCCCATGAGGTGGCTGGAGAAGACCAGATGGGGCAGAGCAGTGTGAGTGTCCTACAAATGCATGTCAGGACACAGGGATGTCTTAGCATGGGACCCAAGCATGGTGGGTGGAGGATCATGTAGAAGAAACACAGCAGGTCGCCTCAAAACAACAACCTTTGGCAGATATCTTGCTGGCTGGACATCACCGTGTGATGCTGAGAGGTCCACAGTACCCTTGGGGCAGATCGTAGAACACTATCATCTCCAAGACTCACTTGAGGGCTGGAGGAATGTGAGGAAACATGGGGTAGCAGGAAATCCCCTGGAGGGTTTCCCGGATTTGGCCAGAGACAGCCACATCTGCCCTGATCCAGTGTTGATGACAGTCCTGCTGCAAGTGGGAGGCTGGATCAGAGCCCCTGCGTGGGTCCCCCCCACCTCTAGGATTTATGTGTACCTCATGAGCTGACCTTCTCTGGGACACAGATGCCAGCTTTGCAATAGGAACAGCTATTCTTGCAATGCCTGAAGCTATTGCTCTCCCACTGCTGCAGGTGGATAAAGACATTTCCCCCAAGCAGGGCAGCCCCCCCCCCCCAAAGCAGCAGGGATACAAGAGCTAGGAAAAAAGCTCTAGCAGCAGGACCCTCATTGCCATTGCAGCACAGGAGAGCACTTGGCATCAGTTGAGAGAGGTCACTGGTGGATGGAGCCCTGGAAATAACACAAAACTGGCAGGAAGCCAGCATGTCTATGCAGCACTGGGGTTTATCTTTAAAAATAACGACGACAGCAGCCTGACTTTGCTGGAAAATACCTGGCTGGTGCTGGGATCCTGCATCCTTAGGTGCCTAACTGACAGACTCGGGCATCCTTCGGGAGTTGAGCTGTATTATCTGACGAAGGGGGATTATGCTGTGAAAACTGCTCATTGGGGATTGTATATTAACAGGATATGCTCGGCTAGTTGACAGGAAGCAATAAAGTAATTTGAAGGAGACTGGGAGAGAGCGTGTGAGTTCCTGCGTCTGTGTTAAATCACGGCACTAGATAAGCAAACAGTGCAGCCCCGGAACGGGGAGGAGCGCTGCCAAGAGGGAGCTGGCCAGTGCCAGAAATCTCTAGGAGCTGCTGCAAGTCCAGCTCGAACACAGCGTGGAAACCAGTGGGATTGCAATTACAATTCTCTAGCCCCTGCTTGGGGCTCTGGTCTTGCAGTTGGCAGGTTGTTGGGTCCTGTCGCTCGTCACCCTGGCTCGGCACACATGCATGAGTGGAAAGAGAGCATCACTCAGCAGCCGAGAGACCTTGGTGCTTGCTTGCAGGAGCCCGGCCCACCGGCCTTTCAGGGGCTCCGGGAAGGAGCTGCTCCTCCCAGCAGATCCAGGCCTGGAGGAGGAAGGGGAGGAAAGCCAGGACGAGAAATACGTGCAACTGCGAGAAACAAGGCTGTGAGATCTGCCGAGTGAAGGGCGAGCCGGAGACAGCCAGCAACAACAAGGGGAGCAAGGGGGGCTGTCGAAAAACATCAGGCACTTCGCGTTCAGCGACTGGCGCAGATTTAAGCACCCTGCTCGGATCCTGCCCAGGGGAAGCGGTGCCTGCCGTGTGTGTGTCAGCAAGCACAGCACCTGGCACGCCATCCCTTGCTCAGCCTCCCACGTCCTGCTGGAATCAAATATAGCGAAAAATCAGCAGCATTTTTTTGCTCTCGCAGAGGCTTTGCTGGCCTCCAGGAGGGGACATTTGCAGGCCTCCTTATGCAATCTCTGATCCTTTTCATCAGGCGTATACTTTCACACTCTTGTGATTGCCCGGGGAGCTTGCTGCCAGGGGATATGAGCGCTGCAGGATCTACAGAAGTATGTCTGTGTTCGGTGGAGGCTGAAGACACAAAAAGTGCTCTCTTCAGAATAACAGAAGTAAAAAACCCCCCACATTTGCTGCCTTCCACCATAGGCAAAAAAACCTGACCCTAACTCTCGATGAGTGTAGAACCTTTTTTCCCATGCATTAAGAGCTCCTACCGAGGCTGATAGGCAGGATACACTTCCCTTGGCAATGGATTATGTCAAAAACTGTATCTTGCTCTGAAGCACCTAACGCTGCCCCTCTCAGAGAGGGTCTCCTGGTACACAGAGCACCACTCCAGTGTGCGTTAGGCACTCCTGCATCTGACCAACACGTTCTCCAGGGGATGAGCACCAGTGAAGTACTCACAGTCCTGCAGCTCTGCTCTGAGGAGGCTTACCTGGAAGCTGAGACCATGATGCAGACAGACATCTACATGCATTGGAAAATAAGTCCCTGACGTTGCCATTCATGAGCATGTTGGTTGCATTTCATGCGGCATCACAAGTCCTCCCTGCTGAGGAGGCAGTGGTGAAGGGGACAAGGGTGGTAAATCACTGGAGGCAGAAATGGTCAGACAGACACAGTGAGGTAGGGCCACATCCACACGTTTCATCATTCCCTCCCTGATCAATGTTTGTTGATCTGGTCCAGCAGATGGTCAGCACCTTCGAAGGAACCTGGCCCTGGGCAGTGGTCACAAGTGTTGACATGTGTGAGCCCCCAAGATGGTGCAGCCCCTGTAAGCTGGCTTCCTCATTTTGAGCCTAAGTCTTGAGGAAATGTAAAGTTTCACTCATGTTCACTTCCAGCAACTCTGGTCCTCAAAGTAGAGCTCCCTCCCAAGAGCTGCTAAGCACTATGAAGACCAGGAGGTCAAGGTGGTGTGGAGATGTTAATGCCTAAATGTTCTCGAATTTAAAGCAAGTGCAGGCTCAGCAGGTGGGATGGAGAAAGTCTCTCCTGTACTGGCCAGGAGATCAGAAAAAGTGGTTGTAAGTACAGAGGGAAGCCCAGGGGCTGGATTGCAGCAGTGGGGCGGGAGAAGGAGTGGAGAGCTGTGGTGTGGTCAATGCTGACCTGTCTTGAACTCTCATGAACTCTCTGTCTGACCGCCAAGGGCATTAGTGCAGCCCAACAGTTGTTAGCATCAGGGCTGGGTGCTGTGGTGTGTGCACACGGAGGGCTCTAGAGCCACTTGCTGGCACTTAAACGGCACCTGTGTGACATCCAGAGCTCAGTCTTCCTCAGTCTATCAGCATGGTTCTCCACTCATAGGAGCTGCCTGAGCTTCAGCAGAGCAATGAGCATGCAAAAGACTCAGAGGGCAGCAGAAATGGTGGAGACTTTCCCTCCCTGCTCATCCCCCGGGATTCCTGGTTCAATGGACATTTACTCTCCTCTCCGCTGAGAGCTGGAAAATAGAAAACACTCCCTTTCTCTGCAGCTCTTAGTGACATTGTTATGGTTGAATGCATTGGTCATAGCACACCCCTGTCCGCACATCTCTCCATGGGAGAGAGCAGAATGGGGTGTGTGCATGGCAGGAGAAGAAATGTCAGGAAGCCAGCTGTTGGAGAGGAGATGCTTTGCTCTATGACTGGGGAAGCACTCTTCCACTGCAGGAGGAATGAAATGCATGGGAAATGAGTTGAGCTGGAGCGAAACAGCTTGTGTGTTTCCCAGCTTTAGGGTCTTTTGGGCCACCTGTAGGGGTAAAGGAAGTCTGGGACCATAGGTGGGAATGTACAGCCTTTGCTGGCTTATTTAGCCTTGCAAAGTGCAGGTTTAGCTGAGACAAGAGGAACTGCCTAGGGCTAAGTCAGCTCCTTTCTCTCAGAGCAATGGTGGGGGAGCAAGCCAGGAGGCTTTAGCCTCTTCCTTTGGATGAGCAGTGTTGTCATGCATTCAGACAGCATCCCCAGCCCTAGAAGTGGAAAGCAGGGCTGACACCTCCTCCTGTGATGGGTTGTGGCATAGGGGAGCTCTCAGGGTTGATAGACTGCAAAGAGATATGTGGACACATTCCATAGGTCGTGTTCAGTGCGTGGGAAGGAGGGACAGCACATAAGCTGAGGGTTTTGCTCTCTGACTTCACTCCACTTCAGTGGTCCCACTGCACTGACTTGTATCCCCAGAAGAAAGAGTCACCAACAATGTTCTTGCACCCCTCCTTCTTCCCACGTGCCTCACACAATTTTTGGAATAGCCAGGCAGGACAAACACAACTTGTTCTCCTGCCTGTGGAAAAACTGCTCCAGCTGGCTCTTCGAAATGCATCCAGGCCAGCCACAGCTCAAAGTTATCTGATGGTCATGTTCAGCAGCTAAATTGAGTCTACCCTTGAGACCTTCTCACAGACCTTTCCTTCCACAATTTGGACCAGGCTGTGCTGGTGAACTAGCTGGCTAGCTGGATGTATACATAGGCCGTCCCCAGGGTCTGAGAAATGACACTACAAGCTCAGGTTATGTGTTGCGCAGCCTTTCTCATCAGCATCACTCAGCAGACTGGTGTGGGTGGCCTGTGGTGCCCTCCAGAGAGGCTGTTTATCCTTCACCTTCCTTATCTCTTTCAGTCTGTCGCTGTTTGTGTCTCACACTGTCTCACCCTGGAGAGCCACGCACAGACTGTCTGACCTTCATCACCAGCTTGGCACCAGGAGTTACCCGACCTGCTCATGAGTCATTTCTGCCTGCAGTAGAGAACAGCATCCTCCAGATAATGGACATACCTGTTGCTATCCACCTCTGATCACAGGGCTTTGGGCCTCCCCAGGTTGGAAGTAGCTGCCACCGCTTCAATCCCTGCATGTTTTCCTCAGCCACATGCTTGAAAGCCTCAGGGACCCTGATGGGACTGCCAAAGCAGCCACATCCCAACCTTAGCCCCACTCCTGCTCATGTGTTTCTGTTCCAGTGCCCCCCAAAGAGACCTAATGCAGCCTGGGGCACCCTGATCCTCTTTGCTTCTCCTTCCCTGACATCCCCACCCAGCTGCAGGAAAGAGATGTTCTCCCAGTGCATGACCCAACCACATCACAGCAGAATTGGAAGGGCTCCTGGAGCACTGGCTCCAGGCCACCAGAGAGGAAGGACCACTCCCTGGACTGGACTGGTGCCAGGCTAGAAAGAGACACAAGCTGCCTTAGCTGCAGTAATTAAATCCTCAGCCCATACGAGAGAGAACATCATGTCTTCCCCACTCTCTGCATACTGCTGCAGTATGTGCAAGTCACTGGCATCACTAGACAAATACATCAGTCCTCCCCATGAGAGGCAGAAGACAGGCTGGGCTTAGGTTGCTTGGGCTTCGTTCCCTGTTGTGCTTTCCAAAAGCACTCGCGTTGACCTAACCTTCATGATTCGTTCACCCAAGCCCGAGCGCTGCAGGGTGGCTGCCCTAAGACTGGGGAAGCAGAGAGCAAATCCCTGGCGTAGACTGACTCAGTTTAGACACATTCTTATACTCATCAATGCACAATGCAAAGAGAGTTGAGGCTGCAGGACAGACAGGAAAAAGAAGAGGTCCAACAAGTGCAAACCTGTGGGAGACGGCACCTAGAAGTGGGTATCAACATGTGTTATTTACTGAGTCACCTTCATCATCTGCTTCTAGGGAGGGACAGATGGTTTCTCCAGATAGGACTAAAAGTATCCCTGGCTTTCCCCTGTCTTGGTGAGAAACTCAAGGCCTGTTAGCTTTGCTCCATCTCCATAGGAGCTGAAAGCCCCAGTGAGCTAAAGTGCTGGCTTGACAGACACGGGGATTTCCTTCCCCTGCCTGGGTGCCTGGCTCCAGGCTCTGGAAGCTGCTGCCCACCATCTGCTGTGGGCCCACGCACAGTTCCTCTGGTCCTGACAACTGCTGGCTTCGAAAAAGCATCAGGCATCTTCTTGTACTCTGAGAGTAAGATGGCGGATAGGATCCCATCCTTCTGACCTCATCCGCGTGAAATGTCCCATTACTCTGGCTTCTGAGGGCTGTGTGATGCTGAATGACCGAGAGCCATCCAGAGCCCCGCAAGGCTCCCTAAAGCCCCTGGAGCTGTGCAGCAGGGCTGCAATGCCCCAGCACGGCTCAGCTTGCATGTGACTGAGCACCATCATGAGCACATTGGCTCCCCAGTGGGCCAGGTCACCTCCACCCTCCTGCAGCCCCATCAGTTCCCACCAGCTCCCCACCAGTCCAGGCACCATTAAACCCATGGAGGGTCTTCCTCTGCGCCCAGGGAGCCAGCATCACTCTTACGCCCAGAAGCACCAGGCTCTCGCCCTGCCCACCTCACTCCCCTGGGAAGAGTCCCCCTCCCCGAACCCGTCTCATCCCTGGGGGCCAAGGGGGGGACCAGCACTGACACAGCCCCCATCAAAGCCACCTTCCCCTCCCCCCCCATAAGCAAGACCCCCTCCCCGCAGCGTCGGCAGAGCTGCATTTACCGCCGGGCTCTGCACCGGCGTGGCATGGCCTTTCTTCCTTTTCATCCCTTTCTCACTCCCTGAATGCGCTTTGCTTGCTTTGGCGGCGCAGGGCAGGGAGAGCCCCTCTCCCCCCCCTCGCTCCTGGGGATCCCCCCCGGCAGATGGGGCCGGGATATGAATGTGCACACAGCGAAGCCCCTAAGAGGATTTGCTGGCGCCCCTTTCATTACGAGCCTTTGTGTGCTGCTCTGCTGCAGTGGGACGCCCCCGAGTTCTCCCCCGGCTTCTCTCTCTTCCACTCCAGAAGAAAAGAAAGTGCCTATAAAGACCTTGTTTGTCCGACTTGTTTGAGGGGACCATATTGCTGTAGGTGCTGTGGGTCCCGGCGTGACAGCGTCGCCCCTTTGAGAAAGGGTGACGTGCGGCTCCCTCCTGGGAGGGTCCAAGCGGGCGGCTTAGCAAGGCGCTGGGAAAAAAGGTTTCAGTTGCATTTCAATGTCCATTGAACCCTGAATCCCCGGCGATGGTTTTTCCAGGGGCTCTGCAGACAAACAAAGCCACCGAGGCGGAGGCTTGGAAGATGCTGTGTGTCCAGTGGTGGGAGGAGGACATGCTAGCCCCCCAAAATCCCATCCAGGAGAGCCGAACAGGGCCGGCAATGTTGCTTTTCCTATGACATCTAGTGGTAAAGCCAGGGAAGGAGGAAAATGTCGGCTGGGTTTTCCTGGCTCGAGGACGGCCGTCTCCTGCTGTGGCATTTTGCCCTTTGTATTGCAGCAGACAGTCCCCAGTTAAAAGGGAAGCAAAAACAAGCTGCACAATAGCCTCAGCAGCCCAGAGATGTCAAACAGTCCACCCTAAAACGTGCGCTTACCCCTGTGCCTTGTCTTGTATTTTCAGGCCATACAACAGGACCCCGAAGCATATGCCTAGGCTGGAAATGGAAGTATGCACAAGCATACCTATCACCCTTCCCACTCTGGTCTGTGCTCCAACATGTCCCCTTGTTTGCTTGCCAGCTGCTCAAAGGCAGTTATATGACATATATGTCAGGCCCGGGAAAATTTCCAGTGCAAGTGTAGTGCACACACTGTGTCTCGCGGAGCGGCAAAACGTTTACAGCAGCCAGAGGCGAAGTGACCATGCAGCACAAAATGTGGCTCTAAGGATGCTTGCAGGACATCTCGCCCCAGCTAAGGTGGCTTCCGAGCTTGCACGGTCCTGGCGGGGGGGTGACGGGCGGGCTGAGACTGAGTGACTGAGTAACAGCCTGGGCTGCTCACTGTTTAACCAAACTGGGTAAAGGTGTGAGCAAGAGCTTCAATACCTTATCAGACACTGGAAAATCCACTCCAGACAGCACACACTGAAGAGGTTAATCATTAATGTCTCCACTACGTGGTTTCAGTGCAATTTCTGACCACTTGCTACGCACCAGAGCATCCACATTGCTGGCCCATGAGCTGTCGATAGCTGGAAGAAGTTGTCCCAGGCCAAAAGGCACCACTGAGCCTAAATCCTCTTTTGCACAGCCTATCTCCTGCAGCGGATTGCCTTGACTTGGCAAACAGGGCATGCAGGAAGGATGCACCTGCAGATGGATCAGGGTGCGAGGACTTCAGGACCACACTGACAGCGGGGACAAAGAGACCAGAAGTAAGGATGAAGGAGGGTGCTTTGGTGGTCCTGCACAGTAGGCGGAGCAGCTGTAACCTCCACTGAATCTCACAGACTGTGCCGAGAGGCTGTGCCAAGTAGTTGTGCCATACCACGAGCAGCCAGACATGCAGCTGAACCCAGCTTGTTGGGCTGGAGGTTGAACTTCCACAGCTGAAAATTGCACAAGGAAACCTGGGGGGCACTGCCTGTCTCCTATGACATTCACCTCAGGCCCTCTGAGCACTCCTAGACATGAGCAATGTTGCAGCAAAACCAGGGTCACGGAAAAACTTTGGACACTTAAGAAGAAATGCAACTTGGGGAAATAAAGGTTATTTGAGAGCATCCACATTTTAATCCTGGGAGGGAAAAAAATGAGCAAAACCCAGAACAACACGAGCTGCCTTTAAAAATCAAGTACATTGAATCCAGAATCACAAACACCAAAATGCATTAATAATAAATGGGTGATGCTTCTGTCCGCCTGGGCTCAGGGTGCTGGGATGCTCTGGTAGAGGTCCTTGGGGTCATGAATGCACAATATTCAGACACATCCAATGTTCCTGTGATGCATTTTACTAGGGGAGAAAAGAAAGCAAGGGAAAAGGCTGAAAATGCAGACAGAACCACTCAAAACCCTGATGGGAGCTGTAGAACAATGAAGAAGCCTGCCTGAAGGAGGAGGACAAGCCTCCTGGGTAACCCCCAGCCCACCTTTCCCTTCTCACTCATGCTCTGCATCCTCCCCTGAGGTCCTAGCCTGGCAAATGACAGGAGCTTCTGTCTCCATTGCCTTTTGGGATAATCGTTGGTGGCTGCGTGTTGCCCTGCAAAGGCAAAAGGGTGGTACAGCATTTCACAAACTCCCCCAGCATTTGTTTCTCCCTCAAAAAGGCTTTTCTTCCCCCTCTTGCTCTGCTTAGTGAGAAGGCAGGTCCTCCTCTGAATCAAAACAAAATCGGTATGAAATGCTGTTAGTGAAACACTGTTCGGCCTATAACTTTAGCTCCTTGCTTTTCAGCAAGCCTGAGAGACCAGTATGATGGAGTCTGAAGGACTGAAGCAGAACTACCAGGACTCATCCTAAGCCTGGGGACAGAGTTGGAGCGGTCATGGTGGATCCACACAGATGTTAGAAAGAGAGAAGACCACCTAATCCCGGCCACCCAGCCTGCCCTGGGAGACCATCCAGGGCTGGGAAGGGCCAGCTGATCCTCGCTTTTCTCCAGGGAGCTCTTCTGTGTGCAGGGCCAGCATCCAGGGTGGGGAGGAGGCACCCAGCCCTGCACCCAGAGTGGCCCATGCTCTCCCCCTGCACCCCAAGGGACCGTTCTCCGCTGCAGGCAGCCAGTAGAATCGGCAGGACCACCCTAGCCCTAGGCAAAGCTCAGGTTTTATCTCAGGAGCAGAGTCCAGGTCTGGGCGGGAGCTGGAGGCTTCCCACTGCTGGTGCTTCGTACTGTTAGCTGGGGGGTCTCCAGGAGCCAAAACTCTGCAAAAACCCGTCATGTTTCCAGAGCCTGCCTCTCTGCCCAGCCCTCACGGGCATCCCCAGGCTGCAGGGCCGGATCCAGGACACAGGGTCACCTGGCGCAGCAGAGGACACCAGGCCGTGTGGTCCATGGTGGGTGTGCATCTCCACCCCAGTGCTGCTGACAGGAGCCCCTCGCTCGGGGATGTGCAAGGCTGTCCGGCTCCCTCCCAACTCGTCTGGAAGTGCTGCTGCTGACCCGCTGCTGTTCCGTCTCCTTGGTGACTGCACATGCCAGCATCCCCAGACAAAAGCTCTCCTGGCACATAATGGGAACAGAAGGGAGCGCTGGCCAGCGGCATTCAGCCCTTGGGGAGCTGCTTCCCGAGCCCTCACTCTAGGGCTCCAGCCCCTTCTCTTTCCGAGTCAGCCAGGACTGCAGACTCGCAGATAATCCCCCTTCAAAAACCAGATGGGTATTTCAGGTATGTGTCCGTGCGTGTTGCACGCATTTCCCCGGGGACCCTTCTGCGGTGTAGCAGCCCTTGCAAGGCTGCACATAGCTGCGTGTTGCTGCGCTGTGAGCTTCTAGCTGTCTTGCTTGCTTTCTCCCCCACCCCCCGCATATAAATGCAAGATTTAGGGCAGCAGGAGGCTTTCGAGAGCAATCCTGGACTCTTCCATCCCGGTACCGACAATCCAGCCTTCTCGTGTATTGCTCTTGTGCTGCATGCTGAAAGTGCATTGTGCTTTGCATGTTGTTTGTGTGGTTTTCATTTGGTGCATATGCCTGCTACGTGCCCTGCGTATTAATTCACGTGAGTCTCTGACTCGTGTCATGTGAGGCACATGGCTACATATGTGACAAGGATGGGGCTTGGGGCTTGTCTCCCATAGGTGAGATCATGGCTCGTCTTCCTGGCATGTAGTGCAAAACGAGGGCTGAAACCCACACACCCCTCCAGCAAGGCTGGTAGGACAGGGTGTGTAACATAGCAGGGTCTGTTCCTCCCTGTGGGGAAACTGAGGCATTCGGGGGGGGGGCACTGATTTGTTCCCAGTCACTCCCAGAAGCCAGTAGTTGAAGAAAAAAAAAGGTCTGCTTTTCCCTTTTCTTGCAAAACACAGAAATCCTCTGGAGAGGAAAGCAGGGCTATGTGGGGCTCTCCCAGACCCACTTTATCACATCTTCAGCAGTGGTTTGGGGGTTTTGCCAACAGCCAGGTCCTGCATCACAGCAGAGAGGATCCCCAGCACGGCATCCGGTCTCGCTGCTCCAGGAGTACGGGGGAAACCTACGTGCATGGCGTGGGGGGACAAACCTGAGCTCATTGAGGTGCAATCTCCCAAGGGGTTAAGGACATGCAGTGGGACAGGTAGGACCAAGCTGTGGTCCCACCAGGCTCTCCTGCATCCCCTTCTGCTGCAGCCCCACTCAAGGGCAGAGGCCAGGGGAGATGGAGCTCAGCTGCCGGCAGGCGCCAGGCAGCAGCAGGGCGGGAGGCAGCGGGAAGCGGAGCGGAAAGAGCCGAGTCCAATGTCGAGGCGAGCTGTGCCTGGAGCTGAACACCGGCCAGGCTTCCCATCCCTGAGCATCCCCATGGAAACCTCAGCCCCGCCACCCCGCCTCGCACCCGTGCCAGATTGTAGGTCACCGATGGCCACGCTGGTCTAAGCGGCCTCCCACGGGGGCGAAGTGGCTCTTCGCCACCAAGGGCTACGGGCCGGGGCTGCAAAAGCTGCAAAGGGGGGGAGGGATTGAGCTTTCTCCATCCCACCCCACAGGGTTAGGGATGCCCGAGCATCCTCTCCCCTGGCAGCATCCCTGCCTCCTCGGTCCAGCCCCGGGGTTGCGTGGGGTGCTGTGCCACGGGGTGCTGCGGCAGCAGGATCGCACCACCCCACAACCCGGCCCCGCTGGTCCTTCCCCTCCTGCGCTCCCTTCCCAGCACGAGTGCCCTGAATGCTCCATTTGAAGCTAATTCCGGCTGAAATCTGGTTTGCTTTCCAACGTTGCTGCTTTAAATTGGAGAGATTGACCTTGTAGCAGGAGGTGACATGCAGATGCACATCAGCAGCCCGTCAGAGCAGGCGGCGGGGGCTGGGGAGGTTGCAGAGCCGCCTCGGGGACAGGCCAACTATTTTATGAGTAATTTAATATCTGGAACACAGACTTTTCATTCCCAGAGATCTGCTGAGGAAAGAAAGAGCCTTTCTGCAGCCCCGCAAAGGCTGTTCCTCATAAGGAGGCAGAGCAGAAAAAAGAGGGCTGGGACTTAACCCCTTGGTGGCCAGCCCAGAGCAGAACCTCCGCAGCTCCCAGTCCTTGCAGAGGGGCCAGGAAAAGCAGGAATTCCCTGTGCGGCTCAAAGTGGGAGACAAGCCAGCCTGTGTTGCTCCAGGCAAAAGAAGCAATTGCTCCTTCCCATTCAAATACAAATCCAAGCCTGAGTGAGGATGGGGAAAACAAACTTATCAGAAGCCCTGAGGTTAGGTTTGGGATAGGAGGTGGTCTGAACTCCCTTCCCTGTCTCAGCCTGGTTCCTGCTCTATCGAACTCCACCTGAGTCCCACTGAGGTTGCAAGCAGTCCCATCCTCCAGTGGAGCCAGTGCTCCCAGGGGATCCATGTGGGGAGCCGACAGCAAAGCAACTGTGTGTGGCCTCAGTCTCCACCGAACCCAAGTTGGTCCTGCTGTGTCTCATCAGTGTCTGCAACCCTCACAACAAACACAGTCTGGTGCGCTGCCCCAGTAATGCCTCTGCCCAGAGCATACCAGCATCGTGGCACAGCACTGAACCTGTGCGGGGTTCTCCATATGCCTCCTGCTTGATATTACAGTTTGGGGAAAGGGAGGGAAGAAAGAACACTGAAAAAAATGCAAAGTCTCATTACAGATCCCTGCCCAAGGGCAGAGGAGAAAGGGGAAAGCAGCCACCAGTTTGGCAGCAGCAACTGTGCCTTGGTGCTGGAAGGCTCAAGGGAAGGAAACGCTCATAGGCTGTTCAGGAGGGAGCTGCTGGCAAGGGAAAAGCAACCCTGTGCTTAGGAGCAACGTCATGAGCTATGTGGGAGAATGGATTTTAGGCAGGGCTTGCATGGGAGGCTGCACTACGTAGCCTCGAGAAGAGCCCACCGGACAGCATGGCTGTGGCTGTATGATGGCGCCAGCAAAGACTGAGGCCAACCAAGGATGGTTTAGGAAGGGCTTTTCCTTGGGTAGCAGGTACTGGGAGCTGACTGGGCTCAGCACAAACAGATCAACACCTTTGCAAGTGCTATGGTGTTTGCTGGTGGTGTTAGACCAGACTGCAGGACTGACATCCCTGGCTCAATCTTACTGACAAACAGCATGACTGTGCTTTGATGTCTCCAGTTCAGCTTCTTTTTCCATGATTATTGACAGGTACCTAGCATGCTCCACCACATCAGATCCTGCCAGAGTCCTGCTTACGCCTAGGCTGGAGCTTCGGCACAGAGAAAACCCCCCAAACCCCAGCTAGATGATGCAGGGGAACCTCCATGTACTATTCTTGCTGATCCCTGTTGCTATGTGCCTTGAAATAGGAAGATTTTATTTTAAAATCCTGACAGCTCTCCACCAGTGTCTTTGCACATTGGCGGATTTGCTCCAATTGAGCTCTGGACCAAACCAGTGCCTGGTTGCAGGAAGTCCCCAGAAAGTGACCTTCCCACTTGCTGTTTTTTGGTGTCACTGGACACTTTCATCGGGTACGTGATGGGGCAGGGTGACTGGGTGACACAGCTGTGCGCCAGGTTACCTCTCTGTTCTGCTCAGCTCACCAAGTCTGTGCGACTTCCACCACTGAGAGAGCAAAGAACCCCATGGCTGCTTACCTGCACCTTGGCAAAATACTTACAACCCTAAAACTTCTGCTCTGAAGTCACCTCGAAACACGACCCACCTCAACTTCTACCAGTGCCTCTTCTGAGCATCTTGTGGCCTCTGCCTGGGCACATTGCAGACCTTGGTGGAGGCCTGACTCCACAGGCTAGGGACACAGCACCACCTGGTGAAGATCCACGGCTTAGCTCTGGCTTGACCATGAGGAGGTACTGCTGCTCCACTTTTGCTTGCGGTGCTATTAAAATAAAAACAAAAAGGAGAGAGAAGAGTAGCAGAACATGCGTGTCAGGGCAGATCTGCAGAGAGCACGTACGGAGCGGAGTGAGTGTGCACCGGGCAAGTATGTGCAGGGAGTGGGGTGAGTGTGCATGTGTGCCCAGTGCAAGCATGCACAGAGCAGCGAATATGTGCACAGAGAGGAGTGAGGGTGCCTGCGTGAGCATGCACAAAGCAGCAAGTTTTGAGTGAGTTGGGCATGTGTGCGCAGCATAAACAGGCACAGAGCAGCGAGAGCATGCACAGAGCAGCAAGGATGCAGAGTGAATGTGCACACATCAGAGTACGCAGTGCAGAGTATACAGTGAATGTGTACAGAGCAGGGTGAGTGTGCACAGGTGCATGCTGTAAGCATGCACAGACTGGTGTGAGTGAACACAAAAAGAGCACACGCAGGGCAGAGCAACCGTGCACAGAGCACTGGGACAACTCTGTCACGTCCCAGGTGAGAACAAAACCTGCAAACTTATTCAATGGTTGCAGACCTGGCCAGGTTAACTTTTGGTGGGTGACAGGCACTGTTGGGCAGAGACGTAAAGAATTAAGGTCCTTTACCTGTGAGACAAATCGGTCCTTTCCCTGTGAGACAATGAACATGGTTGTCCGGAGTCCTCACCACCAGGCTGTACCTGACCCTGCAACAGGTTTCTCTCCAACTCTCCTGTTACGTGTTGTGTTGTTCCAAGGTTGCTTTATTTTGCATGGAATAATTAATTATGTACCACTGTGCAGGGCAGGGGAGGTTTGAGAGCAGGGCTGTAGCAGTCCTGCCTTTCCTGGGTAACAACAAGCAGGCAACCTGTGACTGGCAGCACAGCACCTAGCTACCCAGATCGGTTTTAATTTTCCTTGCCGTCGCCCTGCACGCCACTGAGGATCTTGCGGAGGGATTGCTGCCACAGGGCAGCAATCCAGGCTCCTGCTGTGGATGGTCCCATGGGAGGGAGCATCTGCAGTTTGGCTCTGGCCTCAGTGAGCACTGTAATAACTTGAGAGGAGGGGGTCCTCTACAGCTGCCCTGGGGTGGTGCCCCTTTCTTTGGAGGTCTGGGGCTTTCGGGCTTCCTGCAGGGTCAGAAACCCATCACCCGCACTGAGCAGACCTGGGAGAAGTGCATGGTGTTATTGCATGGCCCACCACCCGCCCCAGCAGCTCATGGCCCTCAGAACCCCTTTTCTCATCCATTTTGGACACCTGAGGGGCGTGCTGCTTTATGGCCCATACAGCGGCAGCTTCAGGGGAGTGGAGAGCTGCCGTCCCAGGAAGCTGATGCCTGAGCGAGCATTGCAAGGTGCTGGCTGAGATCCACCGGAGGAAGCAATGCCCTGTGCACCTCTGTTTTCTGGCTGCACTTTAGAGACAGCTGGTACCTGCACAGCCCTCTGACTCTCTCCAGGTACAGCTAAGACCCTAGAAACCCATTGACTTGTGCTGGTGTTAGGTCAGACATTAGTTTTAAAAATAAAACCAGCTCCACTCCAGAGGGGTCCTGACAAAGACCTTTTCAAAAGTCCAAAATTATTATATCAATTACTCAGAAAGGCAGAAAGCTTCAACTTGCTGTCCAGCAGCATCCCAGATCCCTTCCTGCAAAGTTTCCTCCTGCCCCCCACCTGTCCTACTGCGTGGGGTTATCCCATGCCAGCGGAAGGGCTTTTCATTTGTCTCCGTTAAATGTCAGTAGGTTCCTGCCAGCTCATTTCTCCAGCCTGTCAAGGCTTTTTTGAATGGCAGCCCTGTCCTCCAGCATATCGACTGCTCCTTGGTTTGGTGTCTCCTGCAGACCTGCTGAGGGCTCAGGAGGCTTAGCTGGTGTATGCTGCCCAGCCTCTGTTTTGGGGGTCAAATACCTACTCTTTCCCTCCACCTGCCCTGCTGACCTGTTTTTATTTGGGATGCTGCACCTCCAGCTGCAAAATGGCATGAGCATTGCAGCCGCATTTTAAAAGCAGCCCAATGCTGCTGCACAAGGAGGGCTTTGGGATTCAACACCAAACATCTCTGCCCTGACTTTCTGATAGGAGGTAGACGTCTGGGGACACAAGGTGGTTGCACCCCTGGGGACAAATGCAGCAGATTTTGCTGGGGGAAGAACGAAGTGGCAAGGACGAGGCATTAACCCAGGGCCACAAGAGGCGGCACTGATCCTGCCCGGTGCCTCCTCCCAGACCTTAGGGGCAAAGCCTCCCACTTCTGCCCGGTCCCTGCAAGCTTTGCCCTCCTCCCAGCCTGCGGGACGGGGATGCTCCCAGCGGCGCGGTGAGGGCTGAGCCAGTCTCCAGTGCCACCTGCCGGCAAATCAGCCTGTCCAGAAGCTGGAGCCTTCAAGCTGGCCGCACCAGTGCCAGTCACTGTGTCCTGTGCTGGGGCAGGGAGAGCTGGGCAGCCCAGAGCTGTGGGTCCCACAAGCAGACCCCCAGAGCTCAGTGGCGATGCTCCATAAAAGCCAGTCCATATCCACACCCCCTGCCAAGACCCTTTATCGTCATCCCCTTCATACAGTCCCTTTCAAATCCCAGACCCCCCTCCAAATTCTCCTTTTCTATGTCCTGGGCACCCCCCGTGTATACTCCCACGGGCTTCCCACCCCACAGCTGCCACGGCTGGGCTGGGGGCTGCAGGCAACCTGCCCACCCAGGTACAATGCTGGATTGTCACCTGCCCCAGCGACAGAGACATCCTTGGGGTCGTAAAGACCTTGCGGTCCTTATTCCTCTGGGGGTCCTTGAGTCCATCAGCTCTACTATCAATAAAGACATCTCTGGGAGTGCTAGGCTGTGCTACAGGACTTGCATGCGTCAGTCCTCACTGGGGTTATGGGGCTGCTCTGGGCCCTGTCCAGCTGCACCAGGGGAGAGCCGTGTGCCCCACACCTCTCCCATCACAGCACCAAGCTCTGGCTTCCCCTGGGTCATCTTGTCGCAAGTTTTGACAAAATTCTGTGGACATTATTGTCACCCCCACCCTCCAAAAAAAGTCTAAAGGAGGTTGGTGTCCCTGGATCCTACCAGCCTCAGGACTCTCCAGTACAGCACCACCTCCAGTATCTCCCCATCTACCCCCAGTACCCAGTGGCCCCAATTTTCCCACTATGTCACGTGTCCCTGCCCCCTGCTAGAGACCAGGCTTCCTCTCCCTGTTTTCCTAACACCGGGCTAGGACTTTCTCTTTGTGACTCTGGAAGGCAATACTCAGCATGGTCTGCAGCAAGAACTGCATTAATTGTCTGGCTCTGCTCAGCAGAAATGAGATGCTAATGAGCCTAGGCTGCACCAGGGGTGCAGGAGGCAATGCTCGGAGTATCTGAGCTTTATTTGGGGGAAAGGAGACAAACCCTAGGCAGGAAGGAATCAGCAGCACAAGGAGCTGTCATTTAATGTGCAAGACTGGCAGTAACATGCTTAGGGCACCAAATCTGGAGCAAAGAGTAATTTCCACAGGAGTCCTCAGCCCTGCAGGGGCCAGCCGGCAGCAGGAGAAGGGCTGCAGAGGCACACCTTCAGTGGACTAAGCCTCGGGGAAGATGAGGAAGCCGGAGAAGATGCTGTCGGATCCTTCGATCCCCACCAGGGAGTTCTTCTCCGATGGCTCCAGCCAGACAGACTCGCTCGCCGCCATCTTGAGGACGACACCACCTGTGGTGACCTGGTAGCTGCTGTGCACATAGTCACAGAAAGTCACCACTTTCTCACCCCTGCTGCCACCCCGGCCCTTTTTCAGGCTGAGGCACAGGTTGGCCCTGGAGGTGACGTGGTAGGTGAAGTAGTAGATGCCCGGGATCTCGCAGTTGAAGCGGCCGTACCGGTTCTCATAGTGGCCCTTCTCATTGGTGATGATGCGGTCAAAGCGGATGGGCTGATCCCGGCGTGGGTAGGAGCTGATGGTCCTGGCAGCAGAGAAGGCAGACTTGAGAGTGGCCTTGTAGTCACCAGAGTCCCCCTGAGGGCCAGGGATTCCCCTGGCACCTGGTATTCCCTTTGGACCTGGGGGGCCCCTGGGGCCAATCTTCCCAGGGTGCCCCGGCAGTCCTGGGTCTCCCTTCTCCCCCATGTCTTCTTCATCCTCCACCTGGCCAGGGGGACCTAGAAAGGAGGAGGAAGAGTCATTGTGGTTGCAGCTGAGTCCCACAGGTCTGCAGAGGGGACACTGGGAAGGAAACCACCGGTATCTGTGCTGGGGTGCGGGTCAACGGAGACCCCTGCCCACCTGGCAGGTGTGACACCCATTGCTCTCATGCACCCTCCCTCCCCAGGTTCCTTGGGGCGCTCCGGACTGTCCAGCCCCTTCTGTCCCCAAGCAGCACCGCCACCTGATAACATCGCAAAGGGGCTGTTGGAAAATGGATTGCTTTCCCAGGACCATGTGCCTGGCAGTGTCTTTTCCTGCTCTCGATATTCACAAGATGACATCTTCCCCACCTGCAGCCTCCTCCTTACCTCGCTCGCCCTTTAGGCCATTCTCCCCATCTCTGCCGTTGCTGCCAGGCTGTCCTGGTACCCCTGGGATACCTGGGATGGTGCCATAGGTCTTGCAGAGTGTGGCAGTTGCAAGCTGCCCTCCAGCCAGGCAGATCAGCATCACCCACGCAGTCTGCATCTGCTGGAGCACAGAAGGATGTCAAGAGGCTTAGCTTGGGCAGTGGGAGGGATGGGGAAGGCACTCTGTTCTGCTCTGGAGGACGATGACTAGAAGTGCATCTGGGTAATACCATCAGGGAGGAAAAACATCCTGCTGCAGAGCCAAATCCACTCTCCTGATGGCCTTGGAGGGATCAGCCCCTTGGGGCATAGGAGGGCTTGTCAGTCTCTTCTCACTCTTAAATTACCAGTTTACAAGTGCCCAGAGCTTCAGCCGCATGAATAGCTGAGGACAGGTTAGCTTGCCCCAGAGGTCTGATGTCCAGCCTGCCCATGCTGCTGCCATGGGCATGTGCTGCAGGTCCCTACTGCTCTGAGACCCTCCTGCTCTCTCAGAGGATAAAATCTTCGTCCCATCTTAGGACCACACCTGCAGGGTAAAATCCTTCCCCAGGCCAGAACAGTTATCTGCAAGGGGATAGTTCATGCTTTCCACCACCATATCTGAGGAACAGCTTTAGTCCTTGCAGATGGCAATGAAATCCCAAACCTGCCCTCCTAAGCCCTACAGGTTCCCGTTGCGTCCTGCCACACACCTGCTTCATCCCAGGAGCATTTCTGTGTCTGACCAGTGTTACTGGGACAGTCATCTGGGCTACCAGTCCCAGGGTCCCATCTTCCCTCCGCCCTCCCTGCATCCCACAGCTCAGCTCAGCTCCTTCCCCCAGCTCCTGGTACAGGTGAACGTGTGGTAAGCACTGGGCATTTGGGGGCTGTATCTGGACATCACATCACCCCAGCCACACTCTCTGGCCTCAGGTGGACTTTCCCAGCACTGAAACTCTGGTATCAGCAGGAAAAGAGGTCAGTGAGTTGGATCCTCCAGCCACAGAATCTCTGATTCAGATGCAGAATGTACAAGGACTGATCCACAGGCTCCCACCCCCAGGTCCAGGCAGACAAGAGCATCTCAGGGCAGGAAAGCACCCTGAGGGCACCTTTCAGACTGATGCTCAGTCCCTGATCACCCCTCTGGACCTTTGCCATCTCCCCTTTCCATCTCCCCCTTCCCCTGGTGGAGCAGGAGGGATCGGAGCCCCATCAGGGATCTCCACCACCCCCAGCCCAGCAGCAACCTTTCTCTCATGCCCCAAGCCACAGCGAAGTGCCAGTGATGGAGGGGGTGACTGTCACCCTGGTGCTGCTGGGTTCCCCACGTGCTTCTACCTCCCTTGCTGACATCTTGCTCTTACCTTGAGCTTCTTGTTGCACAGATGGGGAGATGGAGCAGCACTGGCGTCCCAGTTGGAAGTGACTGCAAGGAGAAACAGAAGTTTGCTGCAAGGGTTATTGTGAAAGGATCTGGGCCACATCCCTTTTTTATCTTTAGCTCCTACCCTTTCTTCAGGGGCACTTTCACATCCACCACAAATGCTTGCGGTCAGATCAGCAGAACATACTGTCCCCAAATAGCACCCTGGGGTCCCTCGGGCATACAGCTCTGGCCCCGGGGAGCAGGGTGATGTCCACTCTGCCCTGCAGGGGCCCTGGGTCCTGCTCAGATGTGCTTACTGCAGGGAACGCTCCATGAGCTCCAGACAAGTTAGGGGTAACCCCTCAGGACTGCGGAAATGTGCACACACATCCCTCAGGCTTCTCCGTACATACCCAGCTCTGCTGGGAGGTACTGGCAAGGCTCAGAGGATGCTACAGGGTCTCAGCATCCATCACCTTGTATCTGTCCCCCAAGGTCTCCTAAATGTTGTGGATGGGAAGTGATTTCACCCTGCAGTAAAAGCATTTCCAGTCCTGCTTTCTGCTGATGCCTTGTGGAGGTGAAGCCCAGGACGTTTAGGGGAGATGACCTCCTTTTCCACTGTACAGTGTGGGAGAAATCTCCATTGGGTTTTGGTGGGCTGTGTAGCCTGCACAGCCACCAGCTCCTTTGGTCTGGCTCAGGGAAGCCAGTGCTTCCCCTGCCCTGTGCCTGGTGAGCCTGGGACCCTGTGCATGTCCCAGCCACAAGAGGCATGGCTATGAGGTTTGCTGTGTGGTCTGTGGCCCTCTGCAACTGAATTTCATCCTCTTGGAGGCAAAGGGGAGTATCAGGGCCCCTGCCTGGAGTAGTCTTAGTCCCTCCACTTTGTGGGAGCTGCGTGTATGGGCACAGGAACTGTCTCCTTCCTGCAGTCAGTGCAGCTGGGGTTCCTACCCCACCGAGCAAAGCCAGGGTTGTGAATGGTGTGTCATGCTCACTGATGCCGAGCACGGCCAAGCCAGTGAGGGTTCAGGGACATTCTGATGCCATGCAGACGTCCAGATGTCACGCACACACGCATACGCACTTGTGCACGCCACATCCATCAGACCACACGTGGGCTCCACCTGCAGAAAGGCAAGTCATGGAGGAAAAAACACACTAGGCCAGGTGCACTGGAGAAGGTTTTATTGACACTTTCCATAGCTGGGTCATGGCAAAGGTGCTGCTGCAAGCCTGCTCCAGGATACCTGGCTGTCCCTGGTGCAACCCAGGTGGGAAGGGGAGAGATGCAGAGAGACCTCTGTCTCCGGCAGCAGAAGGTAGTGTGGAGTTATCATGGTGGATGCATGTGGCAGTGCCAGCGGGACCCCAGGGGCTTGGCACCATCACTGTGGGTGCAGATGCATGCAGACGTGCCTGTTCCCCCTGTTCAGTGGCTGCCTACACTCAGTCCCCAGGCAGGGGGTTGCGTCTGGTAGCTGGGGCTGACTCCTTCGCTGGGGCTTCCCACCCAGCAGAGAAACCTGGAGCGTCACAACAGCCTGGCAGTGAGCAGCAGGGTTTGCAGGGCAGTGTGAAGAGGTTGGTGTGCTGGGGTGGGGTCTGGTGGTCCCCTAGTCGGGGAAGAGCAGGAACCCTGAGAAGACACTGTCAGAGCTGCCAATGCCCACCATGCCGTTGTAGTCGTTCACCGCCAGCCAGACCTCGTTCCCAGCATCCACGTGGAGGACGATCCCACCAGAGCTGACCTGCATGGTGTTGGTCTTGTGGTCACAGAAGCTGGCCATCTTGCTCCCATTCTTGTACAGGATGACACAGAGGTTGGCTGTCTGCGAGGTGTGGAACACAAAGTAGTAGAGGCCAGGGATGTTGCAGGTGAACTTGCCCGTGGTGGTGTTGTAGTCATGGTTGGTGTTGGTGATGACGTGGTTGAACACCACGGGGACGTTCTTCAAGGGGTGCTCGTCAGTCTGCCTCGTCACTGAAAATGCTGACTGGTGCTTCTGCTTGTAGCTGCCTGGCATACCCGGCTCTCCGGTCATGCCCGTCATCCCAGGGTCTCCACTGGGACCAGGGAGACCCCTGGGACCAGTCTTGCCTGGCAAGCCAGGGCTTCCTGTTTCCCCTTTCATGCCCTTGGGCCCTCGTGTTGCAGGACCGCCTGGGATGCCTGTGGGGTGGTGGGGAGTGAAGGGAAGTCAGTGTCAATGGCAGGATGTGGGGAGAGGCTCCTCCAGCCCCTTCCATCAGGGAGGAGAGAGTTGTTGCCTCTCTCCAGCCTCCTTTCCTCCTGCCCCGTCCTCAGACGATGCTCTCCATGGCCTGCATACCAAGGCAGACCAGCCATGGAGAACTCAATGGCCCCCCTTCAATAGCCTGTGTGGTTCTCCTCCTTGCTTACTCACCTGGCTCTCCTTTGGCTCCCTTCAGCCCATCCCGGCCATCCTTGCCTGGCACACCTGGCATACCTGGCAGGCCTGGAACCCCATAGCATCCATGAGTGACATCTCCATTCACAGCAGACCCCACATTCAGGAGTAGGAGGGTGAGAGCCAGGTGGAGCTGCTCCCAGAAGCTCTGCCCCATTTTGGTGCTCTGGAGCATGGAAAGGGAAAGAAAGTGTTCAGCTGAGGGGCCACAGCAATGTGGCTTCCAGGCCATGGGGCAAAGGAGGTACTGTGCTAAAAGGCTGACTGCACCAGGAGCACCTGGATGCGACATCTGGGCCCTCTGTGTCCCCCCCATACCAATTGCCAGGCAGTGGGGAGGTGGATATGTGGAGATGGACCCTGTGCTCATCACTAACTCCAGGGCAGCCCCTGATGGCACAAGGAGGGTTGGACTTTCAGTCTGGATGGAGCCATGAAGTCTTGCAGTACCTGTGGTCAGCCCAAAGCTTTCCTGGTCCTATGTCCCAACCCCCCCGCAGATGCGTACGCTGCTGCAGACCGTTGCACCATGCCGCACTGAGGTTGGAGCTCCCTGGACACAGTGGATCTCACCCCTCCTCCAGCAGCAGCCTGACTTTCCTGGTTCTGGCCATCAGGATCAAGCCCCCCATCAGCTGGGGATCTCCCAGGACAGTGCCTGGCCCTGGGAACTGGGTCTTCTCCCAGCAAGGACAAACATGCATCATCCCTCCATGACATGTGTGCAACCTGGCAGTGCCTCTGTCTCATTCTCCTCCTCCCACATAGCCCAGCACTGTGCCACACTGCTGGATACCCAATCCCCATGCAGCCCACCCCAAAGAGACGGACCCTGAAGCTCCTCTTACCTCTGGTGAGGGGAGCAGAGCACGGGAACCTGCGCTGCTGAGCCCTCTGGATGCTGTGGGCACTGCCTGCCGGCACAGCACGGTGCGGATGACTCTCCGTGAAACCCTCCTGGAGGAAGTCACAGAGTTAGGAAAGGGCCCTTGGGGACCCAGAACCCCCAGCTGACCTTTAGCTGAATTTCACATCCTCTTGCCTGATCGTTTTCTCTGAGCAAGCACTTTCCTGGCTGTCCAGTGAGACCTATACTTGTGACACTGCAGCAGCAGGGACTGGAAGGACAGAGGTGGGATAAGCCTCTGCCAAGACATGTGCCACAAACCCTCCAACCACGACAAGGACTAGCCCTCTGCAAATCATCTGCCTTTCACCCACCCTTAACTTGTTTCTGAGCAGAAAGGCAGTGACCGGATGGGGATCAGAGCCTCATGCCAGCTCCATGGAGCCAGAGACTCCTGTGCAATGAAGGGCTGGTGCAAGGTCATTGCCTGGCTCTGATGAGAGATGCTGCACCCCTAGGCAATGGGACTGAATGCTTTTTCTCCTTGAGGGTTTCTAACCTGAAGGCTGCCTGTCCTCTCTGCACGTTGCCCTGTGCCCCACCAGCTGTGCTGGGTTTGTTGGGGCCCCAGCATCCCTGGTCAGGGTGTTGCTCCTTGCAGGTGACCTGGCCTCCTCCTCACTGCTCCAGGAATGGAGACATTTGACTGCCCAGCATGTGTGGAGCAACTCCTCCAAGCAGCAGTCCCAGGGTATAGCACCTGCGTGTCTTCCCTGATGCTTTCTGGCTGCCTGATACCTGCCCAGACTGCCCTACTTCCCACTAGTCTCACCCCAAGCTGAAGAGGGTGAACATCACCCCAAAACCCTACCACCATCACCCCACAACCCTATCAGTCACCCTGATGTCCCTGTCCTTCCTTGCTGAAAGGCTGGAGGACCATAGCTGCCTTTCCCCTTCCTGGGAGAGTTGGGTACCAGAAGAGGACCATGTAGATGAGGTGCATGATCTGCTGCCTGTATTTACCCTGGTACAGGACAGCTAGCTTGGACTCATCAGAAAAAGGACACACATAGGCTGGTCCCAGAGAGTTCCCATTCCTGTAAGTGCCAGCTCTGCTTGTATACTCAGTTCAGTCCTGTCCATCTGCCTTTGCAGTTGGGGTCTGCTTGGCCAGGGCCAAATTGGGATCACTTCACTCCCTGGACAGCTTGGGAAGGGGTGCAGGACATTGATGGTTTGGGGAAGATGCATGAATAGGAAAGAAAACCCAAGTGGCTGTCTTGGAGGAAAGGTTTATTTATACTGATGGGGAGGATGTGAGACAGTAGTGGCCCAGTGCCAGAAAGGCGTTTGCAATGGTTAGTGTAGCAGAAGCAGTGGCACACGGTGATTTCCCACTCAGGAACAAAGACCCACAGCTGGTGAATGGCCCCAGTGACAACTGGTCCCCTCTGGCGTGGGGTCGGAGTGCCCAGGAGCAGAAAGGGCTGCTGGGGCCAGCAGTCCTTTGCCTCCAGGATGGAGTGGGCAGGCCTAGCATGGAGATAAGTGCTAGTAGGGGTCTCATTACTGCAGTGGTGACCCATAGCCTGGGCACTTTGTGACATCGGTGGAAGAACAAGACCTGTCTGGTGGCTCAGTTTGGGGCCATCCCCGTTTGCTGTGGTACTAAACCACCCCATGCACTCACAGGGGGAAAACACATGCAGACACACACACATACTGCAATGCTCTGGTGCTAAACAGGTCCTGACTGGCAGTCCATCAGCCCATCTGAGGGAAGATCATGAAGCCGCTGAAGACACTGTCAGCCTCAGAGCCGCTGTAAATCGTGTTGCCCCTGGCAGAGTCAGTGCTCACGGAGACCAGGTCACCCACGGCCAGGCTGAGCACACTGCTGCCCGAGTTGACCTGCAGGATGTCACGGCTGTTGTAATCACAGAAGCTGACCATGCGCTCCCTGTTCTTGGTGATGCTCAGGCAGAGGTCCCCACTGGAGATCACCTGGAAGGCGAAGTAGTACAGCCCGGGGACGCGGCAGGTGAACTCCCCGGTCTGGGGATTGTAGGAGCTCTCCTGGTTGGTGATGATGTTGTCGAACACGACTGTCTTGCCATTGGAGGGTGGGGACCTCCGTGAAGCGGAGAAGGCAGGACGCGGATGATCCAGGATATTGCCAGCTTTCCCCTTGGGCCCCTTTAGCCCCGGCCTTCCTGGGATCCCGGGCAAGCCATGCTGGCCATGGTAGCCCTGGACTCCTGGGATGCCAGGAGGCCCCTGTTCGCCTGCATCCCCCTTGAGTCCCTTGATGCCCGTCTTCTGTGATGGTTTCCCTGGGGAGAGATGGTGAGGAGTAGCAGTTCATGTACATCTGGCTGGCACCTCCTGAGCTGCTCCCACAGCCTGCGATGCTCCTACCAAGAGGGTTGAGGCTCCCAGGCCACCCATGCTGCACATCTTCAGCTCCCCCTTACCTGGCTCTCCCATGTCACCCTTCTGCCCTGGCCTCCCATTGAGGCCAGGGACTCCCGGGAAGCCGTTCTTGCCATCTGGTGCCCGACACACGTCATCCTCCAGCAGGGCCAGGCCCAGTACTGCTGCCAGGGTGCTGGTTGCCAGCCAAAGCCCGGGTTGCATCCTGCCTCCCTACAAGCACAGGGGTGGGAGAACTGGGGATGGAGGCAAGCACACAGCAAATACACAGATGCACCTTGGACATAGACATGCAAGTGGTCTCATCAGATGCATGCACAGACCTACCATGCCACCCATGCATTTTCCAATACAGATAGCCGGACACCACATGCAATGGTGGAAATAAATTCATGGAAGGATTTTGAGGCTGTTTCCTTGCACGATCTGAAATCTTTGATATTACTGAAAATCTCTGACACGTGCTCATGGCAGCGCTGTGGGATTGGAAAGCCCAGGACATAGAGCATGGCATAAATGCTTTGGTGCATGTCCTGGGGACAGGTGGTCGCACATCAGATGCATGTAGAGGATGCTTCTTCCAGTGCTGGGGGAGCAAGCCCTGATGTACGGGGCAGTGGTCCCATGGGTTAGAGAGCACCAGTGAGGAAGGGATGCAAAAAGACTCAACAGAGGAGGCACAAACAGGAGAGGGATAAATAGGAAAGGGTTAAACAGGAAAAGAGTAAACAGGCAAAGGGGATCCAAATCTCCAACACACAGAGCTGGGAGAGAGGAGAGATGTCCTGAGCACACACACCTACCCCAAAACCTGAGGTACTCGTCACAGGACAAGCTTGCAGAGGCTAGTGATGTCCACAGCCACATGGAGCAAGGACTGATTCCTGCAGCTCCCCTCCCACCCCTATCATCTTCTCCTCCTTTTCCTATTTTTAAACACTTGTGGAGGGGGACAGGGATCAAGGGCCGGAGAGTGGTGGCAGAGGAGGCATATGCCCCAGCTATTTGCGTGACTTACCTCTTTGCTGGGGGTGAAGACCGACCAGTCTGAGCAGCAGCTCTGTTTGCTGCAAGATCTTCCTTGGAAGCAGGGAGGAAGAGGAGCAGGGTGGGGGAGATGTACGTGCATGCACGGTGGTTTGCCTGGTCAGGGAAGAGAAGTGCCAAGTTTCACTTTCTTTGCACATGAGAGAAACTTGTTCCCCTTTCCACGCTTGACCCTGGCTGTGCTGGTTACAGTCAGGGAACAGCTTGGTCAGCAAAAATGCAGGACTGCAGGGTTCCCAGCCTGGCCCAGAAGCACAGTCCCCAAAGCAGGAACCGGTGGTGACTGGGCACAAAGCAACACAAAGGTGGAGGGTGCCCAAAGAAAGGCATGCCACAGCTCTGTCACTGCAGGAGGGGACAGCTGATGTGAGCAGTAGGTGGCACGGCTAACCAAGGGATGCTTGGTGGGGCCCAGGGATCACTCTTGATGGCCTCTGGTCTGGGCAATGGGCAGAACATGGCTGTCACTGGTAGCCAGCCTTGCCATCGCTGCTGCTGGGGACTGACCCCTCCAGATGCCCACCATGGTACAGAACCCTGACAGAGCAGGCCTCCAGCAAAGGCATCATCAGTGCCTGTGTGGCTCAACAGGGCCTCGAGCATCCTTGATGAGGTATTTCCTTCCCACTGCCCTCACTTCACTGTTTTGGGGACCTTGTCTCTGTAGTAGAGCAGAAGATGGGGGTTTCTGGCAACTAGGTTGCTCCCGGTCCCCTTTGAGTAGCTATGCCTTGCACCAGCCAGATCTTAGTATCCCCAGGAGCTGTGTGTCACCTCACCAAAACCTGCAAAATGAAAAAGCCAAAGCATCACACCACTGAGCCCGGGAAAGGCGCCCAGGGTTGTGCATTCAGCTCTACCACAAAAGAGCCGCAAAATGCCACCAGTACCCAAGCCCCACCGTGGCAGTGAACAGAGGGATGAGATGTGCCATAATGACCCCAGCAGGTGAACATCCTGGGGACCAGCCAGGCCACCCTGTGGGGAATGCAGTGGGGAGATAGGAGGGACTTTCTGATACATATCCACCCGGAGTCTCCTGTCAGGAGTCCTGTGGCGGCTGCTGCACTGACCTTCGTGAGAAAGAGGCATTGGGGTCCCCAAAGCAAACATAGCAGCAGCTGGAGCTCAGGGGAGGATGTTCAAGGAAAGAGAACAGTGTGCAGGCCTGGGATCAGGGTGGTCCCAAAGCCAAGGGGGGCTGGCAAACCCTCCAATCCCCCTGCCCGCTGCCTCTAGCAGTCCCAAGGAAGGTGTTGCATTGTTTCCAAAACACCTGAAAAAGGGAACGACCAGTGTGAAACTAAAAATCAGAGACTCTTGTCAGACAAAACTTTGCTCATCAGTGTATCTCCATTAATAATTACCTTTGGAGATCTGTCACTGAGCTGGTCTTTAATTCATTGAATATATGCCCTCTTAATGCAATATAATACACATTTTTAATCAAAATGTTACCCTGTAATAAATCAGATGCCCAGAAGAAATGCAATTTTATTTTATCAGCAGCGTTCCTCTATCAACCAGACCTGTAATCATGTCAAGAAAAGATGACAGGTGAGTTTGAAAAGACCTACCTTCCACAAAATGGTGTTTCTGGACAGTAATTGTATTTCTGCCCTATTGCCCTTTCTTAATATACAGCCAAAATAAGACCACTCCATCATTTCATCCAGGATTGATTGATGGCTGTGTCTTAGTGCTCCTGTGTCCTTTGTCCCTGGCTGTCCCCTTAGCCCCATATAACTGCTGAATTACAGGGCACTGGTTATGGGTTTCCAGCATCTCCTGGAAGCTGGTGTTGGTCCAGGCGACACCTCCTCCAGGTCCTTGAGACTCCTCAGCAGTGCTTAGCCCCACTCGCTTGACTTCCAGCATTGCTGCGTTCAGGCCAAGCCTTCCTCTCCCATACTCTGAGCATCTCCTCCTCCTCCTCCCCATCTGCAGCTGGGACATCCGTGGCTCCAGAGGATGGATGGCTGCAGGGAGTTGCGAGTGAGCATTGCGCAGACCGCATCTGCCAGCCCCAAAACACCTCCAACCTCGCACACTCCTCCTTCCCATCAGGGTGTCTCTGGGAGCGGGTGGTGGCCGAAGGACACGGTGAGGGCCGTGCCCGGCGTGGCCCACGCAGGGAGGTGACACGCCACGAGATGGCAGTGCTGCCTCAGCCATGCTCCCTGTCACCTGCCCATCAGGGCTCCTCTTCTTCCTCCAAAAGCAGGTGGGGGGGGTGAGGGGGTGGCAGCCCTTGGGGATCCCCGTGTCCCCAAAGACCACCCGGCAGGACGTCCAGCCACAGAGCAAGCACACAGGCATCTCCGCCTCGGCCCCTAGCAATTGCATGGCAGGAGCCAGAATAACCCAGCTCCCTCCTGCAAACAGCCCCAGTGAGGCCACGAATGCCCTTCCCCGAAGCCAGGAGCAGTTTTGCACCCCCTGAGAGTAGGGGAGAAGTGGTGGCTTCTCAGTGAGGACCAAGCCATGGTGCAAGGTGCACGGGATCGTGAAGCCCTGGCAGGTTATCCCTGCTGGTGCAAGTCCAGCGGCGTCCCACCAGCATCACCATCAGCGGGCTCCAGCATGCAGAAGGGGCAAGGATGACGGAGGGGACGCCCAGATGACATGAAATGGGGCCAAGTCCAAGGCAGAGGGGAAGGTGCATGTACGCTGGAGTAGTCAGGGGATGTAGGTGCTCTGCAGAGCCCCAGGCAGCACCAAAACCAGCCCCAATGAGGACAGCCCTGTGTCTGGGGGAACCCAACCACTCTGGTGAGCATCCACATCATTTAGGGCACCTGTCACGGCCTCCTGGCTCTGCTGCAGACCCAGGACCAGCCTTGCTCTAGATGGATTTTACGCCGAGCAACCCTCCTCCTTTCAGGGTGGGGCATGGGGCAGCTCCTTCAACCTCCTTGCTGCCCTCCAACCTGGTGGTGCCAGGCAAGACAGGTCAGCACCATCCCGGCCTTACACCCCTTTGTGAAAGAAAAGTGATCCCTGCAAAGTCTCCTCCCTGCGTCCCCAGTGCCTGCAGGCACACACGAGCTGCCTGACAGCAGACAACAGGGAGAGATGCTCATCCGCTGCCTTCCCTGCTGGGGAACCCCTGGGGTGCTGAGCGATGACAGGCAGGAGCTGCCAGAGGAGGATAAATCAAGTAGCTAGCACCTACCTGTCACTCTACAGGACACAGAGACAAAGGCGGGTGGTGGGAGATCAGCAGTACTGGCAGGTACTATACACACCTCTGCTGCCAGTCACTGGCATCCCAGTCTGCCACCCACTACCCACTAGGAAGGCAGGATGGCTCAGAGCATCCGTGCTTCTGCAGTCACTGGACACTTAATGATGCCTGAATAACCATGCAAACTGTTTTTGTAGCTGTTAAGCTGGCCTGCCCCAAAATGCTCAAGCCATGCTGCTGACCACCAGATAAACTTCCTGGGCAATGCAATGGTGTTTGCATGAATTCTGAAGTCTCCCATGCTTCAATTAATGAAACAAGAAGCTGGGATGGTTCAGGTGCCCTGGAAGGATTTCCTGAGATATCAGCTGAAAATCAGGGTGCAAGGCCACTTGCCACACGATGTCTAAAATGTTTTAATTGCTTTCCCAGGGGATGTGTTATTCTTATGACAGATGCCTACATGGAGCATGTGCGAGGTGCAAAGACAGGTATGGGATTTAAAACCAAGGATTTCATGCTCCAGCCCTTGCTCACTCTCTCCTGGCATTGATGCGCATCCCTGTTGGCTCATGGGATGAGAAGAGAAGAGACAGATGAGTGCTGAGCAGCCCTGGGCAATGCTGGGAAAGCTTGTCCCATCCCTCCTCCTCCTGTTCTCTGTTAAGGATGTCAGGGCTTGTCATTATTCGATACCTATTGGTTAATTTGGCTGATTGTTTCCCATTCTTTAATGTATCCGTTATTTATTTATTTGCTTGTGTAACGAGCAGTTCCAGATTGATCTCTTTGGCATGTAAATGAGCTGCTCTAGTGCTTGTCACTGAAATTTGTAGATTGGGAGAGTTTGCAATCAAACACAGCCGGAATCTAAATTACAACATTTCAGGCAATAATAGCAGCAAGAAGACAGGAAGGATGTGCCATAAATAAGATGGGATCAGAGCAGGGTGCCCAGAGCTATGCTGACAACACACCAGGAGCCCGGAGGCATGCAACAGGAGTCCATGCTTTGCAGTGCCAAGGTGTGCCTGGCAGGGATGAAGTTGCTCTGCGGCTGGTTCCCCCAGGGGACAAGGGCAAACAGAGGAAGCAAAAACCTTCTGTGGAATGGTAGGGTCTGCCCGTGGCCAACAGCTACTCACACAGGTCCCTGAAGAGGGCTGGTTAGCCTAGCATGGTGAAAAGTATGCAGACCCAGGACTATGGGCTGCAAGGAACATCTGGCCCATTGTATGGGATACCAGTTTGATTGGCACCACGACACGTGTTTGGCTTCTTCCCACCACTCAGGGGTCCATCAAAAGTCAATGGATGCATCCAGGATGCAATTCTGACCATCTCAAGATCAATAAGAGAGATCACTCATAAGTAAAAGAGATCAAAGAGCCATAAGCCAGCAACAGGCACTGAGGCTGGGCTGAGGAGCAGGGAGCCAACCAGGACCTCTGCAAAGCTAGGGGAAAAGTGCCTGTACCACTCCATGGCAGGGCAACCCTGGACTGAAATCCAGCCAGGAGAAAAGTAATGTTCAGCAGGCACAGGACTGTAAATCCCAGCAGGGCTGGTGAAAGGACCTCTGCAATCTCCTGTCCAGCTGCTTGCTTGTGGCAGAACTATTCCCAACACTAGATCAGGGCAGCAGTGGCTTTGCCTACCTAAGTCTTGAAACCCTCCAAGGACCGAGATCTCCCATTGCTCTGGGGACCTGTCTCAGGGCTGCACCAGGCTCAGGTGAAGAAGAATTTCCTAATGTCCATCCCAAATATTTGAAGATCCAATGTGTGACCACTGTCCCTTGTTACATCATTGCGCGCTAGTGAGATGTGTTTGGCTCTATCTTCCTTGGAATTGCCGCTGTGATTAGATCCCACATCACCCTCTTCACCTGGCTAAGCACAGCCCAGCAGGGTGGCCTCCCCACTGCTGATCGTAAGGATGAATAATTTCCCTTGACCTTGGCCACAGTCCCCCTAATGTAGTAGTTTATCTTATCTGTGGTTTGCTCACATTCAGCCTGGTGCCCACTGCTCCCCATCCCAACCCTTTCCCTACTCCAGCAGGGTGTCCCCAGCCTGTTCATCCCATGTGCAGAAGGTGGTGGTTCTTGTAGGCCAAGAGGGGACAGTCCACAGTATCTTGTAAACATCCTAAAGGTTTTAAAAAATGGCTTGAAAACTATAAGGCAACAGAAAAAAAAGACAAATCCTGGTCCTTTGTCCACTTCTTGGCTTTATGCTATGGGCTCAGGAGAGAAGAGTCTGAGAGACACCCTGGACAGCATGAGATGCCCTTCCAAATCCAAAGCGATGGCTATATGGTGGGGGGCAGACACAAGGTTCTCCTCTTGGCTTTGTGTTTTGATGCCTCAGTTCTGGGTATGCGAGGTTTTGCACTCTTTGGGGCCATCAGGCCATGGCAAGACCATCATGAATCCCTCCACCAGACAAGGATGTGCTCAATCCAGTGAAGGGGGGATGACTGTGCACTCATTTGTAGCAATGTTGTGCTTTCCACTGGGCTGAGATGACCAGCATGGACCCTTCCTGCACCCTGTGCATGGCCAGATCCTAACGGCTGCCAGAGCATCACGTGCCCTTCCCAGGCTAATCTCCATGCCATGGTCTGGTTTCCCTGACATAATGGCTCTAAAATGGAGTGGAAGTTTCCTGCAGGTGAGCATTAGTGTTAACTGGGTCAGTGGCAGCTGGAGGTCTGTGCTGGCTGGAGACTATTACAACTTCTTTCTATTACAACTTGCTTTCCACAGTGGCTTCTCCAGGAACTCAGCTTCCCTCTAACTGACCTTGGCCGCCAGATCGATCTGAAGTTGCAAACTCACTTCTCACGTCCGCTCAATTTGGAGGGTGTCTGATTGCTGCTTTGGAGGCTGTGATTGCCTTTGCTTCTGGCTGGCAGGACCCCAGCGGGTGCCTCGCAGGCACCATTAGCCAACCTCCGGCTTAGTGGATTTGCCGAGGAATAGCCCAGCCAAGCTGCAGCAACGCCATGCAGAGCCAGGCCTGACGTTTTCAAGGCAGGGATGTATTCAGCCTGCAGTAGTCTGGAGGTCACAACGCGTCCTTGTCCCTCTGGCCCATGCTTGAGTTCCTCAGCAGCAGAAGTAAAGGCTTTAATTTCGGTAGCTCATTGGGCTCTGGCTCCCCAGGCAGGCAGAAGGCAGTAGCACCGGTGTCCCCAGCACTCTTGTGGTCCACATGCATACAGCATCCTCTCAGGCACTTTCATTAGCTTATTACCCTCTGTGAACAGACCTCAACCTCTCTCTTTCTGCTGTGCTCCCTAAAAGTTCACCCTCCTCTTCTCAATCACCTCCATCACTTTCTAACAAGGAGGCAGCCTCTTTCCGACCTGGGCAGACACTTTTCCACTTGCAGTAGCATTAACTGCTCAGGATCCCCTCCCACAGGCGCTGCCTGAAGTCCTCTCCCTCCTCTCTGCAGGCAGAGGTCAAACCCGTGTCCTTGCTGTCAACTCAAAAGCAAATCGATCAACATCAAGGCAATTGCTGTCCTTGTTGAGTCTCTGTGTGGGGGGCAATTGCACGGCAGCCCCAGCACCAACTCCCTGGCCTGGAAGTTATTCTTCACTCAGACTCTTAATTTCAGAGCTGCGCTGAGGGATGGGAAGACTCCTGGCTTCTAATTAATTACTGAGTTCCCTGTAATTGATGCAATTTACTGCCAGTGTATCTGTTTTATTGCACTGTGGAGAAGGTCACTCTGTAACACTATTTTCTCAAACACCCTAGTGAGTTGCCATAAGCCATGCCCTGAAGCTCATCTCCAAACTCCAGATCTGGGGGGAAGTTTGCACTGGGAGGCAGAAGGCAACTGTGGTCCTGTGCCCTGTGCCTACCACTAGAGATGTTCATCCAGGAGGTCCCTGGGGAACTACACATGGCATCAAAGGAACACAGGATGGTGGAAGGTGGCTGTCTCTGGCCAGTGGGTCTTGGTCCTCTGGATCTGGGTCTGGTGAACACAGATGTCCTAGCATGAGGATGAGCACAAGCTGACACATGCAGGACCCTTCAGCTGGGCTTCATGCAGTATTTCATGTTACACAGACTGCGCATTTTTATTTCCAGTTGTTGCGGTTTAACCCCAGCCAGCAACTAAGCACCACATAGCCACTCACTCACAGCCGCTCCCCAGTGGGATGGGGGAGAGAATCAGATAAAAAAAAGAAGTAAAACTCATGGGTTGAGATAAGAACAGTTTAATAGAACAGAAAAGAAGAAACTAATAATGATAATGATAATAATAATAATAAAAAAAGGATTGGAATATACAAGTGATGCACAATGCAATTGCTTACCACCTGCCCACCGACACCCAGTTAGTTCCCGAGCAGTGATTCCCCACAGCCCCACTTTCCCCAGTCTATATACTGGACATGACATCACATGGTATGGAATACCTTTTTGGCGAGTTTGGGTCAGCTGCCCTGGCTGTGTCCCCTCCCAACTACTTGTGCCTCTCCAGCCTTCCTGCTGGCTGGGCATGAGAAGCTCAAAAATCCTTGACTTTAGACTAACCATTACTTAGCAACAACTGAAAACATCAGTGTGTTATCAACATTCTTCTCATACCATACTCAAAACATAGCACTATACCAGCTCCTAGGAAGATAATTAACTCTATCCCAGCTGAAACCAGGACACCAGTTCAGATTCATCCTTTAATGGAACATATTTATTTGCATTAGTCTTCACAAGGAGGTTTCAAGAGCCTCGGGATGGGCAGATCAGACAGTGGGATTTCTAGGGAGCTCTAATCCTTCCAGTAATCCCCAAGCTTTTCAAATTAATTTATTTGGGAAAGCCAAATGGAACCTCTCATTTGCCACAACGGTACAAGAAGATTAGCAAGTTGTGTCTCCCATTCTCAGTCCTGAGCTGGATGGACCTCCCTAATCCCCTAAATGCCCATATTGGTGGGACCGTGTGTCTGTGTCTCTTCTCAAGTGCCACCTCTTCTGCTCTGATGTAGCATCCATCCCCTGGGTAGGGCCATATCCTTCCACTTGGAGCCATGCTGATGTGCCTCGCTGGGGCTTAAGAGGGGATTTTACTCAGCCCTTCAAATTGTCTCACTCACTAATTAATGACCGGGTTTCAGTTTCGGAACATGCACTTAGATAAACTGCAAAAGTGGAATTTCATTAATCTTAATTAATGATTTAAATACTCAGAAGCCTCTGCTAAGGCCCTGTGATTGATGGCAGCTGGCTGGCTATATCACTGTGCTATGGTCCCTTGGCATCCTTGACTGTACAGTGGGGATATGGGCACTGACCCTCTTTGCTTTCCCTTTGCCTGTTGCCTTCAGATCCAGGCTGGGCACCTTTCTGGAAGGTTTTAGCTAGGTGCTTGATCAGAAAGTGAATGAGTGACAGTTCATACCTTGTGCTAGACAGGACGTCTTCCCTGAATTTAAACTCTGTGTGTCTCTGTGTGTGCAGCCACAGCAGCAGTGCATGCCAATAGCTAGGGCTGGTGGAAAATAGGCTTTGCAAACCACTGAAGGGAGGACCTGGGCAAATTGGGCAAGAAATTGCACTTCAGGCCCATGCAAAGCACTGTCCACACACCGGCAGGGCTTGGACAGCCCATGGGGCACAAGACATGCTGCTTGCCATCCTACTGGATGTGATACCAAGAGCATTTCCCAGTGCCGAGATGCTGAGGAAAGATCTTCCATTAGATGCACATACGCAGCTGTGAAATTGCTCATGGAAACATGAATTAAGGGGGAAGGAAGGACACTCCTGCACTGCCAAAATCCAAAACACAGCCTCGGACTAGCTACTATGAAGAAAATTAACTCCATCCCAGTCAAACCCAGCACACAACACCTGCCTGCACCCTGGACCTGCACCCTGCCTGCACTCTGCGTGCTGGAAGGGCTCTGCCTAAGGTGGTCCCTCGCCCACTCCTGGCTCCCGGAGGGGTTAAGGTCTGCCACACTTAAAGATAAGAGTGGGTGTTAAAAGCTCATCTGCACACACAAAAAGGAGCCCAAAGAGACAATGCCGGGAGTGGGAGCCCAAACAATACCATGGGGCTACTCCCAGACTCATCAGGAGAGCTATCAGCCCATCAAAGACCAATCTCCACTAGCCCAGAAGAGCACAGGGACATCAGCCCCAGTGTCCAGATGTGAAACCCATCACCATGAGTCACTGGGAGCAGGTCCCCAAGTCATCTTTTGGACCAAGGGGATTGCTGCTTGGTGGTATGAGACCCATCATGGGATGCAGGGGAAGAGCATTTTTTGATTTATGGGCAAACTGGGTGTCTGAGGAGAGCTGCTGGCGGGATCCACATTGCACATATGTGTGTGTGTATGTGTAAATGGAGAAAATATATACATATGTATATATATATTTTCTCACTAGTGGAGAATATATGTCAGCCAGAGAGGGGAGCAGAATGAGGCCATTGGTGCTGTTGATGTTCGTGTGGGTGCTCTGAGTGTCTGTGACCTGTGTGACTGGCTAGGTATATGGGTATATAGGTATATATGAAGTACATGTGTGCTTTACATGTGTGTGCCTGCTGGGAACACACATCTTCAGCCTCACTACTGGTTGGACCTGGGGACAGGGAGCTGCAGCAGTCTCACCTCTCTCAGCTGTTAGATCCAGCATAATATGCTTCCCACTAGCAATAAATACTGAAACCGCAAATTTAATGACAAAAAGATTGGGAATCAGCATAGGAACCACCTGCACTTGTATCTGCTGTGGTTACGAGGATCCCGCTGCAGACCCTGAGTGCTGCTTCCACTGGATATATATATAGAGAGAAAAATGCCCTTTTTGGAGAGAAGACTAAGAAACTCTGCCTATGATGTTGTTCTTCCAGGAGATGAACATCCTCCTGCTCCTCTGGGATCTCGCAAGCTCAGTGCATGACATGCAAAGCCTCTCTTTCAGTGCCCCAGTTACTTTGTGGTTTGGATCCGGAGGTGAGAGACTGCTGTTGTCTGCAGCCCCGCGGTGATGTCTGCTTGACTTTTCATTGAGACTGCTCCTCAAAAGCAAAAATGGTTGTTCCCTCTCTGGCCATGCCTTTCTCTCAGAGGAGAATCAGGAAGGGATACTCCCTTTCTTTCAGGTCCTCTGATAAAGATGTATTTTTTAAAGCCCCACTTCCTCAAGTCATGAGATTAAGCATAAAACTCAGTTTCCACCTAAAACAAGTACATTTTTGCCCATCTGGTGAAGGAAGAGCCCCGAAACATTATCAAAAGGCTGCTGTCAGTTTAGACAGCAAAAGCTGAGAATGGGAGTCCAAAATAAATAGTATTTTTTAAGCCAGGCCTGATTTGGAGTTCTGGAATAGGTTTGGGTCAGACAAGGGGTCCACCAGCACCCCCAGGGTGACACTGAGGAGCCTTTCGAAATTTCTGAGAGACTTAGGGCCATAGACTATAAATGTCACTTGGCATAGCAGCCTTTTCCCTGAGCCTCTGAGGTCCAGAGGTGTGCTGAGTGGCAGCTATGACCTTCTGTATGCCCTGTGTGCCTGAGCTGTGCCCAGGGATGGGGATCCTTCCCTCATGCTGTGCCACAGGTCTCGGGGCTGCAAAGCTGACAGCCTGTCCCTTGGGCTGCGCTGCATCTCCTCACCCTTTATTAAATATCACACTTTGCTTTGGATGCTGCTTAATTTCTAATCAAACTGGTTTGCCAGTTGTCGCCTCTAAGCCCCCAGGGCTGTACTGCTCAGGGCTCCTGGGTTTCTGGCATCTCCGAGGCAGCATTCCTCCTGTGCCTTTCTGCCTCAGCAGTACTCTCAGCAGAGCTGATCCTGCTCCTTTCTAATCCAACTCTACAGGGTCTTTGCAGGGAAGGAACAAACGGGAACCAGCAGCAGGACATCCGAGGGAAAGCTGGCAAGACTGCAAGCTGGAGAAAAGCACTCCAGGGCATCCATCTTAACCAGATATCTCCCTCTTCACCAGTGCTAGTGATAAATTTGCACCAGTGCCCTGTGATGGCTCAGTCCTGCTCTTCAGACAACTTCCAGAGCCCTGCAGAGAGGTTGTGGTCCTGTACATGCACAAGCAGATTTGCAGCTGACCCTAAATGGTTCTTCATGGGATGACCCCTGTGAGTGCAAACTCTCACTCCAGTGTCCTAAAACCAGACTCTGGAAGGAGGAGCTGTTGCTGTCTGATTGTGCTTAGGGGGGTGTTATTTGGATCAGACTGAGGACAGATAAATAATCTGCATGCAAAGTGCTTTCCTCATGCACAGCTGGCTCACATGACAGATACAGGAATCAGGGAGCCAGGGAAGGTTTATTATACCTGGGATTATAGAAGTGTCTGACAACTGCTTACTGTAAGCCAGCCAGAAGTAAAGGATGCTCTGCATTTTGATGAGACCCCTGCATGAGTGAGCAGCAGCAGCAGCTGGGGAAAGGCACTGCTGGGACTTGCTTTCCAGGGCTTGACAGCATCAATGGGCCAGCCTAGCAACCAGGGAAGAGAGCAGGAGAGTGCAGGAGGTCGCTGGAGGATGGGGATGGTGCCTGCACACACCTCCCAGCCTGGATGGGCTGTGCCGGCGATGCCATTTGGAGACATGGTTGACATGGCTGTGTCCCCTGTCCAGACCTCGTGCATGAACACTGAGGCACATGGCTGCAGCCCTTTTTCTGGCTCTCCCAAACCTTCTCAGCGAGCTGCTGCCTGCACTCTTCCCTGCCTCCTTTCTCTGTGCAGTAACCCTCCTGTGACAGATGCAGATGCATCCTCTGCGATGACAACAGACAGGGAGGAGAGCTGGCTCCAGCTGGGTGGAGTAGCTGGAAATAGCCTTTTGTGAACCATTTTTAGCAGTTCATTTGGAGTTGTGTTTTGCCAGCAAAACTTCCCCATGCTGTTTATCTCTCTTAGCAGAAGGCTGTTATTATTGCAAAATGAAGCAGCATGTATGCAGTTCCTCAGCAGCACAGAGCCGGTCATGCAGCAGGAGGGATGCAGGCAACCACAGAGAGCGGCTTCAAAGTGCCATTATTAATTCACGCTCACGTTCATTGTAATAACACTTTGAATCGTGGCAAATTCGGCTGGTGTTAACCACTCAGTGCAAGTAAGGGGCTTTTCAGGGGAAGAGTCTTGTGCAAAGGAGCACACTGGCTTTGCAAGTGCAGCTCCAGGCTTGCTCAGCAAAGCAAGAGTAGAATAGCACTGGTTTGACTGGGTCCCTGGCAGTGATGGTGACTTTGCTTATCATCATCAGCCTTCACATCCCACAGAATTTCCAGTTAGTGGGCACAGAGGTGGAGTCATTGCGACCCTGTAGACAGGCATGGCCCATGGACATGGATCTTCTCTGGACATCTCAGATCAACTCTTCCAGCCTTTGAGCCTCCCTCAGCTCTCCTTTCAGGGGTTGCACCAGAAGCATGGTTTTCTTTTTGGCAAGGAAGGGGTTATTTAACACACCAGTCCACTTCAGCCCAGCCCCTCATGCTGTGGAGGCTGCATGGAGATTTGTACTCCCCAGGTAGGGTGATCCCTGCTACCCGGTTTGCAGGGCAGAATGCTTAGCCCAGTAGTTTGTGGGGAAAGACGGATGGGTCCTGGTCCTGTGCTGACCCCAAACCCCTTGTGCAGTGACTAAGGGATTGAAAGACACCGGCAATTTGAAAAGCAGGGGAAGCAGGATGTTGTTTTTCAAGCTTTTAACAGACTTTTAAGCTCAAGTCCCTACTCTGGGTCTGGTGGGAGGACTGGTCCTGACAGCCAGGAGAATGGGCACGGATTGCAGTGGGAAGAGCTGCCTGCAGAGCACATGCATGTGCATTGCACACACACACGCACATGTACAGGGTGCATGCAGGCACAGGCAAACACAGAGGGAATCAAACACAGCACCCTCATGTGTGAACGGTTTGTATACTCTGTAAAGACAAGTGCTGTCACCCACTCATGTGCATGGGGCACTACTCATACACCCTAGGTGTAGGGCACAGCAGGAAGGGTTGCATATGTGTATGGACACACGTGTGACGGAAACATGAATCGCAGCAGGAGCTGTGGCATGCAGACACATGGATGCACAAATATGCTATACAAATACAGGTATAGCAAGGACAGTCACACACTCCCATGCACACATCCACCACACACTTTTCTCTGGATCCATTTCACTGAGGCTTATCACTCAAAACAGAGTTGTTGGTTTATTTTTTTAAAGCGTTACACCAGGGGAAAATGTGCCTGTGACAGTGGGTGTGTTTGGCACAGGTATTTCTGCAGCTGACCCACAGCTTGTCATCCTGCCTGATTTCTGGCTGCTCTGCGAACAGGACAGGCTGAGCAAAGCAAGTCTTGATGGCTGCTGGCAAGTCTTGATGGCTGCTGACAAGTCTTTGAGAGAAAATTTAATGGCAGTCCCAGGAGCCAGGCTTCCTGGTGCTGGGAGCATTTCTTGCCTGCTGCTGGGACAGGATTATGGATAGTAGCAGCCTGGTGTTCATGCCCACCTTCTCCAGGCCAGCCATGGAGGACATCTCCTGTGTATGCTTTGCTCTTTTTGCCTGGAGTATCACCCCAACAGCACGGGGGATGACCTGACCTGGTCTCCCATTGTCAGCAGCAACATCACCATTGCAGATGGAAAGGGAGCAGTTTCTCGTAGGAGATTTTCCAAACTGGTGGTGCCCAACAGGACCAGGATTGGTGATCTGACCAGAGCTGTCACAAGGGAGGGACAGGATATCCCAGCCAGGAGAAGAGTGATGCAGCTTAGGAAAAGGGGAGAAGAAGAAGGAGGGGGTGGGAAGCATCCTGCAGTCCATGAGTGGTTAAACCTGCAGCCCCAAGGACACAGGTGGGAGCGTGCATGAGCCACATTAGGGGGCTTTCAAAGGCGGGGGAGTTGGACACAGAGCCCCCAAGAAAGGCTCAGACATGACACTGCAGCAGAGCTGGGTGCAAGGAGATGCTCTGGACTTGGTACGGCCAGGCAGGGATGGTAAATCCTTCCAAAAGCACTGGCTGATCAGAATATTTGCATTGTTTTTCTGGCCTTTTCTGATGTACTAATGAAGTGCTTTGAGGCATAGCAGGAGGGAATGCGCTTCCTCAGCATGGCTACTCGGGGCAATGTCTGTTAAAGGAAGCCTGCTCTGCATGCTTAGTTATTAAGATACATTATTTACAGGGAGACAGAGAGAAAGTGAGAGGTGTGATCAGTAATGATGGTGTAATGTTGCATCCTGTCTAAACTGGTCTCATTTCAGAAACATGCATTTTAACAAGGCCAGAGGCAAGGTCACACATCAAAGGCTGAGGAGGGTAGGTCACACTTACCAGACAGGGGCTGCATTCTGGAAAGCAGTGCCCTTGAAAGAGGATTGGGGGTTGCAGCAAGCGAAGGCGCTGTTGGCGGTGGCTAACAGAGCAAATGCAGTGCTTGTGGGAGCAAGGTGTGCTGCGGAGGGAGATTACCTCCTTGTCCACATGTCCAAGCCCTTGCAATGACGTGATGTGGCCACTGGCTCTCGCAGCATCAAGGAGAGGGCATTCATGGTCTGGTGTCACCTGTGTCGGGGTGCTGTATGCAGACATGCTGGTGAAGGCCAGGCATGACTGACTTTGTCAAGGGAAGGCAAAGACAAACCCTCCAGACCCAGGCAGATGCCTTGCATTGTTTGAAGTGTTACTTAGACAACAGGTCCACGGAGGTGTGATCTGAGACCCACTGCCCTAGCACAGTCCCGTCACCACCATCACTTCACCCCACAGCACAACCAGAGCATTTCTGTGTAAGACGGAGCAGATGCTCATTAATGAAAGCTTGTAGCAAGTCAGATAGAAAGAGGCACAAGGACCGGGAACTAAAATGTGTGCAGAGGAACAAATCATACAATGCAAATTGCATATACTTTACCTTTAGATACATTTGCTCATGCAAACCACGGTGTGCTAACCACCCACTGCCACAGGTGGACATGCTCTCCTGATCCCACCACTCCTGCTCCACATGCTGCCACCGAAAGGGCTCAGCCTCCTGCTCTAGGTCAAAGCATAGGGTGAACAGGATAGGTGAGGGGAGGCCAAAGAGGCAGGGACGAGGGCAAGCAATGAGGGCAGCATCACTTGATCCCCATGGCTGGATAGATGCAGGGATGCAGGGCATGCAGGGAAGCTCCTTCCTAATCCTTTACCTTCCCTGTCCGTGTGGAGGCCACCTGCTGTGCAGGATGGAAGGGAAACCATCTATGTGGCCATTTGAGCATGGAGCCAGTGTTGAGCATCAGGATGGCCACCTCAAGGGTGATGTGGGTGATGCTGATCAATGACCGTAAAGCTCTGGCTTGGCTTGTGCTTTGGCTTGAGGCTCCTGGAGCTGCAAGTATCTATTCATATAGAGGTGCTTTACTGTGGTGGAGTCCTTCCTCTGACACCAAGGAGGTTCTGCATCCCTTCCTTCATGCGGCATCCATGTGTAGGTCACTCCTCTCTTAGACCTCAGTTTCTTGCTGCACAAACTCTGCAGAGGTCCAGGTCTTGCTGTACAGTGATATGGCAGAGCTCCGCTGCTGCACAAGTGCTGGCTTTCATGGCGAGCTAATTCCAGAGTCACTAATTTAATGATGATTAATGACAGGTACACCACCCTTTCCTTCCTCCTTTTATCGACTGGGGAAAAAAACCCGGAGTGGAGCTGGAGATTAATTAATTCTCTCAAGTGGAGGGGAAAGTAATCAGACTGAAATCAGATCGAATTTAGGACTTGCGGGCGAGCAGGAGGATGTGCCGAGTGACATATAAATGAGAGATGCTCCAGCCCTTGTTGGGTCAGGAGGGACACAGCTGCTGAGCAGATTCCCCAGGAAAGGCTGGCAAAACTGTTTGCAAATGTAGCAGGCAAGGCTGCAAGGGACATGGCATCCAGGCTGGACCTGCCGGCCTGTGGCATGCAGCCAGGCCCCTGCACCAGACCGGGGTGGGGATGTTGGTAATTTGGTGCAAAGCCTGGCCCTAGCTTAACCAGGGTGCTCAAGGCTTACCCTCTGCCTTGCCTCCAACTTGACTCCAAAGTTGTGTTTCTCATTGCTATAGACTGCATTGCAACATCACCAGAACTGGTTAAGAGCTGCCACAGAAAGTTGCATTCTGCAAATTTCTATGACTGTAGATTGTTTTCTTTGTGTTTTTCATGTTTCTTCACCTGGGAATCCCAGTGTAGGGCTAATCAAGGCTCTGGGGGTTAATCTGTCAGGTATCTCAACTGTATTAAAACTGCATATCCTCCAAGAACATCTATTTCACCTTGAGAAAATATCTCCTCCCCTCTTTTCCTGCAAATCAGTTCACTAGCAGGGCAGAAATGAGTCTTAGAGCTCGCTGAGGCCCGAGGCTCCAGCAATCTCCCAAGTATTTAAGCATGACTAATTGGCTTGTGCCTACCATACGAGGGATTTAAAACCTGTATCCTATTCAAGTACTGGTCAGGCCCATGACTGCTTAATTTCTAATAGCATGCACACTCAGCCATCAGCAAGTGAGATATTTCAGAGTGCCTTTCCCTTTGCAGTCCAGTGCGATGTCGCCTCGTATTAAGAATGGGACCACGAATCCTAAACCTGTGACCTCAGTGAAGCAGTCAGTGATGCCGTGTCAAAATCTTTTGACATGATGCTTCGAAAAAGAATCTTAAAGAAACTGAACTGTCTTGAATAAATGCAAATAAACAGTCATTTTTCATCACGAAGAGATGTTACCGACTGGGTCCATTCTGGGATGTGAACAATCAACATGTTCATAAACGACCAGAGAAAGTTTTATGGTGACACAGAAATCTCCCATTTGGTGAAGGCTATGTGGGTCAGGTCAGGTCAGACTGAGCCAGCAGTGCACCCTTCAGTGATGAAGGCTGTCCTCAGATCGGCTACATTAGAAAAAGCACACCCGACATGTCAAGGCAACTTGTCATTCCCTGTACTCAGCACTCAAGGAGCCACAACGGAACCCTGTGCCTGGTTTTGGCCACCCTACTGTGTGAGAGATGCCAAGTCCAATGGAGGCCACCAAGATGGTCAGGAGCTGGAGCATAGGACTTACAAAAAGAGACCAAAGGAACTACATCTGTTCAGCCTCCAGAAGGAACAGTTGGGTGAGATCTAACTTCATCTTTCACTGCCTTAAGTGGAGGTTTTAAAGGAGACAGAGCCAGAGGTGTAGAGTGAAAGAGCAGGAGGACACAAGGATAGCATCCAGCTCGATGGGACATAATAAAAACCTTTTTCCCTATAAGAGTGGTGCAGTGCCAGGACGGGTGCTCAGGGAGCTTCTGGGATCTCTGTCCTTGGAGGTTTTCAAAATTTAACTGGACAAGGCTCTCAGCAATGTGATCTGACTTTGACATTGGGAGGCAATAACACCAACTGTACAGCTCCAGTGACTCTTGGAGTTAGCTGTTAGCAAGATATAGTTGAGGTCTGTCATGGTTTAACCCCAGCCAGCAACTAAGCACCGTGCAGATGCTCACTCACTCCAGAGGGAGAGAGAGAATTGGGGAAAAAAAGTAAAACTTGTGGGTTGAGAAGGGTTTAATAGAACAGAAAAGAAGAAACTAATAATGATAATGATAAAACTAATAAAATGACAATAGCAAAATTAAAAGCATTGGAATATACAAGTGATGCACAATGCAATTGCTCACCACCTGCCAAGTAACGCCCAGTTAGTTCCCGAGTGGCAATTCCCCCCAGCCCCACTCCCCCCAGTCTATATACTGGACATGACATCACATGGTATGGAATACCTTGTTGGCGAGTTTGGGTCAGCTGCCCTGGCTGTGTCCCCTCCCAACTACTTGTGCCCCTCCAGCCTTCTTGCTGGCTGGGCATGAGAAGCTCAAAAATCCTTGACTTTAGACTAACCATTACTTAGCAACAACTGAAAACATCAGTGTTTTATCAACATTCTTCTCATACTGAACTCAAAAACACAGCACTATACCAGCTCCTAGGAAGACAATTAATTCTATCCCAGCTGAAACCAGGACAGGTCTTAAGGACAACTCCTGGACAACTCCAGCTCTGTGGGGGAGTGCAAGGCAAACAGTCTTGGGAATGGTTGGAAGGAGAGGTATGAGCAAACCAGCAACCTAATTACTGCTCCTGCATGATCAGCAGAGCCTCATTTATACACTCACTGCCTTAAATGCCCTGGAGACAAAGATGTGGGTGTTCACTGGAAGTCTGTGGGGTGACCTCAAGGGCAGGACAGAGAGGGGATAGCAGGCAGGTGGGAGCACTTTCAGCAGGCAGGAGACAGGCATAATGATGACGAGAGAGGCACAGCATTTTGTAGGCTGGTACGGCTGAAAACAGGTCCAAGCCAGACCCTTTATGTCACGTCATTTGGTTTACCACCCTCAGAGAATTAGGAGATATTTAATAAACCATCTTCTCCTGTGTTTTACAGAAAAAGCAGAGAGAGCTCAGCCTCTGAGCCACATGCTGTTCTCCAGTCCCCAGATGGGGGATGCTCACTGCTGTGTGCCACAGGGCCACTGAGTACCGGAGGATTGCCACAGCATCCCTCACCTGCTCACTGCCAGCACACTGGCTGCCGACACAGGAGCAGGAACCAGCTTTGAATGACAGTGGTCTCTCAGAAGCCTCACCAAGGTTGTGCTGTCTGCTAGGTGACTTCAGCCTAGGGGATGAGGACTGGCATTTCCCAAGCTGGACTCGGGACAGGTGTACGGAGGAGGGAGGGTAGGGTAGGGTGGGATGAAGCTGGGCAGGTGGAGAGAACGGAGGGAGGACCAACATCCCTGGTCCTTGCCTGACATCCAAGCCTTCTGTCAAGGGAAGGAGGTCACTGGAGCCATGGTGCTAAGGGGCAGAAGTAACAGCCCTCCTGGCTGCCTCCTGCAGCCCTGCCCTGATCAGAGGCAATGCATATCTTGGCAAGGCTAGCAGTGGGAATGTGTCCCTGAGGCTGCTTGAAATCCACCTCTGAGAGCTAGGTGAAACCCAGCCACAATCAGTGAAGCTCTCTGAGATGGGCTGGTTCCTCCCCAACTAGCCTGCGCTGTTTCCTCTGCCCACAGCATCCATTTTAGCATGCTGTGCTGTGCCTGCACCGTGGGCAGGCAGGGCTGTCTTCCACCCAAGGCTCAGGACAGGAATAGCAATGAGTTGTCCCCAGCACCCGCAGAGCAGCTCCTGCCTGCAAGAGCTGCCAGCCCGGTGGGGTGCAGGCAGGGCTGAGCAGCAGCTTCCAGGCTCCCGTTGGGAGCGAGCGCTGCCTGTCCAAGCAGCCCAGATGCTCTCCTCCGAGGGCTCGGTTCCCTGGGGCTTGGCACAGGAGCCTTGGCCCCACTCAGGAGGATGATTTTATCATTTATTATTGATTGTCAAGAGTGGGGAGTGCCCTGCATGGCACGGAGGATGCAGTGAGGCACACCGTCTCTCCCAGTGCTTCTGCAGCAGTACTGCTTTGTGATAAAAGTTTAATAAATTGAAAGACACAGTTTCCATTCCATTTGTAATTAACTTCTGCTGCTGTGTTCCCTCCTAATTGTCTCTATTACTCCAGATAAAACTGAGATCAATAGAAACCAAAGTCTGGAGGCTGGGAAAGTCACAATTAATTAATTATCTCTCTCTTGTGTGCATCCTCCATCTGCTGGTAATCAATCAAGACTGGCTAGTCCTCACACAGGTGCTGGCCACTCCATGGCTGCTGGCATCCAGTGGCAATTTTGCAGTGGGCTGAGCAGTGTGTCTCGGAGCAGAGAAGGCAAAGGGACAGCCCTTACTGTGCCACTGCATCCTTCCCAGGTGCTTTGCCTCTCCAGGATGGTCCAGGATGGATTCCACAATGGACCACTTCTCCCAGGCTGGTGGCTGCATGTCCATCCCTCAGGCTCTGCAGTTCATGCTGGGACACAAGCACTAGCAAACACCTGGAAGGCCACAGTGCTGACACATCTTCTGTCAAGGCCCATCACTGCCTCTGGGCTGTGACTGAGAACAAGGCTGAGAAGAGCCAGAAAGTCTCTCTGCCTGTAGCCTCTGAGAGCCTCCATCAGGTTTTTGTGTGCTCCATGACACATGGACTAAACCACCTTGCGGCCAGTCCCTGGAGTGAGCTGATCTCTGGATCCTCTTCAAAGTCTGGAGTATTTCTCCCACTCCTCCTCATCTTGCTGCATGCAGAAAGTGCTTCTCCTGGATGCAGACAGCCCCACACGTTTCAAGTCCAATCAGCTCCCCCAGCCAAAGCTGTGTCTACTCAGAAATGCCCTGCTGTGAGTGAGGCCAGCAGCAATAGACAGCCTGCTATTGAGAGTGCACACTTGCTAAGGATTTGTATTAATTTATCATAGAATCATAGAATGGTTTGGGTTGGAAGGGACCTTAAAGACCATCTAGTTCCAATCCCTCTGCCATGGGCAAGGACACCTTCCACTAGACCAGGTTGCTCAAAGCCCCATCCATCCTGGCCTTGAACACTTCCAATGATGGAGCATCCACAACCTCTCTGGGCAACCCATTCCAGTGCTTCATCACTCTCACTGTGAAGAATGTTTTCCTTACATCTAATCTAAATCTACCCTCTTCCAGTTTAAAACTGTTACCCCTCATCCTGTCACTACATGCCCTTCTAAAAAGTCCCTCTCCAGCTTTCTTGTAGGCCCCCCCTTTAGGTACTGAAAGGCTGCAATAAGGTCTCCCCAGAGCCTTCTCTTCTCCAGGCTGAACAACCCCATCTCCCTCAGCCTGTCCTCATAGGAGAGGTGCTCCAGCCCCCTGATCATCTTTGTGGCCCTCCTCTGGACCCACTCCAACAGGCTCCTGTCCTTCTTGTGTTAGGGGCCCCAGAGGTGAATGCAGTACAGAATGTTCAGAGGAAATGATACCTTCCCCATGAAGAGGTGAACACAACAAACTTAAAGAAGACCCAAGCCAAGGACACAATTCATCAGCATGTGGCCAGTCACAAACAGATAGTGGATCTTCATGACCCAGAATCCAGTCGATGAGTCCTGCTAACCCACTGCCATGTACTTCTTGAAAGCTGGAGTATTTCTTCCACTCATTACTAGCGGATGCTGTCATCTTTGCAGACATCCAAGCGAACCTGACCATATTTCCCCATGCTTTGAATTGCCTGTGGTTCAGGATGTACAGGCAAGCTCTACGGGAGGGCTGATGCATGGTTCCTTACCCCGACATCCCATCTATATTCTCCTTGCAGAACTGCTCACTGCAGTTTTGATATCATTTGCTAGGATGTGGGTGCTGCTAAACTGAGAATTTAAAAAGGAACATTCAGGTGTGCTGTGCTGAATTTCAACACATCCTTCTCCTTCCATCATGTGCCAAGGACCTGCCTCAGCCCCCTCTCAGGACTTATCCACAGAGGCCTTTGCAGGATGTGGCTGGCACAAAGCTACTTTAGATCAGCTCCACAATGCCCTATGGGACCCTTCCCAGCACAGAAGCTCCATGCCTGGACCATACCCATGGGTGAGGAGAAAGGTTCAGGAGCTCCCTGGCTTCCAGCAATCTTCATAAGCACAATCCATGATCTTGTCCTGTGCTTGGTGCAGGCCCTTTTAGACAAAGTGAGTCTTCATATCACCCTAACCATATCTTTTTCCCTTGGCAAGGCTTCCCCAGCTGTATCAAGGTGACTCTTTCTAGTCTTCTGTGCTTATTTTGCTGTCTAATGAAGATGTGGGATGCAGATAGGAGTTGGCTGGAATTTCAGTGTGCCCAGCCAAGTCCTGCACTTCAAGCTTCCTCTATGGCAACTTTTCTTTAGGCCTTAAACACCTTCAACATCTTGGACTGGAGAAACTATCCCTAAGGACGCTGGCTGCAGCTCCACCCTACACCATGTCTGGCTTTGACTTGTCCCATCTTGTTGTCCACCTATTCATCCTTGATTGATTGCTTCATCCAGGTCCCCTAAAGTCATCCTTTGCCCTCAAAGGTTCCTACATCAAAAACTACCCTGTTAGAAGAAAACAATGTACCTGGACCAGGGGGTCAAGGAGACACTTGAACCAGCTGAGTCGAGTCCAGCTCTCCACAGCCATGGTAATCACAGATGTTTGCTCCAAAAGCACATTAACTGCACATTCCCAAGACTTGTAAAATATTAAGGCAAAGACAGTATACTTTTGCAATGCTAGACAGGTTTCAAGGAAGAGAACTGACAACAGGCAATCTCTCCGGGGAAAATTCCAGCTAATCCTAGCAGAAAGTGGACAAAACCTATAGTACAGAGGGAAAATAACAGCATCTCTGCCTCTCCGGCTGGGGGAGCTTCCTTTCTGACCTTGGTTATGGTGACAGATGTGTCAGGCCTGTCTGGTCTTATCCTGTACATTATTCCTGCTGTTTCAGTGCTCCTGCAGGGAAGAGAACCAAAAGACTGATTTAAGGGGGAAAAAAAATTATTAAGGAGAAATATGGTTTCTGGCCCTGCAGGTGGTCAGCAGGACCTGACAAAGAGATGCTCACAGGCAGTGATGGACCATCCTTTTCAGCTTCTCTGGGGGATGCTGTTATTCTGGCTGCCTGAGTACTCATGATGCAGACCTGCATTTCCAATACCACGTTCACTCCTGCCTTGACCCCTTGCTACGGTACTAATCCCAAGCCTCTTTGTCCCCTTCTCCCTGCTTGGGAAACCATTCCCCTTTGTGTGTTTATGAATCTCTTAATTTTCCATGTCAACGTGGTCACAGGCAGTTTATGCAGATTTTATGTGCTAACAGAATTGTCACTGAAATCGGATAATCCCTTTCCATATTTAAAAGATCGTGATCTCCTCTCTTGACCCTGGTTGCGTCAGGCCAAGGTCTCTGTGCTTCTCTACTCCCCAAATCCTCCCAGCACTGCTGGCAACTGCCATAGCTGTAGATAATAATGTAAGTAAGATCTTAACACCGCCTTGTACGTCCCTGTCTCTGCTGCAAATGCTCTGTCTGGTGCATTGTGTGCCTGCATTAGCCACAGACTATTGGGAATCAAATTAGATTAGAGGAAAAAAGAGATATCAACTACCCTTGATCTCTGAGGTTTGAGACCAATTGTTTGTGACTAAGATCTTCACTAAGCCTGATTTGAGAGGCACATATAATTTGCCTGGAGTGAAACAAATTAATAGAAAAGCCTCTCAAATGAGGTAAATCCATTTTGGGGTCTTGGTCACGCTTGTTAGTCCATAACTGCCTCTGCTATCTTCCAGTATGATAAACCATACTTTTAGGGCAGTACTGGACTACTTTGCAAAAACCTAAAAATGTAAGTAATGTTTAAAAATTTGTAAAACTTCTGCATTACCATCAGGTGTATATGAAACTGGAGAAATGCTCTTTTAAACACTGTACAAGAGCATTGCTAGGTTTTAAAAGTCTACTATGGTTAAACTGCAAAGTGAACCAGCTTCTTAGAAATAAAAAGAAAGTAGTGTCCAAATGTAGAAAACAGAAATGTGCCTAGACCCTGGCAAATTAAGTGCCAAACCATAATGAATCAGATTAAATATTTTTTAAGAGCAACTTGCTAGCAGCTTAAAAGCTAAGGCAACTTTTCCCCCTACTTTACGAGGCCAGATCATGAGGAAACTAACATCTCTCATAGATGGCAATGTATTAAAGGAGGACAGGAGGAGCACAGAGCTCCACAGAAATATAAAATTAAACCTTTGCAGTGGCATTTTGCACACCTATGGTCAAAGAGGTTCCCATACCACAAGGGCTTTTCCAGGGGATAAACCTGAGAAATTGCTTCAAAGAGAGGTGTCAGAGGAAGTGTTAGAGCAAAGTGGGTGCCTGAAGAGTCACAAATGGCCAGGACTATATGGGACTCGGACAAGACTTCCAGAAGAATCAGATCAGCTACAAACTCCAAAGTGTAACTTCATATTGGTGTGGAAGGTGACAGATGGGACACCAATCCATACAAAAATCTCTGTGGTCATATGGACAGCATATGGCCAGTGGGTCTGAATGCCACACCAAGCAATAGGGGCAAGCTTCAGTGAGGAACAGACTTAATAGACAGCTGGATAGGCGTAATTTGTTAAGAAAGTGCCCTGAGATTTTCTATAAAGGGGAGTCAGGTCTCCCAGACCTTAGAGAGATTTTTGAAGAGGTCAAAAGTGACATGGAGAAGGACTATACGGTAAACTTCATGTGCTTGGATCTCAAAAGACTGTGCCTATGGTACCTCAGCAAAGGCTCTTATAGATGCTAAGGTGCCATAGTTCAGTCCTGTGGACTAATAACCAGCTTAAAGGAGAGAAAAGAAAAGCTAGGAATAGATGTCCAGTTTTCATGATGGAAGAGGTCATTGTCAGAAGCCCAGGGATTTAGGCAGAGTCCTAGGCTTGTTAGCATGTTTGTAATACCCAGAAGAGATGGTAAAAGCTGAGACAGCAATGCAAATCTATTAAAAAAATGTTCAGATTTGAAAGTGACCATGAAGACTTGCAAAAAAAAGTCAAAATGATGACTGGCTGGGAGATAAAATGGCATCCATAGTCCATGCCAAAAGACACAAAGTAATTCAAATAAAAAAGAAACCCAAGCTGTACATGATAATGGGCTCCAAATTAGCAATGACCACACAGAATGGAACCTGCAGCTACATGGACTTCCCTGATAGTACCTTGAAACTATGCCCAGGAGCAAATAGAAAGGCAAATTTATTAAGAAAAGTATTGAGAACAACACAGAAACTTCGGTACGGCTCCCAGGAGTTGAACAGCATGGGCAGTTCTGGCCTTTGCACCCAAAAAAATGAGGTCTTACAACTAGAAACAGGGCCAAAGGAGAGACGTGGGATAGTGGGAGAGACAGAACACCTATACAAAGAGAGACTGAATGGATTAGGGCTGTTCAGCCCAGGAAGATGAGAGTGAGAAGGATGCGATGGAGATCTGTGCAGTCCTGCTGGGTGTGAGATGATGAAGGGCTGGGAGTTGGAAATGGGAAGGGATACGTTTCTGGAAGACAGCCCTGCCAAAGGTGGTGGGCTGGCTCTGGGTGTCCTTGTCCTGTGGATTGTGCTTGTGTGGGCTACCTGCAGTGTGCACTGCCAGTTCCCATGCCATGCAGAGTCCACTTGGCTCCATGCTGGTCCCAGGCTCCATCTACACCACTGCTTCATGTGAGACAGGTTGGGTAGGCAGCTACAGCTTCTCAGATGCCCCACCACGAGTTGGAAAGGGACTTGGAAAACACATGCCATGAGCAGGCAACAGTCCAGGCCAAATCCATCCCCTGAGTTCGCTAGAAAAATTGTTTCCCTGAACTGCTCATTTGCTGCCCATAATGAAAATTTGAGATGGGTTTGTAAATTGCTAACAAGCCAGGAGAGAAGGTCTGATTTCTTCTGCATTTGATTTGATGGAGTTCTCCAAATATACACAGCCAGCCTCCCCTCCCCTTTGGGTAACTTTGAGGGAGCATTGGCATCAACGTGGACTGGCAAATATGTTTTCCGGACTCCACATGAGAGTGGTCCGATCCAAGCTGAGTCACTGCTGGCACAGAGCAACTTCTCCCAGGCTGGAAATAGCTCCCTCCAGGACCTCCTTCAGCATGTGGATCCTGACCTCCCCTGGGGCCAGGGTCCACCCCACTGAGACACAAGCCAGGAGGATGCAACAGGAGAAGACATCTGTCACTGCTGTGCCTACAGACCCTGAGCTGCTCAGGGCAAGGTGCAAGTGTGGCACAGGAGGTGCTCCCAAATGTGGACAGGTCCAATGGTCTGTACAAATCTGCCCTAATCCTGCCCCCATCTCTGGCTCTGTGCAGCCATGTGGGCAGCAGCTCCAGCTAAGAAATAGAAATCACACATCTAACACAGTTGCTAATGTTATTTTCTTTCCTAATTTGAAAGCTCGTGACTTTTGCGCTCCTCATTTCCATCACTTCTGCCAGCCATTTCTCATCACCACCCAGCCTCTCTGCTCTCCCAAATATGATGCAGGTGATAGGGATGCTACTGTGGCTGGCTGTGCCCGTGACCCCTGGTTTGCATTGTCCGACACCCCATCTCATCTCCACTGACTTTGCCAGGCACTTCGCCTTCTCCAAGGAAGACAGTGCAGAAATTCACTGTCACAGCCATTTGCAAGCCTGCTATACCATGCCTGTGTCCTCCTTTGCTGGTCTCTAGCTCTTCTCTCCCTGCATTTGCAGTAATCCCCTCCTGCCCCACTGCTGCCAGACTCTGAATTCCTCCTTGTCCTCTGTTTCCTCGTCCCCTATGGACGCTTCCCTCCTTTTGCCTCACACCTGAATCACAAAACCTTAATTACTCTCACTGTGCTCCCCGCCTCTGATGTCTCTGTAAAACGCCCTACCTATGTCTTCTTCTCTTTCTTCCTAACACTTTCTCCTTCTCTTCTCATACCCTTCCTCCCCACTTCCCCTGACAAATATTCCCTGCAGACCCTGGAGGTTTTGAAGGCTTTGCCTGGCCCTTGACTCTCCCATCCTCCCCAGCTCCTGGCTCCACACATGTCTTTGGGGCCATCCTCCCTCCTGGCTGCCCCATCAGTAATGGGACTGTTGCTTGTTAAAGAAGCGGTGCTACAGCCGTGTCAAGGAATACTGTGTAAAGAACAGGCCAAACTCTAGGCAGCTGATCTGCTGCCAAATGCACAGTGGATTTTGGAAACAGCAAAGCCTTTTGTTTTGTTTCAATGCCATAAATTGATTCCAGGCAGGGGCCTCCTGCGCTGTTCTCCCTTCTCCACCACCCAGTCAGCATCTCCCACAGTGCTCGAAGCATCGAGGCATTGAGTCCTGTAGAGTAAGGTGGCCACCGAGCTGCCTGGGGATGCCACAGCATCCCATGAGGACCCTGGGCCATGGGTCTTAGTGCTAGCTTAACATGAAGTTATTAACTTTCACAGATGAAAACCCTCCATTACATTTCACCTCATTTCACAAAAAATGCTGATAAAGCCACAAACTCCACAAGGAAAAGGGTTATCTTGACAGTCAGCCTTATTCACTCTCCTCCCAGGCAAACGCCCCTGAGGTCTCTGGCAGGGCAGAGCTGCATCTCCCCTGGCACAAACATTTTCAGGACAGAACATGCCAGGGACGTGTGTGTGTGGGAAGTGGGTGCCTGGTCCCATCGTGCCACTGACACTGTGGTGACATTTCCCCTTGGTGCTGGGCAAGGCTGAAGAACTGCAGCTGCACCCAGCCGAGCCCTCCTGTGTTGACAGGGAAGATGAAACCTCTGCAGCAAACCCAGGGTTGTTTGTTCGCAAATATCCTAACAGCCTCCTATTTTGCAAAGGAGCTGAGCAGGGGGTGGGGATGGGAGTACTTGAAAAGCAAATGAACTTATGTTTTATGCTTTTTAAGATGTCTAACAGAGTACAAAAGTTCATCTTTAATAGGAGGGCAACACAGAGTGCTTAGAGCTGCAGTTTGACACAGATACAGAGCTCAAATGCCTTTGAAGTATCTTCTGATTCCTCATTCTGCCTGAAGTAACTTTAGATTTATGCAGCAGATGGGAAATAGTCCCTCGTTACGTGGCTCTCTACTCCAGCACTGACTCCAAGATAAGGCAGCCTCATTGCATCTGCACTCCTTAGAAGAGCTCTTAGACAGTGCTTTAGTCTTCAGGGGCCTGAATCTATAGTTTGCATATTTTTTTTCTGTTTTTCTCTAAAATTAGTCTTGATAAGTCCAACATGTTGTGAGTATCTTCAAAGGAGAACGAGGGGGAGAAAAGTTTGTCTGTGGAGTAGAGGTGATTCATTTCAATTCGTTTGAAAACAGCTTTGTGTGTTTGGGGGAAGAGCTCATGGAGAAGCGACAGGGAATGGCCTCGCTGTGACCCCAGCCTCAAACACGCTGCCTTTGAAGAAGTCGCTAAAAAAGCTTTCCTGCGACTCTCGCAACTGCAAACCACAAGCCCAGCCGTGCTGAGGTCCCTCCAAGGGGCTGCAAGGCGGGGGATGCTCCCCAAGGGGGCTGCAGAGAGAGGCCAGCATGTGCCGCACGTGCTGGCACTGGGGATGGCTCGGGCAACCAGAGACGCTTTCAGCTTCGATTAGCCACGTGCCTGGCTGCCAGCAGGCAGAGCCGCCCTGCCTGCACGCAGGGGCTGCTCACATGGTAGTGCGCACTCAGCAGTGCCAAAATCCATCTTTCTCCTCTCCAAGGGCGGGTGGGGAGAAGCCGACACGCATCAACCTTGTAGGCTTGATTTCTCCACCTGGACACGACACTAGCGTTTTCTCCAGGGGCTTCAACCCTCTCAGCCCTGCATCTCTTCCTTGCAAGGTGACACAAAGCCCCTCACTCCCCCCTACACATTGCACGTGCTTGTCTCACCTGTTTGAACCCAGCCCCTGCAACATTTTCATCCACTGAAGCACTCCTTTTTTCATCCAGCATGGCCATGTCAAGGCTGTCAAGTCGCAGAGGCTGGTCCATCCCCTGGCAAGTGGTCCCAGCAAAGCACAAACCAGCCTGACTTGGGGTGCCCCCATAGGGTGCTGGCTGTTCCCAGGGATGGTTTGGGCCACTCCTGTGCTTCACCCCAGGTCATGGGCGACAGGTGCTGGATGGGGCAGAGCGATGCTGCCGTGCCAGTTGTCACCAGGAAACTTTGTATATTATACCGCAAATTAACTGAAGTAATTGGTGTTGTGCAAACATGATTTATCCTAGCAGGATTCGCAGCTGTGACTGAATTGGTTTTGTTTTCAGCTTTGAAGTTTTCCCCACTGACCAGATGCTGAGGCTTGTGTTGTTTACCCTCCTGCAGAAAGGCATCATTTTACAGACAGCTTGGCATTTCTCTTTCTTGCAAGTTTCCCTGGAATACACCATGCTGGAGCATTGCCCTCCTCAGATCCTGTCCAACAACTTTTGAAGCCTCCTCACCCCTTACCCCTGCAGGCAGCCATCCAGGTATGTGAGCCCTGCTCCCGGAGGCAGTGCTGCAAGAGCCACTCAGCCTGGCCAGCCCAAGGTGTCTCACAGCCTCCCGAGGTCCCAAGGTTACCACCAGTGCTCCGTTACCACTGCAGAAAGCAACTGGTGGTGTTTGGGAGGAGGCTGCCTGGCACCACGCCTCTGGGGCATCCACTGGTTGACCCCTCTCCTGGGCTGCCCTGCAAAAACTCCAGTATATATGGCATGACATCGTGCTCAGCTGCATGCCCTGGGCTGCAGGATGATCACTTTGCCTATTCATTGCTGCCCCGTTCCTCTTCCTGCCTTCTGCCTTTGAGCCTCATGCTGGAGAGCTGCTCAGCTCAGGTACCCCACAGGCATCACTGAAATTGCTTGTGTGAGTGGGGAGAGGATGGGGGGGGCTCACATAATTGAAACAATCCTTCTCTCAATCCATCTTCTGCAATGCTTATAACTCATGCTTTGTCTCTGATGTTCAGAGCAAGCTGATAGCCACAGTATTAATAACTTGTTTGTACAATAATTGCTGCTTAAGATAAATGATTCATAAAGTCCTACCATAGTCTTGGAAATGGTGTAAACAGGGAAAGCAGCTGGAGGACAGCAGTGGGATGCTAATGAGGGACCACCATGGGGAAGTAAATGTGTGAAGAATGGGGGGGAGGGGGATTAATTCAGCCTCTGATGCTGGAGACCATCCTGCTTCCAGCGCTCACCTGTAGCACAGGGGTAGAGCCCAAGCTGTCCAGCCAAGCAGGGCATCAGTCCTGAAATGAGAGGTCTGCAAGAGTCACAATAAACCACGAGGGGCAGGAAGGGTATGAGCACTAGAGCCAGGAGACAATGTGAGCAGCTCTGAGATCTCAGGAATAAGGAAGGAGACAGAGGGGATAGGGCTGGACAGCCAGCCCCGAGTAGCAGGAGGCAAGCTGGCAGGTAGGACTTGCAACATCTGGCGTGGGGGATCATGGACCTCCCAGCTCAGCTGAGACTCTCGAGCAGGTAAGGAGGTGGCCTGCTGTTGAACAGGAGCACACAGGCCATCTGCTCCACCAGCTCTGCGTGGCCGTTACCAGCTTTACAGCTCCAGGTTTAACCCTGTGCATTGAGAGAATACCATGGATCAGGGAGGAAGGGCAAAAAGTAATAATAACCCTGGCTTTCAGGTGACCAGAAAAAACCCTTTGAGAGTGGGAAATTGTTATTCCACATACCAGCATATAAACTCCCAGCACGTCTACTAACAGCATGAGCTGTGGCAGATGCTGGGTGGGAAGTGCTCTGCTCCAGCCATGGGACCAGTCTGAGGATGGGTTACAGGAACAGCCTTCTGGGGTTGTGTTCACTTGGCAGGAGGCAAGACCAGCATGAAGATGGGCTTCTGACCTGCCTCTGCTTCACTGCTCTCCTCTGAGTGCCCAATGAGTGTAGGCACTCCTGGAGGGTCTCTAAGCACTTTCTTCTGAGCACCACTTGGAAAAAACCAGCTGCAGGGCAGCACCTGAAGGCAGACGCTGGAAAGAGCTTTGATCATCCCCCATCAGCTCCAATACAGATGGTACCCCATGGAAAGACAAAGGGCTTCCTCTGTTCACTGCTCTCCAAGCACCTCTTTACTAATAAAGCAGAGGCTGCAGGGAAGAGCAAACCAAGATGTGGTATTCTTCAGCCTCTTGTTGAAATTAAAAGAGCTGAAACCAGTCACTCTCCATCTCCCATAGGAACATCAGCAGAAATACATACCTTTACTTTCTACACAATAAGTTAACAACGGCTGAAGCAGCTAAGCACAGTCTTCTGCCAGCATCCATCACTTAGCTGCTGGATATTGATGGAAAGGCAATGCAATGTTAGTGTTGCCATAGCTTTTTAAGACAAATTGCTGTTGAATAGCAGAAGTTATCACTTGAGATCGCCTGGGAATTGCAGCTTGGAAGTGAAGCAGAAGGATGAAAATGTCGGGGGATGGGGGGGGGGCACTGCCATTGTCTCTGACTCAGGCTCTGTGGGGTCCCTTTGGAAGGATTCCTGTAGGTTTTGAGTAGGGTGTTGCACCCAAACACAGCCAAAAAAAACCCCTCAGTGCTCATCCCTCTCCAGGCTAGCCCAGTGGCTGGATAACTGAGTGTCCAAATCAAACATATGTAAGAAGCAGGTGGACTACCAATAACAAGCTCCCTGGGACACCCAGATCAGCAACACAGGGTAGCAAACCTGTCCTGCTACAGTGGAAGACCTTTCCTACCTTGTAATTCTGATGTAGTTCTCCAAGAGCATGATTTTGGGCTGCATCCCAACAGGAGACCATATGCAAATCCCTGCAGCACCATCCTCTGATTACACTACATCCAGGAAGCTTTCAGCCCCCAAAATCTCAGTGCTATGGCCATTTGCAGAGCAGCTGGTACCTCCCTATTCCCAAAAAAGAAGCCCTTGAAAGCAAGTGAGGCACTGACAGAGCAAACAGTGATGGTGACACTGTGTGTTTAGAAGGGGGCAGTTCTGGGCTGCTGCAGTCTACCAGCCTGGGTCAGGATGCAAGCAGAGGTGCGAAGCCAAGACACCTCTTGATTGCAAAAAAAGATCTTGCAAACCTTTTCAGGGGCTGGAGTTTGTATGCAATGCAAGAACTGAAGTTACTTAAACCCTTTCAAACTGATTCCCATGTTAAGGGCTCATGGTGTCGGCCAAGCATGTGCATGTGAGCTCCAAGGCAGAGAGGGGTGAAGCATGGGGCTGTGCCCTTGAACTGCACTGGGAGATGCTGAGGCAAAGGGTTGTGATTTTGGGGTGCTCTGCCCTATGCCCAGCTGAATGTTCAGGCCTCCAAGAATACGACTGCTCGCTGCAGGCCACATCCCCCTGCCAACACCAGCCCTCCATGCCACCAGATGTAGTATTAGGAGAGGACAAGGGGTGACAGCAGCCCTCACCACTACCAGCATCCCTGTGGAAAGGCCAGGGAACATGGTCCCAGACTGTCCCAGCCCCCTCCAGCCTAGGGTAAAGGTGGGAGCCTACTGAGAGGGGACACACTGCTGGGGGATGCCTGATGCAGGCAGGCACTGAGGCAGCTTCATGTTCCTGTGCCTAGAGCAGGGTCTCCTTTTGAAGGACTGGAGCTGATGCTGAGCTAGAGGAACATCCATTATCCTGGGGCAGCACTGGCATGCAAGTCCAGGACCTAGCTGAGCCTCCAGGCATCTGGAAAGCTGGATGCCTAGCCAGCCACCGGGATTTGGCCCAAGGAGAAGGGACTAAGCATCATGCCTAGTGCTGGGTCTGCTGAACCCCAGGAGCCTTGGGACAAATGAAGAAAATTACAGACTAGAGGGAAATTAATAGAGCAGAAAATTTGAAATGATGTGGAAATAATTCCCCCAGCTTAAGGAGAGCTCCTTGTATGCTTAATTTCAGAATGCAACTGTTTTCGTGTTGCTAAATTACAGTATTAAAGCGAGGGGCCCTGACTGGAACTTACGGGACATAGGGACATTTCCATGCATGTGGCAAGCTCTCCCATCTAGGGCAAGGTAAGGGCTGGGGTGACCTTAGTTTGCCACAGGGTTGGGGGCAAGGGGTGGTGGTGGCTGTTTTGGAAAAGCCAGTGTGCTGCTTGTTGCCTTCATAAAGATTTGTCCCGTTAACCTTTCATCCCTAATTTGGGCCTGCAATAAGCAGCTGGGAGGGAGGACAAAGGGATGGGGGGGGGTCTGTGAGGTGTCTGCTGGCCCCTTCCCCCCCACTCCAAACTCTGCTCCCCCCATCCCCACGGGTGTTTCTGTCCCCTCTGCTGTGCCAAGCAAAGAGGCTGAGGCACAGCCAGGCTTGGGAGCCAGGTGAGTCAGGAGGGATGGATGGAGCAGCCACAATAGGAAGGGAGGAGAGGGACACTCCTGTTTCATGGAAACCTCCTGGATCCACCCACTGTGCAGGGTCTGGCCCCAGCTGCGGGGATGCTGCCGATGCCCTGACCTGGCCCTCTGCCCTGGCATTTCCTTGGCTGGCACCTGCGACAGGCGAAGGCTGAGCTGGCCCTGCAAAGATGTCCCGCAGCTTGCAGCCGTCTGCATGTCTGCTCCTGTGTGGCTGAGCCAAAGAGGGAGTGACCACTGGAGACCAACCTCTGCCCCTGTGCCAGGACCTGTAGGACTGGGATGGAACCCCCTTTCTGGGCACATTCCCCATCCAGGGATATGAGGCCTCTTGGGCAGAGGCCATAAAGACCAGAGGCTGCAACGACCCTGGGGAAAGACATGGATCCATGAAAATGGTTCCCCCTGCACCTCATCCCATCCTGGGGATCCCCTGCCCAGGGCTCGGTGGCAGCCCACAGGAATGCTCTGCTGGTGGGTGTCAGGGGAAGTGAGCATAGGGAAGATGCTCTCTCAGATGCTGGAAATCTGGTGGGAAGTCCCCAAGGAGCCCCAGGGAGAGAGAAATCAGCTTCTTTCCTGACAAAAGAAGTTTTCAAGGTGTCCTTTAGGCTTCACAGCGCACAGTGAGATTGATCTGTGCTCAGCCCCCCAGAGAAAATCACCAGTCTGTATTTTCTCTTTCCTCACACATAAGTGGGCAGGAGCTGCCCACACATGCCTGCCAGCAGAGCTGGGAGCAGGCAGCCAGGGGAAGGGAGGCAGGCAGGGCCAGTGTGGGTCCCGGCACCCGGCATCAGTGCCACACCCAGCCCTGCCGCAAAGTGAGGGCTTGGTTTCTGCGCCTCTGCAGCAAACATGGCTGGCTGCAGACTCCTGATGTGCAGGGTGTGAGGGGCATGAACGGGGAGAGAAAAAGCCCTGGGAGATGGGCAGAGAAGCAGGGGCATCCCATCTGGAGGCACGGCCCCAAACTACCCCAGGGAGAGCACTGGGAAGAGGGAAAGCAGTTTTTTTGCTGCTAAAGTACTGCAGACCTGTTTTGTGCATGTTCCAGTGCAGCCACCACTCCACATGTGTGACCATGCAGACCTGCATCCCTTATGGGATGCTCCCAGTTACAAACTGGGGTGGCAGCTCCTCTGCTCCACAGCACTGGGCATCCAGGGAGCACATCTGCACAGAAAACTTTCCTGTATCACAGGGATGCTGCAAAAAGCCCTGACTCACATGAGTGATGCTGGGAGGACCAGCTGGAGTGGCCTCTGTCCTCTTTCTGCTGAGCTAGACCGCTCCTGGCATTCTTGCTAATCAAGCTGAGTGGAGGTTTCAGCCTTCCTGGGAAATACCCAGGCTTCCCAAGGCTGCATCCACAGCCCAGCTCATCCCGGCCTGCCCTAGTTTTCTTCTGCTCACTGCTGAGCACCAGCAGTGCCGCGTATTCCCCCAGCACAGGCAGCTCAGCACAAGCCAGGGAAATTCCACTTTTATTACAGTAGATGGAGTCTGAAGCCTGATGTCCAGGAGAAAAGGAGCATGCCCACTACCCTTTGCAGCCACAGCCTGCATGGGGCTTGCCAGCCACCCCACTGGACCACACCAAGGCACAGACCATCTCTGGGCAGGGGACCATCCTTCTGCGTGCCCCCACAGTCCACATCTCTGCTCTGATAACCTTGACATGGGCAACCAGAGGTCCCCCCTAATCTTCCTCTTGCACACATCAGATGTTTACCCTTTAGTACACAAATGTCAGCAGCATGGGATAGTGCTTCCCCTTTGGTTAGGACATTCGCAGTTCCAAACCCCCTGAATTTTCTCCCTGGACTGGACCTTCTGGGGCATCTCCTGTACTTGGGTGGCCACAGCTGGCATTGCCTCAACAGTGTGTCTCTCTCATTCCCTTACAGAGCTTGTAGCACCTAGTGATCGTCCACTGGCAGTCACTCACTTTACCCCCAAGGTTCCCCATCCCTCTTTCCTGGAGCTTTAAGCTCAGATTAGGCTTGTCAGGGAGACCTGGCTGAGTGTGGTGCGTGGCCAACACAATGGCAGATGAAGTGCACCACAGACAAATGCATAGAGAAAAAAACATATTGAACCCTCTGTGCACGTAAATGGCCCCAAACTGAAGTGCAAGAGCTGGAAAAATGGTCCAGGATTTAGGAACACCTGGAGGTGTTACCAACACCCTATGTTGGACATAGGGTCTGGTCACTCCTCAGGCTGGGCATAGCAGAACGAGTGAGGGATGAGGAGGAGCTGCAATGTAAGCAGAGACCTTCCAGGGCAGGACCACTGTAACCAGCACAGTAAGGGCCTGGATTTGCACCGCTAAACTTGGCCCACAGGAGTGAGAACCACTGTCAGCTGGAGCTGGGAGAACACAGATAGACGATAAAGCCTGGCCACAAGAGCCAAGAGCGATAAATTCAATTTGGAAAAAAAAAAAAAAATCTATTAACCATACTGGACTGGTGGAGTGGGGTGGCTAATTGCTTGCTATAGCTGGGACGGTCGGCTTGCCCTGCATCTTCCACCATTGACTCCAGTCCTGCGGATGTTGTAGGGGTAAAGCCATCCCCATCCCCATCAAGGCTTCACCAGTGGCCTGGGGCAGCCAGGCAGTGAGGAGTGGAGGGACAGATGAAGGCAGAGCAAAGGGAGCAGAGGCAGGGTGATGAGCCTGCTCTGCCACTGTTCCCCCGGGCTCTGATGAGCAGAGACCACTCATGCTGCCAGAGCAGCAGCCGGTGTCTTTGGTATGACGGCTGAGAGAAGGATGAGCCCAGGGAACTGCAAGGAGGAGCGTGTGTGTCAGAGAAACCCCTGGCCGCTCGCTGTGTTGTGCCAGCAATAGCGTGTAAAGCACTGTCTGTGTGAGAGGAATCGCGTGTCAAGTGCTCCCCGGGGCCCCGGGATCGCTGCTCGCCGCCGCCTGCCTCCATCCCTGCCCTCCCTGCGTGGGAGGCAAAGGCAGAGCAGCGGAAAGTGTCTGCAAGCAGCATCCCGGCAGGCAGACCGCCCGCTGGGCAGGGAGACAGCAAAGGCTGCTGCCAGGGAAAGACTACATCCCGGGACACAGCCCAGACTCTCCCAAGCTGGCGATGTACTCCCAAAAATAGCCATCCCAGGACAGAGGAGGTGGTGGGATTTGGGGGTGAGAACTGGGTCAGTTCTTCGGAAGCTGAGGCGCTGAAGTCAGTGCATTTAGACTGCTTTATGGCATCCCAGCTCTTGTCCCATTGATACTCCATTTATTTCAGCAGACTGGCTTATACCTGTCATGCGTCAGAGGTCGTTCCTGCTCTCTCCATCATGTTGCCTCACCTTGGAGTGTGGGCAGAAGAGCATGGAAAACCTGTGCCCTTGGCCAAGGGGCACTGCAGGGGAGCTGGTGTCTATGATCCACCCACATTAATGGTGTCACTACTATTTCTCAAACTGCACCCAAGAAGTCACACCATATGTGGGCAGACAGAAAAATTAGCTCTGGAGCTAATTGCACCATCTTCCTGAACTGCACCTGTTGAAGGTCAACAAGTCTCTGGGTGGGAACAGAGCTGGTGGTGCGTGGCTGTGATTGAGATCCATGTCTAAGAAAGGATGGAGCTTTTCCCAGAGCAAAACAACACTGGAGAGGATGGACTGGACTGTTCCAGCAGGCAAGGAGCAAAAACACACAGCCTGGAAGGTCTGAGCTCCCAGGCCTGTCATGAAATGAGGCTCAGCCAAAGATTTAGGTTGGAAGGGCTCTCTGGAGGTCCACAGTCCAGCCAGCAGCTCTAAGCATGGCTGACTTCAAAGTCAGATCTTGTTGCCCTTGTCCAACTGAGAGCTGAAAATCTTCACAGACGGAGATTTTTGGTCCCCAACACTACTGCCTGGGAAATTTTACACATGCACATGATTAACAGCACAGATGCAATTCAGGGATGCAAAAGGCAGAGGGAAAGTTTTCAGCCACAAAATTATCTAGCCCTTTCCAGATATTCAAGCATTTAATTTTGTGCAAAGTTCTGATGCCTTCGATGCCTCCTGCAGCTGATTGTGGGGAAAGAGGCAACCAAGATCCTGCCGTGTGTAAGCCACGTGTTCATGTGTGCAGGTGGAGCCAGGGAGGAATGGCTGTTCTTGCACAAAGAAAGCTGAGGCAAGTTGGGATGCACAAATTTTTAAAGCTGATGGTATATACCAGCCTCAAGGTTACCTTACAAAAGCATAGAGACAGAGAGAGACAGTTGCACTATGATCTTTGCGGTGTCCCCTTCTCCCTGCCCCACAGAGCAGCTCTGGGGAAGCCTGTTAGCACTTACATTGTCCCAGATAACTGAAAAATTTGAACAGTAGGAATGTCCTTGCTAGGTACAATTAGCTGCCTGAAATAGCCCAGATGAATTCTCAGGAGCCAGGCTTATTTTGCCGGCCTGGTCATTAGGAAAATCATCAAGATCTTGCTGAAGAGAGAACATTTATCAGTCTGTTCAGGCGCCGACCCCGTGCCTCCGGAGCAGGAGCAGAAGCAGAAGCTGTGTCCTTCGTGCAGGAGGTAGCCGGTTGCACACCTTGAACCGTAGCCTCCACACCAGGCAGGGTCCAACCATCTCTTCCCTTAGCAGTGCTGCTCCACATCTGGAAATACCCAGCCCTATCACATCGTGAAAACAACTCTGCGTTTGGCATAGGAAGGACCCATGGCGAATGCCAGCCTAGGAAGAGGGAGAAAGCCAGATGCTGGCAGCAGCAGCAGCGAGAGCAGGCTGCAGGCAGCGGGGCTTGCTCCAGAGTGGTAGGAGGTAGCGGGGGACAACAGCAGGCAGGGACAGGGACAGGAGGGAGGGAGTGGATGGCCGGCAGGCGGGCAGGAGCAGCAGGCAGGAGCAGCAGTAGGCAGCGGGTGGTTAATCAGCCGTCTGCTTCCGTGACTGAGCCCGGCGTTTGCAGCAAAGAGCTCCAGAGAGGAGAAAGCTTCTTGCTCATGAAAGAAACATCAGTGCTAATCGAATCAGGGTCCAGCCCAGCAGCACGCGACAGGCCACGGCAGCTCATTCATATTTCATGCTTTGCTCCACTTCAGCAAGACAAAGGCCAGTGCAAAAGGTGGGGGGAGCCCTGCCCAGCATTGGCAGGACCCCAAGACCATGGAGGGAGGCCAGGGGAGAGGAGAACCAAAGGCTGACCTACACATGGGCTGGGGCAGGGCTGTGGGAGGGTGGCTGGACTCGCCAGCAAGTCAGTGATGTCCCAGGTAAGCTCAAGTCAGCGCTCACCAGCTTTCAGGTTCTGGCCTCTGAAGGTCAGCAAAGCAAGCAGGTTGTATGGGGCTTTGCTCCATCTCATCCATGGCTGCTGGAGGCTTTTCTTGGCCCCTGGTTGTGGGACAGTTGCTCCTCAGTGCTGCTAGTGGCGGGTGGGAGCCCAGGGAAGCCCAAGCTGGTTGTGGCCAGCAAGATGAGAAGGCAGAACTCATGGCAGACAGTGACTAGGGTCTGGTTGTCCCCAAAAGCATCTCTTTAGGGGCTTTACCCTTGTCTGCAAGAGACTCCAAAGACACTATTGCTGTGGGATGGGGGGAGAGGGGTGCAGATCCCATCAGCAGGCTGCACAGAGCTACTGCCAGAGTGGGAGAGGCAGATTGCAGGCAGGTTCCTCAGCCTACAGCAGGAGCTGAACCATGGTTCCTGCTGCAACAGCGAGGGGATGTGAGCAGCTGTGTGGGGTACTTTGCTGCAAAGCTCCCAGCAGGGACAGTGGAGGGAGGCATGCAGGGAAGGGAAGGCTGATGGAGCCTATGATCAAGGCTGATAAGCAGAAGAGATAAAAACAGGATTAAAGACAGGCAAACTGTTAGACAAATGGGCAGGCAGCCATCTCTGCTCCTCTTGGAGTTCTGACAAGAGGGACAGAGGACCAAGACAGGAAACTCCTGTTTTAACTCCAGAGACTTGGCCTTTTACTGGTGCCTATCCCCAGCGTGCCCAGAGCAGTACACCATCTGGTCTGGTAAGCCTGTCACTGGGGAGAGCCTGCTGCCTTGCCCTTCCCTTCCCTTCCCTTCCCTTCCCTTCCCTTCCCTTCCCTTCCCTTCCCTTCCCTTCCCTTCCCTTCCCTTCCCTTCCCTTCCCTTCCCTTCCCTTCCCTTCCCTTCCCTTCCCTTCCCTTCCCTTCCCTTCCCTTCCCTTCCCTTCCCTTCCCTTCCTTTCCCTTCCCTTCCCTTCTCTGTGTCGGGTTTCCACCTCCCAATGGCACTTTCTTCTTTGGCCTTTCACATGGCTCAGGGACCCAGCATGGAGAAGTAACTGGGTTTGGTGGGAATATCACTGGTGCTGGCTCAGAGCAACCTACGGGTGTCTTGCAGGACATTCCATCCACCCCACCACCCTTCCCTCTCTGCTTTGCTTCCACCCCTCCTCTAAGCCATTGGCTTTGTCAGAAACACAAAAAATAACAGCAGTTCAGAGATTCTCATGCAGTTCAGTGGCAGCTGGTGGGTCCTGCTCTCCATGAAGCATAGCTTGGCTGCAAGCCAGTTGTCCTGACCACTCAGGCTGCACTCCAGGAGGGCACAGGCTGCCTGCTGTGGCCAGACTGGTGGTGCAGGCTCCAGGACTAGAGTGCAGGAAGATGCCATTGAAAAATCTGGGGGCCTCTGCACCCCCCTGCAGGCAGCAGACACTGCTGGCTCTCTGGGACTGACTGCACTGCACCCTGCTTTCAGCCAGAAGCCACCTCCTGGACTCCCAAAACTTTCCATCTAAAACTGGTGAAACACTTCAGCACCAAGTATAGAGGTCTGGAAGCATTCTCAGGCAGCTCCCCGCACCTCTGTAGTGCCAGGAGGGTCACTAGCAGGGAAGACACCTGATCCCAAAAGCAGACCTGTCCTACCCCCAGAAGACGTGGAGGCAGGAACGTGGCTAATCCAGGCGCAGGAGTAACCAAGCTGTGCAGCAGCAGAGCAATGCCACCATGGAGGAAGAGTAAAGGAGAGACTGGCAGCAGCAGTAGCTGAGGCTGGGGCTGGTCAGGGATTGCCACAAGGTTGTGGTACCCATCACCCTCCTCCCAGGGCTACAGAGGATGCTAACGTGTTCTGGTCTAATGACCAAAAAGGTGAGACACTGATTGAACCCGACAGTCTCCCATGTCTCCTGCGTGGCTGGGGTCTAAGGCAGCATCCTGCCCCACTCAGCTTGCACAACAATCCACGGGCAGCAGGTCCCACAGTGGGACCTGTGCACAGGGAGGATTCCGGATCCTGGGACCACACATAGCCTATGGCAGCAAGAAGCTCACTTGAGGGCAAACCCAGCCTCCTGGAGGTGACCTAGGGCAAGACGTACCTGTCTTGGCCCCCACAAGTTACAGGTTTGCATCCCCGCCTCTACCCACAAGGGAAGATACTGAAACTGCAACAGGGAAAAGAAAGGTTTGGGGCAAACAAGCAAAAATGCTAGCAATTTCCTGCATTGCACTTCCAGATGGAGCCTTGCCTACCTCCTCCTACTGTCAAGTCCGTAAACTCATGATATGTCTGACTGGATCTGCTCTCTGGTCCTACACTCCAGCTCCCAGCACCTACACAAAAACACGGGCTCAGCGAGAGGCAGCCACTTGGCATAAGCAAGAGCTGTGGGCAGTCATCACAAATGCCTCCCATGGACATTGAACATCCATAAAAAACTGGGGGAATCTCACCCCAGCTCTAATGCTGACCCTTGAAACCTGACTGGTACCAGGTGCCAACCCTGTGTACTTCAAGTGGCATGTGCAGTTGAGTCCCTTTCATCAACTACTCTTAAATTCCCCAACTTGCAGTGCACTGGGATTTTAGAGAGGCTTGAAAAGTAAATGTGAATATAGACATAGTAGTAGGCTTGGGAAATTGAGTGAGAACGAGAGGATGCAGGCCATTGGAGAGATGCAGCTGGCACAGACCCACTCATCTTCCCAGGGGTGTTTCACCAGGCTGGTGGAGAACTGGGGGCAAACCAGGCATGGCTCGTCCTTGAGCCGCTTCATTTCACCACTAACAGCTTGCTCATCACTCCCAGCCCTTCTCTTACAATTATAGGCTGATTGAATAAAGTTTTTGACGGGCTGCACCAGAACCCTGATTCGGAGTGGGACCAGCAGCCTGGGGATGCTCAACAAGAGCAGGGTGGGCAAGGAGGGCTCTGCCCCGAGGGTAGGACTGAGTCCCCATGCCAAAAGAGTGGTGTCAGGGGCTTGGCTGCTGAAGTGAGGATGTGTAAAACCTGAGGAAGAGATTTTGTCAGTGGTGGGAGCAGTCCTGGGAGAGCATCAAATTGAAGGCGCTGCTTTGCAAGGGCAGAGAGTCGTCAGCCGCGGCTGTCAGCACCGACACTTGAGAGCTTATCAAAGCACAGGGAGTTCCCTGCAGCCCACCATGAGCATTGCTCAGCCCAGCCACGTCCATCTGTCTATCCTGTCCTCCCGGAGGTGGGCGTCTCTGACAGGCACTCTGCAGAGAGAAAACAAAGCTCAAGCTCTCCCAGCTCAGTGCCCCTCCTGGCACCCCGGCTTGCGTGTGCAGGGAATTTCAAAGAGGCTGTGACTCTCTGCTCTTCCTGGGAAGGAGCCCTGTGTTGCCACCCTCTTGCAGACAACACATCGTCCCCATCACAGCTGTCCTCCTTGGGCACTGCCTTGTTCAAAGGACATAGGCAGGGAGGTGAAACCCGGTGTAACACATGGTTATGGGCACCATGAGGTCCCCTCACCAGCAAGGATGCTTCACCATGCTGCCAGCTACCCTCAGAAGGCAGCAGGACCGACCATGGGGGGGCCTGGGAAGGAGGTGAAGGAGAGATGGTGGGATGATTTCAGGGAGCAGCTGAAGACAGTGTCAGGAGAGCAGGGGACAAGGGTAAAGTATGGAAAACCAGAGCACATGAGCTACAAGTAGTCTCGGGGGCACTTTCCTTCAGGACAGTGTCTCAAGGCTCATTGCAAGCTTGAAGCAAAGCTTTGCCTACAGGGAGCTGTCACACGTCCCTCTTTCGTGCCTTCTCCTGGACATATGTAGACGCAAGCTGAGGCTGCCACCGTCTTGTCTGCGGGGGCACTGCTATGTCGCATGCTCTTTCTCTGGCTGTCATCTATTTCCATAAAGCCTGTAGCAACACAAGTTCCTCTGTGCTTGCTGTCCTCTGTCACGTTTTGCTGAAAACCACTACTGCTCCAGGAGGGGGAGAGACATGCAGGACAGGTACAGGCTGTGGGGGGATGCTGCCTACAACTTCATTGCCCAGCCCTTGCTCATAAAAAAAGGTGAAAGTCCTGGAAATGTCTTGGAAAGCTGTATCATAACATTTTAGTGCTTTATGTACAGTATTTATTGATAAGATCTGCTGCTTAGAGATATTTCACTGCCTGGAAATTCACAGGATCCAGCAGGGCTGGTGAAAGGGACCTCTGGGTTGTCCTGTCCAGCATGATGTTCACAGTGGGGCTGTCAGCTGCAACAGATCAGGTTGTCCCATAGCACCATGTTCCCCTCAGGCCCCTCCAGGGACATGGCGTGTCCTTGCTGTGCATGGCTGGGGTCCTGCCAGCCTCTCCTTATCACAGACCCTTCTGCTGCCTTCCCCCACAGCAGCACCAGCCACGGGGGCTCTCTGAACAAGGTAATGCCAGGCTACTGCAAACAAAGATATCTGGTGGCACCTGCACAGACATGGTGTGGGCAAAGGACCCATGGACTGGAGGAGTGAGATCTGACTTTCTGGCTCAGGCTTGGGAGCAGGACTCTGAAAGAACAAGGGAAACTGAGGCAGGGAACAGCACTAAGGAGGGTAACACCTCAGGCTGGATGTCTCTTATCCCAGCAAAGCCTGAGAGAGGTTGTGCTGGGAACCACAAGCCATGTCTGTGCCTATTCCCTTAAGTACCATAGTGTTGATAAAGAAGTGAACTGAAGTCAAAGCACTTGGAAAAGTGAGGATGCAGGGAAGAAGGTCAGGTATCGATAGGAGCAAGTAATGGGATTTTTTGCATGGTGAGAACATGCACAGAAATATGCCCATGGCCAGAGAAGGGGCCAGGCACCAGCAAGTCCCATCCTGTTTTCATCTCTCTGAGCAGAGAAGCCAAAGATTTTGCTAGAACTTTTTTACCCTTTGCAAAGCTTATACTCAATAAACCATTGCCTCTAGTTATGAAAAGCCCTTTTCCACACCAGGCATGGCTTGTCCTGGCCTCTTATTTCAGCTCCTGCCCTACTCAGACCTACCTTGCCTCTCCTGCCTCAGCTCTTCCCATGACTCTCAGCCACATCTTAGTTCACCCAAATCTGTCTTAGTCACCCTCCTTTTCCCACCACCCACCCCTCCATTTTCTCTTGAAGAGAGTCATCGCTTGCACAAGACACTGCTGTACAATACTAATGCCTCTCAGCAGGGCTCGGCAGTGCAAAAGCATCGATGGAGCCAGCGGGACTCATCTCTCCTCTGGAGCATCTGGAGTCAAGGAGGCTGTTGCTTTGCTCCCTAGACCCTGCAGAGCCAAGAGATTTCCAGCTCCCCAGGTTCATTCCTCCCCACACCCCAGCAGAGAGTCACATCAAAGAGCACAGCCTTTTGTTTAGGCCCTGTTTGAAGTTTGCTGCTAATTTTTGGTATGCATGGAGCAGTGTTTGGCTCGTGCTCATTCCTGGAATAAATGCTTGTTGCATTGCTCTTAAATGATTGGAGACCTCCAATTTTAATCTTTTATTCATAATCTTCTTCCAGCTCAGACACAGAAAAAACCATGTAAATTCAAAACCTGCGAGAATTGAAAATTTCATAAGTGCTGCTGACCCTTCACTGGCAGCTCTGAATGTGAGAGAAATAAAAGAATTGTAATGAGGAACCTCATCTTTTGATAACAGGTTTAGAGGAGCCCAGCATTAAATCGGGTTTCATCCCTTCCTGCTGTGTGTCTGTGCAGGACAGGGCTAGTCCCACTGGGCAAGGAGGTCTAGACCTGCTGCTCCTGCCTCTTTATCACCTCCTGCATCTCCATCTCCTCTCCTCTGCACTGAGAGGTGTAAGCTCACCCGGTGCCTTTGGAACATGTCCTGCCCATGTTGCAGCACACACCAGTCCCCAAGCTCATGCCCCATCACAGCACCAAAGCATGTCCACCCAGACTGCCTCAGTCACCCCACACTTTCTCAGCTCCCATCCAGGCACAAAGACCACTGCTCAGCATCATCTGCACCACATACCCTCACCTCTCTTCCTTGATACACCGAGTTAATCTGCACCCTTCTCTGTGTTTGGGAAGGACATGTTATCTGCTGTTATCTGCTCAATGACACCCAACCCACACTCTCCATCCCACTGCCTGCTCCCTACAAGGATCACTTTTCAGGACAACTTTGTGAGGGGAAGATGGGAAGGCGGGGAGGAAATGAAACATACAATAAGTAATAAGAAATCTCTGAGTGAAAGACTCTGGGGTCAGGAAGACATCAGTGAGTGCCTGGGAACAATTTAACCTTCTTTCAGCATCAGCAAAATGAAAATCTCTAACATGCCATGGCTGGGAGCGTAGATCAACAAGTTTCAATGCCTTTACCCTTTTCACAAGTTTCCTGTGTGGTGTGCAACCCCTTAGTCTTTTTTAACTCAGTAAAAAAATTCTTGCTTTTTTTTTTTTTTTTGCTTCCAACAATAAGCAGCACAGTATGTAGGGGAAGTGTTGCCAGCTTTGCATGCAGAAATCTTTCTGGTGCTTGCAGGTGGTCTGCAATTCCCTTCCGGAAGGACCAGCATAAGCAGGAGATGCAGCAACTGTGCACTGGGATTTCCCAAGACACAACTGCCAGGAGTTTTCATCCAGGAAATTTGAAAGGCTTTGTTGTTTGTCTGGATGTCATGGATTTTTGACAGCCTGCTCAGAAGAGCAGGTGTAATTGTGCCTGGGTTGCTGGATGAGGGACCCATAAACTGCTGAGGGTGCAGATAGCTGAGGATCCTGCTCACAGGTGCTGCGCAGCAAAACCACACATCCCAGGCTATGTGGGTGGTGGTGGAGTGGGTCACAGGTCCCTGAGGAGCTGGGCTGTGTGTGTCTGGGCAACCCCTGGTACTCCCCTCTAAGTGAGATGCTTCGGGTTGCATCCTGTGGACCTGTGGGACCACCCTGGGTGCAGGGGTGGGGTACATGTCATGTAACTGGAGCTTAAGTCAAGCTGATCAGTCCAGGTTCCCTTTTACACCCAATGGAGAGAGGAAGGCACCTTCAGAAGGCAGGTGATAAAGTGCCATTTGTTTCCTCCTTTTCCCACTCAGCACAGCCCGTGACTGCTTGGAAGGAGACCTCCTAATCCAAGAGACCTGCATTTCTGCTCTGAAGCCTGTCCCATGTTTCCAGTCTCTGCGGCAGAAGTCAATCCTGGCTCATCCTTCCCCAAGCCCAGCTCACTCGAGGTGGGGAGACCCTGGCCTGATCACAGAGCAGGCACTTCTGTCATCCTGGGATGAACTGTGCTGCTATCTCACTCCTTGATGGTGGTTTCCAAGACATGACCTATGGGATACTTCAAAACCCATGCAGAACTTAACCCATAACCCTTCCAAGGGTTAAAACAGCAGCTGTGGGTGATAATTCTATCTTACATCAGATTATCCTGAGTAATTTGCTTGGACATGATGCTAAACGACTGTGCTAAAAGCAGAGAGAAAGTGGTTTGGGAATACAGCCTTCCTTGGCAGACTAAGCTCGTATGTGATCAGACAGGAATCATATCAGTAAATACGAAGCAGAGTTCACCATCTGTTAACACCATCCATGGAGTGCATCTGACCCCTGCAAACCTGCATAAAGTTGGCACAAAGTGAGCGTGGGTGCAGAGCTAAGACGGTGGCTCCATGCAGGGCTCTGCAGGTGCTCTGCAAGTCCAGACTGCCACCTCCAGGCACACAAAGCTTGCAGAGCCTCGCCTGCTAATGACACAGAAAACTTTGGCCTGGACAGCTGTAAATGAAATGCTTTGGAGATGACTTATTGGTAGCTTGGAGTAATATTGGGTGTGGCCAGAAAAGAAAAGCTGTTTTACTAGGGAAAGACCAGCTTCCAACAGTGCAAGTTGGCATAAAAGTCTCTTGGGGGGCGTTTAAGAAGGTGTGAAAATCCTGAAGGCTATTTTGATACATGAAGGGGTTTACTTGCTGTCATACATAAGCCAGAGTTTCCATCACCTCTCCTCAGATGGGAGAGTTTACCTCTTGACCAGCTCCTTCGCCCGGACGCGTTCCCTAAGTCCTCTCCACAAGGGGTTTGCTGCTGAGCAGGTTCCTTTCTCAGCCATGAGGATGCCTGGGTGTCAGCCCCGTCCCCAGCCTGGCTGGACCAGACACCCACTGCCTGCAGTGGGGCTCAGCTTTGGGAACACGGAGCAGCGCATGAGGTCTGGAAATGTGGCTCTGTGTCCTGGAGAGGAGCCCTTGATGACTGGCCCTTGCCAGGACTGCAATTTCATGGCATTTTCTTCCAGAAGGGGAAGAAATGATGTGTTAAAAATGACACAACCATGCCTCGTTTTCCTAGAGGTTGTGAGTGGGGTGATGCCCTGGGCATGGTCCTCTCAGTCTTTCACAAAGTGATGCTGTAGTAGCTGTGGAGCAGCTCTGAATACAGGCCCCTACCCACACACACACCCTGCCTGTCCCTGGGGGAAGAAGCCAGGCACCAGCATCATCCATCCTTCCATGGATCAAATGTTTGCTTTGGGACTGAGAAATGTAAGAAGTCTTTATACATTTTGCACAATGTGGATACTGGCTTTATTCATAAGTGAAATAAATCAGTGGAATATGGGTCCTCGGTGAACACTGACACGTCCCAGCATTCCCAGGCTGTCCCACTGTGCCCAGTGCCAGCAGTTATGGTATGTGAGGTGTGACATGGGTGCTGTCCCTGCCTGCATGATGGAGCGAGGGTCTGAGCAGAACGCGCACAGTTGTGTGCGCTGCACATGCATATGGAGGAGCAGGATGAAGTGACCTTCAGAGGTCCCTTCCAACCACAGTTCTTGAAGTCTTTGGCAGATAAAGGCTCCAGCAAACTAGAAAGGTGGAATATGATGCCTAAGGATATGTTTGGGAGGTGATGGGGAAAGGAGGAGAGTCTGGAACAGGACAGGTTGGGAGCAACAGGAGAAGCAGCAGGCATTCTGCAGTCATGTGTGGGCGGTAGTGATGGGAAATGCAAATACCAAAATGGGGTACGTAGGGAGGAATGAAGAGCGCAGGGCTTGTGAGCTCAGCTCTGGAGCAGCTTGCCCAGCCTGGGGACCAGTGCTTCTGGAAAGGGGGCACTGAAGAGAACAGTGAAAGGGCTGACTGGGAGGAAGGAGGCTCTGGATGGGTCTGGCGGGATAACTTGATAGCATGTAGACAGCTGGTGCAAGGAGGGTGGGGCACCTGAGGGGAGAGGGCTGCACAGCATCGTGGTGGAGCCAGGCTGGCCTTTCCCCACAGCAGGGATGTGGAGTAGGGCTGTCCTGCCTGGGGATGGGCGTCTCCAACCCTGAAGGGCTGCAAAGGCTGGGGGCACGCGAGCAGGTGCTAACACGGATAAAGCCAATGCCACCCTGTGCTGTGGTGCCCTTTTGGTTTTATATGGCAAGAAAAATATGCTTCTTTCCTGCAAATGCTGGTGTTGTCTTTGTCCCTGCAATACATGCTGGTAAATCCTTCACTGGAGGGCAGCTGGAACCACAGCTAAACAGCTACAAGAAGGGTTTTGTAAGCCTACTTACAAGACACTTCAGCTCAGGCTTCAGGGGATGAGAGTCGAGGTTTTACTGGGGGTTTGTTTTGCTTTTTTTAAAAATTCCTCTATTTCCAGGAGGGCGTAAGCCTGGTTTGGGGAAAACATGCAAGAGACCCCTGAGGTTCAGAGGAGCTTCTGCAGGCAAGACATCCTGTCCTTGCATGATCTTCTGCAAGAGATGCTCCTACGTAGCAATGACTTGGTAGTTTTGGGGATGCTTCTCCCAGCCCACAGTACAGCGACCCCCCCCCCCCCCCCCAGGAAGCCTACAAATGATCAGCCTCTTGGCCCTTGCCTGCACCTGTGGGCCCATCTCACAGATGCTCCAGCTCCCCAGGGAAGCATCCTTCATGTGTGGGAGGCTTTCTGGAGCAAAGGAAGGTGGTGGCTAGCTGGGCATCCCAGTGCTGGCCCCCCTGTGCCTCTGAAGCAGCTGTGGAGGGCCCCATGCTCTCTGCAAGTGGTGAAGCAGGTCTGTGCAGCACAGCAACAACAACAGGCAAGGAGATGGCCCATGGGAAGAAGGAGTTTTATTGTCCACGAGGAGGTGTACACTCTGAACATAAAAGGCAAACCCTGCCTTGCCATTCCCACAGCTGGCAGCAGCCCAATGACCCCACGCTGCAGGATCTGACCCATGAACCACCTGGAAAGGGGCCATCTGGCAGGTCCCAATCTCAGATCCTGCAGCCCATGTTACCAGGGTTGCCCAGCAAACCCCAAGGACACAAGCCTGTGGCAGTGAACTGACCTCTGCTCTCCCCAGTTTGTCCATGTCGGACTCACCCTCTGGGGCGTCCCAAATGTTGGGAAGAGAGGACATGGCCAGCACCCACCATCCTGTGCTGCAGGGCTTGGACTGACCTCCGTCATGATGATGACTGCAGGGTAGGTGTGTGACAGGTCTGAGTGTGGGATACAGGGTGCAATACAAATTAAACAACACATTGCATCTATCCCCCATTACAAAGAACTTCCATAGGAAGAAGTAAAGTGCCCGCCACAGTCAGAGAATCCATCAGGACGTAAGTGCCCTGGATGGAAATCTAAGCCAGCCTCAGAAAGGCCAGTTTAGCCAGATTATTGCAGCTGAGAAATGGCTTCATCCCTCCCCCCACCCTCCCTTGTGCCCAGACAGAAGTGGGAGGAACAGACCTCAGGCCAGATCCTACCAGTACCTGCATTTGAGTGATGCTGGATTTAACTGTGCCAGTGCTAAGGACAGGATGCTGTGGGCCAGGCTGGTCCCTGGCAGTCAGCGTGGCTCCCCTCCAGCACTTCTCCAGCTGCACCCCTCCCCAGCCACGCTCCCAGCAGATTTTTTTTTGCAGTGAGTTCAGCCCCATGACCAAGGCTTCTGTGCTTTGAGACCATTTTTGTGTACTTAACATTGTATTTCAGTAAAACAGTTCCAAAACCCATAGAAAATTGTATTTACACCCAAGACAAACCTTCCCAGCCCACAGCCTGCGCCCCTCCCAGGCACATCTGCATCTCTGCAGCCAGCTCAGCCTCTCAGACCAGCTCCACAAGTCTTTGAAGGACACTGCTCCACACCAGGCAAGCTTGCCAGAAGAGGTGCTCTTGTGGAGGAGAGGAGAGCTGTGAAGGAAAGGCCAACCTCCCAGTCACCAAGCTCATCAGCTGGGTAGTGCTGAAGATCCTCTTTGCCCAGAGCCCCTGTCCCCAGCCAGAGGACTGTGTGGTTGCAGCTGGAAGTGTTGCTCAGGACTCCTCCTCTGCAGATGACATGGCAGCCCTGGGTACAGGCAGATAGCGTGGTAATGGGACAGCTTGTGGGTTTCTCTAGGGCAATGAAGGGTTTGGCAGAAGTGTCTCTATCCCTCCATCATGTGAGATGGGAGCAAACTCTCCCACTTCTCTCTGCTCTGGTATGGCTTTGGGGGAGGCCAGGATGGTTGTTCTGCTGGGAGAGAAACCTGAGCTTGTGGCCCTCAAAAATGTGCCTGGGCTGCCCTGGGCTGCCTGTGCTGGATCCGGAGAGGAGCAGTGCTGGTGGGTTCAAGAGGTGGAGAGCCTTCTACAGCACCCTGGGACATCTTGAGGCTCCAGATAGCAGACCCTGGCCAACTCTCCTTCATGGTGGGGAAGTCTCCTCTGCAGGTAGAGCCAGCTGTTACTGGCACTACTACCTTGTACTCTGTCCCCTGCCCTCCTGGGCTTGGTAGAGGTGGACCGTGAAGTCACCTGCAGGCTGGTGCAGTTCAGGAGGTCCAAGCTGGAGTACACTGGAACTGGAAGGTACCGGCAGCAGGGTTGTCTCTGCTGTGTGGCAGCCTGTGGAGTCCTCCTCAGTTCAGAGATCCAACAAACTCCCCAGCTGCCAGACCCATGGGAGCTGTGTGCCATGGCAAGCCAAGTCCCACTGCTCCTGGTATTGCTGTTGCGTCTGATACCCCTCCATCTGCAGGTGCAGCTGGGGCCATCCGCTGTGTGAAGGGGTTACCACCTGTCCTGGATAGTTGTGTGAGGACCCCCAGTCCCACGGGGACACAGTAGAGGATGGAGAGAGGCATGACATGTCCCTAGCCCGCTTGGAAGGCTGCTCCCCCCTTCAGATGGGGGAAGGAGGCAGCAGGACCATCGAGGTATCTGGGAAGTCATATTTCCACTGATGCTGAAATCAAAGACATGCTGGTGGGGCTCCAGGTCCTGGTCTGGTGCCCCTTTTCCTGCTCACTACCCTGCTGCCCCTTTGCCAGGGTAAGTGTTAAGGAATGACCAATGTGGGTCTGCAAAGCTGATGATCAGAGATGCCTCCTGGGGCCATTTGTGTTCAGCAGCTGGGATCTCATGGCCTGGATACTGCTCAAGATCTTCTTCTGGTGACCCATCATGGTGATGCCCAGACTCCGAATGTCCCTGGAGAACAAAGACACTCTTGGACACCCCATGGGCTGGACCTGTGCCGGGCCCCAGAGACACTGCTTCTCCCTGTGTGCTCATCCCATGGACCAGCCTAGCATCCCATGCCTGGCTCCTCTCCACTTGCCCATCAGCACAAGTCTGCTGCTGCTGAGGGTCCATGGGCATCCTCCCAGGGACAGAGAGGCTGCCATTCCCTCGGGCACATCTTCCTGACAGGGCTGCTGTGACAGCCCCGGGGGGAGCAGGAGGGGGATCACTCCTGACAGGCTAGTAGATGACAAGATTGATGCTCTGAAATTGGATTCAGTTTTAGAAAGTTGCCCACAGATAACCCAGTCAGAAAGACAGATGGATGATGAGCCTTGCCCACTCAAAAGCTTCCCTGATGTGCATGAGAGACAAGGATCGGTATCAGCTCAATCCCATAGCAAAGGACCCAAGTGCAGCCCCTGATCAATGCACATGACAGCCCTCTGCCTGCGTCTCTCCATCTTTCCTTTCACTGGCTCCTTCGCTACCTGCCACACCTCGACCAAGGTGTGCACTCTCACATCCTTCCTGAGTCACAGAACTACCATCTGGCACCTCCACACCTTTTGACAGGCAACAAGTCTCCTCAGGGGCAGGAGTGGTTGTTGCCATCCCTGGCGCTAATGCTAACACCAAAGGATGGGGAATGTAAGCCCAGGGTAGGAGCAGATATAGTTGCCATCTCTTCTGGTACCACTTGGAGCATCAGCCACCTCGGAGACCCCCTAGACAGGTGGCAGAGCAAGCTCCTTACAGCAGGAGGAGGTTAGGTGGTGGGACACACCTTCCCCAGCTCTCTTTACTTAACGCATCCTTGGTCACTTGGCTGTGACCTTCCACTCACACCAAGGCCCTGGGTGATGCCTCCCTGCCTAGTTGCACTGAGCAGGGAGCCAGTCCAGTGCACTGGGATCTGAAAAAACTCTGATGTGCACCCCAGATCCGTTTGTTTCCCAATGATCCCAGAGAAACTGTGCAGTATGGTGCAACTGTGCTCGGTTGCAGACATGACTTTTGCAGGGGAAACAAAAGTGAAAAGTCCAAGGAGACAGAAACCTCATATCTGACCCTGCTTTGATCAGGAGGTTGGGCTATATGACCTCCTGAAGCACCTTACAACCCAAATTACCTATGAACCTATGATGATGTTGGAGACCCACCACAGAGCACCAGAAGTGACTTGAAACTCATATCCTCTCAGTACAACTCCCACACCTTTTCTCAAAGGTCAGCACAGCCTTGGACATTGTCCCAGGTCTCAGCACCGTTTCCTTAGGGGTGTGTCTCTGGCATCAGGGAGCAACTAAATCGAGCAAGCCAAGGCAGAACAGTCACTATTTGCGGCTAGTGGGATGGTGCCGGGCAACCCAACCAATGCTGTTTGTTCTCTGGTACTCACTCAACATTCATGCGCATCACCATGCCCAGGGAGGAGTACCCTGCCATGGCAAAGTTGTCGCGGTAGTGCCCCAGCCGGATGGAGTCCAGCCAGTCCTCCACTGTCAGACAGCTGGCCAGGTCAAGAAGACCCCTGTCAAAGGGTGTTTGGGTGAACCTGGGAGCAGGACAGAAGGGGTTAGACCAGGAGATGTTGGTCTTAGGTGGCCAGGCTATGAGGTCCACCTCAAAAAGCCTGTGACCCTGCAGGTGAGGGCAGGACAGAGAGAGCCCGCGCAGGCTGGTAAAGACAAGCATGCCGCTGCATAGGCACTGCTGCATGTACTTGACCAGACCCTGGTGTGCGGATGCCATGGTGGGAGCAAGGCAGTGACATGCAGGATGCTTCCCACTGTCCACCACAACCTGTGCCCGTGGGCCCTGTGCATGTCCATGGCCACAGGGGAAGCCACTGCTGCTAGAGCTGGACAGAAATATCCCTTATTTGCTGCAACCCACATGTTCTGCCCAGCATCAGCTGTCAACCCCTGCTCATTGTGATGGCTCAGGGAGCCCTTACCGGTTCACGGTAGCTGTGCACTTCAAGTTGTCAGGGTTGCGGATCAGCTTGTCCAGGATGCCGACAATCTGGGAGAAGCGTGGCCTCTCACTCCGGTCCTTCTGCCAGCAATCTAGCATGAGCTGGTGCAGGGCTGTGGGGCAGCCCATGGGGGCAGGCAGGCGGTAGCCTTCCTCCACCGAGTTAATGACCTGGAAGGAAGCCACACGCCGAAGTGTAGCTGCACCCTCACCCCAACTCCCAGCACCCCAGACGGCGGCACACAGGGAAAATCCCTGCTGTGTGAGTGGCTGGGGCCATCAGATGTGGAAGCAGGGGGGTTGTACACAAGATTCATGCTAAACGACAACTGAATTGCCAGCAAGCTATGCGCAGTCTCTGTGGAGAGCTGGAAGCAGGCTGGATGCCATACACATACAAGAAATCACTGCTATGACAGCGGATTTATTACAGGGTCTAACAGGCCTAAAATATTGCAGCTTCCCTCCAGCTGACAAGCCATGAAAGCTGCACTCGCACTCAGTTGTTCTACAACTAGGGCTTGCCACCGCTTAGCAAGGCTGGAGGAAACCCTGCTTGAAGGAACTGTGCGGAGGAGGTAGTGTAAGCCACTGCATCCATACCCTGTTGTCACCAAAGCCACTTTCTAAAATAATAAAAACACTAGGGAGAGAGGGGACTGTCAGGACTCCCAGAGCAGGGAGAAGGCAGATAGGTTTATAATCCCCATAGGTAAAAAAAAGGAGTCCTGTGGTTCTGCAGAGTCAAAATACTCATTTTGTTGCCTCCTTTTGTAAATTTTGCTCCCAGGCTGTAGTCAGGAACATAACCTACATTTTCCTACAGTTTTCATGCTACTCTTGTGGTAAGAGTGGCTCCACACAACTCTGACAAGCCCAAAGCCTACTGTCAGTTGGTGCAAGCCTGGGGCTCTCAGCAGCCTCACATGGGCAGTGGAAGGGATAGACCCCTAGTACTGGGTGCAGGAGGGACTGGCAGGCTAATGCAGTGGGGCTGCAGTGATCCTAGGGAAGCCCTGATCCCTTCCATGGAATGGGAAAGGTGTCACAACACCTGCTGAAGCTCTCCAGCCAGCAGAAAGGCTTGTACAGAGCAGCAGGCAGGGATGGGGAGACCCACAGTGCACACACAGCCAGGCACAGCAAGGAGCCAAGGTGCTGCAAAGGGAAAGGCTGCGTGCTGCAACGATGGGCAACACACTGATGTCCCCAGCGAGGGGACAAGCACACTGTGCACATCCCTGCAGGGGTGTGAGAAGAGGGAAGGGCTGCTCTTTGGGTCCTCTTTTCCCAGCCCCCTCTGCTAGGCTGGCTTGGGTAAGGGCAGGAGGAGAGGCAGGCTTGCCACCATGCCACCCCACATCTACTCACATCCCGGTTGGTCATGTTCCAGTATGGGCGCTCGCCGTAGGCCAGCACCTCCCACATGACGATGCCGTAGCTCCACACATCGCTGGCTGAGGAGAACTTGCGGTATGCGATGGCCTCCGGAGCCGTCCAGCGAATGGGGATCTTCCCCCCCTGAAAAAGTGAGCAACAGTGGAGGCTCAGACCGTGCAGTGCTCAGGCATCCCTACCTCTCTGCAGCTGGGACAGCAGGTTAGACAAGCAATATGCTGGGATGGCATCTTCTGGAAAGGACTGAGGAGGCAATCTGACCTAGGTAAGCCTAGAGGTTTACCTGAAGGATGACTTCAAGGTATTTCCAGTATAGCAAGGACAAAGCTGTGGTGTTTTACAAGGTCTTCTTCATGCACAATTCTGGCCCTCAGTGTTCAAGAGGGAGGACTTCAACATGATGAAGTGGGGCCAAGGGCTACCAAAGCACAAAAGCATGGAGCTGAGCCTGGGCCCAGGTAGAGAGCCTGACTCGAGCAGACAAAGAGAGCAATGGCATGTGCTCCCTGTCCATTACTGCTTTGGCAGGCAAGCACTGAAGAGCAAGACTTGTTGAATTAAAGGACCATGCTGACAAAAATCAGCAATATATGTGCTAAGAATACAATTAAGCTAGAAATGTGGTTGCCCACCATCTGAAGAGGAAAGTTGTGTTGTAGGGAACATCGAGTGGGTTTCCTGGAGTAGCTGAGGCAGGCATGATGTGCCTGGGAACATCTTTCAGGTATTCCTGTCTAGGGAAAGTTGCCTCCACCCAACTGAGTCCTGCCTGCTCTGGCTCACTCCTTGATGGGGACTGAAGATGAATGATGCATCCTTTGGGACAGTCCCCTCCTGAGCAGGTCGAGGACAACAGAATAGGAACACAGAACACCATCTTATCACAAGTTTCTGAACAAGAAAACATCCACATTTTCAATATATCCTGACTGAGACCTTGCCAGAGATCTTGTGCTCCTGATCCTGTCACTGCATCCTTGTGGTTCAACTATATCCAGACTATGCACCTAGTCTTGCTCCAGAGCAACCGTATCTGGTGGGTCTCACTGTGCCAAGATGCCTCAAAGCCTCTGCTTGTAACATTTCCAGTCACTACTCCACCCTCTAGTGACCTCCCTGCTTGCATTCATACCAGGGACATGAGATAGTGTCTCTAGAAACTGGGCAGGATTGGAAAGGATCAGCAGGTAGGTCAATACATGAGCTCTGGTCACTCAGGTCACCTCCCTGACACAGTGTGGTCACTGACATACTGTCTCTGGAAACTTGTTCACAAAGATTAAAAGCACTGGGGGAAAGCTCAGAGACTGGCTTGGTGGGAGGAAGGCCAGGCTATGTGTGTGTCTGTAGGTCACAGAGAAGGAGATGGGCTGCTCTGACTCCAGGAAGCCCTAGCTGATCTTGGGCCCCTTCTTACCCTTCCTCTGAGAGTCCCAAAGCCAAGATGCAGAAGATGCTGTATTTGAACCAAGCAGCAGGAACCTTCCCCAAAACTAAAGGATTTGGAATATCAGGTTATTTCTTGAGATACCAAAGGGAGCAGCTGAACACAAAAACACACACAGGACATATTCTGGCTCAATCCTCCACTTGGCTGAAGCCAAGCCAAGAGCATGATGGCCATGTTCTCCAGGCTGGGCCATTGTGCATTCATCCCTCAGAGCTGCAACTGCTTTGGGCTATACTCTGCATTGCCGTCAGCTACCCCAAAGTAACCTGAGCCTCTTTCTGCTTGTCTAGTCTGGGTCCTTCTGAAAAATGATGCTTAGACTCCTCAGCTGCAGCTCCAAACTGGCCTCCATCAGGAAATGCCTATCCACCACATTTTCCCAGTCAGAGGTGTGCCTGGGGAGCACACTAAATCCTTTCATGGCCAGAGAAGAGCAAAAAAGAGCACATTCCCTCAATGTATTTAATTTTGGCTCTGATGACCTCCAGTGGAGGAGCACATCAAGCTCCAGAGCTGTCAGGTTGGCCAGAAATATCTTAAAATGCCTTCACAGACAAAAGTGTCCTATATTAAAACAAAATCACCTAGGTTGCAAAGCCAATTCCCACCCTTTCCACACCCCAGAATGAGGCAGAGTCACATGGAAAAACTGGTGTGTGGCCACATGACTGAAGAGCGTACCATAACCCCCACCTACTGACTGATGGCTCTAGGACAACTGAAGGAGTGGAAAGAGCTACAGAGTCTAGGGAAGCACTCCAACGGGGACATGGGAGTGTCCCTGTGCAGGGGGCCACACATGCCCTTGGGAGCTGTTGGCTGGGGAGGTTTGATCAGCTCCCTGCTCTCCCACCCTGCTTCTCTGTTCACCATACTCTTCAGTTCTGGGATGTCCCTGTATGAAGGACAATGCTTTAAGGCTCAGAAGCTCTTTGGGTTCATGCTCTTGGTCCAGACATCAGCAGCAAGGTGACTACCTCCATTACTGCCCTGCCTATTTTGACTTGAGAGTATCTAACTTTTCCATCTGTTAGTGGTCTGGGGCAATCACCATTAGTAAGGATAAAAAAGACTGCAACACGAGGAGCCACGCACCGTGGTGGTGTACGCAGCATCAGGGTCATCCTCCAGGATGCGTGAGAGGCCAAAGTCAGACACTTTGCAGACCAAGTTGCTGTTCACCAGAATGTTACGGGCAGCCAGGTCCCGGTGCACGTAGCCGAGGTCAGACAGGTACCTCATGCCTGCTCCGATGCCACGCAACATGCCCACCAGCTGGATGATGGTGAACTGTCCATCATGTTTCTGGAAAGGAAATAACCCAGAGTTCATTTGTGGTTTTCACCAGCATCCTGTTGATGCTGCTCCCATTAAACTAACCCCCTAGTGCCTCTCATCTTTGGCTTAGTACCTCCTCTAACCTCAGTGCCTCTCTCTTGGCCCCCCAGCCTACACCCTGCCCTCCCAGAACCTCTGACATGCCACTCAGGCAGGTGTCCCTGCCTTTGCGGTGCTGCTCCGGGGAGCCGGGCGCGATGCCCAGGAGCTGGTGTCTGCTGGAGAGATGAGAGCCCAGAGCACATGGCTCTCACACAGGGGTTGCAGTGGCCGTGAGGCTGAGAGGCAGGAACCAGCCTCTTCTCCAGTCACTCAGCCCACAGGAATGTGCAATGAATAAAAAATACAAAAGAGCTCCTTACCCTGAGGAAGGTGTCTAGCGAGCCATTCTCCATGTATTCAGTAACAATCATTACCAATTTGCCTGCAGAAGACAAGGGAGGTCAAGTTAGCAGAGAAGTCACCTTCTTCCAGGAAGCCCAGTGCCAGGCTTTTACTGGGAAAGACATGAATCCAGGCCTGGGGGTCTCCTGCAATCCTGAAGAGCAGTCTCACCCCTGCACCACGCAGGACTGCAGGATGGGCAGGACGGTGGGGATGTGGCAATAATCCTGACATTTATGTCTCCCTCCAGGTGTTATTGATGTGGCTAGGTCAGCTTCGTTATCCCACTGAAATTTGCATTCCATTAGCATAACGCTTCGCATCAGAATGTGCCTTTTTGAAGGAAGACTTCAAATTATGATTCAATACAGGCAGCTTTAAAATAAACACTAATGGGTAGGAGATCTCCTAAACCAATAACCCTGACCTGAGGCGCACTGCGGATCAAGGTGGGGAACTGCCACATGGAAAGTTTGTCCTGTAAGAGAAGGCAAGGGGGTGGGATGGAGGAGACCCAGGGTAAAAGGACCTCTGACAAGTGAGCAATCGAGGCAGCTGAAGGACTGAGTGCACCCAAAGTGATCCCTAACCCCCATCTCCTAGAGTGCCCACAGGGAGATACATCCCAGCTCTGCCCCACCACAGGGTCCCATCCCTGCCAGCCACCTACTCCTGGTCACCACCCCCTCCAGATGGATGACGTTGGGGTGGTCGAACTGTGCCATGATGCTGGCTTCGCTCAGAAAGTCCCGTCTCTGCTTCTCTGTGTAGCCTGCTTTCAGTGCCTTGATGGCCACGGGAATCTCCCTCTTCCCTGGCAGCTTCAGGCGGCCATAGCACACCTCTCCGGACTCCCCTGCAAGGCAAGACAAGGTGAGGGCATGGAGAGCTCCTCAGCTTCTTGCACCAACCCACCAGCACCACAGATCACCCAGACTGCCAGCACGCTCACAGCATGCTCCAGCCCCTCAGGACTCCTGGGGTCTTTGTGCATCACTGCCCCTGAGTACAGAAAGGTCATCTCTGGCTTCCAGTGCCACCTCTGGGAACTGGGCAGAAATACCAGAAACCATCTCTCTCTGATACCTTTTACTGAAGACAATGGGCCAAAAGTAATGATTACAGTGGCACTTGCTTTACTACTTTTAATGAACAAATTTGGGAGTCTCTTAGAGCAGCAGGGATGTGTCTCAGCCAGGCTTCCTAATTCTGCTCTGGGGTAAGCCCTTGGGGTGCTGCTGGTAAAGTTCCAATTCTGGCTCTGCCCCGTGCTTCCCTGCAAGCCCCTGTTCCTATGCAAAAATCCCTTTTGTTCTGAAAATTTACCATTTTGCTTGCAATTTCATTTGCATCTTGTCACCCCAGATGCTTGCTCCAAGGTTTGAAAGCAGGGTGGCAGCGTTGGAGCGCCCACGTGGGACAGGCTGAGCCATCTGCTGCGTCAGCCTGAGCTGTCAGTGCCACGCTGGCTGAGCAGCAACCCTCTGCACCAGGCTCCCTCCAAAGAGTTTATTTCATGCACCAAAAAACCCCCACTCTGTCCATGATTTTGATCTCAGAAGGGTGAGGAGCAGATGAAGCCCTGGCTGAGCACTGTGTCAGTGCTGCATAGCTTGCTGTGGTCCCAGCAGGCCATGGGGATGGCACAACGTCAGACTGTGAATTTCCCTGAGCAGATGCTATGCAAAGAGGTCCCTGGCCCAGGGACTCACCAGACCCAATAACCTTCTCAATCTTGATCCGGGAGGCCTCGATTTCACGGGTGAACTCATGCACGGCCTGGCAGGGGTCTTCGTATGTGTGTGGGTCCACGTAGAACTTGGACTCGGGGAACTTCACTGCCAGGTTTCAAAGGGGAGACAGGAGATAAGCTCTTTCAGGCAGCCCTGCTGAGAAGTAGGGGCACCCAGCAGCTGGGCAGAGGATGGACAGGGGCAGGACTTCTTGGGTTGACATGCTGAGGAACCACAGGGGTTGCAGCCCCAAGGAAACCTAAGGTATTCTTTGGCATAGCAATGTCCTCAGAGCAGTCCAGGATCTGCCCAGATCTCTTCCATGTGATTGTCCCCCTCCATAACCCCCCCCAACACCACCCCTCACCTGTGATGAGTTTTCTACTCTTCTGGCCCGCTGCTGTCTGCGATGAACATGCTGCAGTCCCATCTTATGCTGTGCAACCCTTCAACCCCATTACCAGGATGCCCCTGGGATCAGAGCCCCCGCTCGGCTCTCCTAGACACATCCCCAGAAGCAGGCAGTGGTCATAACACTTCCCCCTGGAAACCACAGCAGTGCCAGGCAGTAATGGTCCAGGTCCCTGCCCATCCACAGGGCTGAGGTCCTTCACACCCCAGGAGCAGCAGAAGGGAGGGTCCTACCTTGCCCATTCTGATAATGCATCTTCTCCTCGTCAGAGTCCTGGAAAGCCTTGCTGTACCCACAGTGCCTGCCACGGGGACACAAGAGTCAGAAGAGGTGCTCCTGTCCCTTGGTCCCACAAGCAGCCCAAAGGCAGGGTGGAAGGCAGTGTGTGCCAGGGCTGTAGGCAGCCCACAAGGAGCTGGAGCTAACACTTGGACCTCCACCAGCTGCATCCCTGTGTCTTGCTGGACAAATACTTTGGCCTGGAGCAAGGTACTTTCCAGATGCTCTCCAAGGCTTCGCAGTGCTAAAAGTTGCAACCATTTTGTCTTCTCTGGGCAGCAGCATGTGTGCTCCACATGCCTGGCTCAGTCACGCTGAGATGTAGCAGACACAGTGCCCCTTGGACCTTTTTGATGGAGAAGAGCTCTCCACTATTCAGCCTGCTGGCATGAGGGGAAGGTCTGGAGACCAGCTCTGCCTCAGGGAAAGTGGAAGCAGGGTGACCCATAAACAAAGTCTCTTGGTTGCTTATTAAGCCCTGACCTGTGGATGCTCTGGACAAACTAGGAGGACAAAAGTTATGCCCAAGTACTCCCATCCCTGCTGCCTTGCTTGGTGACAGGCTGCACTGACCTCCAGAAAACACTTACCTCTTCTTGCAGATTAGGACCACGAGCAGCGCGACGAGGCCAGTGATGAGTGTCAAGCAGATCCAGACAATTGTCATCGTGTCGTACCGGAGAGAGACTGGAAGAAGCAGGTTAGGAAGGAGGTGAGCTGGAGTGGGGAGTGCTATGCTGAGCACAGAAACTTACCTACCCCAATGGGGTCATGGTCTTCAAAGATAAAGCACTATCCACCATCCAGCCCCAGCTTTGGGGCTCTCCCAGTGTACAGGGACCATTTATACATGGGGAAACCAAGCACAGATCTGGGAAATCCATGGTGATACAGCAAACCAGTGCAGAGAGGAGTTTGGGGCCTCAGCACCTCACCAGGTCTTCCCTACCCTGGCTGCTATGTCCTTCCTCCCTCTTCTTCCTAATGTATAAGAACATCTCAGGCGGGCAAACTCAAGCAAGCCCTGCAGGCGAAACCCCAGCAGATGTGCGTCCAGCCTCCTTCCCTATGTGGCAGAGGAACAATGGCCATGGAGAGGGGCATCACTATCCCCCATGCTCCCTGCCCCACACTTACCACATCCCACAACTGTACACACTCACCTGGCTTCCCCGTTTCCACCTCCACAGTCTGACTGAACCTCCCGCAGCCAGCAGAGGTGCGAGCCCGAACCTGGAAAATGTAGCGGGTTGCAGGCTTGAGCCCAGAGATGGTGGCAATGGTGCCCTTGGATTTTAGGGTTGAATAGCTCTGCATTTCCTTGTCCTGTGGAAAAACAATACCAAAAACCTTGCTGCATTAGCACAGCAACCACAAAATCTTCCAAAATAGTCCTTTGTGCAAGACTAGCTGACAGCAGCAATTGCACCAGCAGGATTTAAATCGAGCCATGCCCCTGTCTAAATCCACCATGCTGGGACCAGTTTGCGGCAGCAAGCTCAGCATTACCTTCTCGTAGTACTTGATCTCGTACTCCAGGATTATGCCGTTGGGCTGGTCTGGCTCTTGCCACAGCAAGGTGACGCTGTTCTGGCCTGTGCTCTCCTGGCGGACTACCACCACCTGGGACGGGGCTGGGGATGCAGATGGCAGGGTGTTAGGTACCTGCTGGTGTGGGTCCTGCATGGGTGAGGGCAGCAGGACACAGCAGCAGGGAAGGGTGGAACTGGAAACCCATGCAGGATGCCTGGTTTAAACCATGTTTCTGTTTTGATTAGAGGCATGAGATGGGTGCTGTGAAGGGCCTAGCAAACAGGCTTTGCTCGCTTCAGTTGCCTCAATCTCTTTCCCACTGAGTGAGCAGGCTCTGAGGATATGAAAGAGGAGGGCACTGTCCCAGCACAGGCAGGAGGAGACACTGGTGTTTCACTGTGACCCGGAGCCAGAAGGGAGAAGGGGCTGCAGGGCTGGAGGTTGTGGAGATCCCTACCAGGACCCTGACCCCTCCTGCCCCCCCAGCTGGGGAATGGGAAGAGGGTCAGGGGAAGAGGGAAAGAGGAGATGATAAATGCCCAGAGGTGTGATCAGGGAATGAGCATCAGTCTAAAGGTGCCCTGGGGGTGCTCTTCTGCCCTGAGATACTGGTCATCTGCCTGGGCCTGGGTTGGGAGCCTGTGAATCGGTCCTTGTTCCTGCCATGCCCAAATTGGAGCTGTCACAGCTGGAGGAGCCAACTCATGAGCCTCTTTTCCTGCTGGAAATACTCCCCTGGAAGGACCTCAGAGAGTGTGGTGGGTGCTGCGATGGCCAGGTGCAGCCATGTGGTCCATGGGAAGGGGTCAGACACCCCTTATGACCCTAACTGCCAAATGAAAAATGGGATGTGGTGGCTTTGGGGAAGATAGAGCTGCTGTCTGCCGTGGCTGCAGCACAGGGGTGTCCCTGGAGGAGCACAGAGACCAAAAGAGGGCCCAGGGGCTGCAGCAGCAGTGGGGTACCCAGGGACTGAAAGGCGGCAGTTATAGCTCAGTTCATCTTCGAGCTGGCTCTTCTGAGAAGCAGAAATCACTGTTGGGACACAGGACCCCGGGGAGCTGGAACAGGGTGGGATGGTGGGAATCAGCTAAACCCCAAGGGCATCTCTCCAAACAGCCCCAGGGCATCTCTGCTGCACCAGCCCCCCCCCCCGGGGCTGGGAGGACAAGAGTGACCGCCACCCAGCATGGGCAAGCCACCCTGAGCATTGTGGCAGGGATCCCTCAGCCCTCTCTGGCAGGCAGGGATGCTCTGTGGTGCACAGCAGCTGGAGCACCGTGCAGGCACAGCAGCTAAACCTCAATCACTACCAAATTCCCGACCCTGCTGGTTTCGCAGCACCTGCTCAGTATCCACTTCCCAGCAGAGAGGTTGAAAAGGGAATATTCAGCACCTCCTGAGAGCATCCCCCTCCGAGGCATCAGGCCGACGCTGCTCGTCAGCACTTGGAGGGATCATGCAGGAGCAAGCCAGCAGGATTGAGCCATTTCGGCATAGGCTCAGTGGAGTGCTGAAGGAGTGCTACGGACGGGCATTAGTAACAAAAGGGTCTTATTCTCATGCCAGCCATGAGCTAACCCAGCGAGGCTCCCCGGGTTTCTCCTGCTGGCACCGCCGCCATGAGAGCAGAAGGGGCTCAGCATCGCAGGAAGTTCCTGCGGGCTCGTTTCCAACTGGGAGGATTAACAACAAGGGTCAGTCCCTGCCCTGTTCTCTCTGCCTACAGCGTGCTCCATGGATGGGGGCTTAGCTGGGCTCTGCTCTGGGGATATGCCTAGGTGACCCTGTAGCAGGGTCCTGGCTCACCTGGTCTAGAGCATTGCTCAGAAATATTTCCTGGGGAAAGAGCATTTCACAGCAAGGGATTTGCACAGATGAGACATGCATGAGAGAGACTTTTCCCAGCAAATGTTGCTGTCACCTGCCAGGGCTGGGCATTGGTGTGAGCTAAGAGCAGAGCATGAACTGCTGCTTGGCCCTTTGGGAAGGGACAGAAGGTTGGAGGAACAGCCTGAAAGATTCATGCTCCACTTAGTGTTCCTGTCAATAAACAAGTGTTCTCCCTGCCCCCTGTCTCCTGCAGAAAAGGAGCCTCCACCAGTGGCTGCAGGCTGAAGTGGAAGGAAAGGAGGATGAAAAAGGATACCATGAACCAGAGAAGGGTAAGACTTGCTTTGGGCAGCAGCTTGTTTCCAGCCCACCCCAGCTCCCTGAACCCACCTCCAGCAGCAGAGATGATAGGGGCCACATCTCCTGGGGGTCCCATGCCCATCACCAAACCAGTCCTTGGCTGCTAGGGCAGCTTCTGGCTCCTGCAGATACTGGCTGGAGCAATGTCAGAGCAACATCAGCATCACCCACACAGGCAAAGCCCTGGGGGGGTGTCTGCTCCTCCTACCTGCCTGGTTTGTTGTGATGTTGGCGACTGCAGCTCTCCTGGACTCCAGGCTGAGGTCGGAGACGCCATTGACGGCCTCCACCCAAAAGGAGTAGTTGGTGTGGGCCAGGAGGTTGGTCACCGTCAGCGCTCCCTGCACCAGGCTCATCTGCTGGGGCACGAAGCGGATTCCACTGCCACATGCCTCGCACTGGCCAGCGTCCCCCGCACAGCGCCTGCAGACCACGTTGTACACAATGTCAGCTCGTCCCCCCTTGTCCAGGGGTGGGCCCCATTCCAGTGTCACTGAGGTGCCATTTACACTGGAGATCAGGTTCACGGGAGCAGAGGGGGGGCCTGGAAAAGAAACAGAGGTTCAGGCAGAGCGGGAGCTGCCGAAGCGTGTTGGGACTGGCAGAGCACGGGACCCACGGAGAGATGCATCTTGGGCAGCATGTACCTGTGTGTACAAACGATGCTACAGGGAATACAGAGCTGCCCAGAGAGGGAAATGCTCCAAACAGAAGACAGCAAAGACACAGACGGGTCTCGGGGTGAAATGCCATGGAGGTAAGATGCTCTGGACCAGGATGCCAAATGCCAGGCAGGCAAAAGCTGATGTTTGTTCTGGGGGAAGCAGAAAGCAATGGGGATGCATGAAGCTTTTGGGGGAAGAACCAAGGTGCTGATAGGCTGGACAGTGGAGAACAGGATCTGCTCATCTAAAGGGAAGGGTAAACTCACACTTCCTGGGGAAATCAACAATCTTGGGTGGATATCCCCTAGGGAAACACAAGTCAGATGCTGCTGACCTGTCTTTCACCCTGGCTTCAGCTAGCAGCCCCACACCTTTCTGCCCTGCTGGACCAACTACAGAGAGGATGACTCCTCCTGGGATGTTCTTGTCCCCTTTTAATAGCACTAGGCCCCTCAGAGCAGTCTGTTGCAGAGAGCTGAGCTGAAACCCTATGACAAGCCCTGGTGCCACTGTCCACCCACAGCGAAGGAGAGCACAGAAACATTTGTGCAGCCCTGTGGCCTCCCAGGGGTCTGACCACCCTGGGCATTTCTGCAAAGGGAAGCGGCCACACTGGCTGGTGCATGAGCAGGTGAGCTTGCCGGCAGAGACATGGTCTCATCCTGCCCTGTCACAGGAGAGATGCCCAGGAGGAGAGCAGACTCTGCCCAGGGATGTTTGGAGAGCAGCAGGATGAGGATGAGACAGTGAGGGAGTGCAGCTAAGGGGGTCTCAGCTCATGCGCTGAAGGGAGACCTGGGGTTGAAAGGCTGCTACAGCACCTTGGGCAGCATGCACGGAGACAAGGGTGCATGCTGGGCTCAGCCAGGGAGCATCTGCTGTGTCCGAGGGCTTGACGCCTGCCCCGCTGCAGCGCGGACGGGCGCCTGGGCAGCCGGGGTACTCACGCGTGCAGGCGGCCGAGGGGGGGTCCTGCACCGCCCTGTAGAAGCTGCTGTCGCAGCGGCACACGCGGGCCGCCCGGCTCTCCGAATGGCTGTGCAAGGGGCACTTTGCACACAGCTGGTCCCCGGGGGCTGACTTGTAAAATCCCAGCTGGCAGGCTGCAGAGGAGGGAAGGGGTAGAGGTCAGAGGAATGCGCCCGGATAAGGAACATCCCACGACTCGGTGGGTCCCACCAGCACAAAGCTGGACCCCGCTCTCACCCCCATCGCAGTGCATGGGAAACCAGCCTTTCTCCCCAGCGCCTGGGTGAGTCCTGCTCCAGCTGGAAACCGTGTTCTGTGAAAATTGCTTTTGTCTCTCCCCCAAGCTGTCATCTTGGTACTTACTGCCATCCTGGTACCCATTCACCACTGTTTCACAAGCAGACTTAGGTGCCTCTGTTTTCGTGAGCTGCCTGTGAGGTTTGAGGTGCTCTCCTTGTCCCCATGCCTACTGCCCAGAGCTCTGCCCACTGCAGCCACCCCTCTGGGGCACCACCTGGCCCCGGGGCAGGGAGCGCTGCAAAGATCAAACCAGGCAGCACTGGAAATTGCTTTGTTAACTATTCTAAGAACCATTATTTACGGGGCAAATTGGCAGCACAGTCCTCACTTCACAGTGATGTTGTGAACTGCCATACTACTCATGCTGGATGGGCCCAGGTGTCCAAGAGCATCCATGTGGGCGGTTTCAAGAATTAAAAGCTCCGCACCTGGGACACGGTGTACATCCCTCTGCAAGCCCCTGGTGCGCCACTACACAAAACAAGTTTGCTTGCACAAAACAAAGGGAAAACTCTCTTGTTTCACATTGCAGCAAACCGGCAGTGCATACATGCTGCCTGCTATCTGCAGAGGGACAGCAAGGCCAAACGAGCTACCCTGAGCTTTTTTCTGACAACGCAACTCCCCTTCAGTTGCTCTGCCTCCTCCTGGTGCTGGGGACTGTGTGGCAGCAGCACACGCTCATCCCACGCCGCAGCTGGCATCAGTCTGCTCCATCCTACCCCCACCTCTCCCAGAAACCCCTCGGGTGAATCATTTGTCACACAAACAAACAACTCGTCTCTCATTAGGAAAATCGATTAGCTCAAAAGTGACATGTGGCATGTCAGGTATCTGTCTGGGGGTGGAAGGATCTGTCCTTTCTTGCAGATTTCAGTTCCAAGTAGGGGAAAACAGGCTCTGTCTGAGTCCCTGTATTCAGCAAGTACTTCTAGGACCAGTTCCAGTGATTCAAGTGTTAATCCTGGCTCTGACTCATTTCTATTTTTCCTTTCTAAGGTAGTAATACCTTCATTTTCCCATCTTTACCCCCAGCGGCCACCTCTGCATACTGCCTCAAATTTTGCTTCCAAGCATGTAGAAGGGTTTTGTTTGTGATCCAGCATCCCCAGTGGTCTAGGTCCCTCTGTGCTGGCTGTTTGTTCTGCTTCTAGGTGCTGATTTGTTTTGTTATTAATAACACTCCTTTCCTTGCCACACATCTCCCTGGACTGATTGCCACCAACATATTTCATGTGTCACACACTGCACAGTCATGCAACAGCCTCTTTATAACTGAGCTACTTCCAGCAACGGCAGCTGAAGGCTGTGCTCCAGCCACACACACCCCTGGTGGCTTGCTGGTCCCTCTTCAGGCTCTGTCACCATCTCCTGTGGCAGCTATGTGCTGAATGCTGCTTTAAAGACAGAAGATAAATACTATTAGCGGGATGTACCAGGGATGGTGGTATCACAGGTTGGTATCACAGCTTGGTATAGCAGGCTGGAAAAAGCAAAGGCCAGAAGCTCCAGAGTTTGTTCCCAAATCCCTGCTCCTCCAGTCCCTGAGTAGCATCACAGCAAGGAGCAGAAATGCCCAAACTTGGGGATGCAAGGGAAGGCAGATGTGACTCATGAGGAAATTGCAGCAGCTCTGGGCTGGCATTGCTCCCCAGCTCTCTCAACATCTTTCACCTCCTCAAGGGCATCAGAAGAGGAGAGAAAACAGGGGAAGCAGAGCTGGGAGAGGAGGATTCCTGTCCCCAGCCAACCACACCAAGGACAGCCCAGAACATTTGCCAAGCTCTGGTGCTGACTGGTCTTTGTTATCCCACACACCAAGAGAGCCAGGGACTCTCTGCCTTTACCAAATCCCCTCTGCCTGATGCTGCAACACCCTCCGGTCTGCAACCCCTTGGTTTTGGGTGTAAGACTGAGATGAGTGCTGTTACATCCTGTTCTCAGGTGGGGACAAATTTGGGGGGGTAGGCAGCTGGGGAAATAAACCAAATCATATCTCTAAGAAAGAAAAGTTCCCATTTCCTCTGTGTGGAAAAGGATGAAGACATGGCATGAGCACAGCCTACCAGATGGGAACCAAGCAATGAGACAGCCCCACAGTCCATGCTAGCCAGCATGCATGCCAGGATTTGCCACCTTCAACTTGTTGTGTGAAGCCCCCCTTGTACCTGCAAACCACTGTCATCTCTACCTACGCAGGACCCAGCAACCAAGGACTCTTGATTCAAGAAGCACTGGAGTGGTTCTCCCCACCAATATTTAATTAAGGGCAAAGAAATCAGTGCTGTATCATGTATCAGGTACAGAGAGACAGGCCAGTAGGAAGGCTGGGAATATGAAGCACAGCAGATTTGCACTAAGCAATTGTAATCACTTAGCATTTAATGCTGTAAAAAAAAAAAAAGAAAGCATTAATTACCTGTAGCAATGATTTCAATTATTTTAGATGCACTCAGGGGGAAAATTATCCTAAATGACAAATTACAGGTGAGTTTGTGCACCAGGGCAGAGCTGCTGAGAGCCACCTCCCAGCACCTGGACAGCACGAGCACATGAGGAAGCCTGGAGAGCAACTGGGGCTGGGGTAGGCACTGCTCTGGATGGGGTCATGCACCTCTCTGTGTCTCAGTGCTTGCTTTAGGTGGAAGCAGGACACATGTGCAAAGCCTTTTGCAAGCTTGGGAGACAGGGCACCAGCTTGGAACCTGCACAAGATATGAAATCCCTACAGTACAGGATGACAGGCATGTCCTGCTCTGGATTGAGGTCTCTCATGCCAAGCCAATGACATGTGGAAGACCAGGACCTCCTGGCTTAGCTCTGGTAAGAGCAAACCATCAGAGAAGTGGCCAGCAAGAAAAATTCAGTCAAACACATCAGGTCTAAAATCTACAGGGCTCCACAGCCATGGTTGTAGCACTGAAGCCACCAAAATCTGAAGCCACCCACCAGGGAGCTGCAGAACCATTGTCCTGCTGTCTTCACTGCAATCAGCTATTGCCACCTACCAGAAATGCCCTTCCAGGAGCCTTGTAGAAGGTAGGAATTTCTTTTTTTTGTTATTATTTTATACAGTTGATACCCTTACTCTGTGTCTGAGGATCTCGGGTCCTGCCTCTTTGTGGACCACCAGAAGTCCTGCTACTGGTGTCCTTCTTCTGTCCCCAGTGCCATTCCCCATGCCAAACCCAGCCAAGGTTGTCTGTCCTTGCAGTTTCATCTCATGGTGTGGTTTTGCAGTGCACATGGGATAACAGCACACCTTTGCCTGCAGCCCAGCTCAAGGCGTGCATATCTACACTGGGCTTCCAGCCCAGCCCCCTGGCTAGTCCCAGAGACACAAACAGAGCCTACAAAAACCAGCACTAAACCTGTGCTTGGCAGAGCACATCTCCAACCCTCTGTTGCAATTATCACCCCAGCCTGTTGGGGGTAAATGCCACAGGGCTTCCACTGATCCCACTACCCTGCACAGCACAACTTGCCTGTTTTTCCCAGCCCACCAGCCCCACTCTCTCATGCATCACCTGCCCAAGGGGCCCTGGAGCAGCAGGCTTGTCTTAGAAACAGCGAGCGTGGGGAAGGCGCTGCCAGCCATCTGTAGTTCGGTCCATTTGTTTCCCTCCCTCTCCATCCTCTGGGGACAGGACAACATCTGCTAATAAGCTGGCAGAGCTCAGGAGATGATAGATGAACCTGTCGAGGATACACTAGCTGGGAACAAGCTGCTCTTCTCAGTCTGAAGTTGCCATCTGGGACTAGTGCTCTGCAGGTGGCCCTGGTGGGACCACCAAGGGCTACTTCAGTGGGACTGCAATTGTGAGCATCAACCCCGTGTCACTCCCTCTTGGCTCCATCCTCAGGCCAGGACGTTTGGGCAGGGCAAGGGCACAGCTGAGAGGGTGCCATGGGGAAGCTCCGCAGCACCGGTGGCACAAATTGCCCTCTTCCCTGACCCTGCAACAAAGCTGGACATCAGCAAGCACTAGAAGGGAGCCAAGAGCACCAGCAGAACATACTTCAGCGGTGCTGGGAAGAAATAGAGATGGAAATAAGGGTGTCGCAGCCACTGTGACAGCCAGAGACAGGCACCAATCCCAGAGCCCTCCAGGATGCAGAAGAAGCTAGCACAGAAAATCCCAGCTCCTTTCAATCCAGTTTCAGCATGATGCTCAGCTCCCACATGACACAGACACTGAAACAGAAGCATGTTATTCACAGTCATGTCTTAAAAAGAGGCATCTGCCTCATTGACCCAGACTTTATGTTTTTGCAAGGCTGTGCTCCCCTTTTCCTGCAATCCCAGGTTAGCCCAGGCTCTGTTCCCAAGTTGGTTGGTGGTCTGGAGGGGGTTTTGGGGACTGGCTGGGCTGGCTTTCTCAGGCAAACTCTTGGTCCTTAAATCATGCATCTCTCCCTGGCCCTGCTGATGCTCTGTGCGTCCTTTGTGTCCTGCTCGCCCCTGCACTGTCTCACACCTCCAATCACTGCTTTACCTCTAGCCACTGAGCACCACCTTACAGCCCTTCACACAGACCAGTTCCCACCTTGCAGCCTCTTTGCACAGCTCACAACCCCTTCCACCCCCAATACTGCCTTACAACCTGTCACACCACTCTACACACCTGAACTTGTCTCATATCAGCCCAGACTCCACCTCATATCACCTCCCAACTGCTTGGCCCTTCTTCCCACAATTCAACCCATCTCACACTCCTTCACACCCCCAAATGTTGCAGACAGGGGGACAGGGACAGTTTTGGAGTTTTCACCCATGAAGATTTTGCAAAGCTAGCAAAACCCTACGCATTAGTCTGCGAGCAAATGGCACATGCAGCAAAGGGCTCCCTGCCCAGCTTCTTGCTCCCAGATTTCACGGCCACTGGGACAAGTTGTCTAAGGAAGCCTCTGCTTTTCTGAGTGGAGTAATTCTACTTGCTGGGCAAACTGGAACCATGGTGGCCCAGACTGGCTGCATCCCAAACTGGACATCTGCATTGTGCTGCCATAGAAAAATCAGCAATTGCCTTGAATTCAGTACTGTTGAAGGCACCCCTGACTCTGTCCTGCTATTCTTCCCTCCATGTTTTTTAAAAAAATTTTAAAAAGCAGGAAACATCCAAATCCCAGTTTGCTGCGAGTGCTGCTCTGCTGCCTGGTGCAGACATCCTTCTGGGGGAGTGGAGTTGAGGTGATGCTGTGCAGACTTATGTAGGTGAGACAGCCTGGCATGCTCTTGGAGAAATTCTACAGCTTGCAGGAGTCAGATGGAAACAGGCAGCCTAATGCCTGAATTAGAAAAAAACTGTTTCCAAAACTCAGTCTTGCCAAAGGGTTTTTAGACAGAACTAACCAAGGCTCCTGAAAAAACCAGAGTTTTGACCAAACCAAAAACAAGCCCAGAAAACGCTGTGTTCAGGAAGAATGGCCGAATGGGAGCCACCCCTGCAGATGACAGTGCTGGAGGTCACCCTGCATCCTTGCTGCAAGGCTTCAGGGAGCAAAGATGCATAAATGAAGAAAGGACATACCAAGAACCTAATCCCAGCCCCTGCAGGAACCAGTACGCAGCTTTGGAGGGTATGTATGTGAGCCCTCTCACAACATGCATATGGCTATGGATATGTACAGAGGCTGAGCTTTAAAATAAGGGTGCTCAGCACTCAAGCAGAAGCAAGTGAAGAGCATCACAGGGCCAGCACAGTCCTCACCCTCGCACAGCTGAGCACCACCAGCTTTTGGATCCCTTTCTCCTTCACGGGGAAGTGTCAGCAGCAGCATCTTGTTTTCGGGAAGGGGAAAGAAGCGGTGACATGGTTGGGATCTGCATCTCATGCCAAGTACAGAACAAATTTTTGGCACGGTGCTACTGTTCTGTGGGATGAGGAGCATCTTGCCCATGCAAGGCAATCACACCAATCCTCCGAATATGCTGGTAGTGAATTTAAGGTCCCCAGCCCCCCATTGCATTACACCATCTCCAGTGTAAGTATCAGTGCAAAATGCCAGGTCTTTTCTGCAGGCTGCCTGTTTCTAACTCCCCAACAACACCTGCACATTGGTAATCCAGAGCAACAACCTGTGTTCAAGACCTGAACCTGGCCAAATTCTGTGGAAAAGAAGAGTTCAAACAAAAAAACCCCCACTCAAAAACTGGTGAAGGTCTTTGAGTACTGCCAGATCCATCCATCACAGTCCAGCTGCTCTTTGGCATTTCTTATAGGGACTACAGAGACCTACCAAGCACAAATGAAATTTGTTTCAGCTCCATCAATACCCTAAACTCCAGTCTCACATCATTCTCAACCTTCATCTATGTCAGTGACTAAACACAGCAAACTCAGGAAAAGTGGCAAACAATAAAATATTCAGCCAGGGACAAACCCCATATTGTTCTCTTGGTGGGGAAAGGGCAGCTCTGCAGTCATCTCTGTCCTTTTTGTTTGCCCCTAACCAGAAAAAAAAAAAAAAAAAAAAAAAAAAAAAAAAGGTTTGGGGTGGGGGGTGGGGGTGCTGCTTTGTTTTGTTTTCCTAGTAAATGCAATTAGCCATGTGCTTGAGTTTTCAAGGAGGGATTGAAGGTGCTGGATATACTGAGATCACCTTGTCCTGCACCCTGCCTTCTCCAGCATGCTCACTGAGCTGAACTAGCCATGCACACATAACCCAGCAGACATGGCATCCAAACAGGCTAATTAGCAGCTAGGTTTGGGACTATAAGCTGGAAGTCTTGGTACAAGGCAAATGTGAATCCAAGGATCCCGTCCCAGGGCTGGATAATCTTCCAGGGGAAGAAGTTTTTCCTAATGTCCAGCCCAAACCTTGCAAACAATTTGTGTCTCTGACACATCTTCTTTGCAGGCTGTTCCCATCTGAAGTCTGATACCTGGATCCTTAACAGTCCTAGCTTATGTGGTTTGGAAAACAAACTGTTTTCTTTTTTTTTAGGATGCAGGGCTTTGTGTGGGATAAACAGAAGGTGATATAATCTTACCAGACAGTATTGCCTGTATTTTACAAAGCAGCTGACTGGCTTGCTAACCAAGAATGAAAATCCTGCAAATTTCTTTGATTTTCTTGCCTGATATCACAGAAAGGACGTTTGCATAACTTCCATAGCACATCTTCGAAACTATCACTGCCCTTGCCCTTGAAAGGTTCATTTTGGAACACTCACAGCAGAAGCCCTCTGTGGTGGGTACTCAGGGCACTGGTGCAGTCTAGCTCTGGGTACGACAGCCTGGTACTCTGCCAGCAGGCACAGGAGACTCTGAAGAGACGTCACTGAGGTGCAACACAGCCACCAAGCCTGCAGCTCGGAGCTGGCATGGGTGTGCTGGGACTTGCACGGAAGGTCTCCTTGAAATCCACACCAATTTGTAAAGAAAAGTGAAACATATTCCAATACGTTTGTTTGGGTTGCAGTGATAGGGTATTTTGACACACTTTTATCTGTTTTATCTTTTATCCAGGCAGGACCTAAGGGAGGTGGAGTCCAGCCTGGTAATGGGTGCCCTGAATTCCCAGGTTTGCTGGTTGACAGAGGCACGTGTGACCCCTGCATGCATTTTGGAGGGCCCTGTGTAGTTCAGAGCCAGGAAAAAGGGGGTTTGCTTGGAGTCAGCCCAGCAGGACCGGTGTCCTGTTTCCAACAGAGCAACCTGGATCGGCTGTTTCACACAAAGGCACAACACAAGGACCTCACAGTTGCCGTGTGATGTTCTTATACAGGTGGGGAAAAAAATCACTGTTAGCAGAAAAGGGAGAGAGAAGCCCGAGGCTTCTCAGAACATCTCTGAGGGAGAAAAGGATAAGGAGTTTGGGGAGAGAAGGGAATGGAGCAAGGCTCTGGTGGGCTCCCTTAACCCACTAGCGTATCTTTCATTCTCCGTGCATGCTTCTCCACCCTTTCGGCACTGAAGGAAGAGAACACAGGCTGTTGTCTCCCTGGGCAGGTATCCAAGGGTGAGCAGCATCCGCACCTGCAATGCACTGGGCAAAGGGGTCCGTCCCCTTGCACCCAAGGCCCAGGAGAGCAGGTCGCATGCCTCCACCTTTCCTCCCCTTCCAACATCAGCATCTGGACCACATCTGTTCACACAGCTGCAAATGTTTGCTGCAGTGGCTGTAGGTCATTGCCCAGCCCAGCACAGGTGGAGTCTGTGTCTCTGACCTGGCTTCCCCTGCCAATGGCTTCATGTGTCATTTTGTCCCCTGGTGTTTCTAGGGCTTACCCTGACCCTGTGTGACCAGGGTTGTGCCCACCAGCACGGTATGTGAGTGGTGGGGTACAGCTGGATGGGGATTCCCCTCCTGTCACACCGTATAGCTCTGCTCCCCCTTGCCCCATCAGCTGGAAAGTCGGTCTCCACTGACTTTCTTCTTAAAGGTCCATGGATGCAAAACTGTATTCACAAGCACATAATTACCAAGCTGGGTATTTTCTCCTCTTAATTAGCAATGCCGTGGTGCTTTAATTGCTCGATTAAAGTTGCCCACAAGGAAGGTTTAAAGTACATTAAATTTGCTGATTGGTTCATCAGCATGAATCCCACCAACTGGAAAAAATTAACTGGCTTCCAGATTGCTAACCAGACTCTCCAGATCCATTTCCACCAGGCGTGTACCACAGGAGGCATGAGAGCACCCAGCAGCAGAGGATTTTGTCCATGAGGGGCGAGCAGACCCTCTCCTATTCCCATCTCTCCTTCAGTTTGGGAGCTGGAGAGGAAAGGGTCCCTGTGGTGACAGCCTCCCTCTCTTCTTGTCTGGAGGAGACAGGCCATTTTTTTGGCTTAAGCAGAGCTGGGTAAAGTCTACCCCAGGCTCAGATCATTGTTCAGCCACACACATCAGACCCCTGTTTGGTAGCTGTTCTTGCTCAGCCCTGGCAGGCTATCAACACCCGTCTTCATGTGCAAATGGGCTGATGGAGCAGCAATTGCTTAACTGTTGCTCCCTCATCACTGTTTTCCAGCCAACAGCAACAGCCAAGCTGAAGCCCCCCAAGCACAGCAGAGGGAAAGTAGCCAGAGCAATCAGGAGACCTGGAGGCCAAGATGCTTGGTCCCAAACTTTAGACAAAGATGTCTGAACCACTCCCGAAACCCATGAATATACCTCAGAGATGCTCTTTGGGAATGGCATTTCTGCCAAAGGCTCATCCTTTTGCTCTGACAACAGGGAAGAGGGCCTGTCCCTTCTCTTTTACCCTTTTTCATTTGTTAAAGAAAATGTTTCCTGAGAGATTCTGCGCTCCTGGAGGTCTCCGTGGCTGGTGGTTGGCTGGCTGGCTGGGTTTGTGTCAGCTCCTAGAGAGCAGCACCATGATCCGTAGCCATGGCACTGCTACTGATGCTCCAAACTGACTCTGTGCATATGCAACTCGTGATCACCTAAACAGATTGTAGCCCAACTTTCCAGTTTTGCTCGCTGATAGCTGGTGACAGATGCAGCCCAAGGAATAATTCAGATCCGCCCCAAAAGGCTGACTCTTATGCAAGGACCGCAGACTCAAAGCCTTGGGGGCTCAGAAGCCTGGCAGCCCTTCCCAAAGAGGGGCTGCAAGGGCTGGTAGGAGGGGTGGGGGTGGAGAGCCACTGTCCTAGCCTGCCTAAGCCTCCCTGTCCATCTCTCCATCCATCCACAGGATGTGGTACATGTTCCAGCTCTCAGCCGCACGACTGTTTGAGGAGGTGGCTTATGGGTTTCTTCCCATCCCACAGAAGCAGAACCAGGTTAAAGTGCTCCCCTTTCTCGTTTCTTTAATAGCACTGACCTTATTGAAATGGGTCTCTATTTGCCCTGAACAGCAACTGCATTTAAATAAGGTGAATTATGCTGATAGTCTTCTTATCTGATAAATTGCTGGGACAGATCCTTTTCACTTATGCTATTGCTTATTCTGCTATTTAGGCAGAGCAGTTGCTATTTGCTGTGTGTAAGAGATACTAACGCATCTTGCTGTGGACTAATGCATTTCAAGAAGGAAAGAGCAGCACATCCGAGGCTGGCTGTGAATGACAGGGATGAGGGAAGCAAAGTCCTTCAGAGCCTTGAAAATGGAGGGGAAAAGTGAGTGGGGCAGCAGGGCTGTGCTGCCCTGGGAGAGAGAACTCAAGGGGTTTCATTCTTGGGGTGGCTGTGGCAGAAGATGGCATGGGACCAGAAGCTGGGAATTTTAGGAGCTGGCAGACCCCAGGACCCCATCAGCAGCTGTGGCAATTCATGCTCAAACCTGCTTTCTGCCCAGTAAGGCACTGCAGCACCCGTGCCCAGGGACAGCTGGAAAAGGGGACTCTGTGCCTCTGAAGATAAATCGGGCAGATGCATGAGGCACCAATACAGGGGACAAATGTCTTGTGTGATGCAGGGCTGTGACACATCTCATGCCAGGCTGTCTGGCATCCTTAGCGTTGTCCTGAATCCGGAGCTCCTGGGCTGAGATCTGCCCCCCAATGCCATGGAAACTGCCCCTCACACCCTTATGGCAAACACCAGGACATCAATCACAACAAGATGAAAAATGTGGATCCTGCTGGGGTAAGCACAAGGAGTCAGAGATACCAGCAACCACCCTCCTGCCCAAACAAGGGGGCATCCAAGGTGATGGCCGACAGTAAAGGGGATGAGAGGCAGAGAAATTCCCCAGGTTCCTACACATCCTCCACCATGTCCCACCTCACCCCATCCTTCCCAGCTCTGTGGCACAGCCTTCCTTCACTTCCGAAGGGCTGGGAACAGCTCTGGCCATGATCTGGTTTACTGAGCTGTCTTCCATCACTCTGGCAGGTCCTTAGAAAAATGAACATTAAAGAAGTGGGGGAGAAACCTCCACTGTTCAAACATCTTTAGCTTTGACAAATAAGGCGTCCAACTGTGAAAGGCAAAAGGAAATTAATTTGGAATCACATTTTAAACACTGCCATAGAGGCAAAGTATCTTCTCTCTAATTCCCCCCCCCCCCCCCCCCCAAGCAAAAAAATGAATTTTCCTGATATTTATAGAAAGATTATTAGGGCCACAAGGAGTGATTTATACCATCTCATCCCTGTGACGGAGAATGAAAAATTGCTGGGGCGACAGCCACTGGAATCCTGCTTTTGTCCGCCTGACAATTAAAACGGCTAATTTCCAACTCTGACAGATCCACTGGGGTTATAAATCATTCTGGAAAGGCACTTTTCACCGTGAAAAATGAACTCTGTCCCAGTCAAACACAAGAAGCTTAGATCAGAGATTTGCATCTGTTTGCTTTTGTGTGTAAATATATGTACTCCTGCTCCACTCCCACCCACCAAAGGAGAGGCTAGGAAGGATGTGCTGCCCCTGCTCCCTTGATGCTGGGCTATCAAACTCCCTATGCTAGGAGCTGGATAAATAGAACAGGAGAGGCAGGCAGGCAAGACAACACTGAGGTTGGAGAAAGTCCAGTGACATTTCTGTCCTGTTTGTGATGCCACAAGCCTTGGAGAGCTTCACCAAAGAGCATTGCTGGCTGAGCAGCATGGGTCTGAGTCCGCCTGCATGCAGGAGGGCCAGCTTCTGCCTGTGTCCACCCCATCTGGGGAGGCAGGTTGGACCACACTTCCTCCTGTGCCGTGCCTACAGGTAGGGCCAAAACCCAGAAAAGGGCAGGAGGGCAGAGAAGGAGCTCTCCCAGAGTTTTGCTTTGAGGAGAGAGACAAACATGTCCAAGGAAACACAGGAAAATGAGGTGGGCTGAGCACGACACAGACCCCGGGGCTTCCCTCTGCCTCTAGGCTTTGGGGTGGTGATCTCCTGGGGTGGATTCTGCTGTATGGGAATGCAGGAGGGGAATACAGGGAAGGGGTGTTTGCCCATTCTGAACCAAACCTCCAACTCGCAGCTCCTGGCAGTCGTGGGGCTGGGACCCAGCCATCCAGGCAGCCCGTGCCAGTGCCCCCTCCCACAGTAGCACGTGCCTGGCCCCATGCACACTTTACACCCACTCTTTAACATGGGAGAAGAAGGCCTTTTCTGAATTATCAGATCTATCCAAGGATGACTTTCAAATCAATGGTCGCAGACAGGAGGAGTTTCAGATAGAAACATTTATTCTGCCCGTCCTTCCCACTCTGCGTAGCTGGGGACCCGCCGGGGCCGGCGCAGGTCCCAGCAGCACCTGGATCCATTCCACTCTGGTGTCAGACATCCTAACCTTGTGTCAAGTCTCCCTAAGACAAATGCTACACTTGACGTTTCCATGAAACTCAAACAAAGGCCCCGCACTCTTATTTGTGCTGCTCCCCTAAACACGTCCCATAAAGAAACTGAGAGCAAACAAATCTGTGTGGATGGCTCTCATGGGGAGCCCCGAGTGCCGTGCTCTGTACACACATATCCCCGTGCCTGGTGCACGGCTGCTGCTGGTCACCCCGCTTCCTTATCACAGTTTGTACAGTCGGCAGCTTGAAGTCTGCCCAGCGGCACAGAGGGCCCCCGGGAAGGCTCTCCACACCCCTGGACGGCAGGGCTCTGCAGCAGCCCCGGGGATGGGTGATGGATGGACGCAATGACCTTGTTTCATAAAAGCTCGGTGTTTTTTCTTTTTGCTTTCCTTGCTTTCAAACCCCCTGCACCAGGACCTGTCATGGTCAGACTCACAGGAGCTCCAAAGGAGCTTGTCAGTAGTACCAGCGATCCATTTTGGAAGCATGAAGATGGCCAGCAAAGGTTTGGGCAGACCTTGGCCTTCACAGAGGCTGGCTTTCCAAGTTTCTGTGAGCAGGCTTCTGCCCTCAGCCCTTCCCCAAAGAGGCAAGAGCCCCTTTGCAGCCATCCCTCCCCTTGCAGGCACTGCTAGCAAGAAGCAGGGACTCACCCATGCAGGAATCATGCTGTTCTTCGTAGCCAGCACTGCACACACACTTCCCGATGGGCACCAACCATTCTCCCTCAGCACTGCAGTACATTTTGGGGGTGTCCCTCTCTTCTGAATGGCCCACGCACTCTCCCCGCACTTCCACCAAGGAGGAGGAGTCCGCCCCAGTCACAGCCTCGGAGAAGGACGCCAAGTTCCTCACCATCGCTGGGCACTTCTTGTAGTACACCCGCACCGAAACGATGGCGATGCAAGCACCTATGTCCTGGAAGGCTAAGTAGAAACCCCTCTTGCTCAGTGGCCCCACGCCCCGCACCTCCGTGTTCAGCTTCAGGCGCCTCACCCCCAGGTCCACGTTGGTGAAGCTCTCATCAGCTGCAATGGTATCGATCTTCATAAACTGGCTCTCCCGAGTGCTGGTGCCCAGGTCCCGGTCGGACTCCAGGTAGTAGAGGTTGAAAGTCTCCTTGCAGGTGCCCAGCACACCTGGCATGCTGTTACAGTCCCTCAGCGTGAATTTAATCTCTGCGTAGACCCGCCGTGCGCCATCCCGTTGAACCCAGTTGGTCCGTAGCCAGTTGTTCTGGTTGGGGGTCATGACATTACAGACCTGGTAGGTGTGGATGGGGCTGAAAAACTCATCCATTTCATTGATTGAATCCCACTGCAGGACAGAGAGAGAACAGGTCATTCCAGATGTCCCCGAACACTGGGTGAGCACGGGACATGCAGGGGTCTGTGCCATCATCCACGCTGGGATGAACTCCCTCTGCTCCTGCAGCTGCGTCTGGATGCGAGATCACTGCTGCCACAGGCCAAAGGAAAATTAAGATGAGCAGACTTTACCCAGCACTAATTTGGGCAGTAACTCTCACAGCCCACCCTGATGCAGAGCTGGGTGAAGTGCACCCCTATTCGCAGACGGGAATGCCTGCACGAGTCTGATTTGATGGCAGAAACTGATGGCAGAAACTGTTTGGGAGGGCTCCAAACCCTCCAGACCATACCTGCAAGTCCCTTTTGGTGCTTAACCTGCCATTTGCAGCAGCAGCAGGAAGGCACCCACGTGGTGCTCACCTGGGTCTCTTCTGGCTCATGCAATCTCCATGCACAAACGAAACAGGCCGCTTTCCAGCTAGAGAATGGGTTTCAGGGTGCATACCACGGGGTGAAGGGGAAGCATGCAGAGAACACAGGACTTCCAGCAAGAAACGGGGGTCCATAGAGGCTCAGAGCCCCCTTCTTCCCAGGCAAGGAGAGGTCAGTGTGGTTCCTCAGTGGGTGCACAGTGCTTAGCCCAGCTGAGAGGCTGGACTGGGGGCTGGCTCTGGGAATCCAGAGGCTTACAGCTTGACAGCTCTGGGGTTAAAATTCAGTGTAGCAGCAGGATGAGCTTGGGAAGGGGATTCTGGGCAAAAGCAGGTTGCAGTGAGTGGGACTGTGATGGAGGGCTGGTCTGGGGAGTCACTGGGTGAGTTAGGAGGGGACAGGGACATTTGTATCATCCAAGGAAGGGATGCTGAGTGGGTTTGACTGACTCAAAGTGAGAAGTTAGTGAGATTTTGGATACAAATGAGCTCAGTTGTTGAGGGACAAGTTGAACTTAGGTGTTGAGGGCTACAGGACCTTTCTGGGGGCTCACTCTTGCCTCACATGTCTCCCTCTCCACCCTCTCCAACGCCACCAACCCCTCACCAGGACCCACAGACCTTCACTTCTCCGGAGGCTTCACACCACCTCTTCAGCTCACACCCCTGTCCAAACCAGGCACACCAATTACACCCCCCATGGATGGATCTGGGACCCCTCAATTCTTCTTATGGGAGAAGGAGGAGGAGGAAGATGAGCAGAGGAGGACTTCAGACCTTCTGCCTTTTCTCTGGACTTAGCAACAGGCTTTGAAGATGCCCGAGTCCCACCACCATACCCAAGTCCAATTGCGAGGGGCAGCCCCAGATGCAGCCCTGCAGAAGCTGGGGAAGGTACTGGCACCCCTGCAGTACTTGCTGCTCTGCCTACCAAACCATCACCCCCCACAGCCTCAGCACCCCCCTGCCTGCACCTTCCTGGCTCTCCCTGCACCACCGAAGGCAGCCAGTGGGGTGCAGCCCCCCACTTCAGCACTCACTGTATGTGCCCTGCCTGCCTGTGTGCTGTCTGGGGGAGCTGGGGGAGCCAAGCAGAGCTCCAGCAGTGGTGCACAGAGCAGGAAAACAAATCTTTTAAGCAGCATTGTAAGTACATTAAAATAAATCTCTGGGCTTGCTCTGACAGGGCAAAAATGATGATTTCTTATGCGAATAGTGACCCGTGATTCATTACAGATGCAAAACCGACAGCAGCTCAGAAGGAGCCTGATGCTCAACTCAGGGCGGGTTGTGAGCCTGAAGACTTCACCCTAGTGACTGCAGGAGCCAGCAAGGATGCAGATCTGCTGGGACAGGCACCCGACAGCCTCATGATGTGGCTGCCAGCACTGCAGGGACAGGACACAGCTGCGGGAGGGCATCACACCTCCCAAACATAAGAGAGATTGGAAAGAGTTATCAGTGATACTTGTAAGACAGCCTGCTCCTTTCTCCCCTCTCAGACAGGAAAGTCCTTCCTCATTTAACCTCCTCAACCTGCAGCTCAGGTGGAGGAGATGTTCCTCTGCCTTCTGCTAGTGCTAGAATGGTCAGAGCAGTCATTTTGGTGAGGTACATCTTCAAAACTCCCCCAGTATCTTGCCTTTAGAAAACTCTGCTCCTCACTGCTGAAGAGCTCAAAGCAACCTGGAAAAGGCAGCAGCTCCAGGTGCAGACTTCAACAAACGCTCATTCAGAGAGGAATATGCTGGCAAAGGGTGTGAAAGTCAAGCCACTGCCAGGAGAGAAAAATATTTCAGATTCTTTTAAAAAAAATCATCCTCTGAATTCCAGAAAAGCCCAGGTTTATCCTAGGTCCTAGGATCACTGAGGACTTGCTCTGCACCCCAGAACTCAAATAGACAACGTGGAAAGGAGCCAGGCTACCTGTGTGCTTTGCTGGAGGGGTGAGCAGCAGCACCCATCTTATTAAGCCTCAGCTTCCTCAACCTCAGCTTCCTAAGCCTGTAGAAAGTGCTATGACACCCAGGATACACCCCTGCCGCTCAGCCAAGGGGTACAGAGGTGCCCTAAAGTGTGTGCAGCAGCAGGCATGGCACAGCTCCTTGCACACTCCTGCACAGGGGCCAGCAGAAACCAGCCAGCTCCCTGTTCCTGCATCAACGCGTGTATGCACTGCGGCGCTGCGGAGGGTGTGGAAGTCGTTGTCGAAATTAATCCAGCACAAATTAACACAACATCCGTTTCCTGTCTTTTCCCTGCTGAGTTCCCTGGGGGGAAGTGAGGCAGAGCTGCGCACGGGAGGAGACACGCAGGACGAGGGCAGAGCTGAGGGTGGCGAGCAGGGATGGTCCCACACTGCGCAGCAAGCTCCCCTCTGCAACGTCTGTGGGGCTTGGGGCTCTCCAGGAGTGTCTGACAAGGGAAATATGAGGTTACTGTGTGCCACAAAATGCCTTGGCCTCCAGTCGGTGTGGTTGCTTTGGGTGTCCAGACATTCACTTCTCTCTCAGAATCTGGCAGAGAGAATCTGGCTCCTGACTGTGGTGTCCCTACAGCCCTGTGGCACTGCCAGAGCTGGCTGTGTCCTCACTGCTGGCAGAGAGCAGGGAGCTAAATGCCCACCTCCAAGCACCGGCAATGGTCAGCATCAACCACAGGGGAGAACTTGGAGGGTTTGCGTTTGCAACATCACTCTTTCAAACTTGGTGCTTTTTTGCACAGCGGCTGGACTGTCAGCTCTTTTCCCAGGGTTGCATGCAGCGCCTTGGGATCGCAATCTGAGACTAGCCCAAAACACCACACCTGTACCACTGGCCTACAGGGCAAGTGCTCTGTCATCGGTGGAACTGCATGAAGGGAAGGCAGGCCACCTGAACTTGTGGCTTGGATGCCACACGTGCATCTTCACATGCTACAAGGCAACACAGCTCCGCCAGGTCCCAGGATGTGCCAGGCATTTGGGATGGAGGGACCCGCCTCAGGAATCCCCATGACTTGAAGGGTTTTTCTGTTTCACCTTAATTACAGGCTCTTATGGGCAGGAAGAGGAGTCTCTGATGCCAGGTACCAATAGTTCAAGAGTGCAGGCACTGTGCACACACCCAGCCTCCCAGCATCGCCTGCTCTCAGCTGACAGTTTGAAGTGGCTTTTATTAAACGAAGCTCAGCCCGGCCCCCATCATTGCGATAAGAACCCCTAGTGAGACAGAAATGAGGACATCATAATTAACGTGGTGAGCGCACGCGTTGGGGCGGGGGGGACATGATCGCATCTGTATTCAGGGACTTGCCTAATAGTTTAAATTAAAGTCAACACCAGTTATAAAAAAATTTGCCAGATTATGAAAGGCGAAAGATGCAAACACCAGATACCTGGGCGGCTGAGCAAGGTCTTAGAAGTCTCCCAGGGCCTGTGTGGTGCAGCAGAGTGGGGAGGAGGAGGGGAAGGAGGAGGAGGAGCAGAGGGGGCGAACACATGAGGAGAGACCACGTTGCCCTGGAGCAGCAGCTCAACCTCCCACCACCCTTGGGGTGCCCACAGCAGGAGCCAAGGGACAAGGTCTCCCCAGCCCTCGGCATCCAGGAGGGATGCCAGGTCTGCCTGGCATAGCAAAGCTTTTGCTGCCACTAAGACATCCAGCACTTTCCTTCCTCCCGAGAGCAAGACCTGAGCTATGGCACCTCCCCTGGAGCTGCCAGGTCCCTCACACCACTGTCACTGGGAGAGAAAAAAAGAGAAGGACATTATTGCAGCTATAAATCATTAGATGGGAGGCGTTAATGGAGATAATCCCCATGAAATCAGTCACTGCTGTGGCTAAGGAAGGATTTGTCAGGCAGTTAACCACCCTGAGCTTCACTGCAGGTGATTAACTCCTGGTAGTGACCAGTGTCTGGGGAATTAGCAATAACCCAGCATTTACTGAACAAGTGCTGGGAGATGAGCTTTTATCTCAATTACTAGTCTAAATCTTTATTTTCCAATGTTCCATTCCTACCCGTCTTTTTTTTTCAAAGAAAATCAGTTTCGCTGCAGCTTGTCCTCTAACTTGCTGGTATTCCTGGATCCAGGCAGAGGCTCTGGATTGAAAGAGAAACCCAAGAAATGGCACAAGGACATCAAAGTGATGGAGGGCAGAAGACATGGCCTGGGCAAAAGGGAGAGCCCCAGTATCTTCTGGTGTTCTGAGGAGAAAGACATGACCTTAGATGGGGTTGAAATGGCAAGCACACAGCACAGCTCAGACTAGGGCAGAGTTTTTGCAGGGTGGGCTTGGGACAAAGGGACACTGCTCTGTAACAGAGCTGGTATGTCAGGTGGGGTTCATCTAAGCTATGAACTGGCTGTTGGCTGCAGGACCAAAACCAGGCAAAAAGAGTCCCCTGCTGCATAGGCTTTGTTCTGCAAACAGTTGGGTCCTGGGGCGTTTACCGTTGCACTGTACACCAGCATGAAATCCCCATCCCTGATGCGCAAACACTGCTGAGACACCGTCCTATGGGCAGAAGTGTGTTGTCTTTGCTCTCAGTTGGTTGTTTAAGCAAATCTGGTGCCTTCCTGCCAGTTTTGTCTCTGAGCTAGTGCAGAATGAGTGAATTGGCTTGGCTAATTGTGCCCAGGGGCCTCAGTAATGTCCCTTTACCAGGAGTGGAGGAGGCAGAGATGAGGAGGTGCAAACCACCTCTGAAGGTCTTTCCTGGTGTTCCCACCAGCAAAGCCAACATGAATCATGCCGGGCATTGGGGCAGCTTCCTGGGTGGCAGATGCCCACCAGCTCTCTGGGCTGACCCCAGGCCGTGCAACAAGGGGGATGCTGTGGGGCCAGACAACAGAGGTGTTGGTGGGGGGCAGATGGGGAGGTTGTGGGCAGCATGGGGGGGCCTTTCTCCTGCACTCAAGGTGCTCCCATTATAATTAGCTTTTGCAAGGCATCATTCAAGCTCCTTAGATACCCTGTGTCTGAACAAAATCATTTCCTGTTTGACTTTGTAAATCAAAGTAGACGATACAATAATTATTAATAATATGTTGACTTATCTCATCAGCGTTTTAATTAGTCATTAGAAAAGCAATTTGCAAAGGGGCCGATCAGGCTCCCTCTGATCCAGCAGGTCACGTGCCAAGCAAGGAAAGGGGAGAGAAGGGCACTGGGGCACTGGGGCATTTTCCTGGGGAGAGCTGGGAAACCAGAGGCACAGAAGGGGAAGGGGTAGGCTCTTTGACTGCACTGATAAGAGTTTAATTTTCAATGCAAAGGGAATTGTTCTGGGGATGGAGTGAGCTGCAAAGCTCCTGGGAGCCCTTTGAAGTTATAATTGAGAGGAGCCGCAGCCTGTGGGACAGGGATGCTCCCAGTGACCCTTCCGCTTCCTGCACGTGTCTCCGGGGTGGAGGTGAGGGGGGGGATGCAATTAAACCCTTGAGCAGCAATTACAGCCAATTACCCCTCGGTTAATTGTCTGGCAAGAGGAAATGTCAAAACAGGCTATGCATGCTCCCTGATGGCTTGACACTCCCCAGGGCCCATGGTGCTGCTGACCCCCACTATGCCCATTGCTCCCAGTTCCCTGCTCCTCTGCTCTTGCTGGCCACAGAAAACCCAGAGAGAAAAAAAAACCCTCCCTGTGAGGCAAGTTCACCTTGCCCACAGGTGTGATGAAAACATCAGGACTTTGCAAGTGGTACCCTTCCAGTTTTGCACTGCTGATGCTTTGAACCGTTGCCCTGGCTGTATGGGCAGCTCTGGGATCTCCCAGCCCCGAAGAGGAAAACTCTGAGGCTGCTGCCTTTCCTCTGGCATCCCCAGGAGCCCCAGAGAGGTGGGACAGGAGCTGCAGGTGCTGGAAAAGCAAGCCATAGGGCATTAGGGACTGAGCTAGCAGACACAAGTTCCCTTCTTACGCTCCTTGGGCTTGGGACTGGGGCTCTGTGCTGTTTAGTGCCATGCAAAGACCCAGCCAGAGCTACTCACCTCCCCATTGTCACCCATGCGGTGGCCCTGGACTCATGAGGAGCAGGGGAATGGAGACGTGGGTAAAGCAAAAACAAGCAAGACTTCAGCTGGGGAGCCAGGTCAGCAACACTGTCCCTTGGCAGGAGGATGTTGTGATGCTTGTGTCTGTCCATGGATGGAGCAGAGACACTGCCAGAAAATCCTGCACCCTCCAGCACCCAGCGCACGCTCCAGCTGCAGCTCAGGCAGGACAGCCAGCAGGCAGCAAGGGAGGATAGTGGTAGGGTGGGGGGCCACTGCCACCTTTTTTTCCAGCAGGAATATCTGAATTAAGGAAATGGCAGCAAAAACAAGGGACCTCAAATAAAATCTGGCTTCATGGTACACCACCTCCATACTACACCACCAAATGGGCTCTACCCAGCCCAGGACTGCCAGAGTCACAGCGTGCCACAGTGGGCAGGGACAGTCCCAGAGACACACGCAGTACTCCTGAGATAGTGACCAGCAAGCTCAGTCCCTTTCCTGGAGCAGAGATCACACCAGGCTTGGAGCCATGCGGACCCAACATACCAAGCCTGCAAGTCACCTGGCATCTCTCCCACCTGAATCAGAACCCTGCTGTAGGGGCTGCTCAGGAGGCATCTGAGAGCAAGTATCCTACAGCAGCTTCTCTGAGACACCAGCACACTATCCCACCTCCTTTCTGGTGATGGCAACTGGATCCAAGTGCAAATTTACTACTCAAAAAGCACCTGGAGCTGAAGGACCAGCAGGAGGTTAAAGGAATGAGATGCTCTTTCAGGATGATGCAATGCAATGGCCCATGGGGGAAGAACAACAGTCCAGACAAGTGTTCGGAAGAACCATTAAAACAGCCAGCTGAAAAAAGATATGCAAAGTTGTTTGTGCAGGAATGTCACCTTGAAACCCAGGCACCCTCCCTGAAGGTGTTTAAGACAGTTTTCACACAGCTGTATGGTCATCCTCTCAGTAATAAGGCCACAATTTGGGCAAAAGCATAGGGTAAGCAAAATGTGGTGTTACCCATGACTTACCTAGGTCTTGTAGGAGGACACAGCAGCATGTCCAAGAGGTGGCTTTGGTGTTAGGTGTTACACAAGTCTTTTTTTTTTTTCTTTTTTGGCATCCAGTATTAACTATTCTTAATAAACATCACTAATAAGGTGGAGACTTCAGACATGTATTAGGGTTCAGGAGTTGCTGGGCTGCTGGTGAAGGCCTGCTGGACATCTGCTGTAGTGCAAGAGAGCAGTGCAGTGGTGACTGCCCTGTGAGCCAGCACCCTGTGGTCACATAACACGTTACACCTGACAACTCAAATGGACCCAGGATTCATCCCCTGGATTTGCAGATGTACAATACAGGATGATACACCTTAACCAGTCATGGAAGTCCCTGATGTGGTGAGAAAAAGGCACCTGTAAGCTCAATCTCTTGTCTGTTTTGGGAGTGCAAGGTCCTGCCCAGTCGTGCCCATGTGTCCCCAGGACAGCTAGCTCAGGTGTATTCATCTTCATCCAAGTCACCTAGGTGATGTGATGGATCCCATCTGCATGTCTGGCAGCTAGTAATGGGCCTGGGGATGCAGTCACGCAGGAGTCTGGAGAGCTGGATTCATGGTGGAGGATCCAGAAGAAGGAGGGTCTTGGGCAGTCTGCAAGCAGTGGAGGGTCTGACTATGGAGAGGAATTGCTTAGGATGTGGTGAAGGGCAGAACCATGGAAGTGGACAAAGGAAGACAGCCCTCACTCCCAGAAACGTCCCAGAAACATCCTCCCTTCCAGGGGAGCAGAGGAAGCCCTGGTCCCTGATCCCCTGAACGTGCATCAGGCCCCTCCAGGATGCCAGGATTTGGCAGCAGGGCTGGGATGAGATGGCATCAGCAGAGTGACAGGACAGGGATCCACATGACCGAGGGCAGCCTGTGCATGACCATGAAGAGGACAACATCTCCCTCATCTGGGCAATGGCAGAAGGTCCGGTGGCTGGAAACCAAAGCCAGGCAAACCCATGTATCGATGGGTTTTTAACAGCAGCAGCGTGTTAACAACATTGCTACAAGGACCTGGAGGATTTACCACCACTGGCAATTTTGTAGTCAAGGATGGTTTTTTTTCTAAAAGCTGAGCTTTTCTGAGATGCAAGTGAATTGACAGGTCCGAAGGCCTGTATTTATGCAGGAGATCACATCACATTAGCTCTGCGGTCCCCTCTGACCTTGTACCTCTGAATCTATTACATTTCCAGGATAGTCATCATTGCAACGGCTAACTGCTAAAATTAGAGCTGAGTTAATGATTTAATATATTTACATATATGATAATGTCTGATATAAATCTGATCATTGTTATTATTATGAATTCACAGTTCTGATCACTCCTGCTCAAAGAGCATGGGGACTGAAAGTCTCAAGCAACAGATCAATGAAAATGATTAGAGGCCTGGGAAGATTTCTGTAGGAGATGGAATTGAAAAGATTAGGACCATTTAGTTCAGAGAGGGGATGAAAAAGAGTGGACATGAAAAATCAACACAGCAGCGAAAGCCAGGTAGGCACCCCAATTTTGCACATTTTGTGCATGCAGCAAGCCCCACTGTGCCTTGCAGTTGGTCCTGTGTGTATTTATGGGATTGTTTCTGTTCACTAAATGAATGAGAAAATCCTTACAGCCAGGTCACCGCTGCCATCTGAAACTCACAATTTCCAGAAAGCTGCTGCGGCAGGAAAACCTGGACATGGAAATGCAAGTGAAGGGAGCATGCGGAGATGATCCAGCCAGTAGAGATGGCAGGTTCACATGGGGATCACCACCCCTACATCCCTCCCAGCCACACCACAGGGCTGTGCATTTACATCCCCATTCCCCATAAGGAACCATCTACAGGGGATGCTCCCCTGCCCCTCTTGCCCAGTTCCCACAGCAGACTCCTCTGATTACAGGTGGTTGAGAGCTTCCCAGTCATTTTGGGCTGTTGCTCCTGATGCTCCCCTGGTGCAGCGAGGAATGAGATGCTTCTCAGCGTGAGTGCCCATGGGGTGACCCAGCTCTTGAGTTCCCTCAAAGCTCAGGACCTGATGACACCCTGGTCCCTACCAGGGGACATGGAGAGTTAAACAGCGTTTTCAAACTGGCCGCATCCCACTGCTAGTCTTTCAGGCTGGCATTTTCCCAACAGACATGGGCTTTTTGCCCCATCAGCACTGACCAAGGCACCAACCTGGGACCACCCTGCCCACTGAACCTGTGGTGACCCATCCCGCTGGGGTCCCCCATGTGCCAACAGCTGCTTCATACTTACCCCATGTGAGGGATAAGTCATCCAGCCCCAGTCTCCCAGGATTGTTGACGTGTCTAGCAAGTTCACTGGAAAACACAGGAGCAAAATGCTGCGTTAGAAAGCTTTCTCCCCGTCCCCAAGGGGCAAGGAACCAAGCCACCACAAATGACTCCTCCTTGCATCCCACTCTCTTGATTGTCCCCTGTGCCCATCAACCCATGGGGCTGCTGCCAGAGACCTGCCTGGCTGCAGATGAGGCAGATATAGAGTAAGGGTATGGCAACAAATGATGCTCCCCAGAGCTGTTGGTTCGGGGTAGAGTTGGGGTGGGGCTGTATCAGTCCTGGCCATAAGACTGAGAGCAATGTGTCCATTTGCAAACAGCAGGTCAGAGGGGATGCAAAGCAAGGGGGAGCTGGGGAAACAAACTCCAAGCATCAGGTTGTCCACCAGCCCCACCCTGTGCCAAAACCGATGCAACTGGAGCATTGTTCCTCACTTGGACACTTCTCCTCTGGATGCTCCGCTGAGCCCTTTAGGCTCACATCCCTCCCAGCATCACCAGCTTGAAGTCTGCACTCCAGCAGCCACTGTAATTACGCACCGCAGTGCCTGGCTCCAGCACAAAGTGACCTCCCATGGTCCTGGCTGACACCCCACTGGAGAAGCCAGCCCTTGGGGGACAGGCTGCATGGGGAGGCCCATCAAAGCCAACCCTTCAAAAGCCCTGCTACCACCGGGAGCTCAGCTTAACAAGGAGAGATGGGAAAAGCTGCAAGGACAGGGAAGCAGCTTCTGCAGGGGGAGAGGCAAGGATGCCTTTGAACGTGCTCAGGAGCTTCCCATGGAAACCTGTGCAGTGTCAGCAGGCAGGGGAAGCGGGATGCCACGGCATTGCTGCATGCACAGGGTGAGCTGCCCCTGAGTGTCATCTGCTGCCCATGAACCCCACACCCAGATCCCACAGCATCAGGCAGAGGAGAGACTTGCCGTTGCCTGATAACCCCCCCCGACTTGCTCAGCACCTTGAGAAGGACCCCAAGCCCCAGCTCCAAGGTGCAGATCAAGAGGGATGGAGGCTTGGGAGAGGGTGCCGGCAGGGTGCCCTGACCCTTGGGAGTGAGCACAGTGGGCATCGACACCAGTGTACCCATGCCTCGTCACCCCTCATCAGCACCAGGCTCCCTCAGGGACCTCCAGCGCCTCCAGCTCTCCCCAGTGCTCTTTGCCCTGCAGCCACCCAGTAAGGTCAAGACCATGCTGGACACTGCGTCCATGCTGGCTGCTTTTCCTCACCCTCAAGCAGCATCAAACTGGACCTCGAGGCAACTTGGCGCAGCATCCCTGCTGCAGCACTGGGACTCAGCTGGTCCCTGGGCTCTGGAGGGATGGTGGTCCCAGTGCAAGGCACCGGCTTGTCACGGCGGGGATGGGGCATGTCAGGACAGCAGCTCCAGGCCCAGCAGAGGCTGGACTCAGCATGATGCTGGTCCCAGCAGCTGGAGGAACGGGTGCCACTTTCATTTACTATTACCAGGCAGGGAAGGAGACGGAGGAGAGAGAGGAGCAGAGACGTGAGCTGGCTGTGAAACGCCCAGACGTCATGCTTCTGACATAGCAGATTAGGAGCTTCTGAGGCATTTATTAATGTTAGCAGAACAATTTGAAAGAATTTCCAGGGCTTCTTGTGTGACTCCATTGGCCCAACAGCAGGCCGAGCCCCTCCACTCCCTGCACGGCACTGCTCCCACTGCTAAAGAGGCCCCTTGCCCTCAGCACGGAGTAATTACCTCGGAGATCTCAAATCCATTTTTATTTGTTATTGTTAATCCGAAGATTTTCTGCCTATTTTCCCTGGGTAATTCACCCAGCAGGAGCCGGGGCTCAGGAGTTTCCCTGCTCACAGTGCAGGATCACAGTCCCGGTGACCCTCAGCAGGCAGGCTGCAGGGAGAGGACCGCTTTCGCAGGCCCTCTCTCCCCCCAGCCATGGTCTTTGCACCCTCTTTCCCACGCTGAGATGCTCAGCAATGGATGCGCTTGCCTCTCGCTTCTCTCCAGGCAGCATGAGGAGCCTGAAGAGACTGGGGTCCGGCTGGAGCACCGCGCCGTGGGGAACAACGCCGAGATCAGAGCAGGCGTGGTGGGATGTGCCCCAGGCTTGTGTCCAGCCCCAGCAGTGTGTGGGACCTGGAGCCAGCTTGCTACACCCCATCCCACCATGCGGACCGTATGATTGTCACCCAATTTCCTATACATGAAGGAGCCGTCTGCTGGCGGGTGCTTTGGTGCACAAACGACTACACAGGCTTGCATTCCCTGCAACAAGCTTGCGGAGCAGATAGCTCATGCCTCTTTGCAGGAAGAGGGCTAAGCTATTTCTTTTATTCCTTAGCAAGCATTTTAGGCAAATGCCTAGGAGTCCTACGCATTAAGCCCACTGCAGTGGGCATTGCACAAATACAAAGGCATTGCATGTCCAAGACCTCTCGCGTTAACTCATGGTATAACACACATGTCTGTGGATATGAGCATCCATCTAGCAGCACTATTACATGCTGTGGTCAGATATGGGGAGAACAATAGTCTCCCAAAACCCAACCACCCGTTTCAGGGAAAGGCTACAGACCAACACCAATGAAACCCACTGCATTGCATGTGACAAATGCCCTGTCCAGCCCCTTGCAGGTGATCTCCTGGCTGTGTCAGTTCTCCAGGGGCGATGCTCAGAAAGATCCCACCCTTGATGCCAGAGGGCGAGCAAGACTGCCACAAAGGACCCTTTTCAGCTGAAACGTTTCTCAGAAAACGTGCCGGTTTGGGAGACCTCTCTCCTACAGCTGGGCAATTCTGTTTGATGTTATGGACTGTCTGCACCTATCAGTCTCAAACTGCGAGCTCCATTTTGTTTTCCTGAGCACCATTTTGTATTTTTCCTATTCTGTGCCTTGGCCTTGACTCGACGTATTGAGCCAAAACACCAGGAGGTGTCAGGGGAAATTCTCGCACTGGTGGAAAAGCTGTCAAGCCTGATTGCCCGTTCAAATGGAAGCACCTAGGAGCGAGCAGGTCGCTTCCCAGTGCCAACTGGGATCTTGAGACGGAGTCTCACGCAAGGCATACCTACTTGCTCCTTTGTAAAGTTGCATCATGTAAAGTTGTGTGAGTAGTGCACATTGCAATCTCATAGATGCACGTTATGCAGGAGTCGAAGATTAGATGTATGTATATGTATATGATCTATATGTATATGTATAATTTATTTATACCTACATCTTTATTTTTATATCTACATCTATATGTATCTGTATCTGTATCCGTATCCATATCCACACCCATATCTACCAAATTCTAAACACCGCTTGGAAGCCGAGGCAGGGACTAGCATCCAGAGGATGTGCGTTTTGCCTGGGTCCATATATCTATAAAGAGTGCTGAGAAACCTTTCCCAACACTTGTGCTAGTGGTTGTGGCTCCTGCAGGGATGTATTACATCCCTACAAACAGAGGCACAGACATCTTGGGGTCCCACATCCAAGCATCCCAGGCTCAGGAATGGTGCTGTGGGAGCCACGACTTCTCAGCTCAGGGGAACATGGAGACCCTCAGCCCACCCGGGAGTGCATGGTGGGGTGGCGGGACAAGCCCGGGGGTGACATGCTGGGGGATGTGCTGAGCCCCAGCCTCTAGAAGAACAGTGGGGGACCAAAGAGGGCTCTGAGCTCCCTTGCTAATTGTTAACCCACTGCAGTCCTCACTCTAATTACTCCGCCGTCTCCCTCCCACGCAGGGGCTTTGTAGAGCAGACGTGGGGAGGAAGGGTCAGTGGGAGCAGCCCTGTTCCCTTGGGCTTCAGTTCCTCTCCATCACAACTTCAAAGCCCTCCCAGGATTCACAGCAAGGCTCTCCCCCATGTAACAACGCCTTTTGCATCGATAATTAAACTCTTTTCAGCATGGTTAGGCACTCCTGCTCCCTGCTACCCGAAGACCAGTGGGCTCAGCCCCCACAGCCCCACACAGGTCTGCACACCCCACAGCAGCCCCACAGCCCCAGCCCCACTTGGTGAAGGAATGATACGGGAAGGGTTATCTGCAGCAGAAAGAGAGAGTCGGTGTATGGGAAAGGGGCAGGAGGAGGCTCCCTGAGAGGACGCGAACAAGAGCCAGCGGTATTCATTTCCCATAAGCTCAAAGAGAACTTTGAATGGGCAGGTGGGGCCGGGGTGGGTCAGCCATTTGTGTCCCACTATATAATCCAAGGGCATGCTGAATAGCCAGACATGACCTTTCCAACTCGGGAGGCAAAGCCAAGCAACAAAGCTGTGTCTTACTGGCCTTGGAGCATCACAGGGGCACAGGACGGAATGCTTCGCTTTCAGCTTCCCCCTCCCTGGGACAGTATATATCTTTAAAGAGAGCAAAATAGTTATTTATTCACCAACGCACAAGGCCAACCGTTGGGGCTTTGAGGTAAAAGCAGCAAGCCTGGAGGGTAGGTCAGCTCTTCCATTCGGGAGCTGTGCGCAGGGGATGCGCCCCACGGATCCAGGTCAGCACTGCGGCAGTGGGGTGCTGCACACCAGTGCTCCGCCAGCAGTGGCCAGATCCTGGCAGGCTTTGTCAAGCAGCTGCTTGTCGATGAGGCTGCATGTACTAAGGACACAGCGGGGATGGTGCTCGCATCAGCACCCACTGGCCTTGGCTGCCCAGAGAGGAAAGCATTGCGGGTAGATATAAAAGATGTCACCAAATCCATCAGGAATGTGGGATTTCCACATTTCTGGAAACGCCAGAATCAGGCTGAAAAAAAAAAAAAAAATTTAAAAAGAAACATTTTCAAACAATTGCCGTGAAAAAGCAGTGCTGCTTTTTGGACGTGCCCTAATTCCCATTTCAGGATTTCTTCTCAGACCTCCAGATTGTTGCTGTGAACTTTCTGTATTTAATTTTATATCTTTTGTAATGCATCAGGAGCAGTAATGCCCATAAGGACTGCCCAGAGGGTCACCCCTTTTCAGTATACCAGGAGCAGAAGATACTTTGATGTAGGAAGAAAGCTTGTTTGTTCAATCAGTACTAACAAAAAGCTGCAGTTCAGGTTTTAAAAATAAAATTATCAACCCAATCCTTCCAGACCCTGCATGATATCATGTAAGATAATGTTCAGTGCAAGACCATAACCTGTGGTAGGACTGAGGTGTCATGAAATAGCGAAAAAAAATGAAACAAAACAAAACACCCTGAATAAACTATTTCCAAGGCTAAAAACCTTGAAATTAAAGGGCAGCATTTTTTTCCCCAGGAAAAAAAAAAAAAAAAAAAAAAACCCACAAAAAAAACCCACATCAAAAGCCAAACAATAAAAAAGTGTTTCCTCTCAGAAATATAGGTGAGAAAATATAGATGTAAAATGCTCGTGTCTCCTACTCAATTTGAGACTCCTGATGCTCGTGTATGGTGGGACAGCCAGGGCAAATTGGGCAGGCTGGCTTCGGCAACCCAGATTAAAGCAGATGCACTCCCCACCTCCGGGCAGGGTGTTACAGCACCAGTGTGCATCCCCGCTTTGTGGGACACACAGGTTTTGGTGCAAACAGAGTGTGTGGTCAGAGCTGGACATAAATAACTGTCTGGAAATGTTAAAAAACCACAGGCTGTCCCAGGGTTCGAATATGGGGTGTATGGGGCCAGACCTGAGGCTCAGAGCGAGGGGTGAGCACACATTCCCACGTCCCCGGTCCAGGAGCTTGTGCTGGTGGGGAAGGAGCTCTTTTGGGCTCAAGGGGTGGCTGGGCTCGTTGTAATTCAGGGCAGAAGCCAGAGGAGGAGGTGGGAAGGCTCTGGGGATGGGGGGGCTCAGAAAGGTCAGGGAGGCAAGAAATTCGATGGAAACATCCGATGTGAGCAGGGGAAGGAGCAGGACTATGGTGAGGCTGGGGAGAGGGCAGGCACTGGGGAGCACCAAGGGCAGCTGAAGGGTCCCTGCAGCCCTGGTGGGGTGCTCTGCAGACTTGGTGTCCCCAGGTCTGGATTTGACCGTCAGGGAGTCATTTGAGTCCTTTCCATCACAATGTCTCCAGCCTAAAGGACAGCAAGATGACATGGACCCGTCCATCAGTGGAGACGAGCCCGTGCCTTGCACAGCCACACCTTGGCAATTCATTTGGGTAAAGCCTTGCGAGACCTAATCTGCTCAACCCACAGACCATCAAAGGACAGCTTCTTGCATCCCTGACCAGTGTCCCCAAACCCAGAAACTTGAAGAACAGGTAACAGACCTGCACCCGGACCAGGACGTCCCACTTTCCACAAAGCTCCCATCCTAGTCTCAGGGACAGGCTGAATATCTCATGCCACCAATAACGCAACATCGTGACAGTCTAAAAATTACACAGAAGATTTTTCTAACACAAAATACACCTCTTCTGCTTGCGGTAAGCAAAATCTGTGTAGTACAGACTCGGAGAAATGGGAGCCTTTTCCAGAGGGTTTTGTGCCAGTGTTCTCACACCAGTCCTGATTCCCTCTTCTCTTTTTGCACATTTGTCAGGTATAGCAAAATAGATATGAATGCTTTTTCAGCTTTAGCTGATGAGGTTTCTGACTCCTGCTGCATTTTTGGGGAGTCAAAGCTCACGCCAGGCACACCCCTAACACCATCCCAGGTCCTTATCCCAGAGCATCTCAGCGCTTCCACCCCCAACCTGTAAGCCGCATGTCTGCTCCGTTATCTCCTGCCTGTCTGGGATTTTGCAGATTTCTTACCCAAAATCAGGACTCCTGGGTGTCACTCACAGCTGCTTTCCATGCCACCCACAGTGACTCAGGTGGACCTGGCACTGGAGATCTGTGCTTGTAGCAGAGCCTGTGAGTCCATCAACAGTACAAAGCCTGCAGACACCCTGCCCTTCCCACTGACTCTTGCATCCCGGCAGTCCTGGCAAAGATTTGAGTTTTATCCTCTCTGGAGTATTCACTAGGAAAATGTGGATTTTTTTGCAAATGTGCTTACTTTTATCTGGGTTATCTGAAGGGGCTTTGGATGGCAGTTTTTCAGACTGTTGGGTGTGTTTCCCCTGATTTCTCTGACGACATCTTTTGCTCTGACACCAGTTGGCCACCCTAAACCATGTCTAGCTGTTTGTATCCCAGTGACATTTTTAAAGCAAGTTTATTTCTTTTAAAGGCAATTACTTTGCTCTCTTAAAAATAGCTTTCTAAAGTGGAATATTTTCATGGACAAAAATACCAATACTAAAAATGTTTGAGGGGACAGGTTGAATATCTCATGCCACCGGTAATGAAATATCACAAGAGTCCTTAAAAACTGTATGGGAGGTATGTAACACAAAAGGTATTTCATCCAAGGAAAGATCCGGTGACCTGTGTGCACACTTGATGCTGGGATGGAGCTGGTCTATCTAGCTGCAGCCAGTGCTGTTGCCACTCAGTTACATGGTTAAGGCATTTTAAATACGAGAAACTGGAGACAGAGCAGAAGATACCGCAGGCACAACCGTGACACCAGGGTTGGAGGAAAAAAATATGAGAGAGAGGAACCCACAGAGTCCAATCTGCTTGTGCCCATGAGGAGTGTGAGGCACCCAGTTGCACTCAGCATACTTTCATGGCAGAAAGATATGAGCTTTTAAATCTAGCAAGGAAAGCCTAACAAGAACAAATGGCTGGAAGTTGAATCCGGGCAAATTTGTATTAGGGAAAAGAGGGGTCCAATTTTTTAAGGCTGAGGCCAATGGGCCTCAATTATTGAAGGCAGGGATTGGTCTGCCTTTGCCGATGCCTTCAGATAAATGTGGAATACCTTTCTGGATGGCGTCCTTAGGCCAAACACAGTTCGTTAGGCATTATTGGTGTGGCTGAACCTGACCCGTAAAGGAGTTACGTCCTTTATGTGGTACTGCACATCTACTCAGGCAGGACATGGGGTTATTTTTTTTCTTTTTGAAGGAAATAGACTGTGTGATCCCGCTGCTCACTTTTGAACTACCAGGGCTGAAGGGGTTAATCGTTTCTCTGTGACAGAGGAATAATTTTGAGTGTTGGTCATGCAAACACACTGGGGTTAGTAGAATGAACTATCAAAAACTGTCAGGGTATGAATAGAGTTATCATATGAATGGATTTGCCCCTGGAGATAAAGGCAGCACTGAAGGCTGCCAGCGAGGCGAGCAGGGATGTACGAAACACAGGACCTGACCGAAACAAAGAGCGGAGGTGTCAGGATATCTTGATGAAACCAGCGTTCTCCGGAGTCTTGCCCGCCAGGACCCACACGTGCTGACCCCAGCGGGATGTGTGGGACGAGTCGCTCTGCCTCCCTCCCTGGCTGAGCATCTTATGGGGCTGGGGTTCATTGTTTGGTGGGGTTTTTTTTCTTTTGGTTAAAATATTTTTCTAATAATTTCTCAGCAATCGAAAAAATAGGGAATTCCTTCATCCCTGTAAGTAATTCATTGGGTTTTCAGTTGTACTTAATTTTGGATTCATCAGATCTATTTCCACCATCACCAAAATGGGTGCCCATTTATTTTCACTGTAAATAAACGCCTCATGATTTCAGGAAACAAGAATTCAAGGAGAATGAAAAAAAGCTCACGGAGTAGGTGCATTTTGTGTGCTGTTGTGTTATTTTTCTGCAAATTTTGTGGTTTCATTATCCAGAAGTTTTATAAGCTATTAATACAAGAAGGATGGAAATGAAGATGAGACCAGGAACATATCCCCGTGAGCCTGTCTAAAATCATGCAAGTATTTGCTTTATATCAGCATTTTGGGATCAATCAAAAAATTACACACCCCAATTTTTATTTTTTTTTTTGGCAAACATAGCCAAAATCAGCTCCCTGTTTTAAACTAATGCTTCTCTGTCTCCCCATCACCAAAAGCTTGTATACCTAAAACGTCTTGTTTCCAATTCTTACAGAGGATCACGGCATCCTCACAGCCTTTTTACAACTGCAAAAGCTATTTCCTCTCCCTTTCAGAGCTTTGCTTCTCCCGCAGCCCTGACTTCGGCATTGCTGCAGAAGGGGTAGAAAAGTAGCGTTGAATAAACATGCAGATAAGTTTTTTACCTCTTTTTCTGTTTGAGCAGAGGGGTAATTAATGAGATTACAATTGAGAGATTAGCAGGGGAGATTGCCACACAAGCTTCCTCTGGCCCCCATTTCGGCAGCACAGCAAGGTACTGGGTTTTCCCAAGGACCCTGGTGCTCTCCCACACCCCATCCTTGTTGCGAGGATGAACAAAACATCTCCATCACCGACCCCGTGGTGCGGGGAAAAGGCGAGCATCCCTGTGTCACCAGCTCTTCATCCTCACCAGTACGCTCCCTGTACATTGCCCTATCCCCATCACCTGCTGTTTGCCTTGGCCGTCCCTACGTGCCCTGAAATAATGGGGGACATGTCCCTGGGTCCCCCTTCCCTGCTGCACCATGTTCCCCACTGAGGTACCACCCAAGCTCACCCGCGGGCCATGAGGTCTGTGCTGTGACGGGGAGGAAGGTTGCCCACCTCATGGATGGAGGGCAGAGCAGAGCTGGAGGCATCACCTGGGAGGGAGCAGACCCCAGCAGCAGCATTTGAAGTGCCATTTTCCAGCAGAAAATAAAATTTTGTCACTCCCTGCCCAAGCCCCAAATGTGGTAATTTCAGCTTGTCTGATTTTCTTTCAATACAACAAAGATATTTCATATTTTATTATTGCACTTCAATTTGCAGTGTCAGATAAAATATCTGCTTTAATATTTTTGCCTATGTAACTTGGTGTGTAATAGTGTAAATATTTTAGTCTATCACACTATCTTCATATTACTGAAAATAACTTTTCTACCTCCCTGCTCTAAAGCAATTTAACAATTTCAGACAAATTTTTTTCAGTGCTCCAAATGAATATTTTCCACATCCTGCAAATTTTCACCTACCTAGAAAAAAATCTGAGTTTTCGCTTTCAATGCATTTTGCAATGGCTGTTGTGCTGAAATGTGGGGATTTCCCAAGGAATGGCGATTCCCTTTTTCTCCCATTTCCAGGGCACCCACTGCATGCAAGACTGAAAGGAATAAAAAATATAAGCTCAAAACTTCTTGGAACAAATCTTTCAGAAAAGAGAAATGCACTGGGAGCTCTTGGAAGGGGAAGAAAATCAGACTAAAGCCATTTCTTCAGGATAATATACATCCTTATATACCAATTGCCTCCCAATACGCACACACAGAGTGCAGTGCACACTGGCCTTAAATTTGCTTTGCAGCTGTAATTTTCTACACTGCAGCTCTCGAGCATTGGGTTTTCTGGGTAGCATGGCCAGAGATGCACGGCAAGAAGCAGACCATGGCCGTGGCAGCAGGCAGAGGTCACGGTCAGCAGCAGCGGGGCAACTTTGTGCACCACAGCTACACCCTCACACCATGCCCGCAAGTGCCACATGCTGTAGAAATGGGGTAGCAAAGCCCGGAGTGCAGGAGACACCAGGGCAATGCTGCACTTTTCAGCATCTCTCCATGTTTCTAGTCCCATCCCCATGCCAGGTCGCTCAATGACCGGCACTGCAACTCCCCCGGCATGGATGCGGCCACCAGCCCATCCCCACACCCAGAGATGCTGGGAGCTGGCAGGAGCCTGCAGCCACATCCCCGGCTCCACTGCCTGTATTGTGGGGCCCGGCTGACACTCAGCTGCCCCGCGCCACTGCAGAGCGGTGTCCCAGTACCCACGGAGGCACGAGCAACCTTGGGGGTGGTCAACAGAGCACCACCAGCATTCTGCAGGGTCCTGCGCTTTGTCCTGATGCCACCCAGCACCTTCTGCCCAGTCTAGCCGGGATCCAGCCTGCTTGGTCTTCCCCAGAGCCTGGCTCATCCCCAGCCGCACTCATCCCCCCGATCAAGGCTGTTATTGAGATTAGCTTTCCTTTCCAAAAAGTCTTACGGGAAACCCAGGTCTTTCCAGCTGGGGACAGGCAGACAGCAGTCCGGGGCCTGGCTGTCCCTATAGGCGCCATAAAACCTACCCCAGCAGCCAGCAAATCTCCTCCACAGAGGAAAGCAAAGAGGCCCCAGCCTCACTTGTCCGTGCCCAGCGTTAGCTGAGTTCAGGCAGGGCTACTTGGCTTTGCAGGGCTGCAGCACTGAGACTCCAGGGCAGCGCGGGCAGCATCCTGCACTGCGCTTTGCCCAGGGCTCGGGGTACAGGGCAGCTGCTGCACCACAGAGTGGAGGGCGAGCAAGGGCTGGGGGTGTCGGGGGGCTGGGTTCTCATCCTGCACCCACACAGCCCGTCCCCAGCAGTGAAAGCCCAGTGCATCCCCCCACAAGGGCAGGAAAGCCAGTGGGGAAAGGAGCAGGAGGAGTACCAGGAAGCAGACAGCTACCATAAAACGGGGTTAGGAGGAGCAAATAGCCAGAAATGGGTAACAGAGGTGGGGAAGACAGACTGGGTTGGAAGCAAGGTGCAGGTGGGTGTTGGAAGATGGCAGCAGGTGCAAGGATCCAGCCTGGCAGGATGCCGCAAAGTGCACGAGGCATCGCGGTGCCAGCCCGTGGGCCTCAGCAAGCCAGAAGGATGTCAGGGATGCAGGGGCAGGAGAAGGGAGGGATGCCACTGCCGCCACTGGGTAGGGACACCAGCACCGGGACTCGCTGCAGAGGGCTGCACCATGCTGGCCGCGGCTCTCAGGCATAGCAGAAGGGGGGAAGGAGGATGCTGCTGGTGCCAAGGACATGCTCAGGAGTGGGAACAGCAGATCTCCGGGTGATGAAGATCAGCAGACCTGGGAAGCAGCCATGCTGCCGCTGCCAGCGCGGAAGAAGGCAGGCAAGCGGGTGGGTGGCAGGCAGTGGGAGCAGCGCTGCTGAAGCTGAGGGGGGCCCGAGATGCCGGAGCAGGGTTGCACTGCTGACAAGGGCAGGGGATGAGTGCAGCCAGCAGCAGGGTAGACTGGCTGGGCAGAGGGAGCAGGCCTGACGTGGCTGACACCGAGATGTTGGGAGAGAGTCCCTGGCTGCATCCCTGCTTCCTACTTCAGAAGTTTCCAGCCCATTCCTTCATGACAAGTTTCCCACCCGAGTGCCCTTCCAGCTCCCCACATCCTCTGCACACCTTCCCGTGCCCACCTGCTTGCTCCCTTGCAGCCCACGCCACCCGGCCAGCACACACGGCCCTGCACTGCCACCAGCTCTGGTGATGGGGATCGCCATGGCTGAGCTGGTATCTGTGTCCCTGTCCCCTCTGCAGCCACCCCTCCACGCTGCAGCAGAGCCCTTGCAGGGGAGCCCGGTCAGAGCTGACAGGCATTGCTGCAGAAATCAAGTCCTCCTGCCCAGCTCAGAAGTTTAGCCTCCAGTGCAAAAGCTCCAGGATCAGGAAACTCAGGCAGGCAGGAACCCGGAGCTGCGCTCCCCTGGGAGGAGGGAGAAGCTAAGCCCAACAGAGCGAGCAAGCCCATGTGGACACATCCAGGCAGCCACAGCGATCCCACAGGTCCCCCCCCAACGCTGCCCCGTCACGCCAGGGCCACCCCGGTTCCTACCTTCGCTGGTGGTGGCAGAGAGGCAGGCAGCCAAAGCGATGACGATGGAGAGCGAGGACGTCAGATCCCCCTGTGCCCATGCCATGATCCGGCAGGGCCACCAGGCATGGGACAGGGCCACCTCGATTGTCCCAGCACCTCTGCGAGCGAGCGCCCAGAGCTACGGCACAAGCCGGCTAATGCAAAGGCACTTTGCGCACATTGCTCGCATCCACACAGGCGAGCGGCTCGGCAGGGAGGGAGCAGCCTGCCTGTCACCGCTCGCAAGCCAATGGGGTGGGTGGGCTCTGCAGCAAGCCCCCCTTCCCGCACCACACGCGCACGCTGTACCCAGCCCGAGCATCCATCCGGACGGTGGGCTCTCGCTCCCCACTGCCATCCATCCTCCCTCCCTCGCAATGCTCGAGCAGCCCCCACCGCTTCTCGCGCTCCCCAACCCTCTTCGCTTTTCTTGTCCAGCTGCTGCAAGAGCCAAACTTGCAGCCTGAGCTGTGGCCCAGTGGGGAGCTCTGCGCTCAGTTGGGGTCAGGTGTGAAGGGGATGGGGCTGCCCTTCAGTCCCAGTGTGCACAGAGAGGAAAACCCCTTGCGCATGGTCCCTTTGCATGTCTGGGGCAGCGGAAGACAGGCAGAACCTCCCCCCCTTGATGCTTTCCATGCCACATTGTCCTGGGATAGATACTCTCTGCTTGCCCTTGAGCTGGGTCAGCGGGAGCAGGGGACAACACGACCAGGGGTGTCAATCCCCAGCCTGTTTACAGCCACGTTGGCTGCCTGACAGAGGGCCAAGCCCTTCAAAAGCAGAGTTTGGGAGGACGCTGCAGTTGTCCCACGGTGGGCAAGGCCAGGCGCTGGGCAAGGGTGCACTGCGACCGGGGTCTGGGCTGCCTCGGAAGCACAGAGCAGCCTCCCCACAGCCCTACTGAGGACTCCTCTATGTCCCTCTTGCTTGGAGCCACCAGAATTACCGAGCCAGCTGAGTACCTTGCTCAGCATTAAACACTTGGCATCTGTCAACAGACCCCCTACAGTGGCCACAACTGTTTCCCCATCTAAATGCTGAATGATCACTAATACCTGCCCATGGTAACCACAGATGCTGACTCCCACCTATGCCACGTGCGGTAGGGTTATTTGCTCTTCCATGTGCTCATGACCAGGGAACTGGTGTATGATTGCAGCCCTCCCCTACCCCCAGCAACTCACCCCAGGAAAAGGCATATGAGGGAGGATGGGCATCTCCCTCTGTTGACTGTCAGGCCATCCCTTGGATAAAGCTCAGCCCAACTTGCTCAGTGGGCTTGGGGCAGGGGGGAGTGTTGCACACCCTCCATCTTACCCTTGATCCCAGCATGTTCCCTGGAGATGCTGGACCCCATGCTGGGGCACCCCACAGTGCTGCCAGCAGCTTCCTACCTGCTGGGGTGAGAGGGGCTCCCTGCTCGTCTCACAGCTCATCTCACAGCACGTGGTGGCAATAATTCCCCATTCAGAATGGATGAGGATTGTGCCTGCAGGGATATGTCTGCACCACTCGTCATTAGGCTCTGGGAATGGCCCAGGGCGTCAGGTGCCTCCAGGTTTTTTTGCTCTGCCTGCCTGGGAAGCCATCAGTCTGGAGACAGTGCTGGAGAGATCCTGTCATCAGCGGTATAACAGGATAGATTTGCAGAGCAGCTCCGGCAGGGACACAGCCGTGGCTTGGGGAGGACTCCAGCAGTTCCCAAGGCAGCTGGCAGAGGCTGAGCGGTGCCGTCTGGCAGGGGTTGCAGCTAAGCAGTGGTCTTTGCAGTGCACCTTGGAGCAAAGGGATCAGGGCTGGTGGTTTCCTGAATAGCACCAAGCCACCAGGAAGCCCCAGAGCAGTGCTGATGCCAGGATGGTTGCACCCCTGCAGGTGGTGGGAGAGCTGATTTTCCGCCAGCTATCACATTGCTACTCCAACCCAGCAATCTCTTGGCGCTGAAAGGGCTTGTCACAGCTCAGTGCTGGATCCCTCAACTCTTTGTCACGCAGTGACCAAGCAGAGTCAGGCATGCCAGAGGGACACCATCCACGCTGCCATCATCTCAGCCCCAAGCTCTGGAAATGAACCTCTGGGGAAGCAGAAGCCAGCTTTGGCCTTGCTCTGGTCCCAGCGTGATGCTCTAACACAGGGGGTTAACCCCGCAGACCTCCAACAGAACCCAGGTACCCACACAGGATCTCCAGTCCCCTGGTACCATTCCAGCCCCACATGTCCCAGGAATGTGGGTCTTCCAGGTCTTGCAGGGGCGTTCAGGGCTACCACATATTGCACCTCCCCACAGCTTTTGGCTTTGCTGTGACCCAGGAGCCTAGAAAAGCTGCGGTGGTTGGGCACTGTTACAGAATGTAAAGCAGCTTTGCAGGAGCCAGGACACAGTGACTCCAAAATAGTGTGCCCCAAATCCCTCCCAGGGAATGGGAGGCCTCTCAGATACACTGTCAGCTTTAGGGAGAGAGCTTGACATGTACTGGGGTGCCTGTATGCAGTGGTGGGTGCAGCAGGGTGCTGAGCCTTGGTGGAGGACTGTGCTGGCTCAGTGTGAATGGCATACCATAATGCAGTGCATGCACGCTGGGCACTGAAGGGGTGTGGGAGTAGGGGCAGGCATCCTGGTTTCACTGGACACTTGGTTTTGCGGTCAGGATGTGCCTCGTGTGCATAATTAGTGTATGTGCCTGCAGGCTGGGCACTGTCGGGAGTGTGTGAGCTGGTACAGGATGGAAACACTTGAGAAAGAACCTGGGATGCTGCTGTCTGGAAATTTGGACCCTTTCCCTACCAGGAGCCACATGCAGCTGCAGCCGCAGACACAGTCACAAGGCATCCCAGAAACCCCAAACAGCCCAGGAACCAGACACATGGAGGGCATCACACCAGGATCCCTGGCCGTTCTCCCCATCCGCATCCCTCCCCAGGCTCCCAATCACTTCTCCCTGGCCTGAGCTGGCTGGGGCACAATGCCTGCCTGCCAGCTGCCTCCCCTATCTCACTGCGTGCTGCTGCCTCCGCTCCTTGGTGAGTCTCTTGCCGTCACCACGTCCCTCAGACGTGGTCCTGCACCTGGCTGTCACGGAGATGGGTAGGATATTTATAGATGCTGCGGAGAAAGGAAAGCACAGCTCAGACAGTGAGGATCAGCAAAGGAGGGGAGCCAAGCCTGGCTATACCCCCTTTTAGCATGACCCAAGTCATTGTGCATTTACCAGGGAGACCACAGCCTCCTCGCTAACTCAGCAGCTCAGACCTGAGTGGCTGTTGCCCCTTTCACCCAGCTTTACACCCAAGGATTGCCCATCACAGGCCTGCCAGAGCAAATCTGTGCCTGGGCTAGCAGGGAGGACAGCCCTGCCTGCATCCAGTGCCCCTGCTCCTCCTGGGTCAGGAAAGCAACATCCAGGCAATTCTGCTTTCCTGTAGCATTTGCAGGGCCAGGCGCCTCCGGGTCACAGCTGGTGCAGGCAGCATGGGTGGCAGTCATTAAGGGAATGACACCACCTCCAGGACCCACGTCACCCCTTGTCAGGCCACCAGCAGACCCAGGTCCCCCCTTCAACCCCGCAGGGAAGGGAACACTCAGGGCAGAGCCATGTTGCAGGTCTCTGTAACCCCCTGATGCCTGTCCATCTGTCTGTCCCCTGCTGTACATCCCTTTGCCAGGAGGAGGAGCGCTGAGAGATGATGGGGAATAGGTGCCCTCTCCCAAGCCCAATGTGCATCCCTGTCCCACTCACACGGTGTCTGCGGGAGGAGGAGGAGAATGAGCTGAGTGGGTCCCCAAGCACAGGCAATGCCGCACAGAGGTCCAGGATCCTCCTGGCAGAGCCGTGCCCCCCTGCAGGGTGGGGGGACAGGAGTCCTGGGGGGCTTTCCCCACACAAATGGCCACGCACAATGCCCCCTCCATCTCTTGCACAGGCAACAGCCCTGAATCCAAAGACCTTTTAAAACTGGGATTAAACAAGTCAGGCTTCTTGTCCTGAGCCCTCTACCCTGGCCTCTCCAGCAAAACCCTGGGAGCAGCAGGGTAGCAGCGGAATGCTCTACCCATGCAGGTTGTACACCTGCGTTCTGCACTTTCACATGGCAATGGCATCCACCAGAAAAACTTGCGTTTGGTGCCCCAGCCTGAGCTGTTAGCAGTAATTTCCAGTGAACTTCAGTGTACCCCAGGTAACGATGCATGTGGACAGCCCTTTAAACTGGCATCTAATATATAAACATGCTGACAAGTTAACTGTATCGTTCTAACAATTCATCTGGAGCAATACCTGTGCTACATCAGTATCACTAAATTCCTCATGCTGTATTGGGGCTGGGAGAGATTGCTCGGCAGCAAGGTCAGGCATCACAGGGACCATGTCTCACCTCCTTCCTGACTCCTGGGCAGCCGGCACAGGGCTCTTTTCCCTCTCCAGCGACCTGAGGGCTTTTGTTTTCCTAATGTGTCAGGCTGCTATTTCAGCAAGGTGCCTGCCCTGAGGAGCAGGCCAGGTGGTGCCTTCCCTGTTTGCCCCAGGGACTCACCAGTATCCCCATCACCGCCTGGCCTCTTCCCCAGCAGAGCAGCCCTCGAGCCAGCATCCTTCACGAGATGCCACGGCCGAACGTCTTGCCTAGACCTTCACCGTGGCCAGGTGGAGGATGCTGCTTCTCTCCTCATTACCATAGGTGAGTGCCTGGTTTCTTCCATTAATGCCAGTGGAGAGGGTCAGATCTTGGCATCAGTCGTGACAAGGTGGAACTGTGGGAGGACCTTGGCCAGCTGAGCAATCAGCACCCAATTAATTCAGGTCAAGGCTGGGGAGGCCTGGCATGCCTTTCTTCCTTGTCATTATCAGAAATGATGTGTATTAATATCCTTTATATTAAAAAAAAAATCTTATCATAATTTTTCCTCGTTGAAGGAGATGGTTTGGAATTGGAATTGAGACTAACACAAGCCAGGAGCAGTGGCTGCAGAAGGGGAGAGTTTAAGAAAGGCCTTTTGGTAATATCCATCGTTCCCTTATCAGTGAGGATATTAAACGTATTGAAATGCTAAGCAGCTCTTTAATGGCTGTCTCTGATTTTCATTAAACAAGCAGGGGATGAGCAGGAGGGAAGGGGATGCAGCACTGTTCTCTCTCTAAGAAATTCTGATTGCTGGATATTAACGGCATTAATGTTCTTTTATCCAAGAGCGCCAGGGCTGTGCTTGCCTTCTTGCCTATTTTCTGTCTTGCTGAAGTGGAACTAAGTCTCTGCTCCCCAAGGTGGGCGCACAGTTGCTGTGAAGCTGTTAGGGACCAGGGTTGTATAGAGATACAAAGCAAGAGTCTCCCAGGGACTATTTTTTTGGTACAAGTATCTCCGAGCACCACCATGTCCATGCTGCCCAAAAGGACATAGAAGCTCATGCCTTGATGGGGCAGTCTGGCCCTGAGAAGAAGAGGGGATGAGGAGTCAGAAGAAGTTTAGCCCAAGTGAAATCACCACAATAGCCCCAGGCCCAGGCTGGAAGCATTACCTGCAAGCCTGGAAATAGCGCAGCCCTTATTGTGAGGGATGGTGAGGGATGGGCTGCCCCTTTGAAATAGGTATGGCAGTAAGTCCTGGTGATCCACAGGCATCTCCAGGCATGGAGAAAAATGCTTCTGTGCCCTGTCTGAAGGGAGGACTGGACAACATCTCTGCCCCCCTCTGCATCCAGTGCTGTAATGACCTGAGGGACCACCCCTCAGCTTCCCAAATGGGGACATTGCCATGGGGAGCATTGGAGGAAAGACATCATAGCATGTAGTGCCTCAGCATGAGCACAAAAGCAGGGCTGAGCCCACAGCAGAGCAGCAGAGGCTTTGGGGTACTCTGCAGAGGGTCTCAAGCCTGATTGCAGTGCTGGCATGGCCAGCTGAATGCTTGTAGGAACTCCAGCCCACACTCACAGTCCTGACACCCAGACAAGGCTGTGAGAGCCTCTGGATTTCTCTGCAGACAGCCCAAGCAATGATGCTTTGCTGGCTGAAGAAGCAGAGATGCAACACACAGTCAAGTCCAAGCACTTCAAAGACACATCAGGAAACAAAACGCATGAATCAGGCACTAAAATGGCACGAGAGCCACAAATATACCTCACCAATCTTAATATCTCTCCTTTGCCTTCCAGTTTCTAACCTTGGCATGCACACGGCTCCATTCTGCACAGTCACAGAGGCCAAAGGCTTTGCTGTTATAACCATATGCCTCCAGGAGCTGGGGCTTGAAAGCATCTGAAAATAACACAAGGCTGCCCATGGTATCGTGAGAGTCAGCAACAATGGAGGAAGGCAATTGACCAGCCAGCTGAAGTCCCCTCTCCCCATCCAGCGTACATGCATTTGGAAAAGAAAGGGACAGAGGGACAGCCCTGGTGCTCTCTTGGAAAAGGCTGGTACAAACAAACAGAAATTAGCTGGAGCTAATAAAACAGGGGCCACCACTAGCCCAGGCAGCACTCGTGTATTTAATCCCAGTCTCCAGAGCACAGCAGCTCTGATATTGCTGAAGGGAATGGCTTTGTGGGCTAAGCAGGTGGTTTGAAATGTTTAGACTTTGGGAAAACATAGGGTCCCTGCAGGGGTTGCAGCTGAGCCTGCAACCCAGTTCACTACCCCTCCGCCACCCGGGACCCTGGCATCATCCTGCTCTGGGGCATCCCTTGCATTTCTTGAATCCAGCTTGTGCTTCTTTCCTCCCAGTTTATTCCACACCTTTTTCTAATCTCCCCTCTGTCCTTGCTCTTTCCTTTCTTGTGCATGGGTTGTTCTCTCCTGTCTCCAGGGCTTTATCCCGCATGGACAGAACTGCTTTGTGTCTGCCAGATGGCAGTGGCACCTCAGTCCACATCCCCTGCCACCCACCGCCTCCTCTGTTTGCACAGCTGGTCACTGCTTTGCTCTCCCTGATACCAGCTTCATCTTTATCCTGCCTGCACCATCAGGTTTCTCTAGTAGCAATGAGTTGAGTGCTGTCCAAGGCACCCAAAAACCACATTAGTTGTGCTATGGGATACAAATCCTCCATAAGATCAGAGGGGGCACTTCCATGGTTGTTTCTTCTTGGGGTTCCCAGACCAAAAGTCAAGCCTTTCTCTGGACAGTGGCAATGAGATGGAAAGTAAAGCAGAACAACCCACACCAGCCATCTCCAGAGTCCTGCAGCCTACCTTGGAAGTACATTACAGCAAGTGTAAACACCCTCCAGTGTCCCCAGCCTCTGCCATCCCAAGCAAAAGATTTCTGCTTGGCCCCAAACCACTGGTGCTGATGGCATAGCCACAAGATGGGCAGAAAATACCTTCAGACCCATCTCAGGCATCCTTTGCGCTGCCAACAAAATGCACCAATAGCCGCCTAAACTTCTGGTTTTATTTCAAGCACATTGTTTCTGCTGGCAGTGGAAATCTCAAAGAGACTTAATTATAGAGCTGGGCAGACACAGGTGTAATCCTTTTGAAAGCTTACAATGAGACACTTTCCAAAATTAATTTTGACACTGCAAAAATAACCAAACAAAGCTCCATTTAAAATGGGGTGAGTGATTGGGGAACAATAGTGAAGTAAATGGGAACACCCACAGCCACTTCAGAGCTCAGCCAGGATTGTCCCTTTGCAGAGAGGGACACTGGTCAGGCATAAGCTGCGAACGTATTGGCTCCCTGCCAGCGGTACCTGGGTCCCATTTGCCTGGGCTGTACTTTCACAGAGCTGGGCTCTGCCTTTATCATTTATCACCTCAGGAAATTTGGGAGCAGGGGACCACCATGCAAAGGTGGGGCTGGCAATGGCAAAGAATGGTCCTAAGCCAAGATCTTCTCCTTCAGTTTCAGTTGCACATCCCAGGATCCCCAGCTGCAGTTTCAGGTTTAATATTTGCTTTTTCTGATAATGAAGTCCAGCTATATCAGGGACCATGCCACCAGCTGGGACTATTTAGTATCCAGCATAGGTCTCTGTGTATGCAGTCTGGAGCCTGCCTCCTGCCCAGGAGCTGTGTTCCTTTGTGTGGGATGTGGGATGTAGGACTATTCAGGAAGAAGTGGAGCTACCCACCCAGCCCTGGCTATTACACCAAGTTATAAATAACTTGGTTACCTTGGGTAACCTTGTAGAATTGCAGCCTAATTTCTTCAAACATCCAACTCTCCACCTTATTTCACTGAGATTTAACTCCCTATGGGGTGTGAGGGGTCAGTGAAAAGCCCTTCATTAGTTCAAGGGTCAGCAGAAGATGAACAAACAAATCAAAATTTTGTAAAGAGCGTATATTTAATTAATACTGTCTCAGAAAGTAATTAACAGATTCACTTGGAAATTGTCAGGAATATAATCTATGTTTCAAGGGTAGGTGGCAAAGGGTCAGGGAGGACATGTTATGTATTTCACACAGAGAGAAGGACTCAGATCTGGGAATCAGATGTAGACAAAACCCAGCCTTTGGCTGGGAGCTGAGGCATTGCTGCAGGAAGGACCATGCAGGACCACGCTGTTGCTGCAGCTGGAGGCAGAGGGGAAGGCACATCTCTCTTCCAGAGCCTCGCTTGCTCAGGGTCAGCAGGAGGCTGTTTGCTGCTCCCAAAGGTCAGTGCAAGCAAGTCCAAGCTGCACAGAGTAGCAAAGAGCTGTTTAACGCAGTCACTGTGCTTTAAAGAAGCCAAGGCTGGCAGCACACAGCATCACTGGGTGGCTCTGGCTACCAACCCACAGCCTCTTTACAACTAAACCAGTCACGATGCTGCTGTGTCATCTCACAGCTCCAGGTTTAGATCTCAGCTTTGCCCCTGGATAGTCTTCAAGGGCTTACTCAAAATGTGTTACGCTCCTGCCTGCTCATCTGAAGACAGTGGCATCAGCAGGAGAGTCAGGAGCAAGAGGTCACGTTGCCAGATTCTGGCACCACTTTTCTCCATGCCATGTTTTCAAACATGGGATTTACCTAGCCCCCAGCATGGGTGAAGTTTATTTGTCCTCTGGTTTGGGGAACTTGGGCTAAATTGAAGTCAAGCGGCTTCAGAAGGGAGCTTCATCAAACTCCAGATATTACAGGGCCTGAGACAAGTGCCCAGGAATTGGCAGGACAGCCATGCAACGGTCATCTTCCTCCTGCTCCAACTGACAGCAAGCTGTCTCTAATTTTTAAATATATACGGTTTTTGCCATTCTGTCTTTGGAAAGAGCCTCTCCATAAGGCAAAGTAAAAAGAGCACCAAGCGAAGCTGATTTAATCACTCCAGCTTCCCCATGCTTTGTTCTTCTCTCCAGTACCCCATCCTGAGGACACTGCAACAAAGCTCCTTGCCCATTGCTAGCAGCCCCCGCATGGGCCCTGTTGTGTTGTCTGAGGTCCCATGGGGCACCAGGCATTGGCAAGAGACCATCCAAGGCTTTGGTCTGTCTGCAAGGCAAGACACTGTCTCCTGCCTGGGCATCTCAGCCCACCAAGGCACCACCCCTAGGACCATATCTTCTTTCCAAGCTATCTTTAGAAAGACTTCTCAAGAAGCTAGTCATTCTCCTTTGTAACGGTGTGGCTGGGGTCCCAAAGCTCCCTAAGAGAGTATTTAGGCAATAGGCTCCCTTCAAAGGCAGCTCTGCTGCCAGTTGAACTTGTCTTGACTGTGCCGTGCCCTGAGGGTCTCTCATCCCAATCTAGCCACTGAACGTTTTGTGGTAGACTCCATTCCCCTTGTTTGTCACATCTAGCCATGCAGGAGGACATCCCCTAACATTCTCTACTACTTTGGTCCTCTGGTTACAGCACTCGGGTCTTGGGACACTTGACTGGGTGATGATGTTAGCAGAAATAGGTTCTTATCTGATCAGTAGTACACTCAGGTGATGTCCACATGTAGCAGAGAGAAGTCCCTTCACCACTGTCAGAGGAAACTTCTTTTGTAGAGATACTTTCTGGCTTGATCTCAAATACATGTATTCAAAGTAAAGCAAGTTGCCTTGGCCTGAAGATTTAGAGTCCATTTGCCTTCTGCTGCAGCACTGTCCTTCACTCCTTTGAAAAAATCATCTGAGCTAATAACATGGTCACCTTCTTCTTTATCCTTCCCGTGCATCTGCTGGTGCTTGCAGACTCCTGCATTTGCTGCCTCTCCCCAGTATGCAGGGTGCTTTACTTTCACTGCTTATCACAGTACATGCAGCATCCAGGTGCTGTGCTGGCTTCATTCCTTCTTTCAGATCTGCTCTCATCTCTGCCACGGGTCACTCTAGTGGTGTCAAGTGTTTTCAACCGTGTCTATGAAGGCTATGCGCTACTCACCCTTCAAAGTTGTCACTCTGGACAGGGTGACTTCTGCTGCCTGGCAAATTCTAATTGCAATGCCTGGAGTTAGCTCTGCAACCAGACCTCTCGCTGCCTCTGTCTCTCTCTCTCAGTTGCCTGTTCTCCAGCCACAGATCAGTCACTAGCTCTTCTGAGATTTCTCTTTCTTTCAGTCCTCTCTGATTAAGCCATGCCTTTTATATGTTCCATTTTTTCCCATGGTGTTCCCGTGTGCCTCAGATTTCTCTGCCGCACTTCTGTAATTAGCTTCCTTGGCCTCAGTCAACTGAAAGCTACCAGAGAAATCAAATGCTTCAAAACCAGCCAGTGTCAAAAATAAGGCTACTGCCTTGACACCTTCCTTTTTACTGCAACCTATTGCTTACAGTGGCTGTGAGAAAAGCTGCTTGAAGCTCTTCGACCATGTTGGAGAAGTCCAGCTCCAGAGGAGCTCTAGCATCCTCCCATGGACTAGTCTGCACCCAAGCAGCTGGACAGGCAGGGCAAGAGGAGAAACACTCCAGGTATATAGCAGCACAAGCAACCAGCAAACTCACCTGTGGTATGGGACAGAAGCACCACAACTCCCTCTTCCCAGGAGGATTAAAACCCCACCTTTTACCTTTCCAGATCATGTCCCAACCTTTGGCAGGAGATGCTTCTCCCATGGCGTGTCGCTGGGCACCCCTTGGTCGGTGCTTGCATGTACAGATGTGGGCCCTGAATATAGAGCCTCTTGCAGCAGATCAGCCTTCTGCAGGGCTTGGAGAGATAGATTTTGTCCCAGTGAGGTCCCTGAGAGGTCAGGCATGGAGATCAAACTCAGAAGATGGCTCTGGAGTTAGGACCATACCTGAGAGATGCGCCCCAACCTTAGAAAGAGTGGAAATTTGGCTCCTCAGCTTTTCCCAAGCTCCAGAAGACTCCATTCTGTCTCAGCATTGTATCAGGTGCCTTGGACTGGGAACGTGAATTGCATGAACTAGGCTGCTTTTGTGGTACCAAAATCCCACTAAAGACAGCTTCCAATTGAAGTGTAATAGGCTCTAATGAGCCAAGTAAAAATTATATCTCCCTGCTTATTTGGGAAGCTCAATATTTCACAGCAGAGCATCCATAACATGACCAAGGCTGAGGATTTCCAGACCATTTTTCTCTTCTATCCAGAAGAAAATGCTACTGCTCCAGAAGCTATTAAAGAAAGCAACTGAAGATCTAAGTGCACCGAAGAGGAAGGAACAGGACAGAGAGGGCAGGACTGCCTTTGCACAGCAGATCAAGTCCTGGGTCCTGTTCAATTCTTCCACATGCTTATTAAATGAAATGCCCTTCTGCTGCCCTTTGGGGGGCTGGAAAATCATCTTATATGTTCCCAAAGACTTTGCAAGTACTTTACATGCAGGAGAAGACACGAGCTGAGGATAACCCACGTCCAGGGGTGGCAGATGTACAGCCTGGCAAAGGGGAATTGCACCAGGGTCTCCCACACAGGGGACTACCATGCTTGAGGAGATAGGTCCTAAACCTAAGCAGGAACACTTCCCCTATCTAAATAATGTAGTGAATGTGGAAAAGATGTACACATCATCAAGGAAAAGGCTCAGAAATCAATGGGTAAAGTCAAGGACTGGGCCAGGAACAATCTGCATGGGCCTGAGGGATCCACTGATCACATCTCCTTTCCTCCAGCTGAGCTGATGCCAGCACCCCACCGTTATCATCCTGGGGCAGCATGAAGGCACTGCAGTGGGTGTTACTGTGTGTGGGAACACCAACACAAAGCAAACAGCTTTAGACTGAAGTCAGAATTCTGATTTGGAAATTGGTATGAATATCCCTGTAGCTCTGAGATTATCTTCAGCCTGTCCCACTTTGGCACAAATCCATTGACCTTCCCACAAAGGCATTCCCTGCTCCAACAGGCGGAGGGGAGCAAGGACAGGGGCTGCTGGGGCTCTTTGGAGACACCCCCTCTCCCAGCATTTCTGAGCCCCTGGGGAAAGCAGAGCAGCACCCCCACAGCTCAGAGCAACATGTTTCCAGAAACCCAAGGTCCCTGGTGACCGGAGGATGTGATGTTGGGATAAGAAAGCAGCACACCAGGCAGGCTGGCCTCACTGAGGGTTTACTTGGAGTCTGCCAAGTCGTGCCACGGGTGCTGAGCTCAGCTCACAGTAACCCCACGGACTCCGCAAGGTGGGGGGTGGGCACCGAAGTGGGATGTGGACA